>NC_135885.1:89856446-90456446 GCF_964194155.1 Cetorhinus maximus
TGTGGAGATTAGGAATAACAAGCTTCAGGAAATGCTAGTGGGTTATAGGGCCCCTAACAGTAGCTATACACAGGGCAGAGCATTAAGCAAGTAGTAATTGGAACTTGAAACAAATATATGATAATCATGGGAGACTTTAACCTTCATATGGACTTGACTAATCAAATTGATAAAGGCAGACTGGAAGGTGAGTTTGCAGAATGCTTTTGAGAGTTTCCCTGGAGTAAAGTGTTTTTTTTATTTATTCATGGGATGTGAATGTCACTGGCCTTAATTGAAATGTCCTTAATTCCTCGAGACAAGGGATAAAGTTATTTCGATCGAATAATGATGCAGGGTTAATGAGTAATCTCATAGGAAAAGATCCTCTCAGAAAAAGCGTTCATAATGCAATTGAATTTATTAAGTTTGAGATTGACACACTCAAGTCCAAAACAAGAATCTTAAACAAAGCCAATTACATAGGTATGAAAGGAGAGCTAGCTAAGATTGATTGGGTAGACTAAAAGATATGGCAGTAATAAATAATGGGAAACAATTAAAGAAATCTTCAGTAGAACAAAAATATGTTGTACTGAAAAACAAAAACTCAGCAAGAAAGATCCATCTGTGGCTTATTAAGGATAGTATTAGATTTAAAAAGGCTTATAATGTTAAAGAATAGTAGCAAGCCTAAGATTGGCACAATTTTAGAAACCAGTAAAGGAGATCAAAAAATTGATAAAAGGGGAAATAAAATAGAATTAGAGTTAGCTAGGAATATAAAAAGATTGTAAGTGCTTTTACAAGTGTATAAAAAGGAGAGTCGCTAATGTAAATGTTGGTCCCCTAGAGGCAGAGACAAGAGAGAGAATCATGGAGAACGAGAAAATGGCTAAGGTATTGAACAGATATTTTATGTCTGTTTTCACAGTAGAAATCACAAATTACATACCAGAAATAGAGGGAAACTAAGGGGCTAATAATGGGGAACTGGCGATCAGATCCTGGGTATTTGTTGGCTTTTAGTTCCTTAGGTTTCTCTATGGTATGTAACTTGCAAAGGTTCATTAGATTAGTCCCCGGGATGACGGGGTTGTCCTATGATGAGGCGCTGAGTAAATTGGGCCTATATTCTCTGGAGTTTAGAAGAATGCGGTGACATCATTGAAACAATCAAGATTCTGAAGGGACTTGCTACTGTAGGCACTGAAGTAGTTTCGAAACAAAAACAGAATTACCTGGAAAAACTCAGCAGGTCTGGCAGCATCGGCGGAGAAGAATAAAGTTGACGTTTTGAGTCCTCATGACCCTTCAACAGAACTGAGTAAAATTAGGAGAGGGGTGAAATATAAGCTGGTTTAAGCTGGGGTGGGGTGGGGGGAGAGAAGTGGGGGGGGTGTGGTTGTAGGGACAAGCAAGCAGTGATAGGAGCAGATAATCAAAAGATGTCACAGACAAAGGAACAAAGAGGTGTTGAAGGTGGTGATATTATCTAAGAGAATATGCTAATTAAGAATGGATGGCAGGACACACAAGGTACAGATAGCTCTAGTGGGGGTGGGGTGAAATAAGACTAACAGGGCATAAAAGGTATAAATTTAAAAATAATGGAAATAGGTGGGAAAAGAAAAATCTATATAAATTATTGGAAAAAACAAAAGGGAGGGGGAAGAAACGGAAAGGGGGTGGGGATGGAGTTCAAGATCTAAAGTTGTTGAATTCAATATTCAGTGTAAAGTGCCTAGTTGGAAGATGAGGTGCTGTTCCTCCAGTTTGTGTTGAGCTTCAATGGAACAATGCAGCAAGCCAAGGACAGACATGTGGGCAAGAGAGCAGGGTGGAGTTTTAAAATGGCAAGCGACAGGGAGCTTTGGGTCATTCTTGTGGACAGACCGCAGTCTCTTGCCCAGCCTCATTTCCTTCATACATCCTGCTTGTGCCTTCAGGCACTTAACCCTATACTTTGGCACTCCCAACCAAATGCCTCTGCCTCTCCCCTTCCATTAAGATCCTCCTTAAAACCCAGTCTGTCAAGCAAGTATTTGGCTTTCCCTCTTAATATTTCCTCCAAAGAAATAGCATCCACTCTTGTCCAATTATGCCTATTAAGTCACAGACTATATTAAATGTGTTATGAAGCACATGTTGTTGATATTCACAATTTTAGCAAACACAAGCTGAAAGTCTTAACATTTTGCATTTTACTCAGTTTATCAACTTTATAAACGGTATGGCAAGAGCACCACAGATGATTCTTCAGGATATGCAAATGATGAAGAAAAATCCATCCCAGCCAATGCTTTAACAAATGGAGGATTTCAAGCAGATGAGAAAGTACCAAGCGATGTCTTACCAAATGGGGCCCCTCATTTGGAAGAGAAATACCACAACGGCATCTTGAAGGGGCAGCTCCCAGCAGAGAAGTCTTCAAGTTATGACTTGGATACAAGTACAAACCTATAAAGATTTTGCTTAATGTGTATACATACTTGATAATATTCTTGTTGAGGTCATTTGGGTTTTACCTTTACCGATGTTAATGGAGTGTTTTCTTGTTTGAAAAAAACTTAACAAAAGCTGTACGTTCTTATCATGGATTAATCGCACCATGTCCTCCTTTATGTAACCTCCCTTTCTCGTGTTGCATCCAAGAGGGAAGAATGGAGCTGGAACAGATCTCAAAACTGTGGTGACCCAGCTAATCTAATGCAGTAAGGAGCCCTATCATCAAACTACTGCCACTTCTCGCTCAGTCATCATGCCCGCTCACTCCTATTACTTCCCATGCATTAGCATAATGGTGTAGAAGACAAAGAAAAAAATGTCAGTCAAGAAAGAATGAGAAAAGAGAGGAAAGCAGAATGGAAGGAGAAAGATAAATGAAAACAAGAATGATGGCTGTCCTCTTTATAGTTGCCAGTGTTCCAAATGGGTTATAAGACACTAAAACGATTCCGCAGCACACAGCCAAAACATGTTTGAGAACCATTCACTAACTTCAGTGATGATTAATGCGGTTCCATCAGCAATATTTGACCAAAGATACTGGCAGATGATTGTGACTGCCTCCTGTCTTTCATATTTGTTTTAAAAATGACTTGCATTTATGTTTTATTTAAATGATAAAGATTTATAATTTATCAAATTTTTGCACAGATATTTATTATGAAAATTTCAACTTATTGTAAGAACTGATTGTACCATTGCAGAGTGTAATTTCCGAAAGCTGAACAAAATGATGAAGGGAAATAATAGTGCTATGATACAAAAGCTGTTGATTTCACTACATGTAGCAATGCAACACTAGCTCCTCACTCCTGAATGAGAGAAGCACACAGTGCACCAGTAGGAACTGGCAAAAAATCTGGCTTTACATCAGTGCTGAAACAGGACTGCAGGTTATCAAGGGGAATCTAGGCCATATCTAAGAGTTTGTACACTTTGGAGCTTAACAATTAAGCCAAGAGATATTATTACAATGCTGCTTTTGTTACTCAGCCTCACATGAAATTGCAAATATATGAAATACTGCACTGTAAAATAATGAACTTAAATAAGGTAAATGTGCAGAAAAGCTAGGTAATGGTCCATTTTGTGTGGCAGAAAACTATTGTGCAGTAGCTATCGAGGAAAAAAAAACTGCTTCCTTTCTTTGCATAAAGTCTAATCCTTGTCCGTTCCTTCTCGAGTGAGGTCTTTTTCCTTCTTGGCAACACCTTGTATAATTTTGATTGCCTCATCTTACCCCTTTCAAATTTATACCAATCTTGTACAATTTTTTAAAAAGTGATGATTTTAGAAATCATAACAAGAGGTGATTAACAGCACCAAACTAGTTTTCGGCAGGGTAGAAAAGATTTTGAAGGCCCATCTCTTGAAAATGTAGGAAAATATACCATAAATATAACAAACTAGTCAGGCTTATAACCACAACTGCAAAATCCAGGTGACATGAATGCAAAACTGAAAACCTGAAGGAAAATAGGGTGGCAAAAAGGAAAAAAATCCTAACACCCTGAAACAGTTTTAGAAGGAAAGAAATACAAAGAGCCACTTTCTTCTTCCTTTCATAAATTACCAGAAAACTGGTTCTAGAGTTATTAGAATTGAATAGTCAAAGTGGCACAAGCATAATGCAATATACAAATTATACATTCTTTTTTCAAATCCACAATCGAGAGAAACGCACTTCTCCAAGTTTTTTTCCAGTTATCCTGCACTGTCAAATCTTTCACTTGCAGTGGTTTTTAAATTGCAAGGAACAAATTATACACCAATCGATGCAAAAATGTCATCAATATCATCATCCACCTTTGGCAAAACTGCAGAACCTCCTCCCAAAGAACCTAATGGGTGTGTTATATTTCCGAGATTCTGATACAAACCACTGTTCCCAACAAATTCAGCAGGCACGTTTCCAGTAACGCATTGTCTCTTTATGGCAGCTTGTGTATCAAATGCAAAATATGGAGTAGTTTGTAATGTCCTTTTGCTTCCTTTCTTTGCATAAAGTCTAATCCTTGTCCGTTTCTTCTTGAGTGAGGACTTTTTTCCTCTTGGCAACACCTTGTATAATTTTGATTGCCTCATCTTATAATTCTGGAGACGGGTCACTGTGCTCTTGCAATTTTTGAACATTTTATCTTGATGCAATTTTCCCCGAGACCTTTGAGTGAGATATCTGCAGATGGCCATTTTTATGAAATAGATCTTCTTTGGAAAACTATATTGTTAAATAGAAAGGAATACAGATATTGTTACTATTCAGCCTTCATGAGATTTATAACTTACTTTCAATTAGTTAATACACTTTTTCACCTCTGACTTGGGTTTGAATCCAGTTGAGTCTCTAATGAGACAAAAAGTCTAATTCTTTATGCCAACTAAAAGTCTTAAAATGCAACAGATTAGACCTTGGGGCCCATAACGTTATGCAAGAAAACTGTCTTCATTTCAGTAGTGAAAGGCCAGAAGGTTGGCTAACATGGGAAATGGAAAAGGCATACAGGTTCAGTGGTGGCTGGGCGAGATGGGAGACACTTATGGTCAAGAACCTGGACATACTAGGTAGGCACTGCAGAAAATGTGGCCAACCTTCAAAACAAGCAGTTTTCCACTCCCTTCCTTCCTTCCCCACCCCTAAGAGAAAGCACAACTAGTACAACAGAGATAGTGAATACCAACCACATTCAATAAGCGAGAATGACCTGACAACTTTTAAATAATAGTCATGAGCACCTTCGAGAGGGGAGTACTCCATTATTCCTGGTGGTGTTCCAATTAAATGTTTAACAATTTACATATTTTATAGTTACGAGCACAGGCAAAAGAGAATGACTCAACACTGTAATGGACTTTGTTCAATCTTCCCAAAAGTGATTGTCTGACACCATGAATATTTCCTGGGTGGTGACTAATTACTAAAATTCATGGGATCTACATATCATTTCAAATAGAAATTACACTATTATGTTTGGTTATTGCTTTATTTGCATCACAACTGTATAGAAATGTTATTATAATTTCAAAAAGAAGTCACAAGTATAGATCTAATGCTTTAGTCAGGAATAATGTCCAGATTACTTGTAGAATTCTTTACTGTTTTCAATGCAGGTTTTGTACACACCCTGCCTTTTTATTTTGGTTGTAAAATACTATTAACCAGGACATCAAAATTGTAGGTTATGTGGGTTACATGCCAAACAGTTTTCTACAAACAAAATGGATCATTACCTAGCTTTTCTGCACACTTACAATTTTATTTAAGTTGATTTTATTACAGTGCAGTATTTCATATATTTGCAGCTGAATGTTTCATCATCAGAACACTAAGATTTTAGTTTCCTCTTCTCTAACCTTCTCCCAATTACTATACATACCTGTAGCCAAGAGCTTCCACCATTCTAAGCCTGTGACATCTAAGAAACCGATTTCCTAAATAGCAGGTTTCATATTTTAGTTTACTGTGCCTAAACCAACGGAATATTGTCTGGAGCTCCCAACACAGTACACTGAAAGTCTGTGTTGCACCAATCCTTCTCACAAACTCATCCAGCAAAGGGAGCGGTTGCTTATTTTTCTTTGAACTTCTGCAGTTAAATTCCTTCACAAACTTCTGGATAGTCTAGAAAAACAAAACTAGTTTTTACAAAAGATGGTAGATAAATAGAAACATATGTTCTTGTGTACAATTATAGCAAATCACCACAGATGCTGGTAACCTGAAATAAAAACAGGAAATGCCAGAACTGCTCAGCAGGTCAGGGAGCATCTGGAGACAGGAACAGAGTTAATGTTTCAGGTCAATGGTCTTTCATCAGAACTAAGAAAGGTTAAAGATGTAACAGGTTTTAAGCAAGTACAAAAGGTAGGAAAAGAGGGGTATAGAGGGGAGAAAAGAACAAAAGGAAGGCAGAAGTGATGAAATGACAAAACATATGATGGGGCCAGACAAATGAAAAAAGTAAAAAACAAGATAGGTCCAGAAGAATGACAATGGCAGAATCATTACCAGAGCTGCTGCCTAAAAAAAACAGAAAAGGTGATTACGATCTGAAACTATTGAATGCAATACTGAGTTTGGAAAGTGCCTAATTGAAAAATTAGGTGTTGTTCCTAGTGTTTCCATGGAGCTTCCTTAGATCAGTATTGGAGACCGAGGACAGAGAGTCAGAATGAAGGCAAAGAATTAATAATGAAGTTATAGAATCATACTGACCTCAGAATAGTTCTGACTGTGAGCTTGCAGAGACTTCTTTTCAAATCCCAACTGAATTCCAGTTTCTTCAACAGAAACAGAAAATTTTATTCAATTCAAAAACAATTTGTACATTTGAACAACACATTAGTAGAAAGCATATAACAGTATGACACATCATTTTGAAAAAATACCAGTACAGTTTAGAATATTACACTTGCAAAGCAATACAATAATTTACTGCAATAGCATCACACAAACACTCACCAATTTCACAAAATCTTTCATCCTGTACAGGGAGTCTGATATCTGGAATCTGATTTGTTTTAGGGGTGATGATGTCATTCATTTTATTGCCTTCTGATGTTGCATACTGCTCATCCTCCAATAATAAAGGTTCTGGCCCCAAGAACAAATTGTCAAGTAAACTTGTCTTTCCTGAAGGCATTCCACTCATCTGAGACGAAAGACTTGGCAACTTGTTTTGTATCACTTTGGAATAGGAAAGACCAAGCCATTGTCTGATACTAACAGGGAAGTGAAACTCCTTCAAATAGGCCATATGTTGAATTTTGGTCACCTCAGTCAGTAACAGGAACAGTTTGTCATACAAAGAATCTAGGCTTAGTATAATACTTCTAAATAGGACCCTAGAAAGAAAAGAAAAAGTGAAATTTCAGCAAATTTGTTTTTCCAAAAGATAATTTACTAAAATCGGTAAATACAAATAAAATTTCAACAGAATCAATCTTCACTTACCAGAGTCTGCTAAGCAATCCTGCAACAACCACATTTAGGACTATAAATTCTTCACAACGAAGATATTGAGTAGTCAAACTATTGTACATTAGAATTAAGGTAACAACAGTCCAGAATATTTTAATGAGTGTTAGACTAGGACCTGCAAAGTCAGCAGCAAACTGCTGCAATACCTTGCCAAGGATTACCTTGGGCCACACATGGCAGTTCATGGTCAGAGAGAGAGAGAGAGAGAGCACGCGCAAGAGAGAGAGAGAAATACATAGGACCATAACTTCCAAGCGCCCCAGCGTCGGATTGAGGGTGTACCCCAAAGATGCGCTTGCGGACCCCTTCTCAGAACTTCACAGGTAAGGGTTTGCACGGCAATTATCCAGAAGCGCAAACTCCATCTTGCCAATTGCCTGCGCTGGGAACCATCCAAAAATGCAATTTAAACAGCTAACTTCAGATGGTTCTGACAGGGTTACATCAATAGCTACCCAGAAAAAGTTAGAAGTACTAAAGCCTCTTCTAACTTCTGGTTAACTATTGTAAAGACACGGACTGACGCACTGCACCCCCACCCCCCAAGACTCCCCCTACCCCCCCACCCCACACACATGGGACCCCTCTCCATCCCCCTACTGCTCCACACACACAGAACCTCTCCCCTCCTCCCCATGCAGGTAATTGAGCACGGAGTGGCAATCCAACGCAGATTGCCGCTCCAAGAATGTTACGGCCCATAATTTAAAAGGCTTTTTCTACCAGCCGATCAAATCAGCAGTGCTCCATTCGGTAATTTCCCAGGAACATATCCTTTCAGGGAAAGGTGATTTCCACATTAAATCCTCAATTCTACCACATAGCCAGGCATAGAGTCATCTTCCACATATACAACAAATAACACCCAGCTACCTCCACACTTCTGTTGAGCCCTCTAACTTTTGCTCTGTGCTGTCAGGTTGCTTATCGAGAAATCACTCTTAGATGAACTTCAAATTCTGGAAGAATGAAGCCAATATTTTTGACCTCTGTCACAAATTTCACACCCTTTTCAGAGACTCAATCCCTTTGCTTGGTCACTGTTTCAGGCTGAACTAGATAGTTTGCAATCACTGCTCTTCAATCACCAGTTGTGCTTCTGATCAACCCACCCTCTTTTTTTTGTAATCACAGTGATTCGTTTACATGTGCAGGTCCTTTAAAACTGTGTGCTATGTACCCAAAGCAACCTCAAGGAGCCAACTTATGCGCAGTGTGCATGGGAACTTTCAGGTTTCGCACAGCCACTTAGAGGGAACATGGTTTCTGAGTCAATATTTTCTCATATACCCACTGACTTTCATCTCAACATTACCCAACTTCATCCCTCCTCAGCCCATCTGCCACTAAAACCTTAATTTATGCCTTTTCCATCCCCAAAACCAATTACTCTAATGCTCTTCTGACCAGCTTCATATGTTCTGTGAGCTTCAGCTCAAAAACACTGTCACTCATAAACCATCCTACACAAAATCCAATTTCACATCATTGCTGATCCACCACCTCAATGTCTCAAACTTGGAATTCTCACTCTTAAATTCCTGCCTTGCTGCTTCCTTCCTTCACTTGGCCCCTAAACTCTCCATCTCCCTCCTTCTGCCCCACCATTGGTAACAATGCCTACAACTGCCTGAGGCCCAATCCATAATCACCCTTTGATGATCTCTCCTTCTTTGAAATTGCATCTGGTTTTTTTTGCCCTCTGTAAAATGGGTCAAAGGATATTTTTTCCAAGTTAAAATGAATTATAACTGGCTGCTATTAGATCCCCGAGACAATGTAAACAATTAAGGAATTGTCTGCAACAAAATGCAACGGCTTAAGAAATTAAAAGTAGGACGAATCGTTTTTTTTAAAAAGAGAACCGTTAAATTTTAGTTCATTGAACTTAAATTTGGAAAATATTAATACATTCAAGACTCAAGGTCTCTTCAGCTATGAGTAAAAGTGCACCATGTGAAGCTATTCCATCACCATTGCACGTTCAGCATCTCATGTCGATGGAAGGATGCCATAGGGCAGGGCAGGGGTGGGCAGGGCAGAGAGGTGGGGAGATGTTCAAAGCTTCAATATAACTAATTGAACACAAGCATAATGCTCTGTCTGATCACAGGTTGTGGTTAGAAACATTCTATATATCCTATATATGCATAATGCTTAGTTGTGACTAGAAATATATTTTCAAAAAGATACAAAAAGAGCAGATTTTTCTAAATATTTCGAATATAGTGATGAAACATTTCTCAATATAAGTTTAAAATATTGTTTAATTCATGCCTTCCACAATTTTAGCCATCTGATCTTAAAATAAATTAAAAATAAAAAAAGATAGTCATGCATTGACACGCTGTGCAATGCCAGTGGTTGCATCACACACCTGAACTCATCTGAGCCATACAGCTGGGGATGGGGAGGAAAAAGGGAAAAAAACAAGATATGTAGAGAGAAAAATATCATGGCATGCTTACACATGCCTCATCAACCATTTCAAAGCTACTGTCGATTGGCTGCATGCAATACATGTCTAGAGGAATAAAACAAAGGAACTCTGTTCACTTAATAAGAAACAGCAATCAATGTAAGTTGAATGCTTTCCACAGTCCATGTCACATGATCAAATGTCATCTAATTATTCACTAATTTTCTGTTGCCAAATTACACGGCTGTATATACCTTAGAAACTTGCAGGCAGCCTTTTTGCTAAAGGCCAATGAAAGATAGATAGCTACATTATGAGTACCAATGGTCTGTCCTAGTAATACATCAGCAAATTTCAGATTGAGACACAATACGACATAGGCATGCAGTACAATATAACCAAATTTAAGGATACAGAAATGCTTTGGAGCACATATCCATCAGGCGCAGCATCAACTTTGTGCCCCCCATCACTTTCAGCGACATCCACTCCAGGACTGGTTGGCTGGGGACATGTTTTATCTTAGCATTTTGTATCTTGGGCATGCTGATATTTTTAAAAAAGAAAGATCAAATTACCAGATAAAGCTCATAAGAAATGTGTAGGCCATAAGGCCCCTAATGGCTAACCTTCTGCCTCAACTCCACTTTCTTGTTCACTCCCCATATCCCTCAGTTCTCAGCCACCAAATACCTATTTCAGCCTTAAATATATTCAATGATGAAGCATCCACAACCCTCTAGAATAGAGAATTCCAAAGATTCATAACTCCGAGTGAACAAATGTCTCCTCATATCAGTCCTAAATGATTTACCCCTTACAACCACCCCACCCTGTGCACTGTTGTTTTAGATTTCAGTCAGAGGAAACAACCTCTCAGTGTCTATCCTGTCAAGTCCCTCAAGAATCTTGTATGTTTCAATGAGAACACTTCTAAACTCCAGTGAGTATAGGCCCAATTTACTCAGCCTCTTATCATACAACAACCCTCTCACCCCAGGAACCAAACGAGTGAAACTTTGCTGCACTGCCTCTAAGGTAAGTGTATCTTTACCTAGATAGAGACCAAAACTGCACACACAACTCCATCTGTGGTCCTAACAAAGTCCTATATAACTGTAGTAAGACTTCCTTAGTCTTATATTCCAATACCCTTGCAATAAAAGCCAACATTCCATTTGTCTTCCTAATTGCTTGTTGTACCTAGATGCTAACTTTGTGTTCCTCGTACGAGCACAGCCAAGTGTCTCCGAACATCAAACATTTACAGGTTTCTTGCTTTTAAAAAATATTCTGCATTTCTATTCTTACGACCAAAGTCAATAAGCTTGCACTTCCACACAAAGCCCATCTGCCACCTTGTTGTCCACTCTCTTAGTCTATCTATATCTCACTTTGCATTCTCGTCATAGCTAACAGTCCCATCTAACTTTGTATTGTCAACAAACTTGGTTACATTACTCTCTGTCTCTTTGTCTAAGTCATTAATATAGATTGTAAATAGTTGGGAGGCCCCAGCAGGGCTCCTTCTGCCACTCTGCTAGTTACAGCTACCAACTTGAAAATGCCTCGTTTACCCCTACTCTGTTTCTTGCCCATTAACCAATTCTTCATCCATGCTAATATATCCCTCACTCCATGAGCCTTTATCTTGTTTATTAACCTTTGTGTGGTACCTTATCAAATGCTTTTTGAAATCCAAATACTCTATATCCACTGGCTCCCTTTTATCTAGCCTACTAGTTACATCCTCAAAAAGCTCAAATAACTTTGTCAAACATGGTTTGCTTTTCGTAGAACCATGTTGACTCTGTCTGATCATACTGATCATGATTTTCTATGTGCATTTTTAAGACTTCCTTAATAGGTTCTAGCATTTCCCTGACAACTGATGTGAAGCTAACTGGCCCGTTTTCTCTCTCCCTCCTACATTTATTACAAAATAAATCTATAGAATAACACCGGTTTTTTCATTTTTGTTTCATAAATTACCTTGGACACAATTTGATCAGGTCTTGAATTGAACCTTCAAGTTGCATATTATGTAAACGCTTTATACATTGTTCAACCTAAAAAGGGTTAATAAAATAAATTCATGACATGATTTTAAATGCGTAAATTATAGAAATAAACACAATACACTTTATATTTGGACGAGAATACATAAATGAATACAAACTACATCAATTTCAAATCTGAATTTTGCATATTACTCCATCTCTTCCCTTTACTAATAGTTACTATTGTGAAAGTGAAGTTTTAATAAAATAATACTCAATGTCATGAGAACAATTGATTTTATTAAATCATAATTTGGTACTGCAGTAATCATGCACCAGGTCCAGTGTTAACAAATCTTTCCACTAGCATACTAACCTGCTTCAATGCAAGATAAGGTTTGTGTTGACGTAACCTGTTGTGGAAAACATATAACAGAGAATGTAGGACATTAAGCTCTACTGTGAGAAGCTTACTCCTTAATGCTTTTAAGACATTTTCACAGGCTCTTACAAGATCCTGTATGCATCCACCTAGAACAAAATGAAAGGGGAATTCTGTCATTTATATTTACTTAAACCACTACTGATTCATGTCAAATGTTTTAAACACTTTATTCCAAACCCTATAAAATCAACCCTGTTACAAGAATCTGCTCTTTTTTAAAAAAAAAGTTTTTAATTCTTCTTTCTCAGGCAGTATTAAAAAACTATAAACTGTAATCCTATTAAAACAATGGAGGACTGCCAACCTGCCACAATATACAGCTTGCATTTCACCCAAGTGGGATGAAAAGGGAACAGATACCCAAACACCCCTGTGAAGCATGAAAGACCCCCATCTCCTGTTGGCTTTCACACTATCCTGAAAATCTTCAGAAGTTTGAGATGACACCAAAATGCAATTATCTGTTCTACAATGGACATGGATTCATTGAATTCCTCTGGATTATACTGCCAGCAGAACTTTAAGAATTGTTTAGCAAGCCAGAGAGATCAGAGATCAAAATGCTGTACTGAAAGGCTGAAAAGAGGCTGTCTCTCTCATGCTCTCTTGAAAGCATTGTGCCAGGATTTGCAAAATAGCCATCCTGAGAAGCAAAATGTACTGCAAACTGATACCTTTTGGGAAAAAAAGGTGGAGATCTGCTCCATACAGCCTCACCTAGCAAGACAACTGAACAACACTGCCACAATGTGGAATCAGCACTTCGAGACTAGCCAAAGAACAGTTAATCATATACTCCTTTGTTTTACCTCCTTCACTAACTGTAAAATACCCGTAAATTATCCTCTTATCCTACCATTTGTACTAGTGTGTATGTGGGCCCAGGAATACTTGTGAAGTATGAATAGTGGTTGTGATTTACCTAGTTTCGTTTTAATTCGGAAAGTAATTTCAATAAACTTGTCTTGCTCTTTGTTTAAACTCAGGAAACCTGTCTAGCTAATTCTTTATAATCTAAAAGTGTACATAGTGGAACTCCTGCAGTATTGGCAAAGCACATGTTCTCCAAATTCATTAAAAAAAAACGTGATACGGTCAGGCCTGGAGTGGTAGAATGAAGGGAGTCATTTTTACCCCTCCTCATGTAGTCATAACAACCCAAAAGCCAGATAATTTTCAGTTAAGTTTTTTTTAAAGTAGTACTCAATTCTTGACTAAGGATTAAATCCTTAAAAACTCAGCATTTTCCCCACAACAGATTAGAGTGTTTTACTATAAAAATGTCCTGACAACTAAACGTAGCAAACCACTTAACACTAAATACCCAAAACATCCATTAGGACATGGAATCTCCATTTAGCCGTCAGCTCACAGCTTGCAAATTCTCAAAATTTGAGTACCAAAAAGAAGTCCAAGAAATCCTTTGGTGGACATATTCCAATGCATCTTCACCCAAAGACTTCCCTCATTATAACATGGGTACCACTATGAAACTGAGAACTCTGCAGTACAGGCTCAACATTACACTGCCACTTCCAATATCATACACTCACCAGGTGTAAAGAGTCTTCCATACCCAAAACCATGCTGACATCTAACTATAAGCTAAATTTTCATGGTAGGAGTTAGCAGATTGTACTACTAGTTCTTAACATTAAAAAAGTTCTCATTGGCATTTTTTGAAACTTAAAATTTGTTAGATGTAAGTACTAATAGTAGGATAATATCTCCTTCGCCATTGTCTCACACCTCTTGCTTTAATGGCCTGCAGTCAGATTACTGACTGAACTTTAGATTCACACGTCTGGAAAATGATTTTACATTGACAAACCAGTAGCAAAATCAATATAAGCACAGCTCCATGATTAATGGGGTTTATCTATGGCATCATGTAATATTTCACCGGCACCAGTATGATCCCAGTAACTGCAAGCAGGTACGTTTATGCACTTTAATTAATAGGATACCTGATCTCAATTTTAAAATATCACTGATAAAAGGGGTTGAGGAAGCACTGAATGAAGAAGTATTGTGTGTCCTGACGTTTAAATATACTTTACTTCACGGAAATTAACCACCTTTCCGAGAATAACAGACAAAATTGGAACTGATTATAGACTGGACGCTGAATTCAGTTGAAAAATTTTGTGAAATGTAACAGATGACATTTTAAGTTGAAACATGCCATTTTCAGATTGGTTCGTTTCTCCTGGGGAAATGCAACTCTGCGGCTGCTTTATTTTGTTTCCAATAATTGTACAGAAAATAGATACAATTTATTTTAGAACACATGTTACACAAGTTACAGTTAAGCAACAACATTTGATGCTTTTACTTGTTCTCCTCTATCCAGCCTTAGAAAATCACCTGCAATTGTTTCTCTTCCAGTTCCCAATCGATTCCCTCTGGAGTACTTCAAGGACCTATTCTTGTTCCCCTCCCACTTCTCAACTAAGTGCTTATTCTTGGCAACATCATGCAAAACAAGTTAGGTCCTACATGTATGTTGATGACCCCAGCTATACTTCAACATCATCTCACTTGACTCCTCCACTGCCTCCGATTTGTCATGCAATACTGGATGGTGGACAAGCAGCATGAGCAGAAGTTTCCTCCAATTGAACACTTGGGAGAGCAATGCCATTGACTTCAGTCCATGTCACTTACTCTATTCCCTCATTATTGGCTCTTATAACTCTCCTTAGTGATTGTCCGAGCCTGAATCACAGTTTGTTTGCAACCTTGGCGTCTATATGATTTGGAGCTTCTGACCCTATATCTTATCCTTCACCAAGCCAATCACTGTAACACTGTCCACCTCCATCCATTTGCAGCTGAAGCCCTCATCCAGCTCATCACTTCCTGACTGAATACCCTCCTGGCTGGCCTCCTATCATTCACCCTTCATAAGCTTTGGCTCATCCAAAAATCTGCTGCCCAAATCGTCACTTGCATCAAGTCCTGTTCACCCATCAACTTAGTGCTAGCTAATCTACATTGGTTCCTGGTCTAGAAATGCCTGGAATTCAAAATTCTCATTATGTTCATAGTCTCACCGCACCTTATCTCTGTAAGCTCTTCAAGGCTACTTCCTGAGAACTTGGCATTCCTCCAACTCCAACCTTGTGTACATTCTAGATTTTAGTCACCTCACCACTGGGGCTATGCCTTCAGCTTTCTATACCTCAAACTCTGGAATTTCCTTCCTAAATGTTTCTGGCTCACTCTCCTCCTTCATGATGCTCCTTAAAGCGTACATGGTCATATGTCCTAATATCTCCTTTGTGACACCATGTCATATGGTGTCTAATAATGCTTCTGTTAAGCACCTTGCAATGGCTTTCTACATTAAAGGTGCTACATAAACACAAGTTGTCAGTTTTAAGTTGTGGTGTTCCTTTGCGGATTAACATTTGTGTCAGTTTTACTGTTGGATCCTTTAATTACTCCACAGCAAGACAAACACCACCATTGGCCCAGAATTTGTAGGAGCATGAAGTCTTGTGTGAGTCCGTCAGTTAGGCTTTTTCCTGCAACCATCAGCTTGAAAGAAATTTACCCCGCAAGTTGCTGGTGAGGAAGGGCAATATGGCACCTGTCACCTTGGTTAATGGCAAGACAAACAGCTTATCTCCTTAACCAATAAAATCTAGATTAAAGAGAAAAAAGGGTTTGCAGTTATATGACAGTTTTCAGGACCACAGGATGTTCCAAAGCACTTTACAGACAATCGAGTACTTTCTGAAGTGTAGTCACTGCTGTAATGCAGAAAACATGGCAGCACAAACAAACAGTCATTGGCTTCAGTTCCCTGAAACAAGGAGGACATCTGCTAGGCTTCAATGATTTCTGTGTTGTCAGGTGACTCAACAGGCCAATGCTGGAGCCACAGGTCTTTGGGCAGAGAGGACGAGAGTTGCCCTGAGGAATGGGGAGTTCTCTAGCCAGGGTTCTCTTCCCTCTCCTTCCGATTTAGTCACTTTTCCACAGCAGAGAGTTTATTCAGACAGTTTCTGATTGTGTTGTGGCTTGTTGCATGAGGCATAGTCACATGGCATGGTTTATGGTAAGTTCCTCCCACACACTGATGCCCATTTGACTCATTTCAATGATGCCTTCAGAGTGTCCTTAAAATGCTTTTTCTGTCCTCCTTGAGATCAGATGGTAACCTTCGGTTGTGAAAAGATGAGCTGCTTTGGAAGCTAATTATTTGGCATGTCGATGCAATGTCCTGACCTGTGGAACTGATTTCTCATGATCATGATTGTGATGCTGGAGGAATTGGCTTCAGTGAGGATGCTGGAGTTTGATCATCTGTTTTCCCACTTGACTTTGAGTGTCCTAGAGAGACATCCTGGTGGAAATACTCCAGCGCCCAAGGATGCCTTTGCTACATGGCCTAAGTCTCACTGCCATATAAAATGGTGATGACAACAACAGCACTGCAGGCAAAAACCTTTACTCTCTTACGGAGATCTCTATTATCGAAGACCCAGTTGTGCACTTTTTGGAAGGTTGTGCTCCAATAGCCGATTCGGTGCTAGAGGTCCTCTTCGGTGGTGTCTTTTTGAGAAAGGTAGCCGCCGAGATACGGATAGCGTTCAACAGCTTCTATAGCTTTTCCCTCAATAACAATAGCTGGAGGTATAGGTGCTTCTCTAGGGGAGGGTTGGAGGGAGATTTTGGTCTTGCTGAAGTTGAAAGAGTGACCAATCCTTTTGTATGCGGGGTCGAAGAGGTTGAGAGTGGTCTAAATGTCGCTTGCAGTGTAAACCACAACTGCACAGTCAGCATATTGTAAGTCATGGATACACTGGAGAGTCATCTTAGTCATGGCCCTCAGCCTGTTGAGGTTGAAAGGTTTCCCGTCGAGTCGAAACTCAATCATGACCCCTCGTGGAAACTAGCTGTGAATGAATTCTATTACCAAGCTGAGGAAGATAGTGAAGAGAAACAGAAAATGCTGGAAACAACCCAGCAGGTCTAGCAGCATCTGCGGAGAGAGAAACAGAGTTAACACTTCAAGCCCGCATGATCCTTCTTTAGAGCTGAAGAAGGGTCATACGGACTCAAAACGTTAACCATTAACCAGAAATGGAACTGGACTAGCCATATAAATACTGTGGCTGCAAGAACAGGTCAGAGCCGAGGAATCCTTCACTAAACCCACCTCCTGACTCCCCAAAGCCTGTCCACCATTTACAAGGCATGAATCAAGGGTGCGATGGAATACTCTCCACTTGCCCGGATTAGCTTAGCTCCAACAACACTCAAGCAGCTTGACACCATCCAGGCAAAGCAGCCCACTTGATCGGCCCATCCACAAACAAACATTCACTCCCTCCACCACTGATGAACAGTGGCAGCAGTGTGTACCGTCTACAAGATGCACAGCAGGAACACACCAAGGCTTCTTAGAAACCCATGGCCATCTAGAAGGGCAAGGGCAGCAAATACATGGGAAACCATCACCTGCAAGTTCCCCTCCAAGCCACACACCATCCGGACTTGGAAATACATCGCCGTTACTTCACTGTGGCTGGGTCAAAATCCTGGAACTCACTCCCTAGCAACAGAGTGTAGCTACACCACATGGGCTGCAATAGTTCAAAAAGGCAGCTCACCACTGCCTTCTCAAGGGCAATTAGAGATGGGCAATAAATGCTGAAATAGCCAGCAACACCCACATCCCATGAATATGAAATATAATTGCAAGTCCTCATAAAATCAAGGTCACTATGCTAAGTCAGGATAAGATATCACGAAGATTAGGCAAATATAGTAGCTGCAAGTCACTCTTGTTCAGGAAAGTAATATTTGAGAGCTGAAATGATGTTGGCAAATACAGAAATAGCAATGCAGATGCAGGAAATCTTATTTCCAGAAAAGGCTGGAAATATTTAGCAGGTTTGGCAGCTACTGTGGAGAGAGAAAGAGTACGCTTTAGGTCTGCGACTTCTGATGAAAGGTCACAGATCTGAAATGATTGGCATGTGTAATGACCTCCCCTGCGCCAGGTTTAGTGGCGGGGGGGCGCATTTAATCAGACAGGAGGGTGTGGGGTGGGGTTCCCACCACCCTCCTGCCTCCACCCTGTGGCAGGAAGCTATTAATGCCCATGTAAGGGTCTCATCTCACTGCCGCTGTTGTTAACCCAGCAGCAGACAGGGAACTCACCACACATAGGGAGCATGGCACATAAACGCATGCCAGGTTACTGCAGGCTTCAGGGGAGGGAGGAGTCCCTCATTCAAAGGCACTCAATGCATCAACAAACCCAGCCTTGGGAAGAGGGGAGCCCATTAGTAGCCACCAACCCCTTGTCATTGCTGCCACCCCCATGCCTCCATTCCCTCACAACCTCCGCCCTGCAACCCCCTTTCCACCATCATGCAACTGTGGCCTGGGATCCAGCGATAGGCTTTGGGCGAGTGTACTACCATCAGCAGCCACTGCTGTCCAGTGTTGCTGCCATTCAAAAGAGTGCTGGCCTCAGACTGGCCTGCAGCTCTCGCCAGGCAGGACATCCACCCCCAGGTCCTTGATCCCAGTGTAGACCCACCACTGTTTTTAAGTGCCTGCACGGGCACTTAATTCAGCAGGCCTCCCTGAAAGAGACAACATAAGGCTTTCGCTGGACCTCCAGCTGGTAGCCAAGATCCCCATCGCCTCCATTAAATACCACCCATTACTGTTCTCTCACCATAGATGCTGCCTGACCTGAGCATTTCCAGCATTTTCTTATTTTTTAAAATTTCTGATTTAATAAGTTTGTGCATATGTAGGTAAAACAGTCATTACATGAAAACCCATACAGCAAAATTGAAGTCACATGGGGGAAGGGAAGAGAAAAGTAACAGGATTATCAAGTACAGAAAACAGCATCTGCAAAACACCCTGAATTTAAAAAACCTCACAACCTGCAAAACGCGTAAGACCCTACACACGCATTCTCTGCAGTTTTACTCGTTTTGCAGGTTGTGAGATTTTATTCTTCGCCCATTCCTTAACCACGTCGAAGCTTTCCAGGTTATTTTTAAATACTGGATACGGATTCCACTTAACATCAGCGTTTTAACCCTTTACAGAACATTCCGATTACTGAACACAAGGCAAACGTGCCTAGTGCAAGCCCGTGTGCAGTGAGTACCTGCCCTGCAGCACGCGGGCACGGCCACACTGCAACAAGCGCCCGGGAATGGAATGTTCACCGCGTTCCAGCGTTCCACCGCCATGTTCTAGAACAGGAAGCCGAGCCTCGCGCGCCCCTATCAATCAGCCTTTCGTCCAATCGGAGCGCGAGCAGCTAAAAGGGTGGGCTTGTTGCGGCAGCTCTTGAAGGACCAGGAACTGCAAATTCCAAATAAAACTGCGGAACTCACTTGCCCCTACGTCTGCGGAGAAAGGATGGTACATTCAGGTACAGACCCAGAATCTGCAGGAGAAAAATAAAGCAGGATCCTTAATTGGGCCAAATAAAATAGAGAGGTAGAGGAGAACAAGTAAAGGGCAAGTCAGAACTGCTGTCACAGACACCAATTCACACAGTTCATCCAAACTCACACCTGAACCTGGCAGCTCAGCTCTGCTTTATGCTTCTATTTCTTATTCCCTGTATTGCCTTTTCTTGGACTTTTGAGGACCTCAAAATTGTAATACCTATTCCTAATCCACAACCATAATTCCAATCTCTGTTAGCATCAACATCTTGAGTTATGTGAATGGGAACATGGGGTAGAATTCTATGTCCCTGGGTGGGTATATGCCCGACCCGTCTGGCTGAGAAATAGCGCGACAAGACGTAGGGCGAGCGTCCCTATGTCATTTTGCACTCGCAATATCTCGCTTGGCGGGCATGCGTGGCAGTTGGAAGTGCGCTCGCCGACAATTAAGTGGGCAATTAAGCCCATTAAGGAGGCAATTGAAAGCGATTTTTCGTGGCCTGTCCATTTTACAGTTGGCGGACAGACCAATCAGGCGGCCTTTACAATTTTGCTCAAACCTCAATCCAGGGCAGGATGAAGTCTCCGTAGGGAAACACGGTACTCACCTTTCCCGAGCGCAGCAGGTCATTAAACCGTTTGAGGTACTGCACCCATCATGGCTGCTGACCAGCACTGCCACTTCCTCCCTAGCTCTTTTTGTTAGGTGTGCTGGCCTCCTCCTTCCATCTCTGGGGACAAGGGTGTCCCTCCTGGCAGCCACCTCCTCCAGGAGGACAGTGAGGCACTCGTCCAAAAACTGGGGGACTGAGTGCCCGTAAGACCTGCCCTCCCGCCTGGCATTTCCAGCCGCACTTGAGGCCATAACTTCGGTGTTCAGAACACTGTAAATATGTTCTTCCCTGGCAGCCTTCAAGGAGCTGCCTGTGCCGTTTTTAAACCGGCCACCCGGTCGCCATTGGACCCGGCGGCCAATAGGCCCCCGCTCCCGCCTGGCCTTCCCGACTGTTGGGAAGACACGTTTCACGTTGGGTGGGCCTTAATTGGCCAGCCAGTGTGAAATTGTGGTCAGGGGCTGATCGTGGGTACGCCAATCGCGACCACCCGGCAATGGTAAAATTCAAGCCGAATTCTTGTTCTTTTCAGGGCCGCTTAGGTACATATCATAAGGTGTGAGCCAAATGTGTTTAAGTCCATGACCTGAATTTTTCGCTCAATGGGCCCAGGAAACAGGCCCCCACTATCAGTGACACCCACTCTATTGTAGTGCTCCTCCTGAACAGTCCAGGCATCGGAAGCGCATCTTCAGAAGACCTATGGTCCTCTCTATCACCGCACTTGTGGAGACATGACCCCTACCTGTCCTTGGGCATCATTACCCATCTTTTCAACGGGTAGCCCTTGTCAACCAGCAGTCATGCATCCAGTTGGGTTGGAGCACTGAATAGCCTCGGCACCTGGGAGTGTCTGAGGATATAAGCATCATGGGAGCTGCCAGGTTACTGTGTACAGACTTGCAGAATCTGCACCCTGTGGTCACACACTATCTGGATGTTCATCAAGTGGAATCCCTTCCTGTTGACGAAGGCATCGATCTGACCTGCTGGCGCCTTGATGGCCACATGCATGCAGTTGATTGCAGCCTGGATGCGGGGGATCCCAGTAATCACTGAAAAGCCTCTAGCTCGTTCAGCCTGGCTGGCCTTGTCCATAAGGAAACAAATAAATGTCATTACCCGCCTGAACAGAGCTTCTGTCACCAGCTTGACGTAATTGGGGACAGCTGACTGGGACACTCCACAAAGATCCCCCACTGACCCCTGGAAAGAGCCAGAGGCATAGAAGTTGAGGGCCACTGTGACCTTCAGAGCCACTGGCATGGGGTGTCTGCCCACACAGTTGGAGCTGATCTCAGGCCCAATCATCTAACAAATGGAGGTCACGGTCTCCCTGGAGAAGCAAAGCCTCCTTTGGCATTGCACCTCAGACATATTGAGGTTGCAGCGTTGCCGCCTGTAAACCCTGGCAGCAGGATAGTGTCGTCTTCTGCAGCCCCTTCTGCCTTGGACTTCCTGTTGGCCCTGTGCCCCTTGTGCCTGCGCCTCTCCTCCTACAGGTTGCTCCCTTGGAAGCTGCATTGGAATACCTAGCCTCCTCTCCCTTCTGCCCCTCTCCTCCTCAGAGGAGGTGCCACCAATGGAGACCACAATCCCATTACCAGAGTAACAGAAAGCTGTCTGATACCTGGAAGGGTCCACATGGTCAAAATCCTCCGGGGGCCTTGGAGACACCAATGAGTCCTAAAATGAAGCCTAGAAATGCCAAGAATGAAGCTCAGAACAGAGATGAAGCTGACAAGTTCAAATAAGCAACCAGCAGCAAACTATCTCCTAAACTCCACACTACTTACACTGGCAATGCTGCTGACCCTTTTTATCCCGCCCTTATCCTGCCCATTTTGCCCGTGCGACGAGCGCAAAATCGCACCGGTAACGTAAAATCGGGTTCAACTGCGTTTTTAATGCCCTTAAGTGGCTTTTTAATTGATGGCGGGCGCAGCTCCAACACTTGCACGTGCCCACCGACCTTTGAAGATTGCACGTGTGCAGGATGACGTCAAGATGCTTGCCCGTCTTCTCGTGCTATTTTATGCCTGATCGGGTCGGGTACACGCCCGCACACGAGGCGTAAATTTCTGCCTTTAATAAATGAAATGGTTTGCAAAAGTGGAAGCAATGAAAATGCATTAAAGTAAAAAAGGTTGAGAAAATAAAGTGATAAAAAAGTACGGAAAAGAAACTTGGAGAAAAAAAATATCGAAAATGATGGCGAATAGGGTGTAGTCAGAGCTGCCATAAATCATCACACCCACTGCTTCAGAGAAAAAGATGAGTCATAGCTTTAGTTTGAAGTTGCTATAGATAATGTTCAGTTCCGAAAACTGAAAGGAACTGTGATAGTGTTCCTGCAACTTATCTTGAGTTTGGTTGGAATGGAGGTCAAAGTGAAAATTAAATAAAAAGCTTAAGTTGCGAGCCACAGGAAGATCAGGATCATTGCAGCAGACACGATAAAAGTTGTCCAAACAATCTTTATTTGGTCTCCCTATTATTGTGTGATGTTCATAAGACATAAAAGAGATCGTAAACACAAATCTTACATTCTGCTTATTTAAAAATTGACTTTGCTGGACCAAAAAACATGGCTGCTACAGGTCACATGATTTGCAAGTTGGCTATAATTCTGGAAACTTCCAACAGTAATTACAGGACAAAGCTCAACCCTCATCCTTGTGGAATCTCACATCTACCATCGTGTGGACCCATTTACAATCAACCACACAAAGGAGCAGCAGACAGCCTGTCTCCCCAGCCTGGATTTACAACAAAGAGAGAGCCATCAAAACTTGTTATACCTGTGGAGGCGCTAATAGCCATCTAAGGTGAACAATGGATTTTGACCAGAGGCATAGGAACTGATTGTTACCCTGAAACTGACTCATCCATGGGCACCCTGCATGACCCAAGCTCCTTTGGCTTTTGGAAAGTTTTAATGTTACATTCCTGGACTGCCAGGGCAGTCTGCTGTCAAACATCAAAGCAGGACTCCAGGCTGACAACAAAGCCTGCCTCAAATCTAAACCTCCTCGAAGGCTAATTCTCTGGAAGGTTCCTGCCATTTCCTGTAGAGTGGACCAAGTCTCTGGATACCAACCTCATCCTGCTGCACCGTCAGCAACTTTGAAGCAATTCGGTAACTCCTGCTTTTAGCTAGCTGAACCTGCCTGAACCTTAACTCCCACATGAAGGAACCCTCACTGGACTGTGACATTCACATGCATTAATATTCATATCTTTGATTTCTTTTTGTTTCAAATTATTCCTAGTTGTAAAACTTTTCTTCCCTATCTCTTTCTTGAGTGCGTGTATGTACTTGCAACAACCATCCCCCGGGTTTGAATGTATGACTAAACAATACTTCTGATTTAACCCTAAACACAGTTTGCTGCCAGTCACTTTAAAACTAATTTCACAGAGTGTTTGGAAAAACACGCAATAGCCAATTGCATAAATTAAAACGCCCCTGTTTACAGACGGATGGTGAGAAAAATAAAGGAGTTCAGTTTGCCTCTCTCCCCTGTCCATAACAATTGTGAAGATTACCTTAATTAGCAAATACCATACAGTATAGACTGGGACAATATCAATCACATCGGTTTAAAAAACTGACATCTGATGTACATCACTCAAAAATAAAAATAAAATATATGGGTTTTCAGGTGGTGTCCTTTTTTAAATATCATATCTAAGGTTTACCAATAATGACAGTACTCTAAATACTTCACAATAGTAAAGCACAGAAAAGCAGGGCCGGTGCAAGAGTATTCAGCCTTGCGTCCTCCACCGCCCCCACAATTAACTTCCGAAACGAATACAGTAAAATGGTGCTAACACTTGTTGCCTGTCGGTCCCACTATCACACAACTGCTAAAAAATTGTCAAACTCACATGTCACTGTAATCCGCAGCCTGCCCTCGCTCCAGTCTCTGCTACCCACTATTCAGCAGCACCATGTTCCCTCGAAGCAGCTCATTAGATTTCCGCACCTTTCCTGAGACCTCAAAACACGCATCGCAGAGCAGGGAAAGGGAAAGCTGTCACTGATGGATCAGCGAGCATAAGGGGGAAGGAGGTGTTTGGATTGGTGGATCAGCAAACACAGAGGGGATGGGGTTGCTATCATTGGAGGTTTGACATGGGTGGTGGGTGGGGCTGGGAAAAAGCTACTTCAGAAATTTCCAGAGTTTCAGACTCACCTGTGGAAACATCAGGCACTCCTGGAAAACTGCTCACATCATTTTAAAGTAGTATGTAGTTTCAGTTCAGATTTTTGACACGTTAGGCAACTGCCTACTTTGCTTAGGGGTTGCACCGGCCCTGCAGGAAACATATGACCATGCATACGTGTGCACATTTGATGGAGAGGACATTCGGGGTGCTGATACCATGTTTACAGTGCCTGGATTGGTCAGGGGGAACTTAACAGGACTTGCATTTTAAAGTGTTGAGGATTGTAGTGGCCTGCTGCATGCTGCATAGCCTTGCCCTGCAGAAAGGATTGTCCCTTCACCCCGCAGATGGGATTGCACCAGAAATCGATGAAATGGAGGATCCAAACATGAATGTTGTTGGAGCCATGCTTCATGGGACACCTGAGGAAGCCCCAGCTGCAGCTGCCTGGTGCTAGAGGGCAGCTAGTTTTTGATGGATTTGGAAATTGAGAGTGGAAAATTCATCTCCCCCCCAGGAAATCAGACAGAAAAACCAAGTGAAACAAGTGAAGTTTTATTTTAGAACAAAAACAAAAATACCTGGAAAAACTCAGCAGGTCTGGCAGCATCTGCGGCGAGGAGCACAGTTAACTGTGCTCCTCTCCGCAGATGCTGCCAGACCTGCTGAGTTTTTCCAGGTATTTATGTTTTTGTTTTGGATTTCCAGCATCCGCAGTTTTTTGCTTTTATCTAAGTTTTATTTTAGGACTCATTGCAAGACTTTTGAGGTAGTTTTGCTGAACAATGTAAATTCCAGGTATTTAGTACAAGACTTTTAATATCATTTGTGCTACTTCGCTATTTCTCTACTTTGTAAAGTGTTCAAGCGCTACAATGGTTCATTCTATTAGAATTATTTTAAATACAATAGGCTACAATAGATTACAGGCTTATGTGTAAATACAACTACAACTACAGACTCAAGTATAAATATAAGTCAATAACTAACTCAACACTGCCTGGCCCTCTCTTCATATTCAATAAGACTCTTCAGAATGGCCCCCACCGCCATCCACCACCAGTGCACCCCCCACCCGCAGCCAGTGAATGAATGTCCCTGGGCATTATGAGCCATCTTACTCTGAACAGACATGCAAAAAATTAATATCACTTTGTGCTTCTTTGTTGGTTTGGGTAAAACTTGTTGGGTGGTTTGGATACAATTTCACACTTCCATGTTGTGGGGTGCGGTTAAGAGATCTTTATAGGTGAGCCTGTCTCAAGGGGCAACTGAACTTTACAGCCACTTGACGTCATCTAACCCTGAACACACCATCCACCAACAAACAAATCTTCACTTTCCAACTTTTAAATCTTAAATAATAATTTAAATTAAGTAAAAATTCCAAGTACTCTATAAACCCTGGCAGTTCACGTTAAATCATTAAATTTCTATTGACATTTCTCCATGGTCCATGGAATGATGCTGTTAGGGGAAAATTAAAAATGCTAAAAGAGAACACTGTAAGAATTTACTGAAGAACACTTAAAATCTCAAGGCAGACATGGCTGCTAAACATATTAAGAGTTGAAGATTGCCAGATGAACCTTGCACAGCCTTGAGAGTCAGACTAGAGATACAAGAAAGGACATAAATTAGATTAGGTATACTCCCCTCTCACATAGGGAAGGGGCAGATGGTTTTAGCTTAGATATGGGAAGACATACAATGGACAAAGAGGGGGCTTTGATGAAACATAAACAGTCTTGAGTTGTGAGAACCAAGGTCTTTGCGTACTTATTTTAATTTTGATTGGATAATATAATTATGAATACATCCTTTGGAATAATTAGTTAGCAAAATCACATGTTCAACAGGATAGAGTTAGCATGGGACCGGTGTGTCGGTTACCGATTGGATCTATTCAAATGTACTCAACCTGGGAGCTGGGTCTTCATTCTTCGGAATGATTGCGGTTCCCTTGCATATGCTTGAATAAAACCGGTTAAAGGAAGCCTGAGTCTCCGTGGTTGCTGTGTGATCGGGGATTGTAACTTCTCCTCTTCAACTGGCCTATGTGGTAGTTGCTGGTTTGGAGGGAGTGCCTTATTCAATGCTGTTAGCAGTCACACCCTCTGTGACCTCCTTCCATGCCAAGATGCTAACTTTTTAAACACGTTACATTTATTGTTACTGAAATTGAAATGATCAAAATGGAAGTTGAAATTCTCGCTGTTGCCAGCAAACTAAGTTCTCTTTTCTCAGCACAGTCAACAGCAAACACCATGGGCAAAACTTTGCCATCAGTGAGCAGGGGGCGGGGCCCGCTCACCAACGCGTAAAATGACGCAGGAGGAACCACCGATGTCATTCCGCCCCATTTAAATTTTCAGGAAGGCAGGGGCGCAGCAAAATCAACTGCAGGCCCGCCGACCTGCCAATGGCCAATTGAGGCCATTGACAGGATCATTTAAACAATTAAAGGACCTTCCCGTCCAACCTTAAGGTTGGCGGGCAGGCCAGGAGCCCCGGCGGCAAATAGAAAAAACATGAAACCTCATCCAGCGGCAGGACGAGGTTTCATGCAGGGTTTTAAAAAGTTTAATAAAGTTATAGTGTAAATTATGAACATGTCCCATCTCATGTCACATGAGGGGGACATGTTAGGTAATTTTTTTTTTCTATTTTTAATCTTTTTCAAAGTGGAAGCAATCTCCCTGAGGCTGCGCTTTGCCTCAGGGAGATGTGCGCTCTTTCGTGCGTATGCACGAAAGAGCGCACTCTCGCTTTTAGGGAATCCACCCCACCCGCACAGGAAGCGCGTTGTGCTTCCCGCCAGATGTCACGCTGATTAAGGCCTGCCCATGTAAAATGGCGGTGCGGCCCGCTTCTCCGGCGGGGATCGGCTCCCCGCCCGCCAGAGATTGGGTCGGGCCCGCCCGCCCGACAGGCAGAAAATTCTGTCCCATCACTTCGCCACTGACTGCAAAATCTGAGCCACAAATACTAACAGGGAAAAGATGCTATACGCATGAATTTGGGCAAATAGCCCATTCATGACAAGCTTTTAAAAATTTTATGGCTGGTTTTTTGAGATGGAAGGCACCGGCACCTCCTCTGTCAGTTCGTGAATGGTGACCCCTTTTTGAGATTCTTCAACCCCCTTCTAATTTATGTAGCATAATTCTCAATTTTTATCTGACTTTTTAATGATAAAATTTATATGACTTCTTAATGATTCTGATACCATTTTAGTGACTTGTTAACTGATTAATTTTATTTTTTAACATGATTCTGAATATTTATGACTTCAAAATCCTGTTTACATGCATATGGCATTGTAAAAATTGGCTTTATTACTCAAACAATATTTTTTTAACTTTTGGAGCTATGTCTTTTGCTCCTGTGAGTTTTGACAGATTCTGTGAGTGTGTTTTCTATTTATGCACCACATGCTCTATATGCTCATGCTCAAGTATGCTGTAGAGCTACGCTGGGGCCCATGTTGTTAGGGAATCCTTTTGCCTTCCCAGTGAGATTCTTGTTAGGTCATCACATTAAGTAAGCAGGCACTTTTGCCAAGGTCAGTAGTGAATGCCATGACTTCGTTGCTGACTGCAAAATATTGGCCTTTATGATTTTGATCAATTTTGGAAGCTGGCCAGGATAGAAGTAGCGCAAACAATGAGATTATGGTATAAATGCATTTGTTTTGCTTGTTGGTGATCTTAATAAAAGAAAAAAAACTGCATTTATGTAGTGCCTTAGCACATGGTCAGGATGCTCGATAGCATGTTACAACTAATGCATTACTTTTAATTATTTGCCATAGTTTTTATGTAGCCAGATGTGGTAACCGATTTTCACACAGCAAACTCTCACAAATAGGAAATTAATGAATGTAATTCTTCTTACTGGAATTTGGTTGAGGGATGAATGTTGGCCAGGATA
This sequence comes from Cetorhinus maximus, assembly GCF_964194155.1. Classification (NCBI taxonomy): domain Eukaryota; kingdom Metazoa; phylum Chordata; class Chondrichthyes; order Lamniformes; family Cetorhinidae; genus Cetorhinus; species Cetorhinus maximus. The sequence continues at coordinate 89,884,941 of NC_135885.1, forward strand.
CTGTGAACTCCCTGATCTTTTTCAATTTCCTCGATGAGGTATTTTACATCCACCTGAGCAACTAGATGGGGCCTTGATTTAACAATTCATCTGAAAAATGCCCCTCAGGCAATGTAACTCTCCTCAATGCTACACTGAAGCATCAATCGTAGATTATGTGCTAAAATCCTGGAACAAGTCTTGAACCCAAAAATTTGTAACTCTGCTACTAATTGACAAAGAAATTACACAATTAATATATTGAGGCAAAAAAAGCTATTTTAAAAAACAATTTCTGACAGCTTGTTGCCAATTTAGAAATCTCTGGACAGACAATTTAAAAATTGTACAGGTATCAAGCAGGTGTTTACCTTTCCCATCTGCTCAATGCCTAAAGAATCTTACATCCTTTTGCTTGTCCAATTCTTTAAATGTGATGATTGGTGCTCAAAAAGTGGTATGGGGTGAGATTTTTAAGCGTCTTTATCTTGAGGTTTGGAATTCCTCTCTGCTACAAACCCCATAGAGACCGATAACTTTTTAAAAAATGAATTTCCAGTGATTAACTGAAAGGATCACACATCAAGATTTAATTAAAACTTTTACTGTAACAAACTAATTAAAAACACCATTGACTTAATCCGGGTGGAGGCAGGAAGGTCCTCCCCACCCCGCCACCAAACTCATCATGGGAGAGGGCATTAAAATCCACCTCTGATTGGCTGCTAACTCTCGGTGAGTGGGAGTTCAGCCCCCGGGTCCTTGATCCTGGAAAAGGCCAACCACTGTCCAGTTAAGTGCCTAAGTGGCACTTAATACTTTCCCTAAAAGAGGTCACGCGCTGGCTCTCCAGCCAGTGGGCGAGACCCCTTTTGCCTCCATTAAATACCACTTATTATGTATGACTGCTGCATGTCCTAAATCCTCATCCGCTCTACAGCTTTCAACTCAAAACCATATCATGCTCGACTACTTTGTGATCCACCTCCATATTATACACTCACTTGGTCCCAGTCTTAATTATTCCAACAAAACCGTCATATATCCTGCCATTGATTCTCTGATCATGTTTACATCTTTGCCTCCCATGTGTCCCAAGATTCCATTCTTGGCACAGATTCTTCAATATGCTGTCCCTTAGTAACATATCTATCAGCATGGGCTCAGTTTTCATGATGATACCCAGCTTTACTATTTCACTATACCCTTTGTATCTATAAATGTTGCATTACTGTTAACAACAATGATAAGCAGAACTTCTGGCACCTCAAGACTGAGGCCACTCTGTTTTCCCTGAAGTTCAGTTCACCTCTGGAAAATTGCCCACCTCCATCCCTACCTCAACAACAATGCCACCAAATCCCTTATCTATGCCTTAGTCACCGCATACATTTTCAATCCCTTCATTGCTGGCTTCCTGAGTTGTACCCTCCATAAAATACAACTCATCCTGAACTTCACCATACACACCCTATTCCAAACAGCTTCCACTTGCCAATCTAACCCATCCTTGCTGACCTCCATTAACTCACTGACTCTCATCACACTGATTTTAAAACCTTTCCCGTGCCTTCCGACACTGCAACTTCCCCAGCCCTAGATCTTTCCTGAAACCCTAACTCGGCGACTTACACCAGCCCCAAAGGCAGAATTGGTCCTTTTACAACCAGATAAGTCCAGGGCAGGGTCATGTACTTTCCTGTGATACTTACCCTCTAGCTAATGATAATCAATAAATTTATTTATTTTAACTAGAATGTTAGCAATTATTTTCATATTATTTTCCTTAAAGTCTTGTTGACTTTTACCTTCATATGTAGCTCATGAATGGTTAAGCCAATTGCAACTTTGTGTCCAATTTCAGCCACCGTACTTTAGGAAGTTTGTCAAGGTCATGGAACAACACAGAAAAGATTCATTAATGTGACACCAGGAGTGAAGATTTTAGTTATGAGGAGAGATTAGAGATCTATTGCTCTTTTCATTAGTATGAAATAATTTTAAAAGAAATGATGGAGATATTCAAGTAAAGAAAAAAACTATTTCCACTGGTCAGTAATTTAGTAACTAGAGCACATAAATTTAAATAATCATTAGAAGAACCAAAGGAGGGGTAGGACATTTTTTCTTAGTAGGAAGGTACAGAGTTGTTAGGACTAGGACATGTAATGTCAAATCATAAACAGTAATGGAAACAGAATTCATAATAGCTGATTAAAGGGAAGTTGATAAATAGTTGAAAATGTAAAATTTAGGTGGGTGACCAGAAAGGGCAGGGAGACAGAATTTAGTGGAACTCTCCTTCAGAAAGCCAGCCCAGGGTCAATGGTCCAAATGGTCTTTTTCTGTGCTTTAAATTCTAGGACTTTAAATCTGATAAGTAGTCGCATCTCAGCAAACAAAATTGAATTCAAAGAGACAACACAAAACAATGGAAAAAACTGATCTGTATCAGAGCCGCCCTGATGAACCTATTGTACAAACACTGAAATAGTATTGCTGAAAAAAAGAGACATGGTGAAGCTTTTCATCTTTCGCTCACCAGGACACTTCGCAAACATGACAACAGAAGGGGAAAACAACAATATATACTGTATGTGAAGAGAGTGCTGATTGGTTGGCAAGTGGACTTGATTGGTAGAGGCATTGCCTTGGAGTATGTACTAGTGATGGTGACTGACAGTTAACTGCCAAGCACTGTTTGAAATTTAAACCAGGCAGCTTGACCCTGATTGGTCAAGGTATTGTCCTGATGAATGAGTCAGTGAATGAATACCACTTATTTTGTTTAATTGAAACAGGCGCAATATGTGTACTTCTTTCTATCTGCAAAGAACAGGGCCCTGTATCTTAATGTATGTAGCTTCCAGTGCACGCAAATGTACCACGTTGCGAGCCCAACTGACAATGTTAAGTTGGTTGTCAGCATAACTCTTAGTACATTGAGGATTATTTGGCAAATGTTGTCCAACTCAGAATCACATCTAACGTTGGACACTGTGTTTTGAGCTTTGCAAGCACAGGCTGGTTGGGTACGGTCTGTACCTTGCCCATTTCAAACTGCGGCTGGGATATGCTGTTTGATACGATCCGCCAGTCTTTGGGACATACGGCCTACATACCTAGCATGACACTGGCACTGAAATTCTTATACCAAATTACTTATTTGTGTGATAGGCAGAACATCTTTTCCCCTTCATGGCAGTATCCTGTTAGTGGCAAACACCACTCGTGTTGCTTCTGCATAGTAGAAGCATGAAACAGCTAGCTTCACCTGTTGCTCAAATTTTTGAGATACCTTGCCCTTCCAGGGTAATCTGAGGTAAACTGGGCACTTTTCAGGGCCAAAAGTGACGACCTTCGAACCGTTTATTAGTTTGCGTGATATACAGTGCAAAATGATTTGATCAGAGTAGCCATTACCCTGCTGGATGCCTTTGATGTGCCCTACTTCAGCATTACGCTTGCCTGGTGAGCAAATGGATCGGGCTCTATTTACAAGGTTGCCAATAAGTCCAATCTTATAGTGTATGGAACTGTAAGAATCCAACGTGTATATTGTCCAATGAAAGTAGGCTTGCGGTAGACCGTGGTATAAAACCTTCTGGCAGAATTCTCAACTAGTATGTCAAGGAAGGGGAGTTCATTTCACTGCTCCATTTCAAAGGTGTATTTGAGTGCAGGATGGAGCCCATTAAGACATGTAAGGAAATTATTAACAGCAGCTACGGATTTAAGTATAGCAAACATATCATCCACATATTGGAAATATGCGAGGGGTAGGAAGTTAGGTGTCATTTCATCAAAGACATGTTTCTTATGGAACCCAACAAAGACGTTTGCGAGAGCTGGGCCTACAGGGGATCCCATGACAACACCATCTGTTTGGACATACGTGGTGTTATTAAAACTGAATTCAACTGCACGAGTTACCAAGTTCATAAGCTTAATGAATACTGATTCATGCAATGGTGGCGGGTCTAGATCACCATGATATAGTGCTGCAGCCCAAATATCTATTGCTTCCTTAGTGGAGCATTGGTGAATAGGCTAGCAATGTCAAATGAGCACATGGACACAGCATTGCTATCAATATGCAAGTTCTGTATGACCTTCGCAAATGAGAAGGAAGGACGATGTTTTCCCCTTATATTGGTATTCTTGCAAAATGTCCTGATGAGTGCAAGATGAAAAGCTTCAACATGTCTCTTTTTTCAGCAATACTCAAGTTGTGTACTACCAAACGATGATTGAAATAGTAGTACATTTACTGGAGAAAGCTAGATTTTTATTGGTTATGTGTACACAGTGTCAATTTAAAAACATCACATTATATTTTTACTATAAAGGTATATAAAATAGTTACATCGGGTAATTTCTTTTTCCAGAGCTACAACTATAAGGACAAAACATTTAAATAAGGGTGCATGTTCATCATGGATCTGAACTATTCCATGACGATTCAGGAAGAGATGAACACATGCTAAATGATCATATCTGATTTTATTATTGGAATTAGGTTATGGGTATTATTCTTTTTTATTGTTTTTAATTATATTTTCCTATGGCTTACTGATTATTTAAATTTTCTAGCAGCAAATCTGACTGACTGTAATAAAGTCTAAGGCTAAATGAAAGTTTGTGTTTAAAGAAACCCCTAAGTATAAATTGCAGTAATATTTAGTTTAAGTGCTCAGATATTGGAAAGTAACAATGAACATTAGGGTAAAACAATTCCAGTCCAATGTTTTTGTTTCGCATCAGCCATTTATTACACCCATATTACCAGTTAGTTTTTTAAGTTTTACTTGGTTGCATCTATGACCACCACACAAATCATTTGAATCTTATTTTTATTGAAGGATTTCTCTAATCCATGAAAGGACCACAGTATTAATCTCAGCCATGATGTCTTCTTTTGCTCTTCCTTTGACTTCCATTCCATGGTTAGCTCCTTCTACCCAGTGTACTTTGACAGCCACTGGAATTTGGTTCAATATGCTTTCCAATAAATCCTACATGTACAAATGGTTTTTAAATCGCAATTAAATAGAAACATCAATCTGAATTTAGCAATGTAATGGGTATAGCAATACATCAAATAAAATTACCATATTACGCTGAAACCTTCATTCTAATTGCTTATTCAAACACTTCTTTATGGTTGCTTATCTTTTCACTGTAAGCAATTACTTTATAAAATATTTCATCTACAGCAGATAATATAACTAAGTTGCCTCACTAATTATTAAGTATAGTTGCCAAAAATAAGCATCCCTCATTTTCAGATTATGGTTAGTAATGACACTTGGAGTAACCCCAGACAAATCTCAAATTAAGGCACTGAACCAGTTCCAAGTTGTGCACATGAGAAAGGATACCAGAGCTACCACAAAATTTCACCTTTTTTTACATGGATTTTGGACATTATGTAGAACATCTACATCTAACAGTTTAGTGGTGTTGCCTCAAAGATATTGTGGATAATAGAAAAATAAAACAGCATTAAACTTTATTAATGTTAAAAAATATATATATACTGATGTTTCTGCCCTTGTGATATCCTGCCAGACATTGTTCAACCTATCTTAAGCCCATTTCTTCTTGTTATATTTTTATAAAAATAACCATTGGCATCAAATTAATGTACAGCAGTCTGGTGGACATCTCTCACTACTTCTATTATAGTCAGAAAAATTGTTTCATTGTAACTCACTTTCTCACACATTTCATCTGCTGATCCGGAAATCAGAAGGACTGGGTGGCGCACAGGAAGCAGTTCCCCTGATCGAAGCTTACGCTGCTGCTTTGGTGGGTGTAGTGGAAATGACAGGCAAATGAGACCTTGCACCAGCTCTTCTTCGGGGCTGTCCCTGGCAATACAGGCAGCAACTCTAGATCCCATGGATCGACCTAGAAAATAAAGATTGCTTACACATCTACATTCTAGTAATTACATTTTTTGAAGAAGTCAACTTTTCATACACTTCTTTTCAATGTAGAAATTGTTAATGATGACAGTGTTACTGACAGGGAATGTCTTCACTTACCCCCTAGAAACCAGCTTTTTACTTCATAGTCCTTTGATGATTTTAGATATTCCTGCAATAATTATTGTTGAGATGGCAAGTTACAATGTACAGTCATTCATAGTGAGAAAAAATTTGACTTTCAAAAGGACTTAAGTGAGCTGCCCAAAAGCTCAGTGAGTAGTTGAGCTCTGCAAACTGGACAGGCTCCAAAGCTGATCACCAGTCTGTACTGAGGTAGTCAGTCTCATCCAGAGTGGCTGGCAACACGCCTGGATTAGAGAGAGGAAATTCAACCAGGGTTTCCATTCCCGATCATTTCCAGCGACCACTGCAATATATACATAGATGTAGTAATGCCATCCCACATTTGCATAATCTGCAGACACTCATTGTCAAGGTTCACATACAGAATAGTAGGATGAGGTACTGGAGCCTGTGAAATCGTACCCAGCATTGGGTTAATATTCTTAAGAGAGGAGGGAGAAATGATAAACAGGAGGAAACAAAACACTGGAGCAGAAATTTGATCTGAATTTTTTTTTAACAAGTACCATACAGAGTAACTCAATCTTACCATCACTGCCCTGTAAGCTCTAATTCTATAGTCTAAGTTGAGGCCTTTGCATGTGAATCTAACACATAGGATCCCATTAGATGCAAGGAATTTTGTCATGGATACGAGCTGATGGAAGTTCATGTCTCCACCAGCACCATGTGTGAGGATTACTCCATGTGTGAAAGGAACATTTGGTACTGTATAGATTGCATTCAGAATTTTTTCCCCAAATGGTATTTTTAATTGAACCTAAAAAAATCAAGAACATAAATTACCATTTCTTGTGACATGCTTTAATACAATAAAAAAAACTTAATATAATGCGCCAAAACTAATATACAATCTAACATGCCAACTATCCATATTCGCAAATTATTATTTTTGAATTGAAAGCATCAGCACAAAAGTTGATTTATTTCTACTGTTGTGAGATGGAAGGAGAAGAAAATATTTTAAGAAAGTTGTCTTTCATACAGAATTTGGGTTTTGCTTCGATATCCATCAGTTTACTTCACCCTCCAAACACCAGATGTGTACATCAAGATGTCTCAGTCTAAATTGCTAGACCATTAAATCTGCTTCTTGAAATGAATTCGAATAGGATGTCTATTTTATTGTTGGAAAACATTTATCTAGTAGCAGAATTCTCAGTGTCATTAATATTGATAGCATAATGGCAATAATGGAGAACTATAGATTTTTGAAATCAAATCGCCTGTCTGTAAACTCCACTGTTACAGATCCTTCAAGGTAGAAGTTTGTCTTGGGTGGTGGTGCCAAAAGTAGGTATCATTTTGCCAATCAATTACGTGCAGAGCCTGATATTTAATTCCATTGACTGCAATGGAACCGAGTATCAGATTCTGCTATAAAGGGCGGCTAATTCAAAACTGCACATTTAGCACTACCACCTGTGACAAGTTACTACCCATATTTCCTTTATCAACTTACTTCCTGATATGTGGAAATCCATCACCATGCTTAAACAAGGCACTAGGAAATCCACACAGGTAATGATTTCACTTGGGCGATATGGTGTGTACACATCGCTGCTGGCACATATCCCACTTACATAAATGCAGGTTGACAAGAACAAACTTTAAGGTAGCGGTTTCTAAACTGTGGGCCGCAACACCAATTGGGTCGCAGAAACAGTGAGCCATGAAGCTCTCTCCTCCGAGACTGCGCCCGGCACTGGCACTGAAGCCCGGGCAACCCTTTCCTTGCTCTGATCATCTCTCGGTTTCTTTCTCTGAGTTGTATCACTGTGATCTGCACCCATTGCTGCATTATTGAAGTGAAATAAGCTAATCCTGTGCAAAAACATCTTGCTGGGGATGATGGCAATCTCCTCACAGACCCTTTTGTTGGTGTGGAAGTCATTGCCAAGGCGGGTGTAGTATTTCATCCATCGAATCTTTCTACTGGATATGACCTCAGCACTGGCGGCCTTCTCAAGACTATTTAAAAATGTTGCCTGCAGGGCTGCAGCCACACACTGGCTTGGATTCAGACTGTCAGAGCTGCTGCGCCTCTCTACTGGCCGCTACCAGCTGGCTGACCTGTGTGTGCTGGGGGAGGGGGTGGGTTAGAAGTTGATTATAGTGTGAGGTGGGGGGGAGAAGAGGAGCTGATTACTGTGAGTGTCGGGAGAGGGGCTGATAATAGTGTGTGTTGGGGGTAGGGGAGAGGGGCTGATTATAGTGAGTGTGTGGGAGGGGAGAGGGGCTGATTTTAATGAGTGTGTAGGAGGGGAGAGGGGCTGATTATAATGTGTGTGGGAGGGGAGAGGGGCTGATTACAGTAAATGCATGTAGGGGCGAGGGGCTGATTACAGGATTACAGTGCGTGTGAGGGGGCGGAGGAAGAGGGGCTGACTACATTGAGAGCATGGCGGTGGCTGATTGTGTGTGTGTGTGGAGGAGGAGAGGGACTGATTACAGTGTGTGTGGGATGGGGGAGAGGAATTGATTACAATGTGTGCGTGTGGGAGAGGGGCTGAAATCCTCAATAGAAAATTGAAAGTTTTTTTGGCTCCTCTCACATTAAAATTGACAATGGCTCCTTTAGGGGCTTTGTCTGCCATAGATCGGTAATGCTGAATGCGAATATGAATGTCAATAGTATCCACTGGTTCCTGGCCAAGGTCCATAAAGTGGTGGGCTCACATGAAGTCATGGACCAGTGAGTATATAAAATGATAACATTTTTACAAATTACATCTAAAACAATTTTTCCTTATTTATGTTGTATTATACATTGATCTATAATACTTGAACTTTAATAATTTGAAGCTAAATGTTTCACAAATTATCTTGAAATACATAAAATAATGCTGTTTGGCCACGTTAATTTTCAAGTATTAAAATAGAGTCACATTGGAAAGTGGTTTGAGAAGCATGACTTTAAAGGCTTCCAAATCTCTGCAAGGAAGTGCTGGAATTTAATTAGTTGAAGTTGTGCAGTTTACTTGTACGGAATACTGGCAAACTTCCTATCGCTTGTCTAACCAGGATACTTCACCGATTACAATATTGGTTCATAACATTATCTATAACTGGTCAAGCCAACTAAGCCAAAAACTTGGTCAAATAAACAATGCTGCTGGGAACTGGAACGCGTCTGTCTGAGGAACTAATCAGCCATGGACAGTTAAATAAGATCCAATTTCTTCCATCGCCAGTTATATGAAATTGGAGCTACAACGATGCTGCGGCTGCTGCTGTTCGGAGTTTACAAACAAGAGCATTTAAACTACATTAAATATCAAAACTGAAACCCCGATTTCGTGACCGTGAACAACGTGCTCACCCAACCCCCACCCCCGATCACAACCTCCAAACACCACAGCAAAAAAAGAGCAACAGCTCGAAACGTTCAGAATATGTTAAGAACAATTAAGAAACACACCGTTTCCACTAAGGCCAAATCCTTCAACTCCTGCATTGTCATTTAACTTCAGCTCTGCTGAAAGTACCTTCCCCGTACAGAGCGGCGGCATTAACCCCCATAACGCTCTATCATTTGCCAACTCAGATGTCAATCACATTCTCTGAACAAGAATTTTACTATAAAAGCGCGATCAAGTTTCAAACGTCAAGTTTGTAATCTGTATCATTGATTTTCATCTATTTCCATTGGATCAATATTGCAAAAAACAATTTATTTTAAACACTTTGCAAAATCATTCAATATATTTGCACTTTAGAAGTATGGAACTAGTTTTTATTAAATGGTGTATCTGGATCCTAGCTTTTCTATGCTTTCCTTTTTTTTAAGACATTTGATTTTATTTTTCTTTTACTAATTTATGAAGTCAATTTTTATGCTGTTATACTCTGTAAAGTAGCACTGTCCAATAGAATAAAAGCAAAATACTGCTGATGCTGGAGATCTGAAATTAGAACAGTGCCGGCAAAAGCGGGTCTGGCAGGATCTATGGAGAAAAAAAACAAAGTTAACGTTTTGTTGTAGGGTGGCCGAGTTGTGCTATTAATGATAGAGTTGATCAGCAGACGCTTCTTAGGTAGAAACTTAGGGCAGAATTACACCCATGTTGGGCGGCCTTGGCGAGGGCAGTCAGGAAGCCGACCGCCACCAGCGATCGGGGCTGGAAGGCGATTTCGCACTGGCGGGCCAATTAAGGCTCGCCCAGCGTGAAAGAGCAAGTTTCAGCGGGGGGAGGGGAGTGTGAGCAGGGGAATCGCGCACTTCGCGTGTGCTTGCAAATGTCCCTGAGGCACAGAGCTGCCTCAGGGAGATGAACAGATTTTTAAAAAAACAAAGATATTGTAAATGTTATGAAACATGTCCCCTAATGTGGCTCTGTCACATGAGCAGGGACATGTTATTAATGAAAAGTTAAAGTTTTTATTTTAATTTTAATTTGCTTTTGGAAGCCTCATCCCGCCCATGGATGAGGTTTCCAAAAAAGTGCAAAGGTCCTTTCGCCTGCCTGCCAACTGTAAGGTTGGATGCGCAGTGAAAAATTTCTTTTAATTAACTTTTTAATTAGGACTATAATCAGAAACTGCAAGCTGTGTTAAAGTGATGCCAACATATTGGTATCAAACTGAGAAACCTTTGGGGAAATGAGGGCTATGGGCGATCAGAAATGAACTGCAATCAGGTTCTGGTAAAGTTACAGCAATTCTTAAGATGTCTTCTTCCACTAACAAGCAAGATGTCCAAAGAATTCTTGGAATTTCTTTAACTATGTCCATTGATTTTTTCCAAAATCATAGGTAGCCACTTTTCTTTGTAATCTATTGTGGTTGATTTTATCAGACTGTCAACGTTGTCTGTCTTGGTGGGTCAAGCAAGTCATCACTTAAGCACTGGTATTAAGACGTTTTTACATCACTCTGTACAAGTGCATCCTTACTAACGTATTCGAAAGAATAGATGTCCCATGCTAGAAATCAATCTCTGACTTACGTTAGATTCTCTAACAAAACCATGGATAAACCATACTCAGGTTGATAAAGATACCTTAGCCATTAGTTTGGATTGGGGAAGTTTAATCATTTTGTCTTTTGAGAAGATTGTGGAATAATATGACAAATTGTGTGAAGCCATTTTGGAAAAGAACTTGATTAATGCACTTCAAAAAAGTTGAAAACTTAGTTGTATCTCTATAAATATAAGTTTGATATTAACAAGAGAGACAGAGATGTTTCTTGTTGATAGACTAAATAGACTGTATCTGGCTCAAACTACCAGAAAGGTTGACAATAAGGAAGTCATTACAAGTAGCGTGTTCAAATATAAATAAAAGGCAAAAAACATCATTGCTGCAGTTCTCTGTCATCCAGTTATCATTTGCTCGACTCAAAGATTACACTTGGTCTTGACTCCCTATTTCAATACCATTGGAGATCAACTAGTATTACCTACATTAACCAGATGCATTTTCATTCAGTTTCTGGCCATGCAGCTTAAATTAACTATAAGTTATAAAATAACTAGAAAACTTTGAAAAAATTATTTTTTGCACAAAAAGTGCTAAACGTCTGGCTCTTTTTATTGCTCATAATGATGCCTGTATATGGAATTATGTTTACCCCCTTCCAATATTTTCTTTGTCTGTGTTTTTATTAAACACTTGGGACATTTTTCCACATTAAAGGCACTATATAGATGTTATTTATTGCTGCTGCAATTTCTGTTGTGCTCTAAATACTCATCAAAGTAAAAAAAAAACAGCCTTACATTTAATTGCATGTTGTCAGAAAGAGATTCTGGGCAAAATTTTACCACCCTCAAACAGCGGGCTAGAATCCAGGGGGGAGCTGATCTGATGCAGTCCCACTACTGGGCCAGAATGTGGCGGGAATGGCAGCGACTCAGCCATCCAACTGCCAGGAAGATTGTCACCGTGGTCTTGCTGCCTACCCTTGAGGGCTCAGGACCTGCATATGGTCCCAAAGTTGGGTCTTGCCCTTCCAGGAAAATCCTGGCATCTGTTTCTGAATGGTGTACTAAGTCCATTGTTTGTTTTGAAATAAAGTTTTGGGATTTACAGATTGAAAGAAAAGGTAACAAAGTTTGTAATAAACTCAAAGAAAATGTGTTTCATCAGTGCACCAGTTCATATATTATTTTCACACAATCTCATCTTAGCCCATATGAATTTAAGTCAGCAAACCCTTTACTTTTATTATTGTTTCCAGTAAACATGTCATACAAAATGGCTTCATGCACATGCAATTTAAAATATTTAACAGTCTTAGAAAGTCATACACAGATTATTTTGTTTTATATAGTTCACAAAAATACATATGTATAAAAGATGATCAAAAACACCATTGACTGTCCTGGTATAAAATGAGATTGCAATCTGATAGAAAAAATAAGCTACCAGTCTCTGCAATACTTCTTGGTTTCAGCTGTCCAGTACTATAACCATTCATGAACATATTAAAAATAAAATTAGCATATTTTATGGTATAACTTAGAAGCTATAAAAGAATTATATTGCCATAAATCTGTATTATGCCATTTCCAATGCTTGAAAATTGCAAGTAATGTCTCATAATGAATATCTAAGTAGTGCATGGTCTGGATTTGGAGCAGTTTTGCTGCCATGCTTTTTTTTCCATTTGACTGTACTCTGTTTAACAACTCCGGACAACTGTAACAAGTCAGAAAATGTCCCTCTGTCACTTTTCAATTATTTTTTGTTAATTAACCTCTTTCTAGATCTCCAAGATCTACACATCATTCATTAGTTAAGATAAAAACCAGTAAACTGCAGTCAGGCCTCTGTATTGTTAGACTGATTTGGTTCACATAGTACAATTTGCTTCCCACCCCTCCTATTTCAGTGGGAAAATGTCTGGGAACTGGTAGACCAGTTCATAGAAGGAACTCACCATATTGGAAACTGGGATGTAATCTGCTTTGTGGCAAAGTATCTTATTAATCTCCATTGTGCTATGCCCTAGGCTTGAAGACACCTTCATCTCTCCAATGCAATGCCATTGAAAAAGGTACTAATGAAGCCTAGATTGGTCTTTGAAGGATCCAAGGCAGTCTAACAGATTCAAGCTCTTTCAAGTAAAGAAATAAGATCAAAATTACTTTGATTAACTATTCGATTTTAGTTCCTTTCTAAAATGATACACAAGAATAGTTAACATTTTCTTAATACAAGATGAGACACTATTTCAAATTACACTATATATTGTTGTTAAACTGAAATATAATCATTTCTAAACTACATTTACTATAAAATAACTTTGGCACAGAGACTGAAATGGTAGAACATCATAATGAGCTTTGGTAACTAACTCAAATTTGGGCTCATGTAATGAATGCTTTGTATTAAATATATAAGGCAATTTATATTAAAAACATTTCACAATGAACTCCAAGATATAAAAATACATGTAGTGAAGTAATTGGTAATACAAAGAGACCAAAAGAAGTGTATGCTTTTATTTAAAAAAGTTTGAAAGACAGCTAAATGCTCACATAAAACGCTTTGAAATTATACTGAAAATGATACAAGTAGACAATTTGTTTATTAATGACTATAAATAGCACCAATTGTTACATTGTTTTGTTCAATCCTGCTTAAGATCAATTGTTTCTGAATAACTTTAAAGTGTGTCATCCAAGAGAAATAGGGAATGTACATAGTTGCATTCTCAAACAAAACCCTTGTTTTAACATGATTTATTTGTAATTGATACAGTCAAACAAATAGCTACCCCGATGTCTTGAACCTCTCCAGCTACCTATTTTAAATTTATGATAAAATTTATACTAAACATGATGAATAAGTGGAGGGTGTTACAATAGGTTTTTGGAAAGAAAATAGGAGAACACTGCCCTAGAGAAAGTTCTACAAAATAAACATATCTTCAGACTTTATAGCCATGAATTATTTTTGGCATGTTGCATTTTTATTCATTTACTCAAGTTTTTTTTTAAGTCTTTCATGGAAACTGGGTGTCGCTGGAAAGGCCAGCATTTGTTGCCCTTGAACTGAGTGGCCATTTCAGAGAGCAGTGAAGAGTCAACCACATTGTTGTGGGCCTAGAATCACATGTAGGCCAGACCCGGTAAGGATGGCAGATGGCAAACCAGATGGGATTTTACAACAATCGATGATGCTCGTCATAAAACTAGCTTTATTAATTGAAGTTAAATTCCACAGCTGCATTGGTGGAATATGACCCATGTCTCCAAAGTATTATTGCAAAATACTGCAGATGCTGGAAACATGAAATAAAAACAGAAAATGCTGGAAAAACTGAACATGTCTGACAACATCTATGGAGAGAGAAACAGAGCTAACGTTTCGAGTCAGCACGACTCTTCTTCAGGGCTAAAGAGAAGTAGAAATGTGATGGAATTTATACTGTTTGGCAGGTAGCGGAGCAGGTAAAGCAGGATAGAAGGTCAGCGATAGTGGGGGCTAAGGGGAGATTGAGAGAAGAAAGATGTCATGGGCACAAGACAAAGGGAGTGTTAATGGTAGCAGTGAAGACTAAAAAAGGTGCTGATAGTCGCATAAAGGTAAGAAAGCAGAATGAGTTAATAACAGAATAAGGGTTGGTGCTTCTGACAATTTAAAAAATTCAGTCAGGATGTGGGCTTCGCTGGCTAAGCCAGCATTTATTGCCCATCCCTAGTTGCCCTTGAGAAGGTGGCGGTGAGCTGCCTTCTTGAACCGCTGTTGTCCACGTGGTGTAGGTATACACACACAGTGCTATTAGGAAGGGGGATTCCAGGATTTTCACCCAGCGATAGTGAAGGAATGGCGATATATTTCCAAGTCAGGATGGTGAGTGGCTTGGAGGGGAACTTCCAGGTGGTGGTGTTCCCATCTATCTGCTGCCCTTGTCCTTCTAGATGGTAATGGTTGTGAGTTTGGAAGCTGCTGTTGAAGGAGTCTTGGTGAATTCCTGCAGTGCATCTTGTAGATGGTATACACTGCTGCTACTGTGCGCCGGTGGTAGACGGAGTGAATGTTTGGACATGTGGTGCCAATCAAGTGGGCTGCTTTCTCCTGGACAGTGTCAAGCTTCTTGAGCGTTGTGGGAGCTGCACTCATCCAGGCAAGTGGGGAGTATTCCATCACACTTCTGACTTGTAGATTGTGGACTGGCTTTGGGGAGTCAGGAGGTGGGTTACTCGTTGAAGGATTCCTAGCTTCTGACCTGCTCTTGTAGCCACGGTATTTATATGACTAGTCCAGTTCTGTTTCTGGTCAATGGTAACCCCCAGGATGTTGATAACTGGGGGATTCAGTGATGGTAATGCCATTGAACGTCAAGGGGCAATGGTTAGATTCTCTCTCGTTGCAGATGGTGATTGCCTGGCACTTGTGTGGCACGAATGTTGCCATTTGTCAGCACAAGCCTGGATATTGTTCAGGTCTTGCTGCATTTGGACATGGACTGCTTCAGTATCTGAGGAGTCGCGAATGGTGCTGAGCATTGTGCGATCATCAGCAAACATCCCCACTTCTGACCATATGATGGAAGGTAGGTCATTGATGAAGCAGCTGAAGATGGTTGGGCTGAGGACACTACCCTGAGGAACCCCAACAGAGATGTGCTGGGACTGAGATAATTGACCTCCAACAATTACAACCATCTTCCTTTATGCGAGGTATAACTCCAACCAGTGGAGAGTTTCCCCCCTGATTTCCATTGACTCCAGTTTTGCTAGGGCTCCTTGATGCCACACAAATGTGGGCTTGATGTCAAGGGCAGTCATTCTCACCTTACCTCGGGAGTTCAGCTCTTTTGTCCATGTTTGATCCAAGGCTGTAATGAGGTCAGGAGCTCAGTGGCCCTGGCGGAACACAAACTGGGTGTCAGTGAGCAGGTTATTACTAAGCAAGTGCTGCTTGATAGCACTGTTGATGACCCTTTCTATTACTTTAATGATGATCGAGAGTAGGCTGATGGGACGGTATTTGGCCAGGTTGAATTTGTCCTCCTTTTTGTGTACAGGGCATACCTGGGCAATTTTCCACATAGCCAGGTACATGCCAGTGTTGCAGCTGTACTGGAACAGCATGGCTACGGGTGTGGCAAGTTTTGGAGCACAATACATGTATGCAGTACATGTTTTCCTTCTTCCTTAACTGAGGATCCGCCCCCACACTGTGGTTGACAGGGCCCGCAACCGTGTCCGACCCATCTCTCGCGCCTCTGCCCTCACCCCTTCTCCTTCCTCCCAGAACCATGATAGGGTCCCCCTAGAGCTCACTTTTCACGCCACCAGCCCCTTCAGTCAAAGGATCATCCTCCACCATTTCCGCCAACTCCAGCATGATACCACCACCAAACACATCTTCCCCTCACCCACCCCCGTCAGCATTCCGTAGGGACCATTCCCTCCAGGACATCCTAGTCCACTCCTCCATCACCCCCAACACCTCATCCCCTTTTCACGGCACCTTCCCATGCAATTGCAGAAGGTGCAACACCTGCCCCTTTACCTCCTCCCTCCTCACCATCCAAGTGCCCAAACACTCCTATCAGGTGAAGCAGCATTTCACTTGCACCTCCTTCAATTTGGCCTACTGCATTCGCTGTTCCCAATGTGGCTCCTCTACACTGGCGAGACCAAACGCAGACTGGGTGACCGCTTTGCGGAACACCTTTGGTCTGGCCACAAGCATGACCCAGACCTCCCTGTCACTTGCCGTTTCAACACTCCACCTTGCTCTCATGCCCACATGTCCATCCTTGGCCTGCTGCATTGTTCCAGTGAAGCTCAACGCAAACTGGAGGAACACCACCTCATCTTCTGAATAGGAACTTTACAGCCTTCCAGGCTTAACATTGAGTTCAACAACTTCAGACCGTGAACTCTCTTCCTTTATCTTCACCTTTATAAAAAAAGTTTTATTTATTTATTTTCATTTTCATTCATTCATTGTTCCACACCTTTTTTATCCCCATTTTTTTAATCCTTTCCCCTTACCACCACCTCCTCCCCCCAGCCCACCCCACCCACAAAAGGGCCACCTGTCACTTGTTCTATGTTGTTCTTTCACAGAAGGCCGACCCTTGTTCTGCTATTAACTCATTCTGCTTTCCTACCTTTATGCCACAATCAGCACCTTTTTTATTCTTCACCACTACCATTATCTTGTGCCTATGACATCTTTGTCCATCTCTCCTTAGACCCCACCCATCGCTAACCTTCTATCGTGCTTTACCTGCTCCACCACCGCCCCCCACTTTAAACAGTATAAATTCCATCACATTTCTACTTCTCTTTAGCCCTGAAGAAGAGTCGTGCTGACTTGAAACATTAACTCTGTTTCTCTCTCCACAAATGCTGTCAGACCTGCTGAGTTTTTCCGGCATTTTCTGTTTTCATCTCCAAAGTATTAGCCTGGGCCTCTGGATTACTAGTGCAGTGACACTACCACTTCGTCACCATCTCCCCTGGAGGGAGATGTACATCTTATGCACATTAAAAGAAAACTGTTGAATTTGGAATGGGTTACACTTTTTTAGTTAAAGCTAAAAAATCTTACAAATTTTAGATTAATAAATAAATATTTTATTCAGCTGGGTAACAGTTTTTCTGGCAAGAATGAGGTATCACCTTCCAATTGTAAATCACTGAATCCTTTTCCTTTATTGTACACACTTATAGTAGGCTGCACGGGATTTTATATGTGTTGCAGAATTGGTTACTATTAAAAGTATCTTTATGCAGTTTAAACTAGAAAACGATTTCTACATAACCAAATCGTTCCATTGTCTTTTCTTCACCTTTGGGGTCAAAGTTCATCTTTTGTGGGGGTCAAAGTTCATCTTTGGTCTGAAAACAAAATTTTGTAAAATATTTTAATGTTCCTGTTTGGTATGAAGAACATTTAAGTTTCTTTATACTTGAGTGATCAAAACAAATTGATTTTACAGTCTATATTAAGATATATCCATATTTAATTATTTACATAATGGATCGAATCTTGCTGGAAAAATTGTGTGTTAATTTCGAATGCTATAAGTAATGTGCGAATCAACTAACAACTTCAGCCGATTAAGATATGTGCTGTAAGTTGTGAATCTCCAGAACCTGTTGGTCGATTTACACTGCTCCAACATTTGCTTCACGCAAACAGAAACTTGTTCTTAGCTTCCCTGTTATTTTTAAGCTAAACATAAATAGGATCCATACCCTCATATGGGGATTAACAAGAACTGTGGGAGAGAATTTATATAGTGGGTGGGGAAGAAAGAAAAAGACAGAATAGACAATTTGAAAGGGAAAGCAAATTCCGGGCTTATAGGAAATGGGGCAGAAACGTTGAAAGAATTCAAATAGGATAAGAAAATAAAAACGATGAAGACGTATGTGAGAGAGCAGTAAAAAGGAAAATTACTAAACCTAGGAAATCTAAAATGTATTAGCTCAATACTAAAATAAGGAGGGAAACATTACTTTACCAGTTTGGGGTAATGAATTAGAGCAGATAGGTGAATTAAAGGTTTGGAAACATCCGTGAAACACTGACCATAATACAATTGCCCAAACTGGTTAAAATGGAAGGAAAAACTGGCAAAACGAAGCATAGCTCAACAATGGGAAATATTTAAACCAGATGTGGAAAATGTACTAATCAAGTTTGTTCCTATAACGGCAAAAAAGTCTTATGTTTAAGGTCTGCATTCCATGGATCAATGAGCAAATTAAAACAAACTTGTAACTAAAAGAAAAGCATTTAGTACTTACAAGGCAGATAATAAAGGGGAATGCTAGAATAAATAGGACAAATATATAGGAAAGCTACAAAAGAGTTTGGACAGGTTGTAAGGAAGAGATAGTAGCAAAAAACAGAAAGGACAATAAAGAAGTTTCAATACGTGCAGTAAAAGCAGATACTGAAGATAGAACTAAGGCCACTAGGGTGACAGGAATGCTAAACACATTGCATTGCTTTCAAGAGATTAGATTGGATATTTAGATTGTAAAATCACCAAAGCTAATTGTGGAACAGTTAGTGAAGATGATTTAGTGAGACACAGTTCTAAAGAAGATACTCAAATTTAAAATATACAAATCACCAGGATGTGATGGTTTATATCCGTGGATCCTGAGGAAAGGTTGGGAAGAAATGTGAAGGCCATGATGATCATTTTTCAAGCTGAAAAGCAGCATATCCGAATTTCATAGCCTAAGGCTTGAGACCTTAATTACAGTGTAGCTGTATAGTGTGCAGTTCCAGCCCTCCCATTTTAGGAAGATATAAAGGCATGTATAGATTCAGCAGATGAGGGTGCTATAGAAGGGCAATAAGAAGTTTGGAGTTTGATATTATTCACGAGACCTGAGAAGACTAAAAGGTGACCTGAAAAAGATCTTCTGAATCTATAATACTGTAGCCAGGAGTTTTCGGATGGTGGGGTTTCCCGCCCCACCACCCAAAGAGTCAGCAGAGAATGCATCCTGCCAATACTGGCTATCCCTTAACCCACTCCAAGTGGTGTTAATTGACTAGAGACAGGACTTCCGCCCCTCACTCAGGAGGAAGTCCCTCCTCAGAGAGCTACCAGCCAATCAGACTTGTTGTCAGCTCTGTGGTCCCAGCAGCGCCAGATGCAAGAGTGGCCTCTGCTGGGACTACAAGCAGCCTCCAGAGTCCAGAGCACCAGGTAAGGGCGGGGCGGGGGGGTCTCAGGGCAGTGGAGGGGAGGCAAGGCCTAGGGCAGAATGAGCAGATGGGGCTGTTGATGGAGAGGCTCGGGGGGGGGGGGGGGGGTTGCGGGGGGAATGTTGGGGAGGGGCTAGCACCCACAGGGTGCAGAACTTGTGGGGGGGTGCATGATATTGAAAGGAGGAGCCACCCCACCACAAACCCCCACCCCACACTTTTCCAGTCCGAGGCTTGAGCAGGGTGGCTTTCCTGGCTTTCCCCTGCTCCTGAGCTCCTCCCGCCTGCCTCAAAATTGAGGCTGAGTGGGAAACGTCCCTGAAGTGCTCATTAATTACCACTTAAGGGCCTCAATTGGGGCTAGGGCAGACAGACTAGCCTAGGCCTCGCCTGTCCCACCGTAAAATTGTGGACAGGTCGGGGCAGATGGGAGGATGCTCGGAAGGCCATCTGGGGAATTTTACTGGCCCCCATGCCTGCAAACCCACCGGCAGGGGACTGTAAAATTCTGCCCTTGGTGTTTGGAACATAACTATCATTTATCAAATAACAGCTTCTGCAATTGTTCAATGCAGCAGCAAACCATAAATACCAGAAATTATGAGTTCAATTCCCAGTTTGTCACCTGGATAATCCTAGCTACAACTGGTCTCAGTAGTACTGGGCTAGGAAGGGCGAAAAAAATCAACAAGCATTTCCACACTTTGTAAAGCTATTAATGATAAGTTTAGTACAGAAAACATTAGACATACCTGTTGACAGTGGCCCTGGCATTGTGTTACAATTTAAGGAAATTTCAGCTCAGCTGACCCAGCAAAATCCTCCCACTAACATCCAGAGGTTAGTGCTAAATTAGGATTACAGGACTACATGTTAATCAAGCAACTGCCTAACACATCACACTTGCAGTATAATGGCCTGGGCTTTACAATGGGGATGACAATGAAACTGTCAGTGTTCACCATTATTACTCCAGCAAAATTAATAGCAATTTGGGGAGGCCACACATGCACAGAATAACACAGAAATCCAGAAATTGCTTTCAGTGAATCAACCTATGCTTCTCCAGTGGGTGAGCTGTTGAGGTTTCCCCATAGACTGCAATCAATTGGAAATCTATGAATTGATGAGAATTTCTACTTTTAGTCTTGTTGAAAAAGTTATGTTTTGTTGAACGAGGTGGAACTGGGTTACTAATGGCATACTATCTCCATCTTCATTGCTAAAAATCATCACTGGCCCTGAGACGCTAATTTTATACTTGTGGGATGTCACATTTTCCATTATGATAAAAAATTAGCTTTTTAAATTTTGTTTATATTGATATTTTTGCTTCTATCTAAATTTAATCATACTAATTTATTTTGCTCTCTGAAAATTTAAATTAAAAGTGAAGGGTAAAGTGTTTTTAAACTTATGGTTTGCTGTCTGAGAGAATACCTCAATGTGATTGGCTGCCTACTGGCATCAATGCTGCTGCACAGCAGGAAATCCCTTCAACTTGCTACCAGATGAAAACTGCCACCAAGAAAGGTGTATTCTGTGGCACAGGGATCATTAGATCTTTGTGAACAGCTTTCTTCAAAGTCAGCGTCAAGTGACATTGCTTCACTACTGACTGTACAATTTGAGTCAGTTTCTATCGTCTAGCCAGTGACATCCACATTCCTTGAATGAATAAAAAAAAATCCTAGGTTCCTCCACCAACATCACTGAATATGTCCTGTTCCATTGGATTGACATACCACATGTGGAGATACGGTGATATGCAGCCACATGAGTGTGGCCTTGGGCGTCCTCAACATTGACTGTAGATCCCATGACTTCAGGGAATGCAACGCTAAGGAAACCACATGCTGATCATCATCTTCTGCCCTGCCCCTCAAATAACAAACAAATACTCATCTAAGTAGAACACCACTTGGAAGAAAAGCATTCAGGAAGGCATAGGCACCAAATATATTCTGCATAGAAGACTTCAATGTGATCTTGTACTACCACCACAGGCTAAGCTGCTAAATCATGAAGGATATAACTGTCAGGCTGGAGCTATTTTAGTCAGTGAGGAACAGCATGTAACAGTAAACAACTATCATTGCATCTTTGCCAGCCTATCATTTACAGATAAATCTGTCTACAGCAACATTTTCAGAAGTGTCCACAGCAGCAATGATAGATGTAACCACCACACAGTTCCCATGAAGACAAAGTCTCATTAAACATTATACTCTGCTACAACAACCTTGCATTTATGTACCAAGCATTAATATGAAAAAAATTCTAATGGGTTTAACAGGGGAAAGAAATGGCCAGTGAGAATTATAGGAGGAGTTAGAAAAGGTGACTAAAGGCACAATTAAATAGGTGGATTTTGAAAAGGTATGCAGAGAGGAAATGAGGTAGAGGGATTTAGGGAGAGAGTTTAGGGGTGGGGAGAAACTGCATAGTATCCAAGATTAGGAGGAACAAAGGCTCTTAGTGGAGGAAGCCATGGAAGTAAGGTACTGCAAGGCTATCAACAGCACTGTAAATAAGGAAGAGGATTTTGAAATTAATGTATTGGAATAGGAAGCCATTCTAGATCAGAAAGGGTCAGTGTGGTGGGTACATGGGATTTAGTGCACGTGAAATCAGTTTATGAAATTTTAAGCAAACTAGTGTCAAGAAAACAAGAAACTGTAATATTTTTCTTCTAATAACCCTGTCATATTTCTTATATACTGGAAGACAGGCTGTTGGAGGTTTGTAAATATGGTAATTGGAGTAAGAGCCAGAGTGACTGCAAGAGTCTAAAGCCAACAGTAAGAAGTGGTTTTGATATGTTAATGAACCAAGAGGAACTTCAATCAGAGTTTTACATAAAGCAATGACAGAAGTGGTTTTGAATTGAATTGTTTTAATTCAAAGGGGGATAAATGCAGGTTGTAAAAGGTGTCAGTTAATAAGGTAAAGATAGGTTTTTTTTAAAAAGCTTACCCTAGGAGTAAAGTAAAGAAGGATCTAATCAAGTCTGAGATGAAAGAATTTCTAAAGAGACTGGTTGAGACAATAGAGAGGTCAAACGGAAGAAAATACTGAAGCCTATGTGACAGCAGGATAGCTGGTCAGAACTCCCATAAGACTGTGTGAACATGGCCAGACCTGAAGACCCAGTGCTGTCAGCCTCAAAGGACACCCCAAGAGAAAAAAGACACTGTGTGGTAAAAATTACTGGAATTCTATATATTTTGAAATCTACAAGGATAGTTGCTGAAAAGGGGACGGTTAGCTCTGGGGGTAGTTAAGTTATGATCTTGTCGAACTGTTGTAAAGTAATGTTTTACACATTCTTGCGTATAAGTATAATTGTGTTTTTTTCTCTATTTTCCTTCAATAAACGTTTACTTGACTATAACATAATCACAAGTAGCCAGGGACATCATTTCCTGATTTCAGAACCTCTCCTCATACTATACAAATTCCAACAACTGTTTTGGCAGTTGTTGCATGTTTCCCTCTGGGATTTGGGCAGCTCGGCATTTACCATCAGCCAGGCCTTAACACTAGTTTGTGGAGGATGAAATTTAGGAGGCTGGCAAAGAGGGCATTAAAAAAATGACAAAAGTGTGCGTATTGATTTTATTTATAGTGATGGAGATGAGGCAGCTGATGTTATGGAGGTAAAGATAACCAGTCATCGCAGTTACTAAAATGTGGAGTTTGAAACATATTTCTGCACCAAGGAGATCACCGTGGAAGTGGACCACCTGGTGTACCCTCAATAAGCAGTAAGAGAGGGACATGGAGGAAAAGGACTTGATGTCAGGCAGGCATTTGACAACATAGAGGGAGTCCTAGAATATAGTGATGTGGTGAAGAGCTGCAGCCCAGTTTTATTTTAGCATACATATGGAAATCAACCCTGTGCTTTTATAAGTGGCCCCATCAAATGAGGAAGCAGGGACGGGTAATTAGTAAAGTAAGAATCCATTAGAGTTGGCGGTTCAAGTGAGGAGAACAAGTTTTGTTAAAGATAGGCTAACTAGGTTGGATTGATAAGAATATAATTGCTCCCTATAGGCGGAACACAGAGGAGAGCCAGTGGAAGATGGCACAGCTGTGTTATAACCATGGAGGGTTAAGGAGGGACAATGTGCCATCGTAGCAGTTACAGACATCTTCCAAAGTTGTTGGGAATCAGAAGGAAACCAGAATATAATGATTTTTTAGATTTGATTTTGTGAGTGACACTGGCAAAGCTATATTTACATGCCTTTATCACCTTTATTTCTATATCCCTATTTGCTCTGATTATTAAATCACAGCCATCTCTGTACTCATGGCATTCTCACAATTGTGTTGGGTATGGAATTCCAGGTTTTTGATTCAACATCAGTGACAAAACAGTTATTTATCCCAATCAAGATTGTGAGTTCCTTGAAGGGAAACTTGCAGATGACTTTGTGGCTTGTCCACAGTGGTTGAAGTAATGGAGTTGAGAAGTGATGTCGAAGTAACCTTGGGAAGTTACTGCCATGTGTCTGTAGATTATTTTCGATTCATTGATGGGCTGTGAGCGTCACTGGCTAGGCCAGCATTTCTTTCCCATCCCCAACTGTCTTTGAGAAGGTGGTGGTGAGCTGCCTTCTTGAACTGCTGCAGTCCATGTGGTGTAGGTACACCCACAGTGCTGAAACGGAGCAAGTTCCAGGATTCTGACCCAGCAACAGTGAAGATACAGCGATATATTTCCAAGTCATGTTGGTGCATGGCCAGGTGGTGGCGTTCCCATGTGTCTGCTGCCCTTGTCCTTCTAGGTGGTCATGGTCATGGGTCTTGGAGTGCATAAAGGCTTATTGAAGGGGGTCAGCTGAAGATGAACATAGTGGCTTCAAAGAGGATGAGACTGGTGCTTAAGCAGAGAGAACCAGTTCTGATGAAAAGTCATCGATCTGAAACATTAACTCTGTTTCTATCTCCACAGATCTAGCCTGACCTGCTCAGTATTTCCAGTGTGTACTGCTTTTATTTCAGATTTCCAGCATCCTCAGCATTTTGGTTTTCAACCAGTTACTGTATTGGCTAGTGTGAGGCAAGGAATGGCATTTGATTCGTCAAGAGCTTAGTGGGGGGAGATTGAGTGAACAGATACTGGATCACCTGAAGAGACGGGTTAGAGAGTTGGGGGGAGATGGAGGAGAAAGAAACAGAGTAATATGGCATGCGTCCTGATGTCACTGCGCATCATTCAGATCT
Organism: Cetorhinus maximus; assembly: GCF_964194155.1. Lineage (NCBI taxonomy): Eukaryota > Metazoa > Chordata > Chondrichthyes > Lamniformes > Cetorhinidae > Cetorhinus > Cetorhinus maximus. Next base: position 89,909,878 of record NC_135885.1, read on the forward strand.
TCAGTTCAGCAGGCGCATAGTGGAGTTGGCAAAGGCCTATTAAAGCCATTTAAAAACTAATTAAAATAATTAACTGAGCTGCCTGTCCAACCTTAAGGTTGGTGGGCAGGCGAAGAGCCCAGGAGGCCTTCGCATTTATTGGGAAACCTCATCCACGGGCGGGATGAGGTTTCATGAAGGTTTTTGAAGTTTAATAAAAATTTTAAATAAAATTCATTGACATGTCCCAGCTCATGTGACACTGTCACAAGAGCGGGGACATGTCTTAAATTTTTATTTTCTTCATTAAAATTTTAGAAAATGACACTAATTTCCCTGAGGCAGCTCTGTGTCTCAAGGAGATTTCTGCGTTCTTTCGCGCACATGCACGAAAGAGCGCAGGCCCCGACTCAGCCTACTCCCCCCGCCCGCACAGCGCTTCTGGGTACGCGTGGCCCAACCACGTAAAATGGCGGCGCGCAACCGATCGCGGGCGGGGATCGGCTGCGCACCTGCCCGCTCAAATCCCCCGACGGGGAGAAAATTCTCCCCTATGTCTGCATGATTTTATGAACATTGGAGTTGAGGAAGTATTAGAAATGAGGATGGAAGGGATGGGGAGGGGGGGAGGCGATTGAGGTCATGGCAGTTTGTCAATTATGAAAATAAACAGATTGTCTTTATCTTCTAGGGTGAAAATAGTAGAAGGTTTTGGCCATGGAATTAGAGGCGGGCTCTTGCTCAAGTTTTCAGTTTAAGTTTGTACTGTGCGTACAAGATACTTTGGTATCTGGAGGGAGTTGGGGGGCTGGAGATGGAGCTGGGGGTTGGAGAAGGAACTGGGGGGTTGGAGAAGGAGCTTGGGGGTTGGAGAGGGAGCTTGGGGGGCTGGAGAGGGAGTTGGGGGGGGTTGGAGAAGGAGCTGGGGATAGGAGAAGGAGCTGGGGATAGGAGAGGGAACTGGGGGGCTGGAGAGGGAGTTGGTGGGTTGGAGAGGGAGCTGGGGATAGGAGAGGGAGCTGGGGGGCTGGAGAGGGAGCTGGGGGGCTGGAGAGGGAGTTGGGGGGCTGGAGAGGGAGTTGGGGATAGGAGAGGGAGCTGGGAGGGCTGGGGAGGGAGCTGGGGGGCTGGAGAGAGAGTTGGGGGGCTGGAGAGAGAGTTGAGGGGCTGGAGAAAGAATTGGAGGGCTGGAGAAAGAATTGGAGGGCTGGAGAGGTAGCTGGGGCATTTGGAGGGTGAGCGGGGAGGGTGACTGGAGTGGGAGCTGGGGGCAGAAGAGAGAGATGGGGATTGGAGAGGGAGCTGGGGGTAGGAGAGGGAGCTGGGGGGACTGGAAGGGGAGCTGGGGGGATTGGAGGGGGAGCTGGGGCGTTGGAGACGGAGATGGGGGGTAGCAGAAGGAGCTGAGGCAGTTGAGGGAGCTTGGGGGTTGGAGAAGGAGTTTGTTGAGCTGGAGAAGGATCTGGGGGGGGGGCGCTGGAGCAGGAACTGGGGGGCTGGAGAGGGAGCTGGGAGCAGAATAGTGAGCTGGGGGGTGGGTTGGAGAAGGAGGCTAGGGGGGCTGGAGAGGGACCTGGGGGGCTGGAGAGGGAGTTGGGGAGCTGGAGAGAGAGTTGGGAGGCTGGAGAGAGAGTTTGGGGGCTGGAGAGAGAGTTGGGGGGCTGGAGAGAGAGTTGGCAGGCTGAAAGGGAACTGGAGGCAGGAGAGGGAGTTGGAGGGTTGAGGAGGGATTTTGGGGGCTGGAGATGGAGTTGAGGAGCTGGAGAGGGAGCTGGGGGTTGGAGAGGGAGCTGGAGGTTGAGGGGGAACTGGGGGGCTGAGAGGGAACTGGGGGGCTGGAGGGGGGCTGAGAGAGAACTAGGGGCAGGAGAGAGAGAACTGGGGGCAGGAGAGAGAGAGCTGGGGTTAGGAGAGGGACCTGGGGGCTGAAGGGAGAGTTGAGGGCAAGAGAGGGAGTAGGGGGGCTGAAGAGGGAGCCTTGGGACAGGAGTGGGAGTTGGGGGGCTGGAGAGGGAGTTGGGGGACAGGAGGGGGAATTGGGGGTTGGAGATGGAGTTGGGGGCCGCAGAGGGAGCTGGGGTGTTGGGCAAGGACTTGAGGTGTTGTAGAGGGAGATGGGGGTTGGAGAGGGAGATGGAGGTTGGAGAAGGAGATGGAGGTTGGAGGATGAGCTGAGGCAGTTGAGGGAGCTTGGGGATTGGAGAAGGAGCTTGGGGGGCTGGAGAGGGAGCTGGGGGGTTGGAGAGAGAGCTGGGGGGGTTGGAGAGAGAGCTGCGGGGTTTGAGGGGGATCTGGGGGGCTGGAGGGTGTTCTGGGTGGCAGGAGAGAGAGCTGGGTGGTTGGAGAGAGAGCTGCGGGATTTGAGGGGGATCTGGGGGGCAGGAGAGAGAGCTGGGGGCTTGGAGAGAGAACTGGGGGGTTGGAGAGAGAGCTGGGTGGCAGGAGAGGGAGCTGGGTGGCAGGAAAGGGAGCTGGGGGGTTGGAGAGAGAGCTGGGGGGTTGGAGAGAGAGCTGGGGGGTTGGAGAGAGAGCTGGGTAGCAGGAGAGGGAGCTGGGTGGCAGGAGAGAGAGCTGGGGTGTTGGAGAGAGAGCTGGGGGGTTGGAGAGAGAGCTGGGGGGTTGGAGAGAGAGCTGGGGGGGGTTGGAGAGAGAGCTGGGGGGTTGGAGAGAGAGCTGGGGGGTTGGAGAGAGAGCTGGGTAGCAGGAGAGGGAGCTGGGTGGCAGGAGAGAGCTGGGGGGTTGGAGAGAGAGCTGGGCAGCAGGAGTGGGAGCCGGGTGGCAAGAGAGGGAACTGAGGGGTTGGAGAGAGAGCTGCAGGGTTTGAGGGGGATCTCGGGGGATGGAGGGGGTGCTGGGTGGCAGGAGGGGGAACTGGGGGGTTGGAGGGAGAGCTGCAGCATTTGAAAGGGATCTCGGGGAATGTAGGGGGTGCTGGGTGGCAGGAGAGGGAACGGGGAGGTTGGAGGGAGAGCTGCAGCCTGAAGAGGTAGCTGGGGGCTGGAAAGGGAGCTGGGGGGTGTCTGGAAAGGAAGCTGGGGGACTGGAAGGAGAGTTGGAAGCTGGACACCGAGCAGGAGCTGGGGCTGGAGAGGGCAATGGGCTTCTTGAGGGGGAGCTGAGAAGCTGAACGGGGAGCTGGGGGCTGGAGAAGGAACTGGGGCACAAGCGAGGGAGCTGGGGGAGAGGAAGTTGGGGGAACCATAGAGGGGGCTGGGGAGGAAGCTGGGAGGCTGGACTTCAATATCAAACCAAGTCAAGGAATGATGTCCCAGAGCAACAGATATCCAATAGGTTGGAGAGTATTGGAGATTTTAGTTTTGCTCTTTAAACTGGTGAGGTTTGTCAATCTCAAATTTCAGAACCTGTAATTTACTAATTTTATTAAATTAATAGATAAAAAAACCACTAAAATAATCAATTGAGAAAAAATCTTAACACTATTTAAATAAATAGCCAGTTTAGATAGACATGGCGGAGTAGGTGATGTGTCATATCTGCAGCATGTGGGAGTTTCTGGACAGCATTATGATTAAGGACAACTACTTATGTGCTAAGTGTCTGTCGCTTGAGCACCTTCAGCTCCGAGTTTAGCCTCATCCTTCATTTTGACTTCACAGTCAGCCAGATATCTCTCAGGCAAAATCTCAATTTGGTTCTGGTCAGGGGTTGAGTTACCCATGGCTTCATCACCTACTGGCATTTTGGAAAGTACCACAACTTTTCCTTCCAATGCCTCTTTAGTTTCACACAGCTGATTCTTTAGCTCTTGTGTCTCCTTGTATCTGTTGGCTTCCTCCTGGAACCTTGAACATTGCTGCATCTGCTCTGACAACCAGTTCTTCAGTTTGTTCAGAGTAATGTTAAATTCTTTCTGCTTCTCTTTGTAATTTTCCAGAGGTACAAACTTTGACCTGAAGGATCTTTGTAGTGTGTGAAGGTCTTTCAACAGGTTTTCCTTTTCTTTGCGGAGGTCACTTGCTTCATCTTGAATTCTGTAATTCAGCAGAGTCTCCTTGAATCTCTTCTGCTGTTCTTCTATGCTGCTGTTTAAGACAGTCTTCATTTCCTCAGGTTGCTGAATGGCTACACACTCCTTTCGCATCCAGTTGTGGCCCTTGGACTCTCCAGGCTCATTCTGAAGTACCTTGCCTTGTTCCTTTCCCAACTCAGGAACTCTTCCTGCTTTCTTTTGAAATCTAACTGGCCAATCAAGGTTAATTTCCTCAATCAATTGTGACCTAGGAGGCTCGGTCCTTCGCCTTCTACTACTATCCCCGGGAGTTATGCTGTTTGGTGCTTACAATAAACAGGTACAGTGGTAATACCCTTCAGTTGGATAGCTTTGCGAGTGTAAGTTTTCAATTTGGCTGAAGACTGTTCCAAATTCAATTGTTAAGTACTCTTGTTTAAATGTTTAAGGGTGTCGTCTCCCACTACAGTGGTTGAAGCACCAGTGTCCACTTCCATCGTTAAAGGTTTTCTACTTATCTGCAGAGTAACAGTGATCGGCTCTGTCTTCCCTACTTTTACATTAAATAGGGAATAAATATCACAATTGGTGGTTTCCGGTTCATCAACGTTAAGTACTTCGATTAACTTAGTTTGCTGCCTGGGAGTCTGTCTCAATCTTGCTTTACAATGCTTCAGTATTTGCCCTCTTTTATGCAAAAATGGCACTCCACCTCTTTAAAACAGCAAATTTCAGGGGTATGATTGCTTCCACATCGATAACAATTCATTTTCAGATTTGCTGCTGAGCTGTTTCCTGTTTTTATTTTAAATTTTCAGGTAGCGGGGGCTGTCTCCTGCTTCACGGCAGAGTCCCAACTTTTCCCGCCACACTGAACTGTCCGTTCCCGCCCCAACTAGAAAACGGTGCCATTTTGTGCACCTTATATAGCCTGCGCTTTTCATCACGAGCACTATTTCCAATGCTTTTTTAAAATCAAGGTTTTCTTCAGCTAACAATCGTTGTTGAATGGCATCATCTTGCACACCGCAGACTAAACGATCCCTGAGCATATCGTTTAGGGTCTCCCCGAAATCAGAGTGTTCAGTCAGTTGTGTCAATTTTGCCACGTATGTAGCAATGGTCTCCCCTGGGGCTCTAACCCTCGAATTAAATCTGAGCTTCTGCATGATGACTGAGGATTTAGGTTGAAAGTATCCCTTAATGAAGTCTACCAATTCACTGAAGGTCTTTGGATCGGAAGCATTCAGGATTATCAAACTTCAGATTAAATTATAGGTTTGACTCCCTCAAATGCTTAGGAGAATTGCTCTCCTCTTTTCCTCTCATTATTTTGTTTGTCTGGAAATAGAACCCAAGGCATTCTACATATTGACACCAATCCTCTGTGGATAGTTTGAAGGGGTCAATTCTGCCAAAATGTGGCATATCTGGTGAATAAATCCTCCTTTTCTTCTGTTTAAACAAGATACTCATGGTTGCTGGGTGAGGGACAATGCTGGACCCGATTTATCCTTGTCACCAATTTGTTATGGACTTGATTTTCCAGATAGGTTTCTCATTAGAAACATCAAACTTTATTTACAGGCTGCAGCAGCAGTCACATGCTTCCACCAAGCTCCACAACTAGAAGAAGAACTCCCACTCTAAGGTTCCCCATGCTTAGAGCTGATTCATTCACACTGTCACGTGATACTATACAACACAATAAGTTTTAAAGCTACAGTCACTACATTCCTTAAAGCTACAATTACTACAGTTCCAAAAATAAAGGACTTCAGTTATGTGGACAGATTGGAGAAGCTGCGACTGTTCTTAGAAAAGAGAATGTTGAGATAACGTTTGACAGAGACGTTCAAAATCATGAGGTGACTGGTTAGAGTAGATAGGGAGAAACTGTTTCCATTGGTGGAAGAGTCAAGGACCAGAAAATATTGAATTCTTGTGAATGGTATAAGAAGCAAAAGTGATATGAGACAAAACCGTTTTATGCAGTGAGTGGTTAGGATCTGGAATGTACTACCTGAGAGTGTGGTGGAGGCAGATTCAATCATGGAATTTAAAAGAGAATTGGATATTGATAGGAAGAGAAAGTGGTTGCAGGGCTACAAGGAAAATTTGGGGAAGTGGGATTAACTGAAGTTGCTCTTGCAGAGAGCTGGCACAGACATGACAGGCTAAATGACGTTCTATGTAAACATTCTATGATTCGATGAGAATAAACTGGTTAGGAATATAAAAGCAGGTTGTAAGAGCTTTTACAAGTATATAAAAAAAGAGTAGCCAAAGTAAATGTTGATCCCTTGGAGGGAGAGATAAGCGAAATTGTCATGGGGAATGAGAAAATAGCAGGGATGTTGAATAAATATTTTGTGCCTGTCTTCACAGTAGAAGACACAAATTACATACCAAGAATAGAGGGAAACCCAAGAGGGCTAATAAGAGTGAGGAGCTTAAAGTAATGGTCAGCACACAAATAATACTAGAGAAATTTAAGGGGCTAAAAGGCGTCAAATCCTTAGCAGCTGATGGCCTACCTCCAAGGATTCTAAAATTGGTAATAGCTGCAACAATGATTGATACATTGGTTATGATTTTCTAAAATTGCTCAGATTCTAGAAAGGTCTCAGTAGATTGGAAGTTAGCAAATGTAATATCACTAATCAAGAAAGGAGAGAGAAAGAAAATCAGGCAGCTTGACCCTGATTGGTCAAGGCATTGTCTGAGGAATGTGTCAGCGAATGGCAGTCACTTATTTTGTTTAGCTGAAACAGGTGCAATGTGTCTACATGTTCTTTTTGCCTGCAAAGAACAGGGCCCTGTGTATTAATATATGTCCCAAAGACTGGCGGATTGTATCAAGCAGCATGTCCCAGCCGCTGTTTGCAACAGGCAAGCTACAGACCTAACCCAACCAGCCTGTGCTTGCAAAACTCAAAACAGAGAGTCCAACGTAAGATGTGATTCCACGATTGGAAAACATTTGCTAAATAATATAAAAGCAAAATACTGTGGATGCTGGAAATCTGAAACAAAAACAAAAATAGCTGGGAAGAGGGATACAGTCAACGTTTCAAGTCCGTATGACTCTTCATCAGAACTAAGGAAAAATACAAATGAGATGAAATATAAGCTGGTTGTGGGGGTGGGATAATCCTCAGTGTGCTAAGAATTACGCTGACAAATAATTTAAGATTGTCAGTCCAGTGCGCAATGTGGCGCATTTGTGTGTACTGGAAGCTACAAACATTAATACACAGGGCCCTTTTCTTTGCAGACAGAAAGAACATGTAGACACATTGTGTCTGTTTCAGCTAAACAAAATGAGTAACAGACATTCACTGACTCATTCCTCAGGGCAATGCCTTGACCAATCAGGGTCAAGCTACCTGGTTTAAAGTTCAAACAATGCTGGCAGTTAACTACCAGTCACCATCAACTGGTACATTCTCCATGGCCGCGCCTCTGCCAATCAGAGTCCATTTGCCGGCCAATCAGCAATCTCTTCTCAGACAGTATAAATTGTTGTTTTCCCCTTGTAGGTATTTTTACAAATTGTCCTGATGAGTTCAAGACAAAAAGGTTTGACATGTCTCTTTTCTTCAGCAATACAAAAGACATTTGATAAGGTGTCACATGAAGCTACTAAGCAAAATAATGGCCCAGATCTTCCGAGCAGCGGTAATGATCGTTGGATTGCTGCTGACTCAACCCTAGTCCGCATTTTTTCTGGGACCTTCTGCATCTGCTTCCACAGACATTTGGAGTGCAGTGTCATTTGGGGAACACCGTCGAAGTGGAGTAGAGTCACGGAAAGACAGGGCACATTCCTTTTTTATGGCATTAGCTGCGGTATGCTAAGTTTAATGGCCCTACTTGAATGTTAGTGAATGGATGAGTGAGTGAATGGGTAAATGGGTAATGGGGCTAGACAGGTAGGAGGGTAGGTGGGTAAGTGGGTTTTGTTTTGTTGAGGGGAGGTCATGTCTGACCAATTTGATTGAATTTTTCGAAGAGCTAACCAGGTGTGTAGATGAGGGCAATGCATTTGACGTAGTCTACTTGGACTTCTGCAAGGCTTTTGATAAGGTCCCGCATGGGAGACTGATAACAAAGGTAAGAGCCCATGGGATCCAAGGCAGTTTGGCAAATTGGATCCAGAATTGGCTGAGTGGCAGGAAGCAGAGGGTGATGGTCGAGGGGTGTTTTTGTGACTGGATGCCTGTGTCCAGTGGGGTACCACAGGGATCGGTGTTGGGTCCCTTGCTGTTTGTGGTATATATAAATGAATTAGACTTGAATATGAGAGGGTTGATCAGTAAGTTCACAGATGACGTGAAAATTGATGGGGTGGTAAACAGTGAGGAGGATAGCCTTAGATTACAGGAGGATATAGACAGGCTGGTCAGATGGGCTGATCAGTGGCAAATGGAATTTAATTGGGATAAATGTGAGGTGATGCACTTGGGCAGGACAAACAAGGCACGGGAATACACGATGGACGGTAGGACCCTGGGAAGTACCGAGGATCAGAGGGACCTTGGTGTGCATGTCCACCAGTCCCTTAAGATAGCAGGACAGGTAGAGAAGGTGGTTAAGAAGGCACATGGGATACTTGCCTTTACTAGCTGAGGCATAGAATATAAGAGCAGGGAGGTTATGCTGGAACTGCATAAAACGCTGGTTAGGCCACAGCTAGAGTACTGCGTGCAGTTCTGGAATCTGCATTATAGGAAGGATGTGATTGCACTAGAGAAAGCGCAGAGGAGATTTACCAAGATGTTACCTGGGCTGGAGAGTTTTAGTTATGAGGAGAGATTGGATAGACTGGGGTTATTTTCCTTGGAGCAGAGGAGATTGAGGGGGGACATGATTGAGGTGTATAAAATTATGAGGGGCATAGATACGGTAGACAGGAAGGAACTTTTCCCCTTGATGGAGGGATCAATAACCAGGGGGCATAGATTTTAGATAAGGGGCAGGAGGTTTAGAGGGGGTGTGAGGAAGAGTTTTCTCACCCAGAGGGTGGTGGGAATCTGGAACTCACTGCCTGAAAGGGTGGTAGAGACAGAAACCCTCATAACATTTGGATGTGCACTTGCGATGCCATGGCATACAAGGCTATGGGCCTAGTGCTGGAAAATAGGATTAGAATAGTTAAGTACTTGTTTGACCAGTGCAGACTCGATGGGCCGAAGGGCCTTTTTCTGTGCTGTAGACCTCTATGACTCTATGACTATGACTCTATGGGTGAGGTGGCTAAGTGGATAGGGGGTAGGTGGATGAGGTAGATAAGGTGTTGAGGCAGGTGAAGTGGATAAATGAGTAGGAGGGTGAGGTGGGTAAGGGACTGAGCTGGATAAGTGGGTGAGGCGGGTCAGTGGATGAGGCGGTTAAGTGGATTGGTGGGTAGCGGGTGAGGTGGGTAAGGTGGGTGAATGGGTAAGTGTGTGAGGTGGGTAAATGGGTGAGGTGGGTCAATGGGTGAGGTGGTTAAGTGGATAGGTGGGTGGTGGGTGAGGTGGGTGAATGGGTAAGTGCGTCAGGTGGGTAAATGGGTGAGGTGAGTAGGTGGATGAGATTAGTAAGTGGGTGAGGTGGGTAGACAGAGTGGGGGGGGTAGGTGGGTCGAGGTCAGGTCGAGGTAGTAGTCATGTTGGGTCAGGAGGCTAGTCTGGTCTGGTGGATAGTTGGAGGGTCAGGGGTATTCGGATTGGGTTAGGGAAGGTTGTCGGGTGGTCAGGGGGCTAAGTCGTGCTGAGGGTGTAATCAGGTTGGGTCCGAGGGGCAGTAGGGGTAAGAGGACAGTCAGGTGATCGGATGCAGTTGTGGTGGGGGAGGGTGTCAGGAGTAGTCGGATCAGGTGTAGCGGTAGTTTGGTTGGATCATGGGGGTTAGTTGTGTGGTGATCGGGTTGGGGGGTGGGGGGAGTTAGTCAGGTAGGACGGTTAGTTGGGTGGTTGGCAGCTCATCGGATGGTCCGTGGGGGGGGTGTGTAGTCTTGGGTCGAGGTGGGATTCAGGGGTTGATTTTGGGGGGGGGGGTCAGTTGTGGAGTTAATCAGGTGTTAAGATTAAGTTTTAAGCTGCCCAGCATTTCCTGGGTAACTACCGTGGAATTGTCCAAAGTCCCTAATTTTAATTCAGAGTTGGAGACATTCGCAGAGGGCCCCGCGGAGTTTAAACTTCCCGGGAAATTCACATGTAGGTCCGTGCGTCAAGGCTTCCACAAGGTACCGACGCACAACTTGGTCGTACGTCCTGTGTCCGACGATCTGTAAGCCAGAAGCTTTGACGAATGGCTCATGGAGCTGGGGGTAATATATTAACATGGATGAAGGATTGGTCAATGGGCAGGAAGCAGAGTAGGAATAAACGGGGCATTTTGAAGTTGGCAGGCAGTAGCCAGTGAAGTGGCGCAAGGGTCAGTGCTGGGGCCTCAGCCACTTACAATTTATATTAATGACTCAGATGAAAAGACCAAGGATAATGTATCAAAGTTTGCTGATGATACAAAGCTAGGTGGGAATGTAAGCTGTGAGGAGGACACAATGAGATTGCAAAGAGATACAGACAGGTTAAGTGAGTGGCGACAAGGTGTCAGATGGAATACAATGTGGGAAGTGTGAGGTTAGTGATTTTGGTACTAAAAATAAAAAAGCAGCATATTTTTTAGAAAGCATGAAAAATTTAAATGTTCAGAGAGACTTGGGTGTATTCGTAAAAGGACTCTTCAAAGAACCTTGTTTTAAATCCATACTGTACCTTCGTTCTATGACAGACGCAAGGGAAAAGGTCATCTTTTGACTGATCCACTAGTTCCATACCATCTCTTATCTTTGGTTCACTCACCTGAAGATCAGCATACTCCTGTTTAAAAACACAAACATGTAGTTTATCACTGATATAATACAAGATAGTATGGATGTACTTGTTTTCCATTTTCCATTCTGTTTTATCGATTCTGTCCTATTTAAGTATATTTTCTAATTTTCCTCACATTATAAGGCATTCTTTAAAAAACAGGATAATCAGTTGACCCAACTATTTTGTCAAGGCCTAGTTGCTACTCACTATTGATTGCGTTCCAATATTGTCCTCCTCTATCCAGCATATTTGGCCTTTGATTGGCTAAGAATGGTGTAATGTGCACTAGGAAATCACCAAAGAAATTTTGGCACAGGGCAAAGCCACCCAGCTCATCAAGCTGGTGTTAGCGACTCTAATCTTATTTTCCTATTCTTTTCCCACTTGGTGTTCTGCAGAGTTTGAATATGCATCCCAGCAGCTGGGAACGCTGCACCTCTGCACTGTCTTTATCTGCATTACTAACTTCAGTTGACCAGGGAGAAAAGACCTATAAAGTTCAACTATTACGTGCAGCTTTATTGCTTTCTATGTTGTATATTTACCCTCACATTGCACCACTACAGGTACTTTTTGTCACAGAAAAGTTTAGAGCAGTTTAGTCGTTCTCAAGCTCCAAAGAAAGACCTAGTCCCCAAAATGTGAGGGGCGAGTTGAAATTCTTCAAAACTGGAAAATATGTGTAATTGGCCATGTAAAGCTGCACAACTTTATATATACACAGTGAAGTGTAATTTTCTGTTAATAGTTTTTAATTATTTTAGTTCTACAAGATTCATACTGTAGTACTAAAGCTATTTGTGGTATTGGGAGTTTTATCACCATAATAGTGATGAGCCATTTTAGTATCACAATGGATAAGCTGAAATGTTGCAAAATTACTTAATTTAGTGACAGAAATTTCCCTGGACTTACAGGCAATCTAAGAGTTAAAACACAACTCACATGTTCTGCTCTTTCCACTTTGTACATGCTGTCTGTTGCCTCTTTTGACTTGTCCTGAAGGATGCTGGAGCACCTTTTCTGCTGGAAACTAACACGGATATGCAGTCCTCATAAAACTGAAAGACTTTGGGGATGGGGAAGGAAGAATAGCAGGAACTGCAGGAGAGTTCATAATGATTCAGGAAACCCAAGCCGTTCCACTAAGATACAGTGTAATGTAGGTACTACAAATGTAGGGCATATAATGATGTCCCTCAATAAGGTGACCATCCTTCAGTACGTCATCTGGTAGCAAAGCTACCACTACCCAGGAGTAGTACAACAACATTGCTACTGGAAGTTAGTCATGATTGCTTTAACCATTCATGACAGTGACTCCTTCTGGTCACCCTCAAAAAATTTCACAGAGGTCAGTAAGACTACTGTGCACTGGTGAATCGCGGAAGCCACAGGCACTATTTTCAGGTATCCATGTTAACACAAGGCAACATCAACATCTGCAGAGGTAAATCATTTTTAACAGATATGACAACTCCAGGGTGAAAAGAATCATTAGTTTTCCCCACATCACAAATTGTTCTTCTATGAAAAGTGTATTAGTCTTTCTAATATAACCAAAGATCTGCCTCTCATGTTCAGATGACGAGTGACATGAGCACTTGACCACAAAAAAATCATGTTGATGCTCGAAAAATTGTTGTTAATTGCATTGATTGTCTATGTGCATCTCTTTTTAGGCTATTTTATATTTTTCCCACCACTTTAGAAATAATATTTTGTTGGATATATTGAAACAAAGTTAAGTAATCATTTTATTTGCATTTTCAGTTCATGTAATGAATATATCTGTTTCTGTGCTGCACCTATTTTTTCAAGTCCTACTTTCATACTTTACAACCGGTGCAATTCTCTGTGATGATCTAATGAAAGGAGAAATTATGGGCACTGCCAGCAAGGATCTGATTCTGATAACTTGGCAATGATGCACACCTCAATAGGCTGGCATCCTTCAGTGTATCTAAAGTGACTATTAGCTATGATTGGTCAAAATGAAAGATTGAGGGTCAAGGAAACAGGTGTTGGGTCTCATGGACAAAATAAGCTGGGAGAGGGCATTAGGAGAGATAGAGTGAAACCAGAGAATGACGAGGGTTCAAGGTTAGGGCATTTGGGAGCTTTAGAGGAAATTTGGTTTGGTGGGCTAAGGGAAAGGAGGGAAGCGGCAGAGGCAGTTGATTAATGGTCTCAATTTTAGTGACAAAGTCTTTGAGCTTCTTGCACTTATTGTTCAATGTCAGGGTGGAGGAGACAGGGAATGAAGCATCCCATAACATCATTTTTAAAAAGAGCAGGTACTTCACCCAATGATGTGGTGAACATTCCATCCTCATCCAACAACATTAACAAGAAAAATGAATCAGCTATTTTGTATTCTGCTTGTGGTTGTGCACAATCTGGATGCAACATAAACCCATATAACAGTGTTTCCACTTCAAAAGCCAACTTAATGGATGTGAAGTATTTGGGACATCCTGAGATCCTACATAAATACAAGTTCTTTCTTACACAATCATTTTTAAAAAGAAAAGTAAGTATGCCATGGAATCCACTCAAAATTACAATTTATTACCTTGCATCATACTTTATATAATGTCTTTTTTATTTCTTATGCTGGAGATTATCCCTTATTTTAAAAAAATGTTGGGCAGAATCTTCTGGTCCTGCCAGCAGCCAGAATATGGCGGGCAGGGGCACTTAATTTGGCAGGAGGCAAAAAATCTGTTTCCCGATGGCAGGATAAACGGTATAAATTTTGTTCTTCTGACTTTCAAAGCGGGTTAAAGGCTTCCCGATGAGCAATGTTAGGAACCCATTTGCATCTCATGCATGCTCATTAAAAAGCCACCCCGCCAGAGTTAAGTTCACCCTCCAAATTAAGTTCACCGCCAGTGAGAATTTAGAATGTTAAGTTTTACGACTGTTTATAAGTGGCGTGCAGCTGGCGAGCTTCACCTCTTCCACAACTTTGAGGTCAGTAGATGTTGCTTTCGCCTTTTTGGGGACCTCACATAACTTCACTAGAAGGTTCACTAGATTGATTCCAGAGATGCGGGGCTTGTCTTATGAGGAGAGATTGAGCAGTTTAGGCCTATACTCACTAGAATTTAGAAGGATGAGAGGAGGTCTAACTGAGGTATATAAGATGCTAAGGGGGATAGACAAAGTAGACAGGGAGCGGATGTTTCCCCTTGTGGGGCATTCTAGAATGAGAGGCCGTAGTTTTAGGCTAAGGGGTGGTAGATTTAAATCAGAGATGAAGGGGAATTACTTTTCTCAAAGGGTCGTAAATCTGTGGAATTCACTACCTCAGAGTGCAGTGGATGCCGGAACGCTGAATAAATTTAAGGAGGAGATAGACAGATTTTTAATTAGTAATGGGTTGAAAGGTTGTGGGGAGAGGGCGGGAAATTGAAGTTGAGGCCGAAATGAGATCAGCCATGATCGTAATGAATGGCGGGGCAGGCTCAAGAGGCTGAAATGCCTAATCCTGCTCCTAGTTCTTATGTTCACTCCTATCGAGTGCCGATAGCAAAAGTTGTTCCAAGGCTGGACAGAGAAGGTAGGCAAAGGCTGGAAGTGGGGGTTGGATGGAAGGGTGGAGCGGAGGCTGGACAGGGGAGGCAGGCTGGGGAAGCGGGGGAGAGAGTGCCTTGGGAAGTGGCGGGGGGGGGGGGTGGAGGGGGAGTGTCTTAGCAGGCAGGGTTGGTGGTGCCAACGGTGGGGTCCTGGGGGTGGTGAACTCAGGGTACTGGTAATAGGAGGAAATAGTCACAGTCAGAGGGGGCAGTGGAATGCGGTAGGGTAGCAGGTCCAGGGTGAGAGTCTGGTAGGTAGACAGTAGTGTAGTAGTATTGTCACTGAACTAGTAATCCAGAGACCCAGGGTAATGCTCTGGGGACCCAGGTTCGAATTCCACCATGGCAGATGCTGGAATTTGAACTCAATAAATATCTGGAATTAAAAGTCTAATGATGATCATGAAACCATTGTTGATTGTCGTAAAAACCCATCTGGTTCACCGCCCTTACCTGGTCTGGCCTATATGTGACTCCAGTTCCATAATAATGTGGTTGACTCTTAAATGCCCTCTGAAATGGCCTAGCAAGCCACTCAGTTGTATCAAACCGCTAGAAAGTCAATAAGGAATGAAACTGGATGGACCACCTGACATCGACCTAGGCAGTGGAAATGACAAAGGCAAACTCAACCCTGTCACCTCTGACAAGGCCAGGAGAAATATATCGCTGTTCCTTCATTGTCACTGAGTAAAAATCCTAGAACTCCCTGCCTAACAGCACTGTGGGTGTACCTACACCACATGCAGTGCAGCGGTTCAAGAAGGTGGCTCACCACCGCCACCTTCTCAAGGGCAATCAGGGATGGGCAATAAATGCTGGCCTAGCCAGCAACACACACATCCCATGAATGAATAAAAAAAAGGTAAAGGTTTCATGCAGGGGATATCACAGAGCGGGACTAGACAGCTGGCTCAGTTAGTGGGAGGGGGCAGGGTCAGGGTGGGCATGGGGACAGTAATGAGTGCTGGCTCTGAGGAAATAGAATTCTTGTGGAGGATCTTGATAGCGGGTAACGGGGGAGGTTCAAGGTTGACAGAGGGGAGAGGAATGGTGATATCAGGTGGGTCAAGGGTGATGGGGGAAATTGGTAGGTGACAGGGGGAGGGTAGAAGGTGGTGGAGCAAGTCTGGAAGGTGATGTGTACCATTTTTCAAATCTGATCCTGACCACACAGTCAGTCAGTCACCGAGATCCCTGGAAGTTCAGGGTCAGCAGAAATGGCTGACTAAAGGGACAACCTAATAATTACGAGGCAACTGGATGTCAACCATGCTCAGTTGTATTCTCCTTTCTATGGTGAAGCCTGCACAGCAGCAGGTTTGTTCCCCAACTCATGGGTCTCATAACATCTAGATCCCTTGTGAATGGTCATAGCTGACAAGGGCTCACATGGTTAGTTTTTCCATGCTGCCAAGGCAATGGTCTCTTTATCAAGTCTCAAGTGTAGTGGAGGCAAGTTGAACAGTGTCAGGGGGAAGCTTCTCGTACATGGCTCTTATCACCCTGGTCAAAGAGCAATGTCTCCAAGTGGAGTCATGTGTGAACTGGAAGAACACCTTCTCTGGTCCTCCAGGATGTCCTTCACCTGAAAGGGGTGGGATAGGGATGCCATGTCTAGCCAGAGACTAGATGAAGTGCTTAGCACTGGCTTTGAGATGGAGAGAAACCTGTAAAGGACATGCTCACTAAATGTATCACCTCAAATCGTTCATACATCCACTTAGGTGTCGATGATGCAGAATGCAGGCAACTCTACCTTATGGCTCTCATCCAGATGAGAAGGAAGGACTGTTGCCAGTTAGCTAGGGGCCAGAAGGAGCAAGTGCCAAGCAGCAAGAGGCACCGGGACCGCTAGAAGATCAAGATGCTGGTGAACATAGACCACTGCGACAGCGAGCATTGGCCCAACCACAGGTGGATCACCAGCGGTGCTCTTATCTAGAGATGAGCGAAACGCGCCCTCACATGTCCCAGGATGTGGCTGCTACATCTGCCAGCTCCTCCAGTACGAGCTGCAGCTGCAAGGACTCTGGAAAAGTAATGCGGAGCTCCTGGCCTGCATTGAGTGAATGAATGGCTGTCCGGGTGTCCTTTAAATATGGTGCCAGGACCTTGGATCCCATGAGGTAATGGAGGGACTGGTGACTGCCAGCCCTGCAAGACTCGCCAAACTCCTTGTATTATTAATGAGCTGAACAGCAGAAGATCATGTGTGTTCAGCTATCCCGCCGCCCAGCGGGAATCATGCCGACTTTCCCACCCGCCACTGGACGTAGACTCCAGAATGGAAGATTCCGCTCATTGTTTCATAATTACCCTTGTTATGTTCCCATCAGGGACCGTTAATGTTTAGAAAATCCAAACACCCAGTAATTAACTGACAGAACTACACTCCGGGCAGAAATTTCCCCCTGTCGGGGGTGTTGAGCAGGGGCGGGCGGGTGCGAGCCCAATCGGCGCCCTCGCCCTTTTACGTGGGCAGGCCAATTAAGGTCCCCCTCAGCGTGACGTGCGCCCAGAAGCACTGTGCGCTCCCTGTGCACGTGGTGGGGGGGGAATTCCCTGAGTCGGGGCCTGCGCTCTTTTGCGCATGCATGTGAAAGAGCGCAGAAATCTCCCTGAGTCATCTCTGTGCCTCAGGGAGATTAATTTAAGGTTTAAAAGTTTAAATAAAGAAAAGAAAATATTTTAAGACATGTCCCCTTATGTGACAGTGTCACATGAGCTGGAACATGTCAAGGAACATTAATGAAAACATTTATTTAATTTATAAACCCTTCATGGAACCTCATCCCGCCCGTGGATGAGGTTCCATGAAAAATGCGAAGGCTGCCTGGGCTCTTCGCCTGACCGCCAACCTTAAGGTTGGATGAGCAGCTCAGTTAATAACTTTAACTGACATTTAAATGGCTTTAATAGGTCTTTGACAGTTCAGCGGGCACGCAGCCAACTTGGCTGCACGCCCACTGAACTTAAAGTCTGAATGACGCACTGTGGTGTCGGGATGCATCCCCGACGTCACCATGCATCATTTTAAGCATCAGCAAGTGGGCCCTGGCCCCACTCGCCAACCCGAAAATTCTTGCCTACAAGATCAACAAAAACAAACTTTGTGTATATAAAGAAATTAAACAAAGCAACCACCACTACCTTGGTACTATTGCTTATAAAGCTATTAACTCACTTCTACTTTTACTCCCCACGTCCTAAGAATTTTCTTATCTTACAAAATGTTGGAAGTTTATTCCTCTTTCCTGGGACCAACCCAAAGGTATGTCTAGTCCTCTGGAATTTTCTTTAAATCTGTTCAGTACTCCACCTTTCTCCAAGGTACAAGATTTACGAGGATTCTTCCATTAGCTTTTGCCTAAGTCACCCTCCAATTCTCTTCAAAGACCAAAGACCTGTGGACCCTTCCGATCCCTGTCCTGACTTTGGACAAACTAGACTGCTTTTTCCCAGGCAGCTTCCACAGCTTCTGTAGAGCTCTTTCCAAGCTAACTGAACAAGTTTACAAGCTGACTACTTTCTGCCACAAGCTCTATGAGGACCGCTGTGGATTTCTTCCTCTAGCTTCAAAGTAGGCAAATTTTCTAGCTTCTTTCCCCCTCACAAATTCCAAATTGAGTATGAGCCTCCACCCATGTTCCACATGGTGAATGATAATGTTAGTATTTTCTCTGCTTAAATGCAGGCCTGACTAACATCATTTCCTTTGGCTCTCCCCACTCAGTGAGCTATAGTCTACATCCAGACAAAATCTGCAATTGCCCCAGTCTGTCCCCAAACTGAACTCCTTGCTTCTGTCAGCAAACATACAGCTAGCTTAAACAAAAGAACCTTCTACCCCCATATCCAGTCTCCATGATGACATGGCATTCTCTTGAATGCTCTTGAACAGAAACATAAAGGAATCATTTTACATTCCTTGCTACTCTTTCATTCTGTAACCCATATGAGTAATTTATATTGTTAATGGAGTTTTATGACTCGTTCTTCACACTCCCCGGCTCCATTACAAGCTTAGAGATGGATCATTCATTGTTCAAGCTTTTTTGCTATCAACTCTGACGTTGAAAGACATATACAGGTTACTTTTTAAGTGTCATAAATCCAGATGCGTTTGAGTGGAAACTTGCAGAGTCAGAGTTGATTTTACCAGTTTCTTAACCAGATGCCCCCATTTTTTAACAGTTAAAACTTTATTTCGTAAAACTAAAAGTTATGTTCTAAAATGTATGAATCGTGAACTAGATATTCGCATGCCTTGCAAAAAGCTTTAACATCCAAATAAAATATAATTTATATGCAACTTTGTAAATTTGGTGCCCCTCTGTTATTGTTTGTTGTATCTAATTATAGAAGAGCTGGCTTCAGCAATATTACAAGGACTAGGAGATGTCTATTTTCAATGTATAATTGCTTTGAGTTTCTATGGGGCTTAATTTGTTACGCAACAATGCTTTACTAAGAATGATGAAAAGCATGGTTAGTGTAGATATATGCAAGTGATTTTTAGCAATCTGAATGCAGATTGGAGTGCTTGAGTGCAAAATTAAAATCCGCCAAATGAGACCAGAGGTTGTAAGACATTCAATCCCACCCCACCCCAAACCGCCAAGCATCAATTCACTTCTGTGCCATACTGTACAGAGTAACAGGATGTGGTAAGACAGGTGGAAAGAAAGATGGAGGGATTGCAAAGTAATGGTATCAAAATGATATTGTATAGTGGGGATCTGAATTTTAGTATGTGGGCAGGACTGAGGACAGGAAGCTTCCCTCCAAATGGAGAGGAGACTGAGGGTTTGATGAAAAATAAAGCGTGGAACATAATACACTCCACAGGACAAAATGGGTAAACTTGGGCACAGCAAATCTTCAGGAACTAAGGAATTTCATTTCAAGGTTTCAGGCTTTTTGGGTGAAATTTTCCCAAATTTGCACTAAGTGTGGTAGCAGGCGGGCAAAATGGTGTTCCACCCACTGACGGCAATGGCGGGTTTTCACGCCGTATCATCCCAAGCCCACCATATTACTTATGCAGTTCCAGAAAACATGCAGTTTCCATGGCGGGCGGGCTCTCATTCGCCAGTCTGCCATAACCCCATTGTTGCACCACGCCGGCCACCATGTTTAAAAGGCAGCACAGCGCTCATTGCCACCAGCTCACCAGGGCTGCCGGGGAGACATAGCCAAAGAGACCATAGAAAAGAGACCACAGCACCCCCATCCCGCTTCAACGATGGGTCCCTCGAGCAACTGCTGGGTGCCATGGAGGCCCGCCAGAATGTCCTGTACCCCTGCTGTGGCCGCAGGATGGGCAACAACGTGACCAATCCAGCATGGGAGGCAGTAGCAGCGGTGGTCAATGCCAACGCCCTTTAGAAGAGGACAGCCACCCAGTGCCGCAAGAGGATGAATGATCTCTTCTGTTCCACTAGCATAAGTCACTCTTCTCATCAATCTCCACTCACACACTCACAAACCCATCACACATCCAAGGAGCCCTCACTCAGCGCCAGTTCAAAGGACATCACCATTCACTCTCTCACACACACCGTCATTGTCCTCATCCCGTCCATGGGACCACTCACCACCCACACAGGCCAGGCATACTTATCATCTGGCCCGGCAGGTGTCCTGCTTACACTTTCTCCATCTCTATTAATACAGGACAAGCTGGCACACAAGAGAGAGGACGCAGACTGGTGACAGAATGTCTGAAATCAAGGTCCTCAAGGCCTTTAAAAACAGAGCCATTAAGCTGACCGGCCATGATCTGGAGCGGTCCTGTGCTGACGGTGAGGTTGGTGCTGCTCTACTGAGTGAGGGTCCAGCAGTGCAGCATCCATCAGATAACCATGCCGTGAATGATGTGTCCTGTTTCACAGGCCACTGCCATGCACTAATTATCTCCTCTTGCTTTCACAGGCACATCTGCCAAACAACCGACAGAGTCCATGACCCAGGGCCTCCAATCAAGCCCCAAAGAAACCTCTGAAGAGGAATCTGGACACACCCTCCCTGAAGTCCCATCACAGCGCTCACCCACACCCTCCACCAGCAGAGAGGCACACACCTCGGTGGGGCCTAGCGTTAGAGTAGCCCTGCGATCACAATCTGGTGAGCACATCGCACTGTCTGATCCACAGCAGGCGGCAGCAGGGACTTCCCAGGTGTCCGGCACTCAGCGAACTGTTGGAGGCCAGAACATGGCTGAGTCCAATTCAGATAAAGCAAAAACTTCAGATGCTGGAAATCCAAAACAAAAACAAAAATACCTGGAAAAACTCAGCAGGTCTGACAGCATCTGCGGAGAGGAACACAGTTAACGTTTCGAGTCTGTATGACTCTTCAACAGAACTAAGGAAAAATAGAAAAGAGGTGAAATATAAGCTGGTTTAAGTGGGGGGGGGGGGACACAGGTAGAGCTGGATAGAGGGCCAGTGATAGGTGGAGAGTGAGTTTTAGTAAATACCTTGTCAAACACCAGGAAAGAAATGGAAAGCAATGAAGGCGAACAAGGCAAAAGAGAGAGACGGAAATCCTGTCAGAGAGAAGAGCAATACTTCTTCAAGGTAGGCATTCCTTGAAAAGAAGTGGCAGTTAATTAAACATTAAGATAAATGCAAAAAACCGCGGATGCTGGAAATCCAAAACAAAAACAAAAATACCTGGAAAAACTCAGCAGGTCTGACAGCATCTGCGGAGAGGAACACAGTTAATGTTTCGAGTCTGTATGACTCTTCAACAGAACTAAGGAAAAATAGAAAATGATGAGCCTCTGGACTTGGTCATGTCACAGTTGCTGGAGCTGCAAAGGAAATCTCAGGAACATCAGGAAAGGATGTCTGCTGCATTCCTCAGATTGCAAGGCATGATGGAGGAGTCCATTCACCTTCAGGCTGAGGCAATAGTGTCAGCATGCCAACACACTGAGGTCAACACTGGTATGGTGGTGGCCGCCATGGAGACCTTGATCCAGGGCTTTGCTCCTGCACTGCGGCATGGGCTCAACTCCATCGCTGATGCCATAGTCGGCCTCCAACAGTGTGTACGCAAGAGGGGTGTCAGGCAGCTTGATCTCACTCCAGCTACCGCTTCCGCTTACGGAGTCAGCCATGAGCCCATTAGCACCCATGGGGAGGAGGATTAGTAGGTGCGCATTCCGCCCATCCATCCAGGTGACTCTGAGAGTGGCTGGCCCATCCAACTCCCCTCTTCCTGTGACCTCAGCAGCTCCAGCTCCACAGGCCAAGGAGGGGGCCACTGCCACACAGCAGGACCCCGAAAGCAGGCCGGGGCCCTCCAAGTCTCGGCCCTCCAAAGTCATCAGACAGGGCGTCGCAGTCAGCAAGCTACCTCCACCTCCGCTATGGATGTCCGGGGAGCAACAAGGTGTAGCGGCACGGTTAGGCAAGTTAAAAAGAATTAGTTGCACAGTCTGGGCATGGGTGTTAATCACTTGTATTTACTGTTTATTATTGTCAATAAACTCCCAAGAATGTCTCCCTGCCTATGGCTCCTTGTTCTGATGAGCAGTGTTCTTGTCACTCAGATGTGAAACCTTTCTGCACAAGATAAAGGCAGGTGTCTCAGTCCAGGGTCTCTTTCCTGTGTTCTGTGCAGCCTTCAGACCAAAGTGATGGTCTGGCCTCACACTCCCTGGAGACATTACTGATGCCTGTACCTCCGCAGTGCTTGTCAATGCTGCCAGAATGTAGTGGGGAGGCGCCACAGAATTCTCTCATTTGCTTTGTGTGCTCTCAGCACCTTTAAGAAGGGGCTGGCCCCATGTCTCCAGCATCTGTAACCACTGATGCTGTGCCCCAGCTCCTGACGAGTTCAGGTGCTGAAGGTGGACAAAGCATCAGATGCTTTTAAAGTTTCATGGCTGCATCTCTATGATATGACCCTGATCACAGAGCGCAAGCGAGCGCCAGACAGGAGTCAGACATTCTCAGAGGTTGTGTGAAGATTTATGGAGTGTCCTCACCGCATGTTGTCATCATCCTCCTGCAATCGAGCAACTATTAGGGCCTCCAATGTGTCTCCAGGACAGAAGCATTCTCACAGAGGGTATTCGCGCTGCCATAAGCCAGGCTGGAGTCAAACGTTCACAAGTGCGATGTGAGGATCTATGGGTCACCTCAATGCATGTCATCATCATCCTCCACAAATCTAGAAGCTATGAGGGCCTCCAGAGCACGCCTGCTTCGTCTGGCCAGTGCGAGGGCCTCACCCCTGTCATCGATGCCTCCAAGGACCTCCTCAGCCTCATCCACGTCATTGTCCTCCTCAATGGAGGAGACGTTCAGCTCCCCCAACTCCTCCTCAGCCAGCTCGTCTCCCTGTTGGAGCGCCAGGTTGTACAGGGCGCAGCAGACAACGATGATGCATGACACCCTCGGTGGGCTGTATTGCAGGACTCCACCAGACTGGTCCAGGCACCGGAACCTCAACTTCAGCATCCCGATGGTTTGCTCCACCAAGTTGCGAGCTGCAGAATGAGCCTCATTATAGTGTCGCTCTGCTGCAGTCTGAGGCCACCGCACGGGTGTCATCAGCCATGGCCTCTGCGGGTAGCCCTTACCCCCGAGGAGCCATCCCTGCGGCCGACTGAGGATGTTGGGGTCATGCATACTCCCTGGAAACTATGTGCATACCTGCAGGAAGAGTTTCTTGTGGTCCCATACCAGTTGCACATTCAGTGAGTGGACTCCCTTGTGGTTGATGTAGCCCACTGTGTGTAGCGACAGAGATCTGAGCACCACATGGGTGCAGTTAATCGTACCCTGCACCTGTGGGAATCCCAAGATCCGGGAGAATCTAATGGCCCTTGTATCCTGGCTGTCCCAGTCCCGGCCAAAATGCACAAAGTTATGTGCCCTCGAAAAGGTGGCATCCACGACCTCATGGATGCATTTGTGGATGGCTTGTGATATCCCAGATGTCACCTATGGAGCCCTGAAAGGAGCCACTAGTGTAGAAATTGAGTGCCGCGGTCACTTTCACAGCCAATGGCAGTGGATGCACTCCAAGTCCCCTTGGCGCTAAGTCCTGCAGTAAGTGGGAGATGTGAGCCACCAGGTCCCAGACATGCGCAGTCGTCGGCGACACTGGTTCTCAGTCATCTGCAGGAATGACAGGCAGAGTCTATAGATCCTGGGTGTCGCTAGGCGCTGACCAGCCACGGCTCGCTGTCACTCCTAGGCAGCATGTGTGGGAGCCCCAGCAGTCCCTTCTTCCTGAGGTTGCTGCTCCTGCCTTTGCGTGGCCAGGTGCCTCAGTCGCTCTCTCCTCCATCGTCTTCGCTCTCCGTAGGCCATCAGGCATACAGCTAGGTCACCAGGCTTCATGCTCCCGATGTAGTCCTCCTGCAGCATGGAGGTCTGGAGCGCTTGGTGGCACTTTGCTGCCTACATGTTGCTTGTGTGGGTGGGCAGTCTAGGACCCCGATCCCAATCATATACTATGGCTGCGCCTGAACTATCTCAGTTGCAGAGGAATGGTCAGTTTATATAGGCGTCCCTATTGCGTGGCCACTTCCCCTGCCTACCCTGCCCACCACCTCGATTTCTGGTGCACAGTATCCAACACCAGGGCAGCAGTTGCCTCCCGGACACCCCGCTGACAACAGTCGACTCTGTAGCTGGGCTGTAGTTGCCCCCGGACACCCTCCCAGACAACAGTTGCCTCCAAGGCTGGGCAGCAGTTGTCCCTGAACACCCAAATGACAACAGTCACATCCGAGCTTGGGCAGCAGTTGCCTCTGGACAACCCCCCAACAACAGTTACCTCCGTGGCAGGGCCGCACTTCACCCGGCCCCCCGGGGCCCCTGAAGCCTGTAAAGCAATAGGCGACCCTGGTGAGCTGCGCAGAATGATGCTGTTCAATCACCTTCAGTTTCCCCCAAAGTGAAGGCCGTCAAGTGCAGGTTGCCTGTGTGCTGTTGTGAAACGCGTCGATGTGCTTTCCCGCTGACATGGACGGACAATCCAGCGGGGTACAAGAGCCTGGCAGGATGGCCTTTTAATGATATGCTGATACATAACAATGAGCGCCCTGACGACCGTTGGCAGGAAATGTGGCCCGCCATTGGCGGGCTGAGCGGATGATCGCGACCTGCTTTCCCGCCTTCATGAAACAGATTGCGCCATTTTGTCCACGCATGCCACCTATCACGCCCGCCACCAGCAGCCATGGAAAATTCTGCCCATAGTTGGGAAACATTAACACTTTGCTCAAAATACAAATGAGAGAAAAGACAAATTGGAAAAAGGCCTAAACGACTTACAGAATGATCAATCACTGTAGAATCAGCAAGTTGTCAGAGGATGGAATCACAGGGTGCCTCAAACCAAAACTTTTTACCACAGAAATGCAGAGAGGCTTTGTAACCAAAAGAAATGACAAAGGGTTGCACGTTCTAATGGGGAAGTTCTATTGGAACATCACCTCAGGCAATTACAAATGCACCAAGGATATGGATATAATTAATATTGGAAATTTTATAAGGAATGTTGGCAATCAATAAAACATACCCATATTAATAACTTACTGGTTGATCTCCTGTGGTATGGAACACAGAGTGCCAAGACCAAGTGTAATTCCCAGGTGTAACAAGGTTAGTTGGCAAGGGATAATTGTAAATCAGTCCCCACTTTAAAGTGACACATTTCTAATCAATTATAGATACTTTGGTGAAAGTTGTTCTAAATCACCGTTGACTGACGTAAAAGATTGAGCAATTTTAATTGGGAACATTCCATTCAGTGCAACTAAAGTTTCGGCAATCCTCTGTACTAGCTTCAAAAACAAAGCATGAGAAGCAGGGCTGCCGCCAGGCTGAATTAATCACTATTGTAAATTTCCACTAATTGCATTCATTTTCAGACATTTAAGGAGGCTCTAAAAATTAAACTGGATCTTTTAGGTGCAAGGGAACTAACAGGTATATTTTAAAAGGTTTTGAATGTACCCAATATATCTAGGAAATAGTTTGGTGTTTGTTTTAAAAGTCATTTTTAGTAATTTAAAATCACAGATAGTGGATTTGGCACTGTGATGAAAAATGCTTATTTTTTTGTGGTAAATCTCTTTTCAGCTGCATAAATCAATCTTCACTGCCATGATTTTTGATATAATATATCAAGGAAACTGTTTTCAAGCTAATATTTTAAAAAATTGATTTAAAATGTTGCCTGATTGCGACGACTCAGGGCAGATTTTATGTCTATTGATATACAAGTGAGTTTGAGTGGAAAACCTGCAGATAAAGAACAGACACAATTTGCAGTGGCCCTGCAGCTAGCATCCAAAGTGGAAACTCTACCTCATCCTGCTCCTTATTTTTTTGTTTTACGTGCATGAATTCCTCAGTCCATAATTGAAAACTATCTCCCATAATCATGACAACATGGTAACATCTCTGGTGGGAAGATGTAACAAGTTTGCATTCTTACTGTGAACATAAGAATTTACAATGATAAAAGTTGGTAGGACGTATGGACTGACACATGATTTTTGATATACTGCAGGTGCATGATACAAGGGGTGAGATACATTTGGGGGGGTGGTGGTGGTGGGAGGGTTGCATGCAGCTTTGTGAGCACAGCTCAGATATGTATCCCCAGGAATTATGTATTGCCAGGAGTTTACAGAGCAAAGCTGGAAGAACTACAGGCATTCTTAAAATAATCAATGTAGCTTTTATGTTTGGAAATTTGATGATTGCACTGCACAGTATTTTGCCTAATTTTGCTTCAGTATAAACTTTTATTTGTAAACAAATTTAAAATAGCACTTTATACTATATAACAAGAATTGATGCTGAGGTATTTTCTTTTAGATAACTCTTAGATAACAAGAGAATATGGTGGACATCTCATATTCTGCAGCAATTAACTAATCTGGGCTCTTTGTTAACCCAAATATAGCCGAGAATAAAGATTTCAGTTCATTGAAAAATTAGCAAGGATGACCATGTTTAAAGTTTTTTTTTGTATTTTGGCTGGATTATTAAAGTATAGTATCTGTCTGATAAAATCAAATTAAATTGAGCTGTGTTCTCCAATTCCATTTTTGATAACAGATAACTGAAGTCCTTGGGAATACATTAATCTTTATCATCTGAGATAACAGTGGCTACTGTGATCTGAGCAAAGGTAGCATATGGCCATAGGTTTAACATTATGTTTTCGTGAAAAAACAATTTGAAAGATTTTTTTCAGTTCAAAAGTCAAGGCTATTCCTCCAATCATAAGCATTTCAATTTGTTGTAATGTAATCACCCAGCTACTGTTGAAATATGTGGTAGCTGTCCTCCCTCAGTTACCAAATTCCAAAGTTTAATAAATATATCTTGTAAGATCTATCCTAGATTAAAACTGATAAAGAAGCATCTGAAGTTAAAGAACTGGCAATAAAGATGCATCCATAATCATCTTCTCAAGGCTTCATTTGAAAAAAGTGTGCAGTTGAAACGCAAAGAGCTTCCCATTATATGGAAGTACAATAAAGTGTTTTGTGCTTGGCAATTTAGTTATATATCAGAGAAAGTTGTTCAGTGTAAAGTTTTAGATAATAAAAATATAAACATAAAAAGTAAAAAAGAGAAGCCAACAACACTCAAAGCACAAGAACTGCAAAATATTGAGCCACTGTTTTAAAAATAAACGTTAAGCTTTTGATGGAATGCTGTTTTGCACTGCATTAGAGTGCTTCAGTTGGAGTTTGGTGAGGCAGGGACTTTTAAGATTTAATTTCTATCTAAAGTCTAATCTTTCTTTAAATTAGCAAGTAACTAGAAGTTGCTCTTTGGGTTGGGAGGAGGTGAGTTTTAGTCCAGCTATAAAACAAGGGTTATACAGGCTCTGCTTGCTAGTAAGTTAGTTAACTGGCTTAAACTGGTTTTCAGAAGCTAGATTCAGACAGCAAGCCATGTACAGTGCTGCTTTGTCTGCACTGGCGTGCTGCTTTGAGCTGTATTAGAGTGCTTCAGTTGGAATTTGGTGAGAGAGGGTGTTCAGTGAAGAGGAAAGGAGGTATCATTTTCTACCATTCCTCAGCAAGAAGAGCGGCGGCCTTGGTGAGTAGAACCTGGTAAGTATTTATTTTGTCGTTAATATTCTCTAAACTAGAGGGAGTAAAAGTAAAGGGAGTAACTTAAGGGTAAGTCATGCAGGGCAGTTCGGCCAAATGGAATGCTCCTCCTGTGTGATGTGGGAAATCAGGGTCACTTGCAGTGTCCAGGGCGAACAGGTGTGCAGGAAGTGTCACCAGCTGCAGCTACTTGAAATCCGTGTTTTGGAGCTGGAGATGCACTTGCAGCCACTGTGGAGCATCTGCAAGGATGAGATCTTTGTGGATAACACACACACAGTGAGGTGGTCGTATCACAGTTAAAGAGTGCACAGGCAGAAAGGGAATGGGTGACTGTCAGACAGAGTAAAAGCACTAGGCAGGCAGTGGAGTGCCCTCAATCCATCTCCATTCCCAACACATTTTCTGTTTTGGATACTGCTGGGGAAGATGGTTTCTCAGGGAATGCATTAAGAGCCAAGCCTGTGGCACCATGAGTGGCTCAGCTGCACGAAGTGGGGGGAAAAAAGAGTGGGAGAGCAAAAGTGATGAGGGATTTTATCGTAATCGGGAACAAATAGGAATTTCTGCTGCCTCAGGCATGACACCAGGATGTTTTGTTGCCTCCCTGGTGCCAGGGTCAAGGATGTCACTGAGCGGCTGCAGGACATTCTGAAGGGGGAGGGTGAACAGCCAGCGGTTGTGGTCCATATCAGTACCAACGATATAGGTAAAAAGAGGGATGAGGTCCTGAAAGCAGAATATAGGGAACTAGGAAATAAATTAAAAAGTAGGACCTCAAAGATAGTAATCTCAGGATTACTCCCAGTGCCACATGCTAGCGACATCAGGAATAGGGGAATAGACTGGATGAATGTGTGGCTGGAGAGATAGTGTAGGAGGGAGGGATTTAAATTCCTGAGGCATTAGGACCGATTCTGGGGAAGATGGGGCCTGTACAAGCAGGACGGGTTGCACCCCAGTAGGACCGGGACCAATATCCTCGCAGGGGTATTCACTAGTAATGTGGTGGAGGGTTTAAACTAGATTGGCAGGAGGATAGGAACCTGAGCAGGAAAACAGAAGAGAGGGAAACAAAAGTAGGAATGAAAGGCAGAAAAATAGAAAGCAAATGTGGAAGGCAGAGAAAACAGGAGCTCACAGCAAATAGGGCCATAGCACAAAAAAAATGCATAAAAATGTTAAAAAGACAAGTCTAAAGGCACTGTATCTAATGCGCAGAGCATTCTCAATAAGGCAGATGAATTAACAGTGCAATCAATGTAAACAAGTAGAATATGATTGCGATAATGGAGACATGGCTGAAGGGTGACCAAGGCTGGGAACTGAATATCCAAAGATACTCGACATTTAGGATGGACAGGCAAAAAGGAAAAGGAGGTGGTGTGATGCTGTTAGTTAAGGATGAAATCAGTGCAATAGTGAAAGAGGCTATTGGCTCAGAAAATCTAAATGTAGAGTCAGTCTGGGTAGAGCTAAGAAGCAACAAAGGGTGGAAAACATTAGTGGGTGTTGTCTATCGGCCTCCAAACAGTAGTGATAAGGTAGGGAATGGCATTAAACAGGAAATTAGAGATGCATATTACAAGGGTGCTACAGTAATCATGGGTAACTTTAATCTACATATAGGCTGGGCAAACCAAATTAGCAATAATACTGTGGTGAATAAATTCCTGGAGTGTGTACAAGATGATTTTTTAGACCAGTATGTCGAGCAACCGACTAGGGAACAGGCTATCCTAGATTAGATATTGTGCAATGAGAAGAGTTTAATTAATAATCTTGTTGTGCGAGGTCCTTTAGGGAACAGTGACCATAACATGATGGAATTTTTCATTAGGGTGGAAAGTGAAGTAGTCTGATCTGAAACTAGGGTCCTAAATCTTAACAAAGAAAACTGTGAAGGTATGAGGCATGAGTTGGCCAAGACAGATTGGGGAGCTTCATTAAAAGGCATGACGGTGGGTAGACAATGGCTAATATTTAGGGAACAAAAGTATGCATTGCAACAGTTATACATTCCTTTCTAGCACAAAAACACAACAGGAAAAATGGCCCAACTATGGCTAACAAAATAAATTAAGGATATTATTAGATCCAAAGAAGAGTCATATAAAGTTGCTAGAAAAGGTAGCAAGCCTGAGGATTGGGAACAGTTTAGAATTCAGCAAAGGAGGACCAACAGATTGATTAAGAGGGGAAAAATAGAGTATGAGAGTAAACTTGCAAGGAAAATAAAAGCAGACTATTACAGTTTCTGTAAGTATGTAAAAAGAAAAAGATTTGGTCACACAAATGTCGGTCCCTTACAGTCTGAAATGGGGGAATTTATAATAGAAAACAACGAAATGGCAGAGTAATTACACAGCTACTTTAGTTCTGTCTTCATGGAGGAAGGCACAAATAATTTCCCAGAAATACTAGAGAATCAAGGGTCTAGAGAGAAGGAGAAATTGAAGGAAATTAGTATTACTAAAACAATAGTGCTGGAAAAATTAATGGGACTGAAAACCAATAAATCCCCAGGGCCTGATAATCTACATCCCAGAGTACTGAAGGCAGTGGCCATGGAAATAGTGGATTCGTTGGTTGTCATCTTCCAAAATTCTGTAGGTTCTGGAACAGTTCCAGCAGATTGGAGAGTGGCAAATGTAACCCCACTATTTTAAAAAAGGAGGGGAAAACAGGGAATTACAGACCGGTTAGCCTAACCTAAGTAGGGGAAATGCTAGAGTCTATTATAAAGGACGTGATAACAGAACACTTAGAAAATATCAATGAGATTAGGCAAAGTCAACATGGATTTATGAAAGGGAAATCATGTTACCTACTTGGAGTTCTTTGAGGACATAACTAGCATGATAAGGGAGAACCAGTGGATGTGGGGTATTTGGATTTTCAGAAAGCTCTTGATAAAGCCCCACATAAGAGGTTAGTGTGTAAAATTAAAGCACACAGGATTGGGGGTAATATTGGGGGCAAGGACTAAGAATTGGTTAGCAGACAGGAAACAGAGAGTAGGAATAAATGGGCCTTTTTTCGAGTGGCAGGCGGTGACAGAGGGATCAATGCTGGGGCCCCAGCTATTCACAATATGTATCAATGATTTGGATGAGGGAACCAAATGTAATATTTCCAAGTTTGCTGATGACAGGGGCATGTTAAGAGGCTTCAAAGCGATTTAGACAAGTTGAGCGAGTGGGCAAATACATAGCAGATGCAGTATAACATGGATAAGTACGAAGTTATCCACCTTGGTAGGAAAAACAGAATGAAAGAGTATTACTTAAATGGTGATAGATTGGGAAATGTTGATGTACAGAGGGACCTGGGTGTCCTTGTACACCAATCACTGAAAGCAAGCCGTTAAGAAGGCAAATGGTATGTTAACCTTCATTGCGAGAGGACTTGAGTATAGGAGCAAAAATGTCTTACTGGAGCTATACAGGGCCTTGGTGAGACCACACATGGAGTATTTTGTGCAGTTTTGGTCTCCTTACCTAAGGATATACTTGCCATAGAGGGAGTGTAGCATAGGTTCACCAGACTGATTCCTGGGATGGCAGCATTGTCGTATGAGGAGAGATTGGGCTGACTAGGCCTGTATTCCCTGGAGTTTAGAAGAATGAGAGGAGATCTCATTGAAACATATAAAATTCTGACAGGGCTGGACAGACTGGATGCAGGGGTGATATTTCCTCTGGCTGGGGTGGGGTCTAGAACAAAGGATCACAGTCTCAGGATAGGAGGTAGGCCATTTAGGACTGAGATGAGGAGAAACTTCTTCACTCAGAGGGTTGTGAACCTATGGAATTCTCTACCATAGAAGGCTGTGGAGGCCAAGTCACTGAATATATTTAAGGAGGAAATAGATAGATTTCTGGACTCTTAAAGTGTCAAGGGGGTATGGGGAGAGTGCAGGAATATGGCATTGAGATGGAGGATCAGCCATAATCATATTGAATGGTGAAGCAGGCTCGCAGGGCCGAGTGACCTATTTCTGCTCATATTTTCTATGTTTCTATGTTAACTCCTGATGAGTTTTTGTGTTTGTTGACTTTTATGGGTACCATAAAATAGTGCTTACGCTACTTGACTGATAAAGTGAGTTTTAAGTTCTGAATTTAAATGTATTTAATTAAATAAATCTGAAATAAAAAGGTAGCATCGATAATAGTTATCATTAGTGTGCCTTCAAAGATGCAAGGCTGCGTGGCAACCTGCAAATTCCTGTGCAGAAAATGGTGCCTTTAAGTTGCTGCACGTGCTCAGCTGTGCACTTAAACAGATCACCCACGCACTCGAAAAAATTAGAGTATACATTGGTAGCCATGAAACTACTGATTTGTCGTAAAGACTCAACTGGTTTACTAATGTCATTAAGGGAAAGAAGCCTGCCATCCTTATCCAGTCTGGCCTACATTTGAATCCAAACCAACAGCAAAATGGTTAACTTTTAACTGTCCCCTGAAATGGCCTAGCAAGCCACTCAGTTGTGTCAGAACAGCTATGAAAATTCATAATCCACAAAGACTACAGCGGTTCAAGAAGGTGGCTCACCACCACCTTCTGTAGGGCAATTAGGTTTGGGCAATAAATGCTGGCCTTGCCGAAGACACCCGCATCCCACGAGTAAAGAAATTAAAAAATTCTTAATCTAATCTAATTTATCTCAATCACGTTTCATCTCAGAGGGAGATTTTCCTTTGTTTCCTATTTGTAGCAAAATCATAAACATATTGTTTCAACACGTTTGATTTTGCTACAAATTGTGAGCAGTTCAAATCTTTTCCCTCACCTGATTGTTTACTTTTGTTTCCCTAGTCCTTGTGTACATAAATGAATTAAAAAAAACAACAGTTATATTCACCAAAAAAAGAAACATAGGTGGAATTTTCTGCTCCAGAGTCTAGGTACAGTGTTCGTCAGAATTAACAGCGAGTTTCCCGCTGATGAGCAGGTTGGGAAATCGCACCCAATCTTATGCTTGGAAGCTCGTTAATTATGCATTGACGAGTAGGTTTCCGAATCACATCACAAGCCCAATGATTCGTCCATGCCACCATAACCTAATGGGGTCCTGGCGCCATTTATAAATGCCAGCCAAACACACATATTACTCTCTGCAGCCCAGCTGTGTGGATGAGCAAGTCTGAGATGGCTCCAAGAAAAAAGAAGGCAGTGCCAAGGTTCAGCAACGACTCCCTTGAGGCTCTTGTTCGTGTGTGCACCAGCACCGGGATGTCCTCTACCCAAGGAATGGTTCCTGGAAGTCCACCAAGTACACCTCATCAGCAAGGAGGCGGTCGAGAGGGAGGTCAGCTCCGCGGGCAGCCATCCAGTGCAGAAAGAGGATGAATGATCTCATCCGCACCGTCAGGGTTAATCATCTTTCAGCTCACTCCAAACGTACACGCTCAGAATTGCATTATGCACTGAGTGTCACTCTGCTCAGGGATCTCACAAAATATTAGTAGAGGAGATATCAGTATTGAAAACCTATTCACCAGGATCTCATCTATCATCTTGCACAAACAGCATCCTCAGCCCTTACTGGGGAGGGCCCGGCACACACAATAGGCATGCATGCTTCCAAACCTCTGCTCCATTCCTTCTCATCACATTCCATCCCTTTGTCTTAATGTAGGTCAACCTGGCCCACAACAAGAGGGAGAGATCCCAGAGCGGATGAGGGTTGGCAATCATCCAGGGTCTCTCCAAGTTTGAGAAGGATGTCGCCGAGTTGGCAAGCGAGGACAGAGATCGGCCTCTCCCAGCAAGCCAGATAGGATGTGTCCTTCATGAGTTGATTGCATTCTGACATGGACAGTGAGTGACACACAATATTGCATTCAGCCTGCTCATGAACTAAATCTATCTTACAGGCAGCAGCAGGTCCAGACAGACCAGCAACATAAGCCCCACCCTCCAGGCCACCTCAGAGGAGGATGCTGAGCAGCCATTTGAAGAAGACCTGTCATTGCGTTCACCTGCACCCTCCACCAGTGCAGACATACACACCCTGGCAGCTCATAGTTCTAGATTAGGCTCAGGGTCACATTCTGGGGAATACTCACTGAGATGTCTCTGCAGCATGTGGAGGCAGTGACAGCCCAGGCCACTGGCACTCGGAGGACTGCGGAGAACAGCCACCCACTGAGTCCAAGTCAGGTGATGAGCCTCTGGAAACGGCTGTTGCAAACATGTGACAGAACATCAGGCAGAGTTGCTAGAGGCAGTCAACAGACTATAGTGAAGGATGGAGGAGTCCGTTGCTTTCTGTCTGATGTCATGGCTCTGACATGCGAGTGCCTCAAGGTCTCCATGGAAAGGGTGACGGCCACCTTGGAGACCTCGGTCTAGGAGGTTCTGCTGGATTTGCGCTCGGACCTTCACTCTATCACTGCAGGCACTGGTAGGATCCATCAGTGACTAGGCGAGAGGGGGGCTGGCACCTTGATCTCCCTCCAGATGTCCCTTCTCCTCAAAGAGTCACACAGGAGCCCTTGGGTACTCACAGGGAGGACCACCAGCAGCTGGATGCCCCCAGGGCCATCCACTCAGGTGACTCCGAGCGTGTCTAACCAATCCCAATCTCCTCTGCCCGTGACCCCATCACCTCAAGCTGCACAGGCCAAGGAGGGTGCACCTGCCTCACAGCAGAAGACCCAAAGGAGGCCAAGGCCCCTACAGGCCTCAGCCTCCATGAAAGACAACAGGACGTTGCAGTGAGCAGGCTGCCTCTTAACTACTGTGGATGCCAGGGATCCAAGATATGGCAGTAGGGTTAGAAAGATTAAGAAACCTTGATAGCACTTTTGGGTCATGGGTGTTCACTCACTGCATATATCATGCATCTTTGCAAATACATTTGATGTTCATGAAAATGGTGTTGTCATTTGAATAGGTTGTGCATATGCATCTGTGTGACTTCTTATTGTGAGGATGACCCAAGCTCCCACTCCATGATCACCTCCCTTTGTGATCACATTCATGTGATGTCTAGTTGACTCATATTAGTTACTTGCTCCTTATCTAATGTCAGGGAAACGTGTCAACCTCTTTAATGAAAGTGACTGCAAATTGCATTAGGAAGTGATATTCATTAAAAGACACCATGGAGTTGTATGCTCAATTGCATCGGAGGTTTACCACTCATATTGTCTCATCATCAAATAGCAGCCTCATTGTTTGTGTCAAAGCACAAGAATTGCAGCCATGATGATCTCTCCAGCCATGTGTGCATCCCTGTGGCAGCAAGAAGTGTCTCATTCAGGAGGCCATGACTGCATCAAGTACACTTGACAAAGGCTTTGCACTGATGTGCTGCCTTTCACTTCCCAGAGCGGCTACATACAGCTTTGGCTGCTGACCTTTCCAAAGATTAGGGCCTGGTGAAACATGAGGGTTGGAGGTCCAAGGCCCAATGCTGACCTTGCTCTCGATGCACGTGTTTGTAAAGCCCTTTCAGATCATTGCATGCCACCAAGGGACAGGAGAAATGCGCTTGGGTACCCTTGTCTGCACTTTACTCCACCTGAAACCTTGTGGCTATGAGTGTGTCACAGGCACATCTTCTGTATCTTGTGGCTTCGATCCCATCCTCATGTGGAAGCTCCCCCTCATCGCCCTCTTCAGCTTCCTGCCCTTCCAGGTCTTCATCGTCTGAGGAGTTCTCTGCCTCTTCCCTCTGGCAAGTCATCTCCCCTTTGAAGCGCCAGGTTGTGCATGGCGCAGCAGGCCATGGTGATGTGGGACGCCCTCTCTGGGGAGTACTGCAGAACCCTACCTGAGCAGTCCAAGGATCGAAAGCACATCTTCAGGATGCCAACGGTCTGCTATATGATGGATTTTGTGCGCCGCATTGTATCTCTCCTCGGAGGCCCTTTAAGGACGACGTTGTGGTGTCATGAGCCATCTTTTCAGCAGCAACCCTTATCACCACGCAGCCAGCTCTGTAAGCGCCACTGCCCCTCAAATATCTGAGACACTTGGGAGTGCCTCAGGACGTAGGGATCACGGAAACTCCCAGGGTACCTGGAGCAAATGTGCATGATGTGCTTCTGATAATCGCTCATCAACTGAACGTTTAGGGAGTGGAACCCTTTCCTGTTAATGAACAACAGGGGCTGCTGACATGGAGCTCTCAAAGCCACATTGATCGCACCCTGTACTCTAGAGAAGTCAGAAATTGCAACAAAACCCAGGAATCTAGCAGTCTGGCTAGCTTCATCTAGTGTGAACTTCACATGATAAGCCTTACTGTAGAGGGCAACCGTCACCTCCTTGATACAGGATGTGTTGAAGACTGAGGTGTCACATAGGTCCCCTGTGAATCTCTGGAACGACCCACTGGCAAAATATTGAGTGTTGCGGTGGCCTTCAGGGGCGCTAGCACGGGATGTCCTCCCAGTCCATGCAGTGTTAGCTCACTACCACCTTCTCAAGGACAATTAGGGATGGGTATTAAATGCTGGCCTAGCCAGCAGTGCCAACATCCCATGAATGAATAAAAAAAAACTCCTCCCACAGAATGTGGCAGATATGAGCCACCATATCTCTTGACAAGCACTGATGTGTGCAGCTTGTCTCTCACTCATCTCCATACAGGAACAGCGTCTTCAGTCATGCAAATCGCTTTCATGGGATGAGCCTGACCTCCTCATCCTCTGGGTCTTGATAGGGCTCCCCTGGACCATGGTCCACAGGCCAGACATCTTCACGGTGCTAAGCAGCGCCGAGCCCTTCTCATCAGTTGGATCAAGGCCATCAAGAAGACACAGGCTCCATCATTCAATCCTCCTTCTCCCTCTGGACAGATAGATCCAACAGATTAATAAGTAATGGGCAACTATAGTAGAGCTCCCAATTGCTGCCAGAAAGCCACTGTCATGCCTTAGGGCTGCGTCTGCATTACTCACTTTTCCCTGATTCAGCATTCCAGGTGAGGCGCTTCCTCACAGACCTAGGTGGCCAAGATGCCACCCCAGCTATTTGACATCTTAATCCCAGAGAAGTTGGAAGAGGCTTGAGTGCATCCAGGATTTGTTCAATCTTACCCATGACCTTCTATTATTTCTGATGTTATACTGATTGTGTCTAGCCTGCACTTTTGGAATGGGATGCCCTTTGACTCATTAGCCATGCCAATTGGATGCTTTGATTGATCATCCTGCAGATATCCAGCAGCTGTGCTCCTTTCAGGGTTGGCTGCATCTTCCATTCTCACAGAGGTGTCAGCTGTGGCTCAGTTCATAGCACCCTCACCTTTGAATCAGAGGGTTATGGGTTCATGTCCCACTCCCGGAAACCAAGAACTGTGATTGTACTCGAAAGAGTTGCAATCTGTGACTGTTGATAACTCAAAAGAGTTTCCATTCTCACAGAGGTGTCAGCTGTGGCTCAGTTCATAGCACCCTCGCCTTTGAATCAGAGGGTTGTGGGTTCATGTCCCACTCCCGGAAACCAAGAACTGTGATTGTACTCGAAAAGAATTGCAATCTGTGACTGTTGGTAACTCAAAAGAGCTTCCATTCTCACAGAGGTGTCAGCTGTGGCTCAGTTCATAGCACCCTTGCCTTTGAATCAGAGGGTTGTGGGTTCATGTCCCACTCCTGGAAACCAAGAACTGTGATTGTACTCGAAAGAAGTTGCAATTTGTGACTGTTGGTAACTCGAAAGAGTTTCCATTCTCACATTCCTCTCTGTTCCTGCTCAAATTGATCAGCTTCATTGTGAACCCAATGACTCCTGCAGTCTCAAGTTAAAGTGCTCTAAATGTCAGTGGCTCCAATTGCATCATCTCAATAAACTCTTCCTGAGTTCTATTAGCTTAGATTCCATTTTCATGTTGTTACTTTAAGCAGTGTGAGGGTGCCCCCTGTTAGGACCCGTAAGTCCAGCTGTGGCTTCTCCCACACTGCCTCAGCCCCCTCCAGTGCAGATTATTTTCCAGTTTCGATTTTAAACTGCATCATAACTTTTAGGTCTCTAGATGGTGGTGCTGCATTTCTACTTTGAGACCAGCATCCGGAGCTCGGCTCCTGCCAGCCCCGATTTTCCTGAAACCTCACAATATGCAGGTAGAACTCCCTCTGGTGATTCTACAGCCTCCCCTGGTAACACTGGATCCCAATGTTATTGTAGTTGATGTTCCTGCCTTCCCCTCTGAACCCATCACTGTTGATGTCCCCATGCCTCATGTGGACCTCACCCCTCCCCATCTGGAGACTGTGTGCACAGTCACATACAGAGGCCCCACCCCCACCATCCCCTCCCCCCAGGAGAGTTGAGTTCCTCCCCCTTTATATTTTCCTCATTTACAGGCTGCAGATGCCTTCCCTGACCATGACCATCCCATCTGCAGCCCAGTACTGAGCCCGACACCCCCATCACCACCAACTTTGAGACTATGACCATAAGACATAGAAGCAGAAATTAGGCCATTCGGCCCATCACATCTGCTCCGCCATTCAATCATGGCTGATAAGTTTCTCAACCCCATTCTCCCGCCTTCTCCCCGTAACCTTTGATCCCCTTACCAATCAAGAACCTATCTATATCGGTCTTAAATACACTCAATGACCTGGCCTCCACAGCCTTCTGTGGCAATGAATTCCATAGATTCACCACTCTCTGGCTAAAGAAGTTTCTCCTCATCTCTGTTCTAAAAGGTCTTCCCTTTACTCTGAGGCTGTACCCTCGGGTCCTAGTCTCTCCTACTAATGGAAACATCTTCCCCACGTCCACTCTATCCAGGCCTTTCAGTATTCTGTAAGTTTCAATCAGATCCCCCCTCATCCTTCTAAACTCCATTGAGTATAGACCCAGAGTCCTCAAACGTTCCTCATATGTTAAGCCTTTCATTCCTGGGATCATTCTCGTGAACCTCCTCTGGGCCTTCTCCAGGGCCAGCACATCCTTCCTGAGATACGGGGCCCAAAATTGCTCACAATATTCTAAATGTGGTCTGACCAGAGTCTTATAAAGCCTCAGCAGCACATCCCTGCTTTTATATTCTAGTCCTCTCAAAATAAATGCCAACATTGCATTTGCCTTCCTAACTACTGACTCAACCTGCAAGTTAACCTTAAGAGATTCCTGGACTAGGACTCCCAAGTCCCTTTGCACTCCTGATTTCTGGATTCTCTCCCCATTTAGAAAATAGTCTATGCCTCTATTCTTCCTACCAAAGTGCATGACCTCACACTTCCCCACGTTGTATTCCATCTGTCACTTCTTTGCCCATCCTCCTAACCTGTCTAAATCCTTCTGCAGCCTCCCCACCTCCTCAATACTACCTGTCCCTCCACCTATCTTTGTATCATCTGCAAACTTAGCCAGAATGCCCTCAGTTCCTCCATCTAGATCATTAATGTATAAAGTGAAAAGTTGTGGTCCCAACACTGACCCCTGCGGAACTCCACTAGTCACCGGCCGCTATCATGAGAAGGACCCCCTTATCCCCACTCTCTGCCTCCTGCCAGACAGTCAATCTTCTATCCATGCTAGTACCTTGCCTCTAACACCATGGGCTCTTATCTTACTGAGCAGCCTTCTGTGCGGCACCTTGTCAAAGGCCTTCTGGAAGTCCAAGTAAATAACATCCATTGGCTCTCCTTTGTCTAACCTACTCGTTACCTCCTCAAAGAATTCTAACAGATTTGTCAGGCATGACATCCCCTTGATGAAACCATGCTGACTTTGCCCTATTTTACCATGCACTTCCAAGTATTCTGAAATCTCATCCTTAATAATGGACTCTAAAATCTTACCAACGACCGAGGTCAGGCTAATCGGCCTGTAATTTCCCGTCTTTTGCCTCACTCCCTTCTTAAACAGGGGGGTTACATTAGCGATTTTTCAGTCCTCAGGGACCCTCCCTGACTCCAGTGATTCCTGAAAGATCATCACTAACGCCTCCACTATCTCTTCAGCTATCTCCTTCAGAACTCTGGGGTGTAATCCATCTGACCCAGGTGATTTAACCACCTTCAGACCTTTCAGTTTTCCTAGCACCTTCTCCTTGGTAATGGCCACCATACTCACCTCTGCCCCCCGACTCTCTTGAACTTTGGGGATGTTACTCGTGTCTTCCACCGTGAAGACTGACGCAAAGTACCTATTCAGTTCCTCCGCCATTTCTTTGTTCCCCACTACTACTTCTCCAGCGTCATTTTCCAGCGGCCCAATGTCCACTTTTGCCTCTCTCTTACCCTTTATAGATCTAAAAAAACTCTTGCAATCTTCTTTTATATTATTCATATTTAATCTTCTCCCTCCTTATTTCTTTTTTAGTTGTCCTCTGTTGGTCTTTGTAGGCTTCCCAATCCCCTGGTTTCCCACTGCTCTTCGCCGCATTGTATGCTTTCTCTTTAGCTTTTATGCTGTCCCTGACTTCCCTTGTCAGCCATGGTTGCCTCGTCCTCCCTTTAGTATGCTTCTTCTTCCTAGGGATGAATTTTTGCTGTGTCTCCCAATTTACTCCCAGAAACTCCTGCCATTGCTGTTCCACTGTCTTTCCTACTAGGCTCATCTCCCAGTTAATTCTGGCCAGCTCCTCCCTCATGCCTCTGTAGTTGCCTTTATTCAACTGTAATACCATTACATCTAATTCCAGCTTTTTCCTCTCAAATTCTCAAAATGACCATGCCCTGCACATTTGCTGTGCCTGATCCCTATTGAGCACACAGGCTTTGCCTCTCCCTGGAGTGGGAACATGACTCACATGCCATGTATATCCCTGTGGCATGGCCCACAGAGCCCCAGGACAGCCTTTAATCTCTCATCCCAAAGATGAGGTCCACAGAGCACCAGGACTGCCTTTAACCTCTCATCTCCACTACCTGAATGTACAATCGACATGGAGAGAGGTAATGTGATACAGCCTTTTGTGTGAATGCTTGAATTTGGGACTTGGCAGAGATATTCTGGCTGCTGCAGAGTGGTTGTCTTTTGCCCTCTCTCTCTATTCCATCTAAGCTTTGAACCCAGTTTTGCTGAGATAAAACTGTGTCAACATTCCTACAGCAGTCAGGGACTCTCTACTAAACACCATTGGTTTTCAACAACAGTGTTTTCAGGAGAAAAGGGACATACCAGCTACAACTTTAAACCAACAGCTTCAGCTAAAGAACCAAAGCCTGCAGATACAATCAATGAATTTATATTGACTTTCCTTTTTTTAATTCATTCTTGGGGATGTGGGCTACACTGGCTGGGCCAGCATTTATTGCCCATCCCTAGTTGCCCTTGAGCAGGTGGTGGTGAGCTGCCTTCTTGAACCACTGCAGTCCATGTGGTATAGGTACACCCACAGTGCTGTTAGGGAGGGAGTTCCAGGATTTTGACCCAGCGACAGTGAAGTATCGGCGAAATATTTTCAAGTCAGGATGGTGAGTGACTTGGAGGGGAACTTCCAGGTGGTGGTGTTCCCATTTATCTGCTGCCCTTGCCCTTCTAGATGGTAGAGGTCATGAGTTTGGAAGGTGCTGTCAAAGGAGCCTTTGTGAATTCCTGCAGTGCATCCTGTAGATGTTATACACTGCTGCTGCTGTGCATTGGTGGTGGAGGGCGTGAATGTTTGTGGGTGTGGAGCCAATCAAGCGGGCTGTTTTGTCCTGGATGGTGTCAAGCTTCTTGAGTGTTGTGGGTGTTGCACTCGTGCAGGCAAGTGGGGAGTATTCCATCACACTCCTGACTTGTGCTTTGTAGATGGTGGACAGGCTTTGGGGAGTCAGGAGGTGAGTTACTCTTCGCACGATTCCTAGCCTCTGACCTGCTCTTGTAGCCACAGTTTTTATATGGCTAGTCCAGTTCAGTTTCTGGTCAATGGTAACCCCCTGGATGTTGGTAGTGGGGGATTTAGTGATAGTAATGCCATAGAACATCAAGGGGTGATGGCTGGATTCTCTCTTGTTGGGAGATGGTCATTGCCTGACCCTTGTGTGGCACGAATGTTACTTGCCACTTGTCAGCCCAAGCCTGGATATTGTCCAGGTCTTGCTGCATTTGGACATGGACTGCTTCAGTAAATGAGGAGTCGCGAATGGTGCTGAACATTGTGCAATTATCAGCGAACATCCCCACTTCTGACCTTATGATGGATAGAAGGTCATTGATGAAGCAGCTAAAGATGGTTGGGCCTAGGACACTAACCTGAGGAACTCCTGCAGTGATGTCCTGGAGCTGAGAGGGCTGATCTCCAATGACCACAAGCATTTTCCTTTGTGCTAGGTATGACTCCAACCAGCGGAGAGTTTTCCCCCGATTCCCATCAACTCCAGTTTTGCTAGGGCCCCTTGATGCCACACTCAGTCAAATGCTGCCTTTATGTCAAGGGCAGTCACTCTCACCTCACCCCGGGAGTTCAGCTCTTTGGTCCATGTTTGAGCCAAGGCTGTAATGAGGTCAGGAGCTTAGTGGCCCTGGCGGAACCTAAACTGGGTGTCAGTGAGCAGGTTATTGCTAAGCAAGTGCCGCTTGATAGCACTGTTGATGACCCCTTCCATTACTTTACTGATGATCGAGAGTAGACTGATGGGGCGGTAACTGGCTGGGTTGGATTTGTCCTGCTTTTTTTGTGCAGGACATACCTGGGTAATTTTCCACATGGCCAGCTAGATGCCAGTGTTGTAGCTGTACTGTAACAGCTTGGCTAGGGCCGCAGCAAGTTCTGGAGCACAAGTTTTCAGTACTATTGCCGGAATATTGTCAGGGCCCATAGCCTTTGAACTATCCAGTGCCTTCAGCCGTTTCTTGACATCACCTGGAGTGAATCGAACTGGCTGAAGACTGGCACCTGTGATGCTGGGGACCTCCAGAGGAGGCCGAGATGGATCATCCACTCGGCACTTCTGGCTGAAGATTGTTGTGAAAGCTTCAGCCTTATCTTTTGCACTGATGTGCTGGGCTCCTCCATCATTGAGGATGGGGATATTTGTGGAGCCTCCTCCTCCAGTGAGTTGTTTAATTGTCCACCACCATTCACAATTGTATGTGGCAGGACTGCAGAGCGTAGGTCTGATCTGTTGGTTGTGGAATTGCTTAACTCTGTCTATCACTTGCTGCTTTTGCTTTTTGGCCCGCAAGTACTCCTGTGTTATAGCTTCACCAGGTTGACACCTCATTTTTAGGTATGCTTTGTGCTGCTCCTGGCATGCCCTCCTGCACTCTTCATTGAACCAGGGTTGATCCCCTGGCTTGATGGTAATGGTAGAGTAGGGGATATGTCGGGCCATAAGGTTACAGATTGAGTCCAAGTACAATTCTGCTGCTGCTGATGGCCCACAGAGCCTCATGGGTGCCCAGTTTTGAGTTGCTAGATCTGTTTGAAATCTATCCCATTTAGCATGGTGGTAGTGTCACACAACACAATGGAGGATATCCTCAATGTGAAGGTGGGATTTCGTCTCCACAACAACTGTGCAGTGGTCACTCCTACCAACACTGTCATGGACAGATGCGTCTGCAGCAGGCAGGTTGGTGAGGATGAGGTCAAGTATGTTTTTCCATCTTGTTGGTTCCCTCGCCACCTGCCGCAGACCCAGCTAGAATAGCAGCTATGGCATTTAGGACTCATCTAGCTCGGTCACTAGTAGTGCTACTGAGCCACTCTTAGTGATGGCCATTGAAGTCCCCCACCCAGAGTACATTCTGCGCCCTTGCCACCCTCAGTGCTTCCTCCAAATG
This sequence comes from Cetorhinus maximus, assembly GCF_964194155.1. NCBI lineage: Eukaryota > Metazoa > Chordata > Chondrichthyes > Lamniformes > Cetorhinidae > Cetorhinus > Cetorhinus maximus. The sequence continues at coordinate 89,953,075 of NC_135885.1, forward strand.
GTGTTCAACATGGAGGAGTACTGATTTATCAGCTGAGGGAGGGTGGTATGTGGTAATCAGCAGGAGGTTTCCTTGCCCATGTTTGGCCTGATGCCATGAGACTTCATGGGGTCCAGAATCGATGTTGAGAGCTCCCAGGGCAACTCCCTCCTGACTGTACACCACTGTGCCACCGCCCCTGCTGGGTCTGCTCTGTCCTGCCGGTAGGACAGAACATACCTAGGGACGGTGATGGTGGTGTCTTACATTATCTTTAAGGTATGATTCCGTGAGGATGACTGTGTCAGCCTCTTACTTGACTAGTCTGTGAGACTGTTCTCCCAATTTTGGCGCTAGCCCCCAGATGTTAGTAAGGAGAACTTTGCAGGGCTGACAGGGCTGCGATTGCCATTGTCGTTTCCTTAGTCAATGCCAGGTGGTCCGTCCAGTTTCATTCCTTTTTTGTGACTTTGTAGAGGTTTGTTACAACTGAGTGGCTTGCTAGGCCATTTCAGAGGGCATTTAAGAGTCAACCATATTGCTGCAGGTCTGGAGTCACATGTAGGCCAGACCAAGTAGGGATGACAGATTTCCTTCCCTAAAGGGCATTAGTGAACCGATGGGTTTTTGCAACAATCGAACATTGGTTCCATGGTCATCATTAGACTTTTAATTCAAGGTTTTTATTGAATTCAAATTCCACCATCTGCTGTGGCAGGATTTGAACCAGATCATTACCCTGGGTCTCTAGATTACCAGTCCAGCAACAATACCACTGCGCCATCGCCTCCCCTAAACCTGCACTTTAACTTGCCAAGTTTAACATTTGATACGCTGTAAAGTTGTATTTTTTTCTGTATGCTTGAGGTTTGAGTGTGTGTTTGAGCACATTAGTGGGAAGTAGTATGTAATTGTACATTTTTAATATTTTTACCTGGGTGGGTTTTAGTATAATAAAATAAACCCCTGAAGTGCCTAATTCAAGAATACCTGTCTGGCTTAATACTTAGAAACTGCACACAGTGAAGTACATGCCGATTTCGCACTACAGCATCCTTTTAAAATTCAAAACCTCCGCTATAACCAAATGGGGAGTGGGAAGAGAAAGGAGTCATTGCACCCTTCTTACCTGGTTGTAACACTTCTTTAATATACTAATTATTCCATGGCACTTCACAAATAGAAATTGGCATTCAACCATGGAGTAAGCGATCAAGAAATGATGGGTTTTGAAAAGAATGAAATAAGTAGGGATGCAGTCAGCTTAGGGAGAAACTTCAGAGAGTGGGACCAAGGAAGCTGAAGTCTCTCCCACCAACAGTGGGCCAAAAGCAAAGGGGTACCCCAAAAAGGCCTGAGTTAGAGAACAGAAGGCTACTAGCTATGGGCTTGGGGAGGAGAGTATATAGTTGAAGAAAGTTGGAGAAGTAAGTTGGGAAAAGTTGCAGGGGAACTTAAGCATTGAGAAAATTGTTATTGCATGAAACTGCATATTACAGACAGGTAAACTGTGCCCTTCATTGAAGACACACGTATGAAAGAAAGGCTTAAGGTTCCAATACCCACAAGTCATTGATAAATCCCTTATACTCCTTATTAAAGGAGATGAGGAAAAGCCCTAGTAATCTTTAATTCTTTGAAAAAGCCAATTGGTCCTTTAGGGTCCAACCTGTAACTTTAGGATCTTTTCGAATTTCTGGTCATAGTGGTCTAAGTGGCCATAATTAATGGTGTTTACTGTGCTCTCAAACTTATCTTCATTTTCTCATCCTTGATCTTGCCATTTTCTTGGAAGATTTAAGTCCTAGTAATTGTTTGCAATACCCTACCAAAGGACTACAAACAAACATATTCAGCTTACTGAAAATACGATGGAAAAGTTAATCTACAAGAGGGGTGAACTTCAATGGGCTGGTTCAATCTTAGGTTTTTAATATTGTAGCCTGTCCAACAACCATTAGTAAATGGCTCATCTCTGACAAGTATACTCGTTTTTGCTCAAGGTTTGGACTTCTTTTTCTGTCAATCGCCATTTATCAGAAGAGAACATTGAAGCTCAATTAGTGCCTAACTTATAAACTGTTAAAAAGCCTATGGACTTCACTTTTGGTTATTGCATCCTTGGAAGAAAATGTATAATTTCCTGAAAATCCCCAACTTTCAAACACAAATGTTTTCAATACTTCTAAATGGCAAACAGGAATGTCAATGTATATTAAAACTGTAAGATTTCACATCAAAGCCCTGCAAAACACTAAAGATTTTAAATCCAATATTTAAATTTCATAGCCTGACAACTCATTTATTTAAGACAGTGCATGTGCATTTTGACATAGCTTCCAATCTATTAATTTGATATTAACAGGATTAAAACGTGGGTCTTTCATGTAGTAAATGCTTCTACTTACCTGGAAAAGTTTAAAATAATAACAGAAGATGTGATCTGCCGTAAGCTTGTTCCTAGCATAGTCCTGTCCAGCTTTTGCAATCATTTTGGCCTATGAATTAGATCAAAAACAAAAAAAAATACATTTCCAAAGCAAGTATTCAATACTTTTTCTCATGTCAATATTTGCACTTTCCTGTCGGGAACAGAACAACCACAGAAATGCCCAGTGTGTCCCTAGATATAAAGAAGCCCTCCATGACTTTTGCTGGTCTTGAAATAACAGAGTATGGTAATAATTATCAAGAAGTTACAATATCTCTATTCTTCTTTATTAAATTTTCCACATACACAGCTTTTATGTCATGGAACATCTGCCTATTTTTATCTGAGTCATATACAGTTACTTAAGCCAACAACATACACTTCTATCGTGTTTTTATCATAAATGTCTCAAGATGCTTCACAGGGTTGTAAGGAGAAATAAAATGGGGCGCCTAGCCAAAGAAATAAATATTAAGGGTTGTGGCCAATCACATGATCAAAAGGTTGATTTTAAGGATGGTGTTAAATGAAGACAAGGAAGAGGAGAGGGAGAAGGGTTTAAGGAAGTAATTCCAGTGAATGGAGCCTAGGCTGCTGAAGACAGGGTGGCCAAATGTTAGGCAAAAGGCGGAGGTGCCAAAAAAGCAGGAGTCAAAGGAACAAGAGTGTTGTGGGTGGGAAATTTTTAATTCTAGAAGAGGTTATTGAGTTAGTGAGGGGTGAGGCCATAAAGGAATTTAAATATGATGATGAGAATTTTAAACTTTGATGTGTGTGGGGGATTGAGAGTCAATGTAAATTAAGAAGCACATGAGTAATGGGCAAGTAGGATCTAGTGTAATATAAGATATTGAAAGCAGAGATTTGTATATGCTGAAGTTTACAAGTTGTGAAGAACATGAAGCCATCGTATAGGGTTAGCCAAGTCAGGAGGTCGCAATGAAATGGATGACGGCTTCAGCAGCAGATGAGGTAAGGAAGAGGTGGGAAACGTTTCCCAGATGGAACTCATGGCAATTTTTGTCATGGAGAGGATATGGGGTTGTTATGCCAAAGTTCTGAGCAGTTCAGCCTCAGATAGTGGCAAAAGAGAGGGATGGAGTTAGTGGCAGGCCAAAGATTATGGATTTGATCTTCCTAGGATTTACATGAAAGAGAGCTTAGAAAGGACAGGAGGGCTGTGAACTCAAAGGAGAGGGGGGAAGAGAAGCATAAGCAGAGATTGAAATCACAAAGAATGAGAGACAAGAGGAGTCCTCAAAGGGGGAAAAGGTGCCATGAAGTATGACTTGGTGAGAAAGGCCATGTTGCTATCACAGTAGTTTGAAGAGGACAGGTGGCAGAAAGTACAGCTAAATAGAGAAGCTTTAGAAAGGGGCAAGATGTCACTATCTGTGAACCATGAGTCAAAGCCAGGATTTCAGCACAAACATCCATGATAAGGCTTTGTTTGCAAGTCAATGGATATTCTGGAGGAAATATAGAGGGGATGGTGATCGTTGATCTGTCAGCACAATTCAAAGAGGTGGTGGCGGATAGATTGTGGGGCAAGAAAGAATTTAGTGAGGTTCGCTCCCTGTAGGCATACTGGCCGAGAAGGTCATTAAGAGATGAGAATGAGCTTTTGGGCTTGTTGCTTGTTAAGAGGTGTGGACTGGTGCCTGGATTCAGGGGATTTTAGGAGAGGCACAGAAGGTTGCTGTGCATTTACATCCAGGAAGGCAGAGCATTAGTGATGGGTTGGGATAGGAATGGGAGGGCCAAACATCTGAGAGGTGAGAAATTAAAAATCACAAGGCAGGAAGGGGAGAATAGAAGTGTTTAAGAGATACTGAGGGAGAAAAAAAAATCAAGTAATGGGTTCAGGTCTGGAACAGTTTTCAAATAGACCTCTAATTGCATATGTCTTTAATGTAGCAAAACATCCAAAGGCACTTCACAGGAGCATAACCAAACTGACACTGAAACAGAGAGGAAGACATTCGTATATTTATCTGTAAATTGTCTGTTCTGACAAAAGATCATTGACCTGAATGTTAACTCTGTTTCTCTTTCCACAGATGTTGCCAAACATGCTGAGTAATTCCAGCATTTTCTGTTTTCATTAAATGAGGTTGGTGACCAAAGGTTTGGTCAAAGAGGTAGGTTTTAGAAAGCATCTTAAAGGACAGGAAGTAGTGAGGCAGAGAGTTTTAGGGAAAGAATTCCAGAGCTTAGGTCTAGACGGCCGAAGAAAATTGGATGGGACACCCTCAAATGCTTTTATCTAAAGCTTTTGCCTTTCAATCACAGTGCAGCTTTTCTTTAGCTACAAGCTTTCAAAAAAGACACTCTTATTTATAAAAAATGTTTGCTTTTCAAGAGAAGATTACAGAGTTCTTAGGTATATCGCACTACAATATTATATTGACACAATTACTGGATTTGATTGTGCAACACACAAGTCACAAAGATGCAAGTGTGTTTAATTCTTGCTTGCATGGTATTCTACTCATGTCAATTAGAAAAAAAAAACAAAGTCATAACTATTAACAATAATGTTCTGCCTCTGCAATTAAACAAAAAAACCCTGAAAATTACCTCTTCATCATGAGATTTTGCCCACTGAATTTTATCCAAAAGGTCACTTAAATCACTCTTAAATGGAATATAATGCTGCCATGGTCGCAGGTCATTGTAGAAATGTTCATAGTAGACTGAATCTTGTTTTAGGATAACACCACCTCCTGCCAGCAAATAAGGCATTCTGTAGGCTGCCACAGTACCATCAATGTTGATTTGATACTTGTACTACAAAAACAAGAAGTTCAAAGGACTCTCAGATCTGATGCCATGTGCTTAAAATAATAGCTCTTTAAGCAAGATACAAAAACAATTTTTGCTTGTCTGAGAGAAACAAATGCACACTGACTGTCCAGCTTATTTAATGCCTCGCCATCACTTGCCTATTTTAAAAATCAAAGTACCAACTACCCTGTAAAGTGTTTATTTTCACATAAACATAAGTCTTCCAATGAAATCAAGAAATAACAATGAATGATTACCTCTATTTGCAACCGGTGCAGGTTAACAGATGCCTGGACCATTTCAATGCATAAATGTTGGGAAATATTTATAACACTTTGCATCTACAATATCTTTAGAACTATCCTCATATTAAGAATTTAGCTTTGTTAACTCTAGTGGCGATAACCCTTGTTGATTGGAAATCCTTTAATTGGCACAGCAATAGAGCTCCATTTTATATCTTTAACCCCCAAGGATTAATTTCAAGTGGAAACTGAACAAATGGTTTGAGCCTGATTTTCAGAAGAAAGGTTTCATTTCAAAGCCTGATCCAACACTTAAAATCATATTTACATTTCTCCTGGATCTCAACAGTGGTTATCATACTTACATCATTGAGGTGAGCAAAGTTCTTTTGTCTAATCTTCAGTGCCTCATTAATTTTTATGGCAGCCTTACAATCAGCACATTAGCATTCCACAATGCAATTGTTAAATTTTTATTGCATCTATGATGCCATCAAACTTCAAGGTTTTTGAGGTGTGTAGTTTCTAATGTCTATAAAAGTAACTCCGTGGTTTATTACCCTATAATTTTGTACAGCTGATGATGGCTCAAGGTCATTTTTGAGATGGTCATGGCTACTAAGATTAACATGCCATGGAAATAAAGGTTAATTTTTACTATCAAATAATACTTTTATATCATTCAGCTGCTACCCAATAATCTCTAAGGTAACATAGTCATGGTTGGCTGCATTACGGGAAAATGCGATCAATGCTAGTGCTTGCTGAAATCAAAACAAAAATTGCAGGAAATACTCAGCAGATCAGGCAGCACCTAATGGAGTTAACATTTCAGGTCAATGACCTTTCATCATAAGCGGAAAAAGTTGAAATGTAACAGGTTGTAAGCAGGTATAGAAGCAAGGAAATGTTGTCAGGTGGTGGTGCAGAGGGATAGAGTGAAGGCAAAAGAGATGATAGGGCAAGGCAAAGTTGGTGTCAATGAAACAAGAAAAGAAACAAAAGATGGGTCTAGAGGAATGGTAAATGACAACTGAAAAATCATTATCAAAAGCTGCTATCTGAAAAAATTGCATTGATCTGTATTTTTTTTAATTCAACGTAGAGTCCAGAAGGCTGCAAAGTGCCTAGTCGAAAGATGAGGTGCTATTCTTCAAGCTTCTGTTGAGCTTCATTAGAACAATGTTGAAAGCTGAGGGGAGAGAGATTAGATTAGGAATGGAGCCGAGAATTAAAATGACAGTTAAAATGAAGGGCACCTGATCTTTCAATTAGGCACTTTACAGTCTTCTGGCCTTGACACTGCAATCAATAATTTCAGATCATAACCACTGCTTTTGTTTTTCCCAGACAGCAATTTCAGGTGAAGGTTCTGCTGCTGTCATTTACAGCTCTTCCAGACCCATCTTTTGTTTCTTTACTTGTCCCATTACCATTCCCGTTTGCCCTGCACCATCATCCGTTTTGTTATTTAACCTTTCCTGCCTTCCTAGACTTTTCCCTTTCCTGCCTTCATGTCATCGATCTGAAATGTTAGTTCTGTTTCACTCTTCACAAATGCTGCCAGACCTGTTGAATATTTCCAACACTTTGTTTTTACTTCAGATTTTCCACATCCGCAATAGTTTGTATATATATTAATGCTTGCTGAAAACTTGCCAATTGCTTTTGATTAGTTAGGAAAACAGTATAATTATGGGTCACATGAATAAAGTTACTATGTTACATATTTTTATTTTGTCTTCACAGACCTGGCTCAGGTCCTTATGTCATTACATAGGAGGAACAATGCAAGGGACCTTAATTTGCCCTCCTGTCCTAGAGTAAAAACTGGAGGATACCCAACAATCATGAAACATTTAAAAAATGGTAAACAAGAAAAATGATAAGCTTTAACAAAACATGGTTGTGCTGGTTTCGAGGATGCCTTAATATTAAGTCTTTAGAAACTTCAACGCATTCCATGAGAAATATTGGAAGAACTACAGCTCTGATTATGTAGCTAGAAATGAAAAATCGAAACACTCATTATTCTCAATAGTTGGTTGACAAAGCATTAGCGCTAGGCTCCCACTATGTAAATCTGTACACTCATGAACAATTATTCATGTCACATATAATAGTTTGGCAACAGTAAAATGTATGTATCTCGATGAGCAGCACCTCTGAGTCAGAAGGCTAGGGATTCAAGTCTCACTCTAGATACTTGGACAACAAAATCTAGACTAACGCTTCATTCAATGCAGTACTGAGGGGGGTACTATATTGTCAGAGGTGGCATTTTTGAAGAAACATTACATTATCTCAGGTGGCCAGAAGAGATTCCAAGACAATATTTGAATAAGAGGAGTGGGGAAATTCTCCTTGTGTCCTAATCATTCCTCCACCAGCACCACTAAAAGCAGATTATCATAATTTTTCCTCCTGCTATTTTTGGGACCTTGCTATATGCTAATTATTCCTATGGGCAGCATCTTCCGGTCGGCAAGCGGCAGCGGGGCCCGCTTGCCAACGCATAAAATGACGCGGGGATACGTCGGGCGTGCGTCCCGACATAACCCCGTGTCATTTAGATTTGCAGTTTGGTGGGCTATTAAGGGCATTAAAAAACTAATTAAGATGATTAATGGACCTGCCCGTCCAACCTTAAGGTTGGTGGGCAGGCCGGGCGCCCAGGCGGGCTTCGGAAAAAACATGAAACCTCATCCACGGGCGGGATGAGGCATCATGAGGGTATTTAAATTTTTATGAAATGTTTCAATAAAAGTTATGAGCATGCCCCAACTCATGTGACAGTGTCACATGAGGGGACATGGCAGGGAAATTTTTTATCACCTTTGTTTGAAGTTTACAATCGGAGCCGACCTCCCTGAGGCAACACTTTGCCTCAGGGAAACCTGTGCGCTCTTTCGCACGCATGCGCGAAAGAGCGCACTCCCGGCTGAGGGAATGCCCTCCGCCCGCACAGGGAGCGCACAGCGCTTCCTGGCAGACGTCACGCTGGGCAGGCCTTAATTGGCCCGCCCATTTAAAATGGCGGCACTCCCCCGACTGAGGGTGCCGATTGGAAGGCCGCCTGCCTGTGCCCGCTCCCGCACTTCCCCTCTGACGGGGTAAAACGCTGCCCTATGTTTCTCTACATTATAATAACGACTTCACTTCAAAAAGTACATCATTGGCTATGAAGCACTTTGAGAAGTCCCGAGGTCATGAAAGGCACTGCCAGTTCTTCCTTTTTTAATAACTTGAATAAACAGATTCACCAAGAACCAAAACGCACAACACCTCTATCGGAACAAAATGAAATGTAATTTTTCCATTAAAAAGTAAAACACTTAGCTCATATGCAAATTTGGAATGATTTCTGAAGATTGATGTAATTTTTTTTTATTATTTTGGGAATATAGTGGCATTCTGCAAAGAAGGCTATGTGTGTGTGTCCATGATTAATTAAACTGGGGGGAAGATTAGTAAAGACAGCTTGTCTGTGGGAACTGAGAGGTAAAAGATAAAGGAACTAGATGCATGCATTTGTAATGAGTGGTTCTGGTGAAGTGGATTTATAAGTAAATAGGTTGGGTTTTAAAATTTGCATTAGGTGATAGATAGGGACTTGACTTTTCAGCTATTAAATTACAAAGGGGAGTTTAGAAGTGACAAGGGACTTTTACAACTTACAAAGGTTGCATAAGTAAACAAGGGAAGGTTATTAAATTTTATTTCAGTGGAGGTAATAGGAAAACATGAAAGATTTTTATATTCTGGAAAAGTTGAGTTCAAAGAGATGCTTAGGACAATGGAATCTAAGGTGAAAGGGGAAAAGGATATTTAAGGAAAGATGTTGAGCTGAGTTGTGTGTTTGAGTGGGGGAGATGTCCTGAGACCAAATCTGTGCTGGGAGAAGGTATGAAAGTTCTGAAATTGAAGCAGCCATCGAGTTTGCAAGCCAGAGTTACTGAACCTTTCTTTTTGGATTTCCACAGCAGAGTGGAAGAGAGTGAGAAGTTGTGTGGTATCCCTTACCAAAGTGACAGCAGTTTTGTCTTGGGGTAATGTTACTGTATTTTTATGGTTAATAATCTTAAAGGAAGCTGCTGCCAAGTAGTTTGCTTCTGACCAAGTGGGTTTTTTGGGGGACGTTTTGTAAAACTGTTTTAACTGTGTACCTTTAATCTTGTGTGCTTAAGTTTTTTTTCCCTTCTTGTTAATAAATCTTTTAATTTTAAAATCCTAAAAGTGTTACTATGACTCAATGCTCTGGGATCAGTAGTCTTTCCCTCATTTTCAAAATACAAAAAAAAAAGGTTATGATGAGTAAGACAAGTTTCCCTCTGTGAATTGGCTTGTTCAGCAAATAACATTGGCTATGATCTTAACAGCATGCACATCTGTGTGAAAGTAATCTACATTTTAAATTGTTTGTAGTTCCAGAGAACAGCATTAATTTTCAAAGTTGAGACAATAATGCATAAGGGTAAAAAATGTAGTATTCAATGGTCCACTGGCAGAGATGTTCCTTAATCACAACAATGGCAAAGATTTTTTTTAATGTGGATCATGTTAGAATCTAAGAACGGATAAACTCAATTAGATAACTCTTAGGCATTAGCTTTCATCTTCACTAAGTTCACATCCATCTCACAAAGACCAACAGCTGTCTAAAACTATTCTACTGCACCCCTACCTCAATAATGCCAAGTTTGGTTACACATGAAAAGCACTAAACTGCTTTAATTTGGAACATGTTCTTGCTGTCTCAGCTCTAACAGGTTTAGCAATGACAGATTGTGGAAACTGGAAAGGCATGTTGGCAAAACAAGTCTATTCTTCAAAAGATAAGAGTCGAGCTATTGTATTGGACCAATTCAGTGAAACTGTAAAGTGAAAATTTATATTTGTTTGTAGGTTTTCCATGTTAGCTTTCTTTTTCAGCAATAATGATTTCTTGGTTGGTATAATTTGTTTGACATGCATTTCTATTGATCAACGATCAGTGACACCTTCAAATAAGCCAATCTATCACTCAAGTATAATTTCACCCTAATGTTTGTGGGAAAAGAAAAAAATTATAGAAAATGCGCCAAATGAATAGTTATGATTAAGGAATATTCCTTTGGGTTTTTGCACAATCAATAAGGATGTAATAATGTTGATCACAAATGTATTCCAAATTAATACAAGTTTCTGTAATCTTACATTATTCAGTCTAAAAGCATAAATGATTTTGATGCGAATGGTGTTGCAGCTAATTAATAAAACCATACCAACATATATTTCTGTATTTTTGAAACAATAAACTAGGAAAGATTTTGAAACCAGATCCACATACCTGGAAAAAATCAAAAAATGACACGTGCTTTACAATTGGACCGTAAATGCTTTCATTATGGGGGAAAAAGAAGAAATTTGTAAATGCAGCATCAATCAAATCAGGGTGTTTGATACTGAGTTTTACAAGCTCTAGACGCTCCCTCCTGCTGTCACGTCCTCTCCAAAATGCTGTATGATTTTTGTTTTCCCAAGAAGGACCAGTGTTGGCCTGAACAGACATCATATCCAGACTTACTCTGTGGAAACCAGGATATAAAATAATTAAATCAATTATGACAAATAATATGTACTGAGGACTAATATCTTCTTCAATTAAGAATTTTTTAAGAGAAATTATTTAAATTAAAAATTATTTTTAAGTTACACAAAGATACAATGAAGAATAAAGAAACTTGTTACAACTTATTTGATGAATAAGAGAGATGTGGTGATAGATGTGTCAAAATGAGTTACAAAGAGCTTTCTCATCTGTGAATTAAGTTGAACATTTCACTGTACTCCACTGTGCATTCTATTTACATGTGCATAATGGATAATTAGGTAGGTTACCTAAGACCACCTAGAGCTGTGCCCCAATAAGAAATCAACAGTCTAGACTTTTAATATGAATTATGAGAGGTATAGAATGTACAGAGACCATTAGGTGATTTCCCAAAGCTTCTTTCAAATAATTATTTAGAAGATTTTAAAAACATGAACAATTATTAAATTTACACATCAAGGGCTATATTTTCATCTGGGCATTCACATAGCAACACGTGATAAACTCCAGTAACCTGAATACAGCTTAAGGGCTCTCTGTTATGATCATGCTATATCATCCAGATACTGGGCAGAAATGGATGCATTTCAGATTGCATAAGATGCAGGGTCCACTTATGATAGCAACCAACAATAATGAACCAGAGAGAAAATATCATGCAAAAACCCAAAAATTGTGATGGTAACTAAAGTTGAATAATAATAAGGGTGCCACTTCCCTCCGCACCTTTCTGTGCAAGTGCAGGAGATGCAACACCTGCCCTTTCACTTCATCCCTTCCCACTCTCCAGGTCCTCAAACACTCCTTCCAGGTGAAATAGTGCTTTACTTGTGCTTCTTTCAATTTAGTGTACTTTATTTATTATTTGTGATCTGGTTTCCTCAAAATTTACAGGCCAAACGCAAATTAGATGATCATTTTACTGAATACCTCAGTTCAATTTGCAAGTGTGACCCGAGCTCCCGGTTACTGGCCATCTTCCTTCTCCATCTCACTCCCACTGTGACCTCTTTATCCTCAGCCTCCTACACTGTTCAAATAAAACTCAACAGAAACCTGAGGAACAGCACCTCATCTTTCGATTAGGCACTTTATAACCTTGTGGCCTCAACGTTGAGTTCAGCGATTTCAGATTAAAGGCTCTGCTCCCATTTTTCATACAGTATGTGCTGGTTCTGTTATTGCCATTTACAGCTCCTATAGACCCACTTTTGTTTCTTTACCTGTCCCATTACCACCCCCTTTTGCCTTGCTACATCATCTGCTTTGCCCTGCTTTCCACTCTATCACAGGCCTATCCTTTTATTCTTTCCTCCCCTGACCTCCCCTCTTTCTCTACCTCTGTACCTGCTCAAAACTTGTTACGTTTCTAACATTTTCTAGTTCTGATGAAAGGTCATTGACCTGAAACATTGATTCTGTTCCTTTCTCCACAGATGCTGCCTTATTGATCTACCGCATGCTCTCAGCATTTTACGCTTTTATTTTAGATTTCCAGAAGATGTGGTATTTTGCTTCTTTTTCACAAAGCAATGTCACTTTTCTTTCTTCAAATGGAAGATAAGACAGTAAAGAGTTGCTGCATCAACTTGCCCATGTATAAAAAAACTAACTGACATACTGAACTACCAGTCAGCGCTGATGTCATAACTGAGGCTATCTGTTTTAAAAACAGTGATAAAATCACTTGGCAACAGAGCTGCCCAAACAAATTAAATTTAAAGTACATTACCTAGCAAAAACTATAAATCAGATGATGCTTACTTTTGAACTGTCTGAAGTTGCTTAATCAGAGTGTAGAATGATTAATGCTGAAATCTGAAAACTGTTATGTGTATTTGCCATGTATAACTAACTTTATGAGAGGTTGGATGATTCAACTCCTATTATTTGTCATGCAAATTATGCTGAGTACACTCCAGTTGGTCTATTCTTCCAATGTCAAAGACCTATAAAACCTATTTGAATTTCAGCAATAAAATGAAAAAAATAAATAAATTGCTAAAGAATCCTTCATCACTTTAAGGATATTGTGAAATTTAAGTACTACTAGTATTCACCTCAGATCAATCAGTCACTCAACCTGTGTGTAATCTAACGTAAGTCTAAGATTATGCTTTGTTTGTTCTCCAAGATTTGTTACACACAATGTGCACATGTTATTTTTCAAATTGCTAGATTAAAGATGGTCACTTAGGTAATTTAACCTGACAAATTAATCTAGCAACTGAAGAAACACACAAATAGGCCATATTTAACTGATGTATAATGTTTTACAACTAACTATCCATTCAGCTTGACCATATCTCAAATACTCTGTTCTAAACAGTTACTTACAAGAGAAAAAAACAAAAATACCTGGAAAAACTCAGCAGATCTGACAGCATCTGCGGAGAGGGATACAGTTGACATTTCGAGTCCGTATGACCCTTCATCAGAAATAAAAAATATAGAAATAAGATGAAATATAAGCTGGTAGAGGGGGTGGGGGGTGGGACAGGTAGAGCTCGATGGGGGCCAGTGATAGGTGGAGGTCAAGAAGAGACTGCCAAAAATGTCATAGACAAAAGGACAAAGGGGTGTTGACGGTGGTGATATTATCTAAAGGATGTGCTAATGGGGACATTAAGGGTAGCAAGCAGGACAAGCTAATGGCAGATAGCCCTAGTGGGGGTGGGGTGGGGGGAAGGGATCGAAATGGGCTAAAAGGTAGAGATGAAACAATGGATCAAAATACATTTAAAAATAGGTGGGAAAAGAAAAATATATTTGTAAAAAAATTATAAATTATTGGAAAAAGGGGGGTCGGAAAGGGGGTGGGGATGGAGGAGAGAGTTCATGATCTGACATTGTTAAACTTAATATTAAGTCTGGAGGACTGTAAAGTGCCTAGTCGGAAGATGAGATGCTGTTCCTCCAGTTTGCGTTGAGCTTCACTGGAACATTGCAGCAGGCCAAGGACGGACATGTGAGCATGAGAGCAGGGTGGTGTGTTGAAATGGCAAGCAACAGGGAGGTCTGGGTCATGCTTGTGGACAGACCGCAGTCCTTGGCTTGCTGCATTGTTCCAGTGAAGCTCAAGCATGACAAGCTTGACCCAGACCTCCCTGTCGCTTGCCATTTCAACACACCACCCTGCTCACATGCTCACATGTCCGTCCTTGGCCTGCTGCAATGTTCCAGTGAAGCTCAACGCAAACTGGAGGAACAGCACCTCATCTTCCAACTAGGCACTTTATAGTCTTCCGGACTTAACATTGAGTTCAACAATGTCAGATCATGAACTCTCTCCTCCATCCCCACCCCCTTTCCGATCCCCCTTTTTCCAATAATTTATAATTTTTTTACAAATATATTTTTCTTTTCCCACCTATTTTTAAATGTATTTCGATCTATTGTTTCATCTCCACCTTTTAGCCCATTTCGATCCCTTCCCCCCACCCCACCCCAACAAGGGCCACCTGCCACTAGCTTGTCCTGCTTGCTACCCTTAATGTCCCCATTAGCACATCCTTTAGATAATATCACCACCGTCAACACCCCTTTGTCCTTTTGTCTATGAATCTGTGGCAGTCTCTTCTTGGCATCCACCTATCACTGGCCCCCTATCGAGCTCTACCTGTCCCACCCCACCTCTACCAGCTTATATTTCATCTCATTTCTATATTTTTTAGTTCTGATAGTGTGTCATAAGGACTTGAAACGTCAACTGTATCCCTCTCGGCAGATGCTGTCAGACCTGCTGAGTTTTTCCAGGTATTTTTGTTTTTGTTCTAGATTTCCAGCATCCGCTGTATTTTGCTTTTACTTATAAGAAAATATTGTTAACAGATACCAATGTCCATAACAAGAGAACCATAGAAAGGTTACAGTGCAGAAAGAGGCCATTCAGCCCATCATGTCTGCACCGGCCAAAAGGAGAAAAAAGAAACTAGCCGCTCATTTTAATCCCACTTTCCAGCACCTGGTCTATAGCCTTGCAGGTTACAGTACTTCAGGTGTAAATCCAGGTACCTTTTAAATGAGCTGTGCCTTTCAGCCTCAACCACCAACTTAGACAGTGAATTCCAGATGCCCACCGCCCTCTGGGTGAAAAAGCTTTTCCTCATATCCCCTCTAATCCTTCTAGCAATCAACTTAAATTTGTTCCCCATAGTAACTGACCCCTCAGCTAGGGGAAACAAGTCTTTCCTGTATATCCTATCTAGGCCCCTCATAATTTTATACACCTCACTTAGGTCACCCCTTATCCTCCTCTGTTCTGAGGAAAACAACCCTAGCCTATCCAATTTTTCCTCATAGCTGCAATTGTCAAGCCCTGGCAACATTCTTGTAAATCTCCTCTGCACTTTCTCCAGAGCAATTATGTCCTTCCTGTAATGTGGTGATTAGAACTGTATACAAAATTCCAGCTGTGGCCTAACCAGCGTTATATACAATTCCATCATTACATGCCTGCTTTTGTATTCAATACCTCACCCAATAAAGGAATGCATTCCATATGCTTTCTTGACCAGGTTGTCCACCTTTCCTGTCACCTTCAAGAACCTGTGGACATGCACTCCAAGGTCTCCCACTTCCTCAACCCCTGTTAGTAACTTCCCGTTTATTAAGTATTCCCTTGCTTTGTTTGCCTTCTCCAAATGCATTGCCTCACACTTTTCCGGACTGAATTCCATTTGCTGCTTCTCCACTCACTCAACCAAACCACTGATATCATCCTGGAGTTGACAACTATTCTCTTCCCTATCAAATAGACAGCCAATTTTTGTGTAATCTGCAAATTTCCCAATCATGCCTCCCACATTTAAGTCTAAATCATAAATATATACAACGAACTGCAAGGGCCCCAACACTGAGCCCTGTGGAGCACCACTGGAAGCCTTTTTCCATTCTCAAAACCATCCATTGACTGTTACCCTTTGTTTCCTGTCACTGAGACAATTTTGGATCCAACCTGCCACCTTCCCCTGTATCCCATGAGATCTCACTTTCCTGGCCAGTCTGCCATGTGGAACCTTGTCAAATGCCTAACTAAAATCCATGTAGACAACATCCACTGTTCTACCCTCATCAATCTACCTTGTTACTTTCTCAAAAAACTCTATTAAGTTCTATTAAGATCTTCCCCTCACAAAACGATGCTGACTATCTCTAGTCAATCCGTGCCTTATTAAGTGACAGTTTATCCTGTCTTTCAGAACTGTTTCCAATAATTTGCCCACCACCAAAGTCAGGCTGACTGGCCTATAATTTTCTAGCCTATCCCTCGCACCCTTTTTAAATGTGCAGAAATTGAAGAAAGTAAGGTTCATATAACAGGATAACAGAATTTGAGACATGTAATAGCAAAATCTTAAATGGGCTAATTTCTAGAGTAGCACGGATTTGCTGATAAAAACATGAAGAATAAATCAGTTATCCAGTGTGCTACTTCATGAAAACAAAAAGTTAAAAAATAATTTAAAGAGCTTGAGACCAGCTTGAAAACTTCAGATATTACAAAATGGCTTTAAAAAAGATAGATATTAAAAATAATGAAAGCCTATTATTTGTGATATTTAGCATTGCAATGTTAAAATTACCTAACCTCTCTATTCAACAATTCAATGTAATCACAATTAGAATTGGGGAGGTGGTGGCATACTGGTATTGTCACTGGACTAGTGTTCCAGTGATCCAGGGTAATGCTCTGGGGACCAGGGTTTGAATCCCACCACGGCAGATGGTAAAATCTGGAATTACAAGTCCGATGATGACCATGAAGCCATTGTCGTAAAAACTAATGTCCTTTGGGGAAGGAAATCAGCTGTCCTTACCTGGCCTGACCAACAGGTGACTCCAGACCCACAGCAATGTGGTTGACTCTTAAATACCCTCTAAACAAGGGCAATTAAGGATGGCAGTAAATGCTGTCCTAGCCAGTGTCGTCCACCAAAAATTGCAGTAAAAAGTTATATGTTATATAAATAGTTAAATGTTATAAAAAGGAATTGATACTGCACCACATGCAGTAAATTTAAAGTATAAACATCAAATGTAACTTATTTATTTTCTATGTCTCAATTACAGCAAAGGTATGACTTCTTGAGATTAAATTTGTATAAATACAGGTTGAGACAGAGAAATGGTTGAGTGAGGGGCAGGCTTAGCAGCTCAATATTCCAGGATATAGGGTCTTCAGGTGAGGCAGGGAAGGAGGTAAAAGAGGAGGGAGTATCGCAATATTGATCAAGGGATCAATTACAGCAGTAAGGAGAGATGACATCTTAGAAGGTTCCTCAAATGAAGCCATATGGGTAGAACTTCAAAACAAATAAGGGGCAATCACATCGCTGGGAGTGTACTATAGGCCCCCAAACAGTCAGAGAGAAATGGAAGAGCAGATATGTAGGCAATTTTCAGAGAAGTGTAAAAATAACAGGGTAGTAATAGTGGGGGATTTCAACTTCCCCAACATTAACTGGGTTAGTCATAGTGTGACAGGTTTAGAGGGAGCAGAATTCTTAAAATGCATCCAGGAAAGATTTTTAAGCCAGTACATAGAAGGTCCTACAAAAGAGTCCTGGACTTAATTTTATGGAATAAAGCCGGGCAAGTGGTAGAGGTATCAGTGGGGGAGCATTTTGCAGATAGTGATCATAACTCCGTTAGGTTCAAGGTTGTTATGGACAAGGACAGGGATCGGCCAGAAATCAAAGTTCTAAATTGGGGGAAGGCCGATTTTAATAAGATCAGATATGATTTGGCCAGAGTGGACTTGGAGCAGCTACTTTTAGGTAAATCTGCGTCAGAGCAGTGGGACTCATTCAAGAAGGAAATAGGGAGAGTACAGGGCCAACATATTCCAGTAAAGATAAAGGGTGGGACCAAGAAATCCAGGGAACCCTGAATGTCGAGGGATATACAGGATTGGATAAAGAGAAAAAGGGAGGCTAATGGCAGATACCGAGGGCTCAAAACAGCGGAAGCCCTAGGGGAGTGTAGAATGTGTAGGGGGGAACTTAAAAAGGAAATTAAGAAGAGCAAAAAGGGGGCATGAAAAAACATTGGCAGGTAAAATAAAGGAAAATCCAAAGTTATTTTACAAGTACCTTAAAAGTAAGAGGATAACTAGGGAAAGAGTAGAGCCCATTGAGGACCATAGTGGAAATTTGTGTGTGGAGCTGGAAGACGTAGGTAGGTTTCTAAATGAATACTTTGTGTCGGTGTTCACAAGCGAGTGGGACGACGTGGGTATGGAAATCAGGCAGAAGGACTGTGATATAATTAAAGAAATTAGCATAGAAAGGGAGGAGGTTCTAAGTGGTCTGGAAGGCTTAAAGGTAGATAAATCTCCAGGCCCGGATGAAATGTATCCCAGGCTGTTGAGTGAGGCAAGGGAGGAGATAGCAGGAGCGCTGGCAATAATTTTCATACCTCTCTGGCCACAGGAGAGATGCCAGAGGACTAGAGGTCAGCCAATGTGGTACCATTATTCAAGAAGGGAGGAAGGGATAAACCAGGGAACTACAGGCCAGTCAGTCTAACCTCAGTGGTGGGGAAGCTACTGGAAGCAATTCTGAGGGACAGAATTAATCTACATTTGGAGAGGCAGGGATTAATCAAGGACAGTCAGCACGGTTTTGTTAAGGGGAGGTCATGTCTGACCAGTTTGATTGAATTTTTCAAAGAGGTGACCAGGTGTGTAGATGAGGGCGATGCATTTGACGTAGTCTACTTGGACTTCAGCAAAGCTTTTGATAAGGTCCTGCATGGGAGACTGATAACAAAGGTAAGAGCCCATGGGATCCAAGGCAATTTGACAAATTGGATCCAGAATTAGCTGAGTGGCAGGAAGTAGCCATTTCGTTCAGAGTTCTGAAAACTTCCGCTGGCAAACTGAGCTCTTCAACATTGTTACATGTTTCTGCAACTAATTCCTCCAGCCTGCAAGCAAGTCACAAATGACTTGATTTACACAAATGCCCTGGAGCCTGAAAGTGTGACAGGACCGGGTGAAACAAGAAGGCAGCAAGATGTCCTGTCCCACAATTATTGCGCTGACACATTATGCCGGGCAAATTCAGTGTCAACATAACTATTTTGTTTATTTATAAAAAAATAACAGTCAATTGTAGTCCAAAAGTAATTTACTATTATGCTTCATGATTGTTTCAAATGACTACATCTGAGGCAAAATTATGAAGATGGCCATCTAGTGGAACAAAATCAGCACAGTACCTATTCATTGTCTACTTTGACACCTAAGAAAGAAAAACTGAATTACAGTAAGGTCTCACTTAAAGTTGTAGTTGCATTCTTGAAAATAGTAGGCACCACCGCCACCCCCCCCCCCCCCCCACCCCCCACCCCCCGGCCCACCAACCAATCTACCCCTGGAAACAAAGTCAGTGTGGAGCCAACTTGCTCCAGGTGGGGTGGGCACCCATCCTATTTTACTTGACCCTGCCAGAAACACACCTGGCGGGAGCACATGCAGCCCAATGACTTTAAGTAAAAGGACATTAAGCGAATCACATTTTCCCATTTAAACCAACATAAAAGCTGTAATTAGGTTCTGTAGGACTCATCAGAAAAAAAAAATTAAAACATTATACCCCTTAAGTTGAAATACTTTACATTGCTAAATTCCTATATTGGGAAATTAAATTATTTAATAAATAAAATTAAACATAAAAATGTAAAAAAAAATGTTAAGTTTCTACTTACAATACCTCACGCTCGCTGCCGATCCTGCTCACCACGCATCCTGCCCTCTGACCCTCCTGATCACTAGGGACCCTTGCTCTTGCCAACTCTCCGGTTCACGGCCTCTCATTCCCTGACCTATCCTCTCACTGATCCTCAGACTTGTGGCCTCTCCAGCTCCCTAACCCACCTCTCACTGCCGATCCTCTGACTTGCAGCCTCTGTTGCTCATAAACCCATCCTCTCATTGATCCTTCCTCTCACCGAACCACTCGACTCTCCCACTCACAGCTTCCCTCTCCTGAACCCTCGGTGTGAGCACAGGCTGTGGAAATGGGTGATGAGAGACAGGAGGAGCAGGAAGTAAGTTCTCTTCAAGTGGGATTGTACTCAGCTTCACCCTTTTTGATCAGAAATCTTCCTTTCTACCCCCGACCAGGTTTTAAAGCCGCCCAGAATGGCTCCCACATCCATAGCAGGGCAGAGGCAGGGTAAGAGAGGTCGCTCCGAAGTTGGTTTTACTGCAGCGGAGAGGAGTTGTGTCCTGGCCCAGTGTCCAGAACATATTCAATCCATTGTTGAGTAAATTGTCTCATTGTCAGGACCAGGGCTCTTTTACCAGGAGATTTCTGATCATAACAGGGTGAAGCTGATTACAAACCCGCTTGAAGAGAACTTACTCACTGCAAGTCGAAGCTACTCCTCCTGCCTTTCACCGCTCATCTCCAGAGCCCCTGATCGCACCGAGGGTTCAGAGGGGGAAGTAGCAGGCAGGAGAGTTGGGGAGTTGGAGGGTTGGCAAGAGCAAGGATCAGGGAGAGGGTGGGTCAAGGAGCAGGTGAGGCCACAAGCCCAGAGGGTTGGCAATGAAAGGGTGGGTTAGGGAGTGGGAGAGGCGGCTCCAAAATGGCACCGATCGGGTCACGTGGCCCTACATCAGACTGGTGCGAAACAACAGTTAAATGCATCTCACGACACTTAACGAGAATATAGGCCCCATTAACTGACTGACGTTGAAGCGAAACAACGTTCAACAACTGTATCAGACAATTCCAAATCCATAAATGGAGATTCTGTGGTCTTTTCTGACCCTTGGAGACAGCGGTGCCTCCAAAAGAATGAATGCCATTTATGGAAACCCGGCAATATTAGCAACCTTATTCTCTTTCCATTTAAAACAATGACAACTTTCTGGAAAGGAGAATTAAATCACTGTCTCTAACTAATATAAATAGTATCCACTGGCTACACTTAGGTTTGGTGTAGCCATGGGCCGACTGAGCTGTAATTGATGGCCTGTAAAGACCTCTCTCCAACATCTGGGAAGTTTGTGGTCGAACCTACATAATTAGAATGACTGCCTCCACTGGATATGACTTGAGAAACTGCACGTACAAAACACACAGGCATTGCACAGCTTTGGTACAGCATAAACCTTGACGCACTACTGAGTCATTTCCTTTGACAGAAACACAGTAAAATAGAAGTATTGCTGGTTTTTTATTTCTCCCTAAAGCTTTACAATTTAGAATGTTTAATTTAAAGTAATATGGGAGCAGACATTTGCAAAGACTTCCCATTCACTGTCCTGCTGTAATGAAAGAAAGCAAAGAAATATGGACCGCAATTAATATTATTGTAATATCACTGGTGTAAAACTATCAAGAGGTCACAAAGGTGGGTATTTGGATGCTGTAACATTTCATTTTGTTATAACAATATTTTCTCAAGAGAAGTCATGAAGTCTTAGTTGAGTGGAGTTACCACTTAGAAGGGGCATGACAGAAAAAGCAGCACTTTCAACTGCCACTATAACATGTCAAGGAATATAGGAACCAACTTGCTAAAAGTTGGAAAACAAAAGTGATGATAGCACTGCTCCTCCTTCCCATTTCCATTGGTTCCAAACGTATAAAAGTGCTCCTTAGGCTTAATACCAACACATTCAAGTCTGAATCCTCCTCCTTAAAGGTAGGAAACTTCCTATAATTTCAAAATCAACCAGTGTTGTCTCCACAACATTCAACCTCTTGCATTCAGAAACAGTGAGTACCGTGTTGGCATGGGTTACTTAGCACAGCGGTTGGATAGGCCCCCCCAGCCCCAACTCAGAATTTTGTTTTCGCATTCATTCATTTATGGGATGTGGCCTTCGTTGGGCGGGCCAGCATTTATTGCAATGACCCTAGTTGCCCCTGAGAGGGTGGTGCTGAGCTGCCTTCTGTATCCGCTGCACGTGGTGCAGGTACACCCACAATAGTGTTTGGGGGCGAGCTCCTGGATTTTGACCTAGACACAGTGGTGGAGCGCTGAAACATTTTAAAGTCAGGATGCTGAGTGACTTGGAGGTGAACTTCCAGGTAGCGGTGCACCCATTTATCTGCTGCCCTTGTCCTTCTAGGTGATAATGCTTGTGGGTTTGGAAGGTCTTAGAGTGTGAGTGAAAAATGTGATGGAGGCACCATCTGGGCAAGGGGGTCAGCCCTGGCTGCTTGGAGTGAGTGTACGGCAGCTCCAGGGTCACAAATTGGATGAGCCCTGCAATGTTTCATTCAGATGGGGGTGGCAAGCCTGCAATGACAATGCAGGTACAGGGTGGACCAATCAATGTTCCTCTCTCCTTTCAGGAGAAGACGCACACAATAATGCTGTGGACTGGTGGAGGGCAGCCCCACCTTCTCATCATGACCAGATATGAGCAGGAGGCTCTCAAGCTGAAGAGGCACCATGCGCCTAGATCAACCAGCTGCAATGAGGTTGGGATGCCACTGGGTGGTAAGAGTGCCAAGCTCTGAGATCACAATGTCTGTTTGTGCAAACATTCCACTGTTGACTGTATATTGATTTCAGCCTCCAACATGGGTTGCCTATTGATAATGGAAGGAGGAGCGCATCCTGATTCGGGTGCCAGGCATGCACATTAACAGTGTAATGACTTCTATTAATCAAATGTCCTTGTTCTTCCTTTCAGCCTCACTGGAGCACACCCACACTCAGGAGGTAGAGGGACTGCCGCTGACACCTGAGGGCCCAGAAGATATAAATGCACCAGCGTCATACCCTCTCAGCCAGGCAGGCACCAGCGCAGATACCAGCCCCTCAGTGGGGGTAAGATCATCAGCTAGTGCCATGGCTGGTGAGGGCACAGCGGTGAGGGCACTTCACACTTGCTTGAGGTGCAGGCAGAAGCAGAGAGTGCCCAGGGCGCAGGCAGTTGGAGGACTGCTGGGGACCAGGAACATGCTCAGTCAGTGGTTGATGATGTGCTCTGGAGTGGTCCCTGAGGCAGCAGATGCTGGGAGTCCAGCAGGGTGTATGGGATGATCTGGCGGAGATGCATGAGGGAATGTGTGCCATGATCTCTGTGATGGAGGAGTCCATGCGGAGCATGAGCAATGCAATGACCCTCATGGCCGAGCGCAATGTCTCTCCATGGAGAGAGTGCCGACTCTCATGAAGCGGCTCCTCCAGGAGAACAAGCAGGGCTTCCTGGGGATGCGCTCGGACCTGCAAGCCCTCACAGTGGCATTGACCTCAGGTGGTCAGTGTCACTGTGGGAGGTGGATTGGGCACCCAGTATCCCAGCTAGGTACCCATCCATCAATTGTGAGCAGGGAGGTCCAGAGTGACCTCACGTTGGTGCACGAGCTGCCTGTCGTCTCTGCAGGCTCCTCTCAGGGCGCTGTGAATGATTGCAGCAGCTCCTCTGCCCCCCTGCCAGTGATCATGGCATCGGATGAGGCAGCGGCAACTGGGGAGATGCCAGCCGTGGCACTGTCCGCTCACTCCCAGTTGGAGCCAGCACAAGCTCCACGGGCCAGAGGACGCCCGCCGAGGTCATCAAGGCCAACTGGATGGCAGAGTGAGCAGGCTTTTCTCAAATGTCGGTCCCAGTGAGGGAGGAGCACTTAGACGTAGCACCCACAAACGTAAACGTAAATCACCTTAGGCACACAACAGGCTTAATCACTGGTGGGTTTCTTTTGATCCCCGTTTCAGTTACTTTTCAGTAGGTGTGCTGCTCAACGCCTTTCAATGGACTTTCATTTCTATATGCAAGTATGCACTCATTAAATGTTTTTGTTCTCAACAAGGCTCAGAGTGCTTCATTAGTTCTGCAGGTGAAGGGTAACCCATGATGTTATGAGTGACTTGTTTGTTATTGAGCTTTATTGACAAGGCACATAGTTAATGTTCCTAACCAGGCAAATGTTGCTCTCAGGTATCGAGTATGTAGCCTGGAGCTCTGGCACGTGTTGGAGGTTCACCTTTGGTAGGCTAGCTGAAGGAGCGTTGGATCAAAGCCTCCCGGGTGTCCCTGCCTCCCTGGATGTTGCCCGGGTCAGCGTCCATCCCCTCAGCATTCCCCTGAGCGTGCTTGTCCTCGAACTCATCATCTGCAGACAGGTCATCTGCGTCCACATCTTCTTCCTCCACTGCGTCCTCCCCTTTCCAGCGGCAAATTGTGGAGAGCGCAGCATGCAATCACTATCACTGAAACATGATCTGGGGAGTATTGGAGTGCGCCCCCTGAACAGTCCAGACATCGGAAGCACATCTTGAGACGACCGATGGTTCTCTCCACCACAGCCCTTGTGAAGGCGTGGCTCCTGTTGTATCGCTGCTCGGCTTCTGTTCTTGGATGGCGGAGGGGCATCATGAGCCACCTTGTGAGGGGATAGCCTTTGCCACCCAACAGACCTTGTCCAACCAGGCAGGCTGGAGCACTGAAGAGCCCTGGCACCTGGGAGTGTCTCAGGATGTAGTTGACATGGGAGCTGCCTGGGTAACTTGCACAGACTTGCAGAATCTGCATCCTGTGGTCACACGCTATCTGCACGTTCATGGAGTGGAAAACCTTCCTGTTGACAAAGGCTCCCGGCTGGCGCCTTGATGGCCACATTTGTGCAATCGATTGCACCGTAGACGCGGGGGAACCCAGCAATCGCTGCAAAACTTCTGGCTCGCTCTGCCTGGCTGGCCTCATCCGAGCGGTAGTGAATGAAAGTCAATGCATGCCTGAACAGAGCATCTGTGACCTGCTTGACGCAACTGTGGGCAGCTGACTGGGAGACTGCACAAAGATCACCCACCGATCCCTGGAAAGAGCCGGAGGCATAGAAGTTGAGGGCAACCGTGACCTTCAGTGCCACTGGCATGGGGTGCCCACCCGCACAGTTGGAGCTGATCTCAAGGCCGAACATCTGATAGATGGACGTCGCTGTCTCCCTTGAGAGACGGAGCCTCCTTCGGCACTGCACCTCAGACATAATGAGATAGCTGCATCGCCGCCTGTAAACCCTGGCAGCAGGATAGTGGCGTCTTCTGCGGCCCCTTCCGCCTTGCACTTGCTGTTGGCCCTGCACCCCTTGTGCCTGTCCTCCCACAGGTGGCTCCCCTGGAGGCTGAATATGGACTCCTGGCCTCCTCCCCCTTCTGGCCCTCTCTTCCTCCTCAGAGGAGGGGCCTCCAGTGGAGAGCACAATCCCCATTCCCAGGGCAAGGGAAAGCTGCCTGAAACCTGCAAGGCCCCAAGTGTCATGATTCCTCCAGAGTCCTGAACTGAAGCCTGTTTTTCCTGTCAAAGCAGCTCTGAAGAGAATTGAAGTTGTTCTGTTCACACAAGCAAGTAGCAGTAAGTTTAAAAAGTACTAACAACTCACATTCGCAAGTCCACTCATCCCTCTTATCCCGCCCGTGGATGAGGTTTTTAAAAATGTGGCCTACCCGCCTGCCCGTGCAATGCACTGAAAATCGCACAGGCTACAAAAAATCGCTGTCAATTACTGCCTCAAGGGCCTTAACTGGCCCGTTAATTAATGGCGGACGTGCCTCGGAACTCATAGCGCCCGCCCTCCGAAATATCACGATGGCATGTGGTGACATCAGGAAGCACGCCCGACGTCATTGCGCGTCATTTTACACATCAGCGTGTCGGGCCCACCCCCGCACACCGACGGCAAAATTCTACCCTATGTTACAAAGAATTACAAATAAATTATGCAATTGAGAATTAACACAAAAATGCCATAGCCTATGATTAACCGCTAACACTTTGAGCATCTTTTTGTCTTGTAGGTAAGTTAGGACACTCATCAAGGATTTTGCTGGAAATGTGGGACAATTATCTTTTTTGTGGTAATAAATCATTGTTACATTTGAACAATTAAGAGCATGGTAACTGCTTAGTTAGCTGAAATCATAATATCTATATCGGTCTCTCCCTCTAGAATGTTTAGGATTATTAGACAACTCAGTAGGGTAGTTTCCTTTAAGCTCCTGAAACATGGGCATTAGAACGTATTGCTCATCACTAAATCATTTGATTAATATTACAGACTTTCCTATTCAGGTTGCCAGGTCAGCTGGCTGGAACATTATACCCTAAACAGAAGTAATATAATCTGAAGAGCTTCCTTGTTTTTCTGTAAAGTTGGTTTAAGTCAGTTATGTTTATAGTCGCTTGGTAATACTTGAGTAGAAAAAACAATCTGGTACTCAACCAGCCTGTGCTTGCAAACCTCAGAACATAGGTCAAACATTAGATGTGATTCTGTAATTGGACAACACTCGCTAAACAATCCAGATTGTGCTAAGAATTACGCTGACAACTAATTTAAGATAATCAGTTGGGCTCGCAGTGTAGTTCACTTGCGTGTGCTAGAAGCTACATATATTCAAACACAAGGTCCTGTCCTTTGTAAACAGAAAGAGCATGTCCTCATATTTGCACCTTTTTCAACTAAACAAAAGCTTGGGGGACAGCCATTCCCTGGTTCATTCCCCATGGCAATGCCCTGACGAATCAGAGTTGACCTGCCTGGTTTGGATTTAAACAACAGTTTGGCAGTTAACTGTTCCTGGTGTATTCTTCATGGCAACGTCTCTACCAATCAGAGTTCTCTCGCCAACCAAACAGCACCTTCTTCTCATGCAGTATAAATTGTTGTTCTCTTTAGATTTGGTATTCTTGCGAATCTGTCCTGATGAGTGCAAGACGAAAAGCTTCAACAACATGTCTCTTTAGTCAGCAATACTTATTAATGTTTCTACTCCCATCTTGAGTACAAGTTATATTTGCTCATCACTATGTCTCCTGCCAACGCAAGATGGCCACCAATACCTGTCTGCACATATGCACTTTTGCGCGGAAGCCAATGATGTCATTTGCAGCAGGCACAGTGCCGGTTGGATCTTATTCAGATCCTGAAGCCATTCACCCAGTTTTTGAACTCCGCAGTGGGTGGGCAGCTGGGCTGCGCCCTCCCCTCAGTTTCCAGGCATCGGGATGGGGAGGGAGGGGAGGCTTCTGATCCACTTGGTGATGGCTGCAATTCCGTTTGCAGCTCTGCAGCTTGTTTCCAGTGACAGGCCCGGATTAAGTGGAAGAGGCTCCGGAGCGGGAGGTTCAGAAACTGCAGGGATGCTGCAATTGCAAATATGATAAAAAGACTGCTTCCCTTTAGTAAAAGGTGTTAACTTGATGCCGCTGGTGCTGTAATGTTTGCAATTCCAGATTGTGATGACCACGCATGCACCCTGCTACACACTGCCTCCTATAAAGATGGCGGCCGTGCTTACAACTGTGCATGCACGACGTTAGCAGCATCAAGCCTTTGCTTATTGGCACTAAGTTAGGTGGGCAATGAAGCATTAAGGCGTTATTGATGATAACACATGATTCCTGGATAATTACTTATACATTATAAAAACATAAAGTATAGGAAAAACTCAACAGACCTGGCAGCATCTGTGGAGAGGAAAACAGTGTTAATGTTTCGAGTCTGATGTGACTCTCCTTCAGAACTCTTTCTGAAGTTCTGAAGAAGAGTCACGTTAGACTTGAAACATTCTCCACAGATGCCGCCAGACCGGCTGAGCTTTTCCAGCACTTGTTTTTATTTCAAATATCCAACATCTGCAATATTTTGCTTTCAATTATTTATACATTTGTCAATTAAAGTTAATTTTAAGTAATGCAATTGTAAGTAACATCTTACCGTCCCATAGTTTCTAGAACTGAATCAGTAATGTCATATGTTGGCATTACAATATCTCTTGTATTATCTGATCCACACCAGGAGAAAATAGGGTGAAGCTTCTCAGTAGTTTTTCTCTTTTCTAAAGGCCAGTCTCCGAGATTTACAAAGAACTCTACATCTTGTATTTTTACCTAAAAATAAAATATATTAGCATGAACACACTGCACCAGCGCTTTATTGGCAAATAATTTTTTGTCAGCATTCTGTTGGCAGTCCTTTCATTTTAGTAAGGTTTCAGAATAGCCAAACCAAACACCTCAACTATGAGAATTTGAAAAGATCCATTAGAAAAAAATTTTTCATAAACAATATTTGCAATGCCCTGGTTCATGTACCGCTCTATGTTCACAGTCAGTGATATCTGAGTTCAACCAATTGGATCCTAATCTGGATCAAAAATTAGAAAGATGCTTATTGTAGCAGCCAAACTGATAACGCTTTTGGCAGGTAGCCAGCCTCCCTTTCCTTTCACAATTCTTGCATGTAACTATTCTTTATCACTGGCAATTTCAATCTCATTCTTACTCACTTTGCCCTTTCTCCTCTCATTGCACTGCAATCCTATCTTCCCTTAACCTCTCCATCCACATAAACTCTCCTGCCCATATTCACAGCCACTTTGCCACTCCTTATCTCACATGGCATCTCTCATCGCATTATCTAGTCAGTGACATCTCTGACCCCTTCCAGCCACCCCAAAATGCCCCTTTCCAAACCTGTTTCTTTCTGCATCGATCCCTGGACTCCTGAAATTGCAAATTTACTTTCAAAATGTTAATAGTCCAGCCTTTGGCCCTACGTAGACAAATGTATACGTATCATCCACAAACTTTGTTCCCTAGTTCCACTTTCATTCCAGCTTCCTTGTTGGCTACTATCTCAGGGTGAACCAGATTGTGCACACCCTTGCTGTCTTATTTAATGCTGATCTGAGCTTCTGACCAATATCCTCTCCATCACAAGGACTGTCTACCAATGTACCCACTCAGGTGCTTTGCCACACAGCAGCCTAGAAGATAATGTACAGGCTTCGCTTTGTGATAAATACCACACATGTGCAGCTGCGCAAAAAAGGCACCATGCACTGAAAACGCTGGCAGCACACAACTAGATTTTAAAGGGAACATTGTTGTGTACTTTCAACTTTGCAACATCGTCAGTCTTTGCCCTTGTCTCAGGCTAGCTATTTTTGAAACTTTCATCTATATCTTTATTAACTCCAGGTTTGACTATTCTAATGCTTTCCTTAACCTCCCATCAAATTGATTTAATCCAAAACTCTGTTTGGTCTTACCCTATCCATACCAATTCCTGCTCAATCATCCCACCTTCTGCTCACTGACTGACATTGTCTCCTGGCCTTCTAATGCCTCAAACTTAAAATCCTCAACCTCGTGTTTAAATTCATCAACGGTTTTGATTCTCCCATTTTTGTAACCTTCTCCAGTCCTGCAATGCTCTGAGAAGATACATTCCTCCAATTTGGCTCTGCTTATCCCCTTATCCCTTTGTTCCACCATTGGCAGCCATCCCTTCAGCTTTCTAAGCCACCCTAACCTCTCCACTTCACTCTTTTTTGGGAAAGGTGAATTAGACAGATTTAATTAAATAACCTCAATCATAACAGCTATTCCATATACTTATCATACTGTGAAGTAAAGCAGCTTAACAATTTATGTCACGCCTTATCTCACCAACTCTTTCCTCAAAACTCTCCTCAAAATCTACATCTTTTCCAAGAGTTTAGTTGGCCCCTTCACCCAACTGCTGCTGTAGATCGGTATTAATTTTTGTCTGATTACACTTCTCTAAAGAGCTCTGGGACATTTTTCTATATTAATCACATACAAAACATTTATACAATTGCAGCTACAGGAATGGAAACACCAAGCCAGATGACAGAACTTAGGAAGGGTGATGGAAGCCTTGGTAGAAAATATAGGGATAGAAGTTCAAGCCTGTCATGGATACCTTCTCAGATTTTGCAATTGCAGGTGCTCCCATAAGTGGTAAGGCCATCTTAATTTTACAAAAGTTGAATCACAGTGTCCTAAGTGTACTGCCATTATATTATAACTCAGAGTCCAATTGTACCTCCTTGTGATCTGGATATTCATACTTTTTGAAAATGTACTTTTTCCAATTTCTCGATGAACCAAGGAAAGAGTTAGTGAGATGGTGACATAAATTGTTAAGCTGCTTTACTTCACAGTATAAGTATATGGAATAGCTGTTATGGTTGAGATCATTTAATTAAATCTGTCTAATTCACCTTTCCCAAAACAAGGCAAAGTATCAGAAAAAGTGGAGAATAAATAGAACCAATCTGTCAGCTCAAGGAACCTAAAGGTGAAGGATAGTGTGATGTAATCTTTATGTTATTCACCAACTAATAAGATTGCCTGATTGCCCACCACTATTCTCACTTGGATGTGGAAGTACTAGCAATGTTTCTGCTCTGGTTGATTGTATGATTGCTTAGGGCTGTGTCCATATTCTGTTGCTTTTGGTGTTTAGCAAGTAAACAATCCTGTACTGTAGCCCTTTGTGCTGGAATCATATTTCTCAAGACTGAATTTTTATTTTACAAAATGGAAGGACCTGCCATTATCTGTGCATTTGGATGCTGACCTGGGATTTTTTTTTAAAAAGGTCATAAATTCAGCTTGGAACTGTCAACAAGCAGGCCTCTTCCAAGAAATCACCTGACCTTTATGGTACCTAGGGACAATCTGGTCATTTGTTTTGAACGGTAAGCATTTTAACTTGCTGGAAATCACATGGCAGACGTCCACTGGGGCCACACCAGGTAACTCCAGGTTGACAGCGTCGAGATCCTGCGAACTTTATTTTTTATTTTATAACGTCCATCCTCTAAAGTCCATCTCTGCTTGTCCTTTATTTGTCTGTGTATGTGTCTGTGTGTATGCTACGGAAATTCTTTAGGGAGAGATAGATAGTTATACTTCCCAATTACAAATGTGCATTAACCAGTACTTACAACTTGTTCAAAAGAAGTTTTGTTTTATAATAAACAATCATCTGTGTTCATTGAAGGAAGCCTGGTTGAAGACTCTTTTATTCTGGGCACAGGAGGGGAAATAGACAATTGGCTATTTTAGTGAAAAATTAGACTTTTACGTTAATGGTACAGCCTGCGGAGTAATGGGGCTCAATCATACACACACTTCTCCC
The DNA here is from genome assembly GCF_964194155.1 of Cetorhinus maximus. Taxonomy (NCBI): domain Eukaryota; kingdom Metazoa; phylum Chordata; class Chondrichthyes; order Lamniformes; family Cetorhinidae; genus Cetorhinus; species Cetorhinus maximus. The sequence continues at coordinate 89,984,038 of NC_135885.1, forward strand.
ATCCCGGTCGTAACATAAAGTGGGGGCTCTTGGAGGATTTGAAACGTGGACAGTGGGTGATTGGACGCGGAATAACAACAATTGGTAAGGGATAAAAAAGGACAGATACATTAGTAAACTAAATTTTTGAAACAGCCTGGGTTAAATTATGATTCTTTAATGTCAATAACTGTCACTCAGTTGGTAAGTGTGGCAGAAGAGTTATAAATAGAAGTTAGAGCGAAAGCTGAGAAAGCAAGGCTTCGAAGATTAGTGGACAAAAAGCTGAAAATGGAAGTAGATGAACCAGAGGAAGTTCCAGAATGTTATTACATTAAAAATGGGATACTAATGAGGAAGTGGAGACCTTCTCACAGACCAGCAGACGAAGAGTGGACGGTTGTTCATCAGGTAGTGGTACTGCCCAAATATCGTGAAGAGATATTACGGATAGCACATGAAATTCATATGGCAGGACATGTAGGTAGGTATACGAAAAACTCAAGTGCTGATAAACTGACATTTACTGGCCAGGTCTTCACAAGGACGTAGTGCAGTTTTGTAAAACGTGTCATACTTGCCAGATGGTAGGAAAACCACAAAATATAATCAAACCAGCACCCTTAATTCCAATGCAAGTTTTTTGAGGAGCCATTTAGTAGAGTGTTAGTAGACTGTGTGGGACTGTTACCAAAAATGAAAGCAGGACACCAGTGTATCCTTAGTATTATGAATATGACAACTTGATGTCCAGAGGCCATCGCTTTAAGAACAATAATGGCTAAGGTAGTAGTGAAAAGTTAACCCAATTTTTTACTCGGTATGGGTTACTGGTGGAGATCTAGTCAGGTCAAGGGTCCAATTTATGTCTAAAATTTTTCAAAACATAAGGAGTAGTTTGGATATAAAAAGTTAAAATCCACACGATATCATCCACAAAGACAAGGAGCTTTAGAGAGGTATCATTAAACCCTCAAAACAATGATTCAAGTATATTGTCATGAACATCCCCATGATTGGGATAAAACACTAGATTTTCTTTTATTTGCTACCCAAGAATCGTCAAATGAATCTACTGGTTTTAGCTTCTTTGATTTAATTTATGGACATGAGATAAGAGTTCCTCTGAAATGAATCAGGGGAAAATTTTCAGGAGAGAGGGACGAATCCTTTATGTTAGATTGTGTCTGTGTTCAAGGAACGGCTCACGGGGGCCTGCAAAGTGGCTCAAGAACATCTTAAAGTTTCTCAAACAAAAATGAAGGAATGGGCAGATAAGCAAGCGGTGACCCAAACATACAACCAGGGGGTAAAGCATTAGTGTTATTGCCTTTACAGGGGGAACCTCTGAAAGCATGTTTCAGTGGTCCATACAAGGTAATCGAGAGAGCTGATAAAGTAAATCGAGATTGCAGAAAAAAGAATCAGCTATGTCATATCAATGTGTTAAAACACTACCATCATAGGGCGGAAGATAAAAAGAAGCATGTATGTCAGGTGGTAAGGACAGTTTAGGATGAAAGAGACATTGACAGTGAGGCGGAAGGAGATTTAGGCAGTCCACAAATCGAACCTCCTACTATCCGGTTAGTTAACACTGAAATATTAGGATAGCTAGACACCATATTTTCATACTCAGAAGCAGGACGACGAGAGGATCTAGTGAGGTTACTTACAGAATTTAAAGGAATCTGTAGGGACAAACCAGGATGTACAACTTTAGCCATGCATGATGTGGATGTAGGGGAATCTTCACCTATAAAGCAACATCCTTATCGGTTAAGTCCAGAGAAACAAGCTCAAGTGACAGCAGAAACTCAACATATGTTAGAAAATCACCTAATTAAGCCCAGTCAAAACAATTGGAGTTCTCCAAAAGTGTCAGTGTCTAAACTTGACGGGTCAACCAGATTCTGTATAGACTAATGCAGTAACAGAAATGGATTGCTATTCAATCCCTCGTTTAGAAGATTGTATTGACTGAGTTGGCGGTGCCACATTCCTTACTAGGGTAGATTTGTTGAAAGGACAAAGTCAAGTGCCTTTTAACGTCATGAGCTAAGGAGCTATCGACATTTGTCACGCCAAATGGGTTATACCAATGCCAAGTAATGCCATTCGGACTAAAAAAATGCTTCACCCACTTTCCAAAGACTAATGAATCAGGTGATCACTAATGTTCCTAACTGTGTAGTTTACTTGGATGATGTATTGATTTACAGCAACATGTGGAAAGACCACCTAAAATTGGGAGCTCTATTAAAACAGTTACAGTTGGAAGATCTCATAATAAATCTTGCCAAGAGTGAGTTCCTGAAAGCGTAAGTAACTTATCTAGGACATACTGTAGGGCAAGGTTAAGTGATGCCAAGGACAGCGAAAGTCCAAGCTTTGATGGAATTCACTGTCCCTAAAACTAAACAAAAATCATGAGATTTTTGGGGATGTGTGGCTCCTATTGTAAATTTGTGCCAGACTTCAGAACAATAGCTGCACCACTAACGGCTTTATTGCAAAAGAAGGCAAAGGTGGTATGGTTAAGAGAGCACAAGACAGCTTTTGAGGAGCTGAAGGCAATCCTGACGAATGAACCAGTGTTAGCTGCCCCTAATTTCGCTAAGCCCTTCAAGGTAGCAATCGATGCCAGTGACTTTAGGGTGGATGCAGTCTAATTGCAGGAAGATGAATCGGGTATAGAGAAGCTGGTGGGATACTTTTCGAAGAAATTAAATTGGCATCAAAAGAGATACTCTATGGTAAAAAAGGCAACCCTGGGATTGTTACTGGCTCTTAAACATTTTGAGGTATATATTCATCATGGCTGTAAAGAAATCCTAGTATATAATGACCATAATCCCCTGGCCTTTGTGGAAAATTTATGACTCAGAATGACAGACTGTTCCGATGGAGCTTGCTAATACAGCCATATAACTTAAAAATTGTTCATATTGCTGGAAAAGATAATATAATTGCTGATGCATTATCAAGAATGTAAATTTTTTAAAAAGTATCTGGAAAGCAAGAGAGTCAGGAATCTATATAGATTCTGTATAAGGAGCGAATGGCTGAGTGAGTTGAATTCTGTTTATATGTAGCACATATCTTTTTCTGTATACTTTGTGATGAAATACATTTGGAAATGGTGTTTCATCTCTTAAGGACGGAGGTGTGTTAGAAACATATCTCTCAAGACTGAATTTTCTTTTACAAAATGGAGGGACTTGGCATTACCTGTACATTTGGATGCTGACCTGGGATTTTTTTTTTAAAAAAAGGTTGTACGTTCACCTTGGAACTATCAACACCCGGCCTCTTCCAAGAATCACCTGACCTTTATGGTACTTGAGGAAGATCTAGTTGTTTGTTTTGAAATGGACGTACTTTAATTGATGGGGGAAAGGAAACCAAAGAAAAGCAAGCGCTAGTAACTTGCTGGAAATCACATGGTAGAGAGAAAAAACTGTAGTTGTGAACCTGCTGGTTTTGAAGGCTGTCTTGTTGAGGAACAAGCTGAGGAAGGAAGGCTACCCTAACTGGCTCGGTCTCTCTCCCCTAAAACTGTGTGTGGCTATCAACCTTTAGCCAGAGAACACTCATCTGAGTGCAACTGGTCTGCAATTGGACCTGCAAAGCTGAGACCAGTCGGTGAGAACTTCCAGGTGTCCACCGGGACCAGCAGCCGTCTTCACACGAGGGAACTCCAGGTCGACAGTGTCAAGACCATGTGAACTTTATCCTTTATTTTATAATGCCCATCCTCTAAAGCCAATCTGCAGAGAGACTCCATATGTTTGTCTTTTGTTTGTCTATGTGTGTGTGTGTGTGTGTGTGCTGGGGAGTTCTTTAGGAAGAAGTAGATAGTTATACTTCCCGATTACAATTATGTGTTACCCAGTACTTGCAACTTGTTTAAAAGACATTTTGTTTTATAATAAACAATCGTTCTGAGTTCATTGAAAGAAGTCTGGTTGCAGCCTCTTAGGGCAGAATTTTCTGCCTGTCGGGCGGGTGGGCCCGACCCAATCTCCAGCGGGTGGGGAGCCGATCCCCGCCAGCGAAGCGGGCCGCACCGCCATTTTACGTGGTTGGGCCAATTAAGGCCCAACCAGCGTGACGTCCGACTGCGGGCGAGGGGATTCCCTAAAAGCGAGAGTGTGCTCTTTCGCGCATGCCCACGATAGAGTGCACATCTCCCTGAGACTAAATGCAGCCTCAGGGAGATCGCTTCCACTTTGAAAAATATTAAAAATTGGGAAAAAAAAATCCCTAACATGTCCCCCTCATGTAGATGGGACATGTTCATAATTTACAGATTAACTTTATTAAAATTTTTAACACCCTGCATGAAACCTCATCCCGCCTGTGGATGAGGTTTCATGTTTCTCTATATACCACCGGGGCTCCTGGCCGACCTGCCAACCTTAAGGTTGGACGGGCAAGTCTTTAAATTGTTTAAATGGTCCTGTCAATGGCCTCAATTGGCCATTGACAGGTTGGCGAGCCCACAGCTGATTTTGCTGCGCCCCCGCCTTCCTGAAAATTTAAATGGGGCAGGATGACGTCTGGGGTTCCGCCCGACGTCATCCCACATCATTTTACGCGTCAGCAAGCAGGCCCCGCCCCCTACTCGCCGACAGCAAAATTCTGCCCTTATTCTGGGAACCAGCAGGGGAAATAGACGATTGGCTTTTTTAAATGAGAAAATTAGACATTTAGGTTAATGGTACGGCCTGCGGAGTAGTGGGGCTGGATCATGCGCGCACTTCTCCAATCCCTGTCGTAACATTTGTCTCATTCTGAGGTGTGCCTGCTGCTGTTCTGGGAACACCCTTCTATGTTCACCAAGTCAGGAATAGTTTCCAAGCAAAAACAGAATTACCTGGAAAAACTCAGCAAGTCTGGCAGCATCGGCGGAGAAGAATAAAGTTGACGTTTCGAGTCTTCATGACCCTTCAACAGAACTGAGTAATATTAGGAGAGGGGTGAAATGTAAGCTGGTTTAAGGTGGGGGGAAGAGAAGTGGTGGGAGGGGGGGTGTGTGGTTGTAGGGACAAGCAAGCAGTGATAGGAGCAGATAATCAAAAGATGTCACAGACAAAGGAACAAAGAGGTGTTGAAGGTGGTGATATTATCTAAATGAATGTGCTAATTAAGAATGGATGGCAGGACACTAAAGGTACAGCTCTAGTGGGGGTGGGGTGGAAAGACTAACAGGGCATAAAAGGTATAAATTTAAAAATAATGGAAATAGGTGGGAAAAGAAAAATCTATATAAATTATTGGAAAAAACAAAAGAGAGGGGGAAGAAACGGAAAGGGGGTGGGAATGGAGGAGGGAGTTCAAGATCTAAAGTTGTTGAATTCAATATTCAGTCCGGAAGGCTGTAAAGTGCCTAGTCGGAAGATGAGGTGCTGTTCCTCCAGTTTGTGTTGGGCTTCACTGGAACAATGCAGCAAGCCAAGGACAGACATGTGGGCAAGAGAGCAGGGTGGAGTGTTAAAATGGCAAGTGATAGGGAGGTTTGGGTCTTTCTTCCTTTTGTTTTTTCCAATAATTTATATAGATTTTTCTTTTCCTACCTATTTCCATTATTTTTAAATCTATACTTTTTATGCCCTGTTAGTCTTTCCACCCCACCCCGATTAGAGCTGTACCTTGAGTGTCCTGCCATCCATTCTTAATTAGCACATTCATTTAGATAATATCACCACCTTCAACACCTCTTTGTTCTTTTGTCTGTGACATCTTTTGATTATCTGCTCCTATCACTGCTTGCTTGTCCCTACAACCACACCCCCCCCACCCACTTCTCTCCCCCCACCTTAAACCAACTTATATTTCACCCCTCTCCTAATATTACTCAGTTCTGTTGAAGGGTCATGAGGAATCGAAACGTCAACTTTATTCTTCTCCGCCAATGCTGTCAGACCTGCTGAGTTTTTCCAGGTAATTCTGTTTTTGTTTTGAATTTCCAGCATCCGCAGTTTTTTGTTTTTTATCTCTATAGTTTCCAAGCATGATGGAGTTGAAGGAGTGAGAGATGTGCTGCACTATGAGGTTACAAACTGTGGTGACGTACAATTCCGATGCTGCTGCTGATGGCCTACAGCACCTCACGGATGTCCAGGTTTTAGCTGTCCTTAATCTGTCCTACTAAGAAGGGTAGTGCCACATTACACAACAGAAGATGTTCTCTCTGTGAAAATGAGACTTTGTTTTCACAGGGATGGTGTGGTGATCACTCCTAGCAGTGCTTTCATAGTTATATATAGTTGGAAAGGGTAGGTTTGTAAGGATGAGGTCAAACAGGTTATTCTGTCACCACCTGATGAATACCCAGTCTCTCACAACTGGCCAGCTCAGTCAGTGCTGGTATTCCTCAGTGGACATTGATGTAGATCCAGAGTACATTCTCTCTCCTTACCTCCCTCAGTGCTTCCTTCAGGTAGTGTTGAACATGGTAAAATATAGGAAAGTATAGAAATGGCTAGTTGTGCGTTGGTCATCAAGTGATTTTCATGGCCTTGTTTGAACTGAAACCCTAACTTTTCATTGGAGTCTGGAATCAATGTTAAGGACTCCCAGGACCATGTCCACCTAACTGTATGTGAGAGTGAATTCCTCCCTACCGCTGCTTGGACAGGACAAACTAAGGAGTGATGTTGGAGGAGTCTTGGACATTGGTTGATAGGTATCATTATGGGCGTGTAACTATGTCAGGTTGTTACTTGACTAGTCTGTGACTCAGTGTTCCCACCCTTGGGAACAATTCTCGAGATGGTGGGGAAGAGACAGGCTGACATTATCCGGGTCTTATTCTGATCTTTTATCCGTGTGGTATATCCTATATTTCCATTATTATTCTGCTCTGTAGCAGTTGAGTGGTTTGCTCAGTCATATCAGAAGTCTCAAAAATTGTGGAATTGGAGTCATGGGTAATACAGATTGGTTGGACAGCAAGTTGCCTCCTTTGAAGGGCATGAATGAATCACTTGGGTTTTTACAACAATGTGGCAGCATTCATGGTCATTTTTCAGATAACTACCAGATATATTGAATTCAATTTCATAACTCACTATGGTGGGATTTGATCTTACCTCTAGGTTGCTAATCTGGTATTATAACCACTACACAACTATGCCTGGCCAATTTCTACCTAATTCTGATTCAACAATGATCCTGAAAATGGTCCTAAGTGTGTGGGACTAACATTGGGATTTCCAAGATTGCTCATGTGCATTAAGGATGCCCAATCATTAACCAGGTAATTTAGGTTATTTTCTAGGGCAATGACATTGAATAAAAAATGTTGTCATAGATCATCAACTCGAAAACCACTTTGTATGATCCCTGTTGACAGATTATTATTGGCCAGGCCACCGGGGTAAACTCCCCTGCTCTACTTGGAATACATCATGGCTCTTTTAGGTCCACCTGAAAGGGCCTCGAGTTTAGTGTCTTATCCGAAGGATGGCATCTCTAATGGTACAGCATTCCTTCTTCAATGGAGTGTTAACCTCGAATTTGTCCCCAAGTCTATGGAATGGGGCTTGAACTTATAACCCTCTGAGTCAGAGGCAAGAGTGCTACCACTGAACAAGTATTAAAATTTTGATCATGTCTAAGTACGTTTGATTGTTTAGAATGTTTGACTGTTCAATGTGACTAGTTATGTCCTGCAAGGATCTGCGTTAGGGGCCTAAATTATTCACCATATTTATTAACAACTCAGATGATGGAATAGAAAGCCACATCTTAAAATTTGCCAATGACAACAAGATATTGCAAGCATTGTAGATGGAAGCATAAAATTCCAAATATTAACAAAATAAGTGAATGGGCAAATGCATTTCAATGTTAAGGACTCCCAGGACCATGGAGGCAAAAATGAGAACATTTTGGACCTAAAAAGAATAACAGGCTTCTTCCTAAATGAGAAGCTAGAAACATTGGAGGCCCAGAGACTTGGAGGTCCAAGTACATGGATTATTAAAATATAATGAGCAGGTACAAAAAGTAACTGAAAAGGCTAGTGGAATGCTGGCCTTCATATCTAGAGGACTAGAATACATGGGGGTAGAAGTCATGCTGCAGATATATCAAGCCTTGGAAAGCCCTGATTAGACCAGACCTAGAGTACTGTTGGCAGTCTGGGCACCACACCGTAGGGAGGATATTTTGGCCTTGTACAGAGTGCTACATAGATCTACCAGAATAATACCTGGGCTTTAAGGGTTAAATTACAAGGTGAGATCACACAAACCAGGGTTGCATTTCCTGGAATTTAGAAGGTTTAGGGGTGATTTGATCAAAATTTTCAAGATATTAATGGGAACTGAAAGGGTAAATAGAGAGAAACTATTTTTGCTGCTTAGGGGGTCCAGGATTAGGAGGCACAATCCAAAAATTAGAGCTAGACCTTTCAGGAGTGAAATTAGGAAACGCTTCTACACATAGAGTGGTAGAAGTTTGGAACTCTTACACAAATGGCAATCGATGTTAGATCAATTGGTAATTTTAAATCTGAGGTTCATGGAATTTTGCTAACACAAAAATATTAAGGGATATGGAACAAAGGCAGGTTTATGGAGTTAGGCACTAGATTAGCCAGGATCTCTTTGAATGGTTAAACAGGTTTGAGGGACTCATGTTCCTATTTGTAAAACCTGCTTAAACACAAGCAAGATTGCTTACCTTTCGGGTCAGAGACAGCAAAATGGAATCCATGAATATCCGAAAGCCAACATGTTCTCCAAATGTTTTTACATAAACCTAAAATATTTTTAAACATGTGATTAACATGAGAATTAAACAGTCACTGAATTTAACACAAAACACAAACTTCAAAAGATATGGAACATCATAATGGTTGCCATTACTCCCAGGTCCTTTGGTCCTCTGTGTTTACGACCCCTTCCTCTGCTTCACCATTGGTGGCAGATATTTCACTTACCTTGATTATACTTTTTGGAATTCTATCTCTAAACCTTTTGGTCTTCCTTTAAAAGGTTCCTACAAAACTTATCTTTTCAAATTAGTCCTCAGTCAATTCTCTCTTGCATGGTATACCATTCTGTGCTATACCAGTGCAAGCTGTTCTTGTGTTCCTCTGAAGTAATGATTGTGAATATGGCAGCTTTTGATGTTTAGTGACATGATGCTTGCGTGTTGGATGACAAACTGTACAGGTGATGCTTGTTTATGTCTGTGCTGTTGATTTGTTTGAGTGTTTTTTTTTTATTTGTGAATGCTCATTTTGTTTATCCCATTAGTGATGCGTGTGTTGTTGTGAACTGTGGATTATTTTTCTGTTGTCCAGGGAGTATTTTACTGCTTAATTTGTATGCAGTTGTCTATGTGTTCAACTTGTGCGTAACTGTGTCCCTGAAGTGCTCCTGTGTCCTGTGTCCTGTGCCATGTTTTATCCTTTTGATGGTCGAAAGAAAATTAATTGGGAGGAGGAGAGAGAGAGATGTGATGGTGTTTAAAAAAATAGTGGGGAGAGAGGGAGGCATGGAGCAATATTGTGTCTGCTGATTTTGAACTTTTTAATTAAAAAAATGGGGTAGTAGAGGAGAGAGACAGGAAAGGAAAGTGAATGGGTGATTTTAGAAGAGGGAAGAAACGGAAACAGAAAAATATAATGTGGGGGAGAAAGGAAGAAAATAAACAAAGAAAAGACAGAGGTCCAATTGGACAACAAGAATGACTGGGTGCAAGAGAAGGTAGCAAAAAGAGGGATTGTGGGACCCAGAAGGGAATGAATGGCCCAGAAGCTGAGTTGCGGTGCAGAGAAGAAATATCAGTGAGCATCCCAGAAGGGAAATGGAAACTAACAGTTCGCAGATATAAGGGAAGGGAGAGGGATAATGATGGTGGGAAGCATAGTTAGGCAGGCTGAGAGAGGCAGCGAACAGCTGGAAGGTTAGGCAGGTTGGGCTAGGTGACAGATCGTGGAAAGGTTACAGCAGTGGCAAAGATGGAAGACAGCATTGGAGGACTGCTGACAGGCCATGTGAGGCAGGAATGAGAAGTAGGAAATAAGTGGACACAAAGAGGTGACGGGCATGAGGGATGTGGAAAGGCCATAGTTAGGTGGAGGGAAGTGGAGGTAGAGAAACCAGTACAGAATAAAGGAGAGTCTGGGAAGAAATGCCTGGTTGCAAGCAAAGATGAAGAGAACTGGGGATATTTAGGCAAATATAAACAGAAATGCTGGAAACGCTCAACAGGTCAGACCGTTTCTGTGGAGAGAGAAACAGAATTCAGGTTTCAGAACTATGACCTTTTGTCTGAATGAAGGCACTGGTAACTAACTAAGCAGCAAAAAGTAAATAGTGACCAAGTTGGATGCTTCACATCACATCAGTGGAAGGACTGAATAGCAAGCATTTGTGTTACTTATTAAAAGTAATGGAGACCAGTATTACCTGCACTATAAGCATTATCTCTAGGCAAGCTGCCTAGTCATTCACCCTAGTCCACTCCTCACTCACCCCTAACACTCCCTCTCTTCCGTATGGCACCTTTCCGTGCAAGGACAGGAGATACAACACCTGTCCTTTCACCTCCTCCCTTCTCACCAGCAAAGGTCCCAAACACTCCTTGCAAGTGAAACAGTGAACTTACTTGTTCTTCTTTGAATTTCTTTGTATACTGTATTTGCTATTCACCATTTGGTTCTCCTTTATGTTGGGGAGGAAAAATGTAGACTGGGTGACCGCTTTGCTAAATGCCTTCAGTCATTCCGCAAGCATGACCGCGACCTTCCTGTTGCTTGTCATTTTAATTCTCCACCTTGCTCCCCTCTGACCTTTCTGTCCATGGCCTGCTACAGTGTTCCAATGAAGCTCACCCCATGCTCGAGGAACACCAGCTCATCTTTCATCTCTGCACTCTACAGGCTTCTGGACTCAATACTGAGTTCAACAACTTCAGATTCAGATAACCTCCACCTCCATCTTGTTCTATGCAGTTTATTTTTTGCTGGCTTGCTTCTTTCTTTATCCCTTCATGTTGCATTCAGATGGCTGCCATAATGCCATTCACGCCTCATCTGGACACAACCTTTGTTTCTTTACCATACCTACCTATTGCCACTCTCTTTGGCTTTTTCATCATGAACTCTATTGTTATTTAACCTCTCCTGTCCTCCACCCTATCACAGATCTTCCCTTTTGTTCTTCCTGTGCCCTCCCCACTTCTCCTGGCTTAGAAAGATTTCTATCTTTCTTCTATTCTGAATCGTCTTGAACCGTTAACTCTGTTTCTCTCCATTGATGCTCCCTGACCTGCTGAGCATTTCTCGCATTTTTTGTTTTTAGTTCCCATTGCTCATCAGTGTTTTGCCTGAAAATCTTTAATTTCAATCCATCTAGACCAGATCCCTTTAATATTCACTGAAGTTTGCTCTTCTCCAGTAGAGTATTTTTGCATTTGATTTTTCTTTCTCGTTTTCCATTTCTACTCTAAACTCAACGATACTGTGACCACTGTTTCCTAACTGCCCTCTCACTGAAACATGCTCCACTTCATTTCCCGGAACTAAATCCAGCACTGCTTTCTTGCTCATTGGGCTGGAAATACACTGAACAAGAAAGTTCTATGTACATTTCTGGAATTACTTTGCTTCTCCGCACTTTGCACTGTTATTTTTCCACTCTATATAAGGGTAACTGAAGTCCCACATTATCACCATTCTAAAGTTGTTTCATCTTTCTGAAATTTGTTTGCAAATTTGCTCCTCTATCTCCTTCTCACTATTTGGTGGTGTTTAGTATGTGTTCCTATAAAACAGCGTGCTAAATGAAACATGCAAGACAAAAATCACTTCTCCATAAGAAGGCACGTAAGAAAAGTGGGTTAGGTTCCTGAACTGTAACTTTTACATTAAAAACCTACTGACAGCCTCGAACCTAACTGGCCCAAAAATCCTCTTTCAACTTATGACTCTTAAACTTACTACTTTTAAAAACTTAATCCCCCGTTGCTTCCCGCAACCCTGCTCGCTCCCTCCGTGAACTGCTTCCCGCTCCTTCCAGTTCGTTACTTCCCTCTCAACACCCCACTCCTGGCCCCTTGCAGCACCCCCCTCTCGACCCCTTGCAGCTCCCCTCGCCCGACCCCTCGCTGCTCCCCTCTTGACGCTCATTACCAGACACCCTTGCTGCTCTGCTTTTGGCCCCCCTTCTCCTGACCCACTCACTACTCCACTCTTGATGCCCCTCGCCTGACCACATCATTGCTCCCTCCTCAACTCCCCATCCCAACCCCTTGTTGCTCCCCTCTCCACAACCCACTCCTGACCCCCTCACTCCTCCCTTCTCAACTCCCCTCTCCCAAATCCCTCGCTGTTCCCCTCTCTTGATCATCTCGCTGCTCCATTCTCATCACCCCTCTCCTGAGCCTCTCGCTGCTCCATTCTCATCACCCCTCTCCTGACCCCCTCGCTGCTCCATTCTCATCACCCCTCTCCTGACCCCCTCACTGCTCCATTCTCATCACCCCTCTCCTGACCCCCTCACTGCTCCATTCTCATCACCCCTCTCCTGACCCCCTCGCTGCTCCATTCTCATCACCCCTCTCCTGACCCCCTCGCTGCTCCATTCTCATCACCCCTCTCCTGAGTCCCTCACTGCTCCATTCTCATCACCCGTCTCCTGAGCCCCTCACTGCTCCATTCTCATCACCCCTCTCCTGACCCCCTCACTGCTCCATTCTCATCACCCCTCTCCTGACCCCCTCACTGCTCCAGTCTCATCGCCCCTCTCCTGACCCCCTCGCTGCTCCCTTCTCATCGCCCATCTCCTGACCCCCTTGCTGCTCCCTTCTCATCACACCTCTCCCAATCTCCTCACCGCTCCCCTCTTCTGACTCCCCTCTTGATGACCTTCTCTTGACCCCCTCGCTGCTCCATTGTCAACTCCCCTCTTCTGACCCCCCTCGCTGCTCCCCTCTTGATGCTCTGCTCATAACACCTTCAATGCTCCCTTCTCAACTCCCCTCTCCTGACCCCCTCCTGGCTATTCTCTTGACGTCTCTCTACCAACCCCTTCATGACTCCCCTCTCCCTACCCCTTGCTGCTCCCCTCTCAATGACCCTCTACCGACCCCCTCGCTGCTCCCCTCTCGATGCCCCTCTCCCAAGCCCCTCGCTGCTCCCCTCTCGATGCCCTGCTCCCGACCCCCTCGCTGCTCCCCTCTCGATGCCCCTCTCCCAACCCCCTCGCTGCTCCCCTCTCGATGCCCCTCTCCTGAGCCCCTCGCTGTTCCCCTCTCAACTCCCCTTTCCTGACCCCTTCGCTGCTCGCATCTCAATGCCCCTCTCTCGACCCTTTGCTGCACTCTTCTCAACTCCCCTCTCCTAACCCCCTCGCTGCTCCCCTCTCAACACCCCTCTCTTGACCCCCTTGCTACTTTCCTCTCAATGCCCCTGTCCCAAATCCTCGCACACAGTGAGGGCTTGGGAGAGAGGTGGTGAGTTGGAAGGAGTGAGGGAACTGGGTAAAGGGTGGTGAGAGGGAGGAATTGAGCAGGAGAGAGCAAGTGTGACAGCGGGAGGGGCAGTGTGGGAGGGAGCAGGGTTTGGGAGAGGAAATTGGCGAACAGGAGGGAGAGGGAAGCGGCAAGCGGTAGGGATTGAGAGATTCAGGAGAGGGGATTGTAAACGAGAAGGAAAGAGAAGCCGCAAGCAGGAAGGCGGGGAGGGAAGCGACAGACGGGCGGGAAGGAGTGAGGGCGTTGGAAGAGGGAAGCATGCAAATGGGAGGATCGGCAGAGGTGGCAAGAGAAGCGGTGGTGTGTTTAACATGACAGATTGAGTGTGTACAGTTACAACATTGTTCTTGGCACGCTCTGTGTCCCACTCCTGATCCTCTCACTGCTCCCTTCTCAACTCCTGTCTCCTAACCCCCTCATTGTTCCCCTCTCTTGACCACCTTGCTGCTCCCTTCTCATCACCCCTCTCCTGATCCCCTCACTGCTCCCTTCTCATCGCCCCTCTCCCAACCCCCTCACTGCTCTCTTCTCATCATCCCTCTCCTGATCCCCTCGCTGCTCTCTTCTCATCGCCCCTCTCCTGATCCCCTCGCTGCTCTCTTCTCATCGCCCCTCTCCTGATCCCCTCGCTGCTCTCTTCTCATCGCCCCTCTCCTGATCCCCTCGCTGCTCTCTTCTCATTGCCCCTCTACTGATCCCCTCGCTGCTCTCTTCTCATCGCCCCTCTCCCAACCCCCTCACTGCTCTCTTCTCATCGCCCCTCTCCCAACCCCCTCACTGCTCTCTTCTCATCGCCCCTCTCCCAACCCCCTCACTGCTCTCTTCTCATCGTCCCTCTCCTGATCCCCTCGCTGCTCTCTTCTCATCGTCCCTCTCCTGATCCCCTCGCTGATCTATTCTCATCGCCCCTCTCCCAACCCCCTCACTGCTCTCTTCTCATCGCCCCTCTCCCGACCCCCTCACTGCTCTCTTCTCATCGCCCCTCTCCCAACCCCCTCACTGCTCTCTTCTCATCGCCCCTCTCCCAACCCCCTCACTGCTCTCTTCTCATCACTCCTCTCCTGACCCCCTTGCTGCTCCATTCTCACCACCCATCTCCTGACACTCTGTCTGATCCCCTTTCGGAGTCCCTCTCCTGACCCCCTCACTTCTCCCCTCTCCTGGCCTGTTCGCTGCACAGTTGTAATCAACCCTCTCCTAGCACGCGTTGCTGCTCCCCTCTTGATGGCCCTCTCCCAACCTGCTCACTGCTCGCCTCTCAAAGCCCCTCTCCTGACCCCCTCATTGCTCCCTTCTCAACTCCCCTCTCCTGACCCCCTTGCAGCAGTTGTTATCGACCCTCTCCCAACCCCCTCTTTGTTCCACACTCGAGGCCCGGCTCCTGCCCCCCTCGCTGCTCCTTTCTCAACGCCCCTCTCCCAACCCCCTCACTGCTTGCATCTCGACGCACATCTCCCGACCCCCTCGCTGCTCCCCTCTTGACGATCTTGCTGCTCCCCTCTCATCGCTCCCCTCCTGACCCCCTCAATGCACCCCTCTTGATGCCCCTCTCCAGACCCCTTCGCTGATCCCCACCCCCACCCCTCACTGCTCCCCCATAGAAGTGGCAGAGTTGTTTCTTTTGCCTGAGTGTGAGAATGGATGTTATTTAAAAAAATATTTTTGGAGAATATTGTGATATTCTCTGAATAAGGCTGTGTATCCGTGTGTGTGTATAAAAGTTGCTAGAAAACAGATTGTCTGGGAGGTTTAAAACATGAAAGGATAGAGGCGTTAGGTTTGAGGTATAAGTGAATAGGTTGGATCCAACATTTGCAGTTTTAGTTTGTTTGAATATCAAAGGGAAGTCAGAGGTAGTAATAAACATGTTTGCATCTTGCAGGAGTTCCATGGGTAAACATGGAATATATTACATTTTATTGACCTGAAAGCAGAGGCAAAATAGAAACATTAAAGATTTTATGTTTGGAAGGATTTGAGTTCAAAGAGGTGTGAGAACAATGGAACCTGAGATGAAGGGGGGGGAAAGGTATTTTAGAGTTACTGTGGAAAGCTTAAGGTAGCTGGAGCTGGTAGCTGTTAGCTATAGCTGAGGGCTGTTGGCTGTGTGAGGAAGATCTCTTGGAAACAGCTCTAGGCTGGGAGAAGTTGCAGTTTGAATTAGCCATTCAGTCAAGCCAGAAAAGTCTTGGGCTACAACAAGCAGTCTTGTTCTGAAGTTTTCAATTTCCATAGTAGAGTGCGAGAGAGTTTAAGAGTTTATGCCCCTATTAAAGCTACAGCAGTTTGCTTGGGTAATATTACTGAATTTTTATAGTCAAACATCTATAAGGGAGTGTTGTCTGGAAGGTGTTTACTTGTGGGTCTGACCAAGTAGGGAGTCTTTCACAGGAATGTTTTGTAAGACTAACTTTAATTGTGCTACTGTAATCTTGTGTGCTTAAGTTTTCTTTTATTCTTGTTAATAAAACTTTTGCTTCTAATTTTTAAAATCCCAAAAGTGTTACTGGACTTCTTGCTGCTGAGATCAGTACATTTTCTTCTCATTTTCAGAATATGAAAAGAAGTGTATAGCCTGTAAGCCAAGTTTCCCTCTGGGATTTGGTTGAGCAGCAATTAACATCGGCTGTGGTCATAACAGGAATCAAGCAGGCAAGTCCTGGCAATTGGAGGAGAAAGCCCTCAAGTGGAGCATTGGGTCCCTTCCGTGGCCATAGCGCCTTTGGTGCCAAAGGTCTCTCCCACTGGGAAGCTGCAGGGAGGTCGGCTCCTTCCAGCTGACATTTGGTAGTACTCTCACCTTTGAGTCGTAAGGCTCTAGGTTCAAGTCTCACTCTAGGGCTTGAGCACAAAAATTAAGACTGACACTCAGTGCAATACTGAGGGAACACTGCACTGTTGGAGGTGCTGTTCCTAATGAGACATTAAATCAATGTCTTATGTGCCTGTTTGGGTAGATGGAAAAGATTATATAGCACTTTTTCATGCTAGCAAAATGCAGCTGCTTGGGAAAACGACCTTTAATTAGGCCTTTAATTGTCTAAATTGACTGCCTGCCTCCAGTTAGCTGGCAGTCAAGCTGCTGTCATTCATGCCACTGGGAAATTTCAGTGCTGTCAACTGCACACCTAACCCCACCACCATCCTCACCATTTCTTCCTTCTTCTCTTTCCTGAATGCAGCCAGGAATTGGTGCCCCTTTCACTCCTTGCTTAAGCCTGTCACAGTCCCAGCTACTTATACCTGCTGTCACAGTCCCAGCTACTTATACCTGCTGTCACAGTCCCAGCTACTAATACCTGCTGCTCACCAAACTTATTTACCATGCTCCAAGCATTTACATACATGCACTCTAAACCCATCTTCCTCTGTCTCATATTTCTCCCATGTGTTATTTTTCCAATTTCTCAACCACTTTTTATTCTAAAATGGCATGTCCTTCCCAGCCCACTGTGCTCCCATCACAGAGACAAAATAGTTTAAGAAGGTGAAATGCCATTTGAGAGGCCCACACAAAAATAAGTGAGAAAATGTGGGGACACAGACAAGAAGAAAAACACCTGTTAATGCAGGAAGACTGAAATAGGAACAATAAGTACGGGCAAAGTACAGTGGGTCCACCAAAATCATAAAACATTATGTATTATACTGCTGCCAAAGATGTGCATTCTTTTAATGCTTCAAAGTGTAATTGATGTTGAGTAAAGACTAAGGCCCAGATTTTCCTCCCAGTGACAAAGTCATAACATTCACTGCTCACTGTCCAAAACATTCCATACTTATCTTCTCCATAAGCTGCAGTGAAAATTTCCTCTTCTTCATGCAGCAGGGTCTACCATCAGGACAAGCAGTGAGGGCTTCCAGCATGGCGTATTGCCAGCGAAGCCATGCCCCCTTTACAGAGCATGAGCTGAAGACACATCCCTTGAAGACAGTCTTCAGTTCAAGGACAGGTATGTTTTTTAATGATTTTTAATACTTTCAAACAGTTAGGATACTTCTTAAAACTGTTCTATAATTTTGTAATAATTTTTAAAAGTTTGGCAGCACATTCCCCTTGGGCATTAATGTCATGTGGCTCCTCTTTGATAAAGGCCCACCCACCCCCAACCTCTGGCTTCTCTATCCCTCCCCCCACCACAACCCTGCACCTCTGTATTCTCCCGCCTCCCACCCACCACCAGCTGGTCCCAACTCCATCTCCCCTGGTTCCACCCACTCTACTTCCACACACCACTCCACCCCCACCCCCTCCCCGCATCGGCTCCTCAGTCCTGCCAATGTCAGAAGCAACACTTGATGGAAAAAAAATTACCTTCCCCTCCGTCATGCTGCTTCCGACTTTGATGGGGCTGAGGAGCTGAAGTGGAGCCAACATTGGTCTGTTTGGGGTGGGGTGGGGGTGGAATTGGAGGAGCCAGGGATGGTGGGGGGCGGGGAGGCCAGCAAGATATCATGAAAATCATTTTTATTCACAATCAGCAACTATCTATTTATTTTGTGGATGGGAACATAAGCATTTACACCTGTGATTATCAGTCCTAACTCTTTGCAGAGAAAAACCCATGCAAGTTGAGGGCAAACAGGCAAAGTTTTTGAAGTAATAGTCCCTGGTGCTTTAGGAATCGGAACAGCAAGACCATCAGCATCCGGAAACCGCTCAGGCGCGTCACAACATCCACATTTCAGAGTAATTGAGCTCACCAGGAGTTGAGGACCTCAATACCAGCAAATTTCTCAGCATTCACTGCTATTAAGGAAGGAAAATCTGAGTTTAACTGTTTATTCAAAGGTCAAATGCTATTGAAACTGAAGATGGGAACCTTGGCTTTGTCCTAGGCCCAACCATCTTCAGCTGCTTCATCAATGACCTTCCTTCCATCCTAAGGTCAGACGTGGGGATGTTCACTGATGATTGCACAATGTTCAGCACCATTTGCGATTCCTCAGATACTAAAGCAGTCCATGTCCAAATGCAACAAAACATGGACAATGTGCAGGTTTGGGCTAACAAGTGGCAAGTAACATTCATGCCACTCAAGAGCCAGGCAATGACCATCACCAACATGAGAAAACCTAACCATCACCCTTTGACATTCAATGGCAAAACTATCGCTGAAACCCCCACTATCAACATCCTGGGGGGGGTTACCATTGACCTGAAACTGAGCTGGACTAGCCGTATAAATACTGTGGCTACAAGAGCAGGTCAGAGACTAGGAATCCTGCAGCGAGTAACTCACCTCCTGACTTCTCAAAGCCTGTCCACCATCTACAAGACACAAGTCAGGAGTGTGATGGAATACACTCCACTTGCCTGGATGAGTGCAGTTCCAACAACACTCAAGAAGCTTGACACCATCCAGGGCAAAGCAGCCCACTTAATTGGTACCCTATCCATAAATATTCACTCTCTGCACCACCGATGCACAGTGGCAGCAGTGTGTACCATCTGCAAGATGCACTACAGGAACTCACCAAGGCTCCTTAGGCAGCACCTTCCAAACCCACAACCGCTACCATCTAGAAGGGCAAGGGCAGCAGACATCTGGGAACACCACCATCTTGAAGCTCTCCTCCAGGCCACTCACCATCCTGACTTGGAAATATATCGCTGTTCCTTCATTGTCGCTGGGTCAAAATCCTGGAACTCCCTAACAGCACTGTGGGTGTACCTACACCATATGGACAGCAGCAATTATAAAGGCAGCTCACCATCACCTTCCCAAGGGCAACTAGGGATTGGCAATAAATGCTGGCCCAGCCAGCGACCCCCATATCCCATGAATGAAAAACAAATTGTAGAAGTGTCAATAAAAATCCTCCCAATTTTGTAATTCAGGTATTTTCTTTACTGGAGGGCTCTTCTACATATTCGAACTATTATTTTTACACTTCTACACCTTACAATAGGCAGTCTGTGACATCTGAAATGTGATAGAAATATCATATATCCACACATTTTGATTCAGTTTTTAAAAATTCATTCAGGGGATATGGGCTTCGCTGGCTGGGCCAGCATTTTTACCCAACCCTATTTGCCCTTGAGAAGGGGGGTGGTTGAATTGCTGCAGTCCATGTGGTGTAGGTATACCCACAGTGCTGTCAGGAAGTGAATTTCAGGATTTTGACCCAGTGACAGTGAAGGAACGGCGATATATTTCCAAGTCAGG
This sequence comes from Cetorhinus maximus, assembly GCF_964194155.1. Taxonomy (NCBI): domain Eukaryota; kingdom Metazoa; phylum Chordata; class Chondrichthyes; order Lamniformes; family Cetorhinidae; genus Cetorhinus; species Cetorhinus maximus. The sequence goes on from NC_135885.1 coordinate 90,003,687, forward strand.
ATGGTGAGTGGCTTGGACGGCAACTTACAGGTGGTGGTGTTCCCATCCATCTGCTGCCCTTGTCTGTCTAGGTGGTAGTGGTCGTGGGTTTGGAAGGTGCTGTCGAAGGAGCCTTGGTAAATTCCTGCAGTGCATCTTGTAGATGGTACACACTGCTGCTACTATGCATCGGTGGTGGAAGGAGTGAATGTTTGTGGATGTGGTGCCAATCAAGTGGGCTGCTTTGTCCTGGACGGTGTCAAGTTTCTTGAGTGTTGTGGGAGCTGCACTCATCCAGGCAAGTGGAGACTATTCCATCACACTCCTGACCTGTGCCTTGTAGATGGTGGGCAAGCTTTGGGGAGTCAGGAGGTGAGTTACTCGTTGCACGATTCCTAGCCTCTGACCTGTTCTTGTAGCCACAGTATATTTACGGCTAGTCCAGTTCAGTTTCTGGTCAATGGTAACCCCTCAGGATGTTGATAATGGGGGAATTCAGTGATAGTAATGCCATTGAACATCAAGGGGCGATGGTTGGGTTCTCTTTTGTTTGTGATGGTCATTGCCTGACACTTGTGTGGCGCGAGTGGATTGTCCAGGTCTTGCAGGATTTGGGCCCAGACTGCTTCAGTATCTGAGGAGTCATGAGTGGTGCTGAACATTGTGCAATTATCAGCAAACATCCCCACTTCTGATCTTATGTTGGAAGGTAGGTCATTGATGAAGCAGCTGAAGATGGTTGGGCAGAGGACACTACCCTGAGGAATTCCAGCAGTGATGCCTTGGAGCTGAAATGACTAACTTCCAACAACCACAACCATCATCCTTTGTGCTAGGTATGACTCCATAATCAGAGAATCATAAAACTGTAATTAAAACATAAGATCTAAATATACAAAGTGGGTTCCGTCTGGATCACTTAGCTTCTGAGTTCCGCATACAATATTGCTTTGTATTTTTAAATACAACACAAAAGCCAGGATTTTCCATGCCCGCTGGCATCGGATGTGTTTGGTGGTGTGAGCGGACAAAAAGAGAGAAGACCAAAAATCGGTTTCACGATAGCGTGAAGCCAGATTATGATCGTCCATTCCGCCCGCCGATGACGGACCGCATTTCCCGCCATCAGACATCGGGAACCTCATTGTAATACATCGCCATTTCATTATAAGGCCAGCCCACTGGACTATCCCCCCCACCGCTGGGTCGTCTGCCCACGTCGGCTGGAAAACACGCTGGTGCGGAACATGTCTTGACAACTGACGCGCAAAAGTCACGACTTAACACCAGGGACTTTCTCACATCGCGGAAATCCGAGGAGCTGAGGATGCTGGAGCCCGACAGCAATGGGAACGTCCATGGCATGCTGGGTGGATTCTCATGGACATGGCTCTGCTGCAAAGCAAGCTCACAAAGTCAATGGATGATGGTTGATGGGGGTGGGAGAGGAAGGTCTAGGATTGACTGGGAGAGGAAGAAATGTTGGAGGGGTGGGGTTGGCAGGGGGAATGAAGATGTCAGAGGGATGAGGTTTGAAGGGGGGGAATGAAGGTGTTAGGGGGGCGAGCTTGTGGGGGGGAGGGAGTATTGGGGGGAGGAGGGGATAACGGGGGGAAGAGGGATACTGGGGAGGTAGGTGTAAGAGGAGTGGAAGGTATAAGGGAAGGAGTTCAGAGTGGGGAAGGAGTGCGGAGAGGGGAGGGAGTCTGGGGGGAGGAAGGAGTGCAGAGAGAGGAGGAAGTGCGGGGAGGGGAAGGAGTGTGGAGTGGGGAGGGAGAAAGCATGGAGGAAGGAGTTGGGAAGGGGGAAGGGGTAAGGCTGGGGAAAGAAGTGAGACTGGAGGAAGAGGTAAGGCTGAAGGAAAGAGTCGGCGGGGTAGGACTAAGGGTGTCTGAGGGAGTCAGGAAAGGGGAGGGGCTAAGCAGGGGCAGGGGGGAAGGAGATCTGGGGTGGTGGGGGGGGAGAGTTCGGAGCAGGGAAGGGGTTCTGGTGGGGAGAATGGTTGGGGGTGCTGGGGGGCGATGTCCAGGTGAATGTGCGAAGGAGGGGGTCTGATGGGTCCAAAACTGTGTCCTGGGGAGCGAGCTGAGGGTGGACGTGATATGATGAGAATGACCGAGGGCAGAGTGAAGCAGTAGGGTAGGAGGGTGAGGGTTAGGCGGTAGTGGTTGAAGGGACAGTGAGGGTGGGGACTCGGGGGCAGTCACAGACCCTGGGGATGGGAAGGAGGTGGTTGGGGAGGTGAATATAGATGAGGGTGTGATTTTCGGGAAGGAAGAGAATGTGCATGTTCACCTGGGCATCCCCAAAGGAAAAGGGCTGTGATTGGCAGGTCACGGAGGGGAGGTGGAAGGTGATGCCAAGGGGGTCAACTGTGATTGGGGAAAGGAAATGGGTGACTGGGGGAGGGGAAAAGATGGAGGTGCACATGAAAAACCGAATCCAGACCATGCTGTCCAAATCGAAAGTGAAAGAACAGTTGTGGTGGGTGAGATCAGGTGCTGCGTGGGAGTCCATTGAGTAGGCAGAGATGCAGGTCAGCGCAGATGGACAACTAAAAGCAAACCCTGGCAGGCAGCATTGAAAATGCTCAGGACATTGACGTGAGTATAATACATGAAGGATCCGCATGCATGGGAGAGTGCTTGCATGAGGCTCCGAAAGGCCCTGCCACACACACACTTCTCCCTCCAGAATCACTCATTGGCCAGCTGCTCCCTCTGCAGTGACAAAGGATGAGGTTGAGGGGCTCACAGGCAAAAGGGACTCAGAGGGAGTGTTCAGCCTCTGAGATTTCTGAGTGGATGACCCAGCTGCCACTCCTCCTCCCTTTGGGTTCCCCAACCTGACTCCTTGAGAGGAAGGAGCGCCTGGAGGGATGTCGAGGTGCCCAGTTTCCCTCTCACGTTGTCACTGCAGGAACTCACCCATGACTCCCGTGATGGAGCATAGGTCTGCACACATCTCGGCGTTCTACTGGACCAGGGTCTCCATGGCATCTGCCATCCTCCCCATGGAGGACTCTATACACGCACATGTGGGCACCACTTCATCAGAGAGCAGGCAGACGTACTCCTTCAACTCACTTGCCACTCTGTTGAGGGCTTCCGACAGCTCTCTGTGATGCTCCCACGCCTTCTGCTGATTCTCCAGGATGAGTTGGAAGGCCAAATCTAGAGGCTCATCATCTGACTCAGACTCACAGATGCCTGATCCCTAGTGGTCCACGTGCCAGCGATCTCGCACAAACCTGCCCCCTGCTGCTGCAGACATGTGTCCGTGCTGTGACCACCAGATTGTGAACCCGAGTCTGCTCTAGATCTAGGTCCCACCAAGGTGTGTGTCTCTGTGCTGGTGCAGGGTGTGGGTAAGCGCTGTGATGGGTCTTCCAGCTGTTTATTTCCAACTCTTCAATGTAGGAGGTGTCCTCTTGGCTGGAGGTGAGGACGTGGATGGAGCTGAGGGAATGGCTGGCTGCAGGTGTCGGTCACTTGGCAGGGCTCCCTATGAACCAAAGTAGAGATAAATAATACATGGCATTAGAGTCAAAAGCAGGAGGGAGAGCACCCACATTTGCATTGAGAGAGGGATGATGTGGTGCAGGATCCTCACGAAAGTGTTCACCGCCCAATTCGCCGTCACCACAGGCCTCAGCAGTCAGTGCAATGGCACACTCTTCAAAGTGAATGAGGGGCCTAATGTGGACCATTCCACCTTCCGGTCTGGGACCTCTCCCTGATGATGTGAGCAGGCTTCTCCTGCATTAAAACAGATGGAGAGAGTGTGAGCAGGACACATGGCGCAGCGTGGAATGGTTGTGTTATGAGTGGAAACATGGGCAGGAGGACACAAGCTCGAGAGCGTTGCGATAAGCAGGTGGGTTGTTCTATTCCTTGAATAGAAATTAGGGGGAGAGTGGAAATAGGGATCTGAACAGTTTCAGAACATGATGGAGATGTGAGAGAGTTAGTGGTGTTGTGCCTTGAGGTGTGAGATCCCTGTGGCTGGGTGATGGGTTTGTGAGTGCAAGAGTTGAGAGTGATGAGAAGAGTGAATTGCCTTGGCGGAACGGATGAGACCACTCATCCTTTTTTGGCACTGGGTGGCCGTCCGTTTTTGCAGGGCATTGGCACTGACCACCGCCTCCCAAGCTGGATCAATGATGTTGCTGCCCATTCTGCGGCCAGAGCAGGGGTAAAGGACATCACGACGAGCCTCCACTATGTCCAAAAGGTGCTGGAGGGGTGCAGCATCAAACCTGGGAGCTGCAGTCTTTTTGCCTTTTGGGGCCATCCTTTCTTCTTTGCAGTTGTCGTGGATTGGAAGCATTTGAGATGTGCGCATGGCTGGGCTTTAAAAATGGCCCCCAGTGTGATGAAGCAGTGAGGTGATGGTGTAGCGGGAGAAAGAGACCCCTCTCACCATGGAAATGGCATGTTTCCTGGGAATGCATAATTAATGAGGCGGGTTTGAGGCGAAAAGGCGTGAAAAGCCGCCATTGCGGCTGGCAGGTAAAACATCGTTTCACCTGCCCGCTACTGCACTTATTGCAAATCTGGGACGATTCCGCCCAAAGTCTTCTCTGCAATGCAGGAGTATTGGTTGTTCAAGTTTATGGGTGCACAAGTGGTTGCTGCCACTATCTATGGCATTTGCCAGCATGACACTTCCTCTGAATATAGCAGAATTTACACCAGGCTTGAGAGAAGGTTAAGCTTGTGGAGAGTAAAATTATCAAGCTGGTTTCAAACACAAACCATGCTATAACACTATAGATTTTGTTCTCAATTATTTAACGTTTTAGGGTGTTTATTATGTGAGAAACTAAGATGGATACTACACATGTCAACACTTACAAGGGTTATGAGATATTCCTTTGCACTGCAGATACAGCTAGATGTTGGGCTTTAAATTACGATACATTGCATATTCTTCCCTGTGCTTTAAATTTTCTGTTTCTGCCCCACTGCTCTTTTGCCGCATTTTATACCTTTTTCTTGTTAATTTCTATACCTGAGCATTCTTTGAAATTACTTTTCTTTTTCTAATCGACCTCCTTTTATCTGTACCCCCAGTAACATAGAAGAAAGTCTCATTTGTAACTCATGCTCTAGAGAATTGAATTCCAGAATATAATCAACAAAGTAACTCTGAATGACATCTAATGCTTGTTGAGTTTGAGAAAAGTAACTGTATTTACACTTGGCGGATAATAAATTATTCAATTTACAGTCCATCACAAGTAATAAATTATTCCACTCAGATAATTAATGTATCCATATATACAATCTTTGAGACAATTATTCTGCATTTACTATTTCTCATGGCGATCCCCAGCTTGGAATGTGGGTGAGGCACAGGCCCGCCAGCATTGGGCTGTCTCTCCAGGTGACCTTTCTAGGCCCAAGCTTGGTGTTGCAGGTGGGTTGTTCTATTCCTTGAATAGAAATTAGGAGGAGAGTGGAAATAAGGATCTGAACAGCTTCAGACAACCTCAAAGTGTAGAGCTGTGGATTTATGTGGCTCTACCTGTCAAAGCTGAGAGGGCACTGAATCAGAAGAGTGAGAGGAGCAGGCAGAGCTGAAGGCGTGAACAACAGACATAGAAAGGTGTGAGGGCTGTGGCCAAGCTCAAAGCAGATGGTAGGAAGAGTGCATAAAAAGTCAACATTCAACCAAGAAAGAATCATATGGTATTCAGGGTGAGAATGTGGATTTAAAAATTTGATATTTTCATCTCAACATATAAGTAAAAAGTCAGATGTGCATTTATATAGCACCTTTCACAACCATCAGATGGCAATGTAGGAAATACAGCAGTCAATTTGCACGCAGCAAGCTCCCACAAATAGCAATGTGATGATGACCAGATAATCAGTTTATATGATGTTGATTGAAAGATAAAGATTGGTCAAACCACCTCTACAAAATAACTGTAAGATTTACCTGTGTAATAAACATTATCCAGAATGAAAGAAACTGTCATGGCAGTTTATATATAACACAAACTTATTTTAGTTAAATATTAATTTGTGATCATTTATGTGATTAACCTTATCAATAGTGGTACCAAACCCATGTTTCTGCAGTCCAATGAGTCAAATCACTTCATTTCTATAATCATTTCTATGCTTTTGCAGAACAAAACTTAATGGGCAAGAATTTACTGTCAATAAAAGAGTGAGGATAACGGTGCTCATTATTGAATATACACAAATTAGACAGCAACTTCAGGCAAGTGCAGATACACAATTAAAGTGAAAATCCAGAAGTTGCTATCCAAGATGCCCTACTCCCCCAAAAGCTGTGTGTAAATAGCATCTTGCCGTCTGGCTCTCGGTTCAAATGTATTGAACAGTGTGAAGTTCCTGTAATTACACATCATAGATGTGGGCTCAACTTCACCACAGAAAGAAAGAGATTGTGTATTTTTGTCTGTCCTCATTTTAATGACATGGTGAGTTTTAATTACTATGAAAAAATCTCTCTGGCACTGAAAATTAACAATGACAAGTGTGAAATTTTATTCCTTCAGACTTCAATTGTTGTTAATAATTATTTAAAAATATTATAACTATATTTTTTAGAAATACTTCCTTTCCAAATCTTTTTTCTCTTTTAATCAATCTTCTTTTACTTTGTTTTCTAGATCTGATCTGACATTGAATTCAATATGCAAACTTGCACTTTCTGCTTCAGACTCCGCTATTAATTAACAACACTTCAACCTGATTGGTAAAGGAGAGACACATTTGTTTGTCCTGTTCACGCAGGCCCCAGGTACCCTGTAGATTGGCTAACTCTAAATTACAGTAATTTCCAGTGCAAAAGCTTATAGCAATTAAATGGGGAAGGGAAAATCTTACAAACAGCAAGTTCCATTCATCTGCTGACTAAAATGAATTAATAGTACAATTTTTTGCATAATAATGATCACATTAAAAAGAATGGAAGCTGACTTCATGTTACTCTCGGCATATTCAACTTATTATAGTTATTTGAGGAAGTAACATGTGCTGTGGATAAAGGGGAGCCAGTGGATGTACTGTACTTAGATTTCCAGAAGGCATTTGATAAAGAGCCATATCAAAGATTATTGCAGAAAATAAAAGCTCATGGTATGGAGGTAACATATTGGCATGGTTAGAACACTGGCTGGCTAACCGGAAGCAGAGAGTAGGCATAAATGGGTCTTTTTCAGGTTGGCAAGATGTAACGGGTGGTGTGCCACAGGGATCAGTGCTGGGAACTCAACTGTTTACAATTTATATAAAAGACTTGGTTGAAGGGATGGATGGGATGGTTGCCAAATTTGCTGATGACACAAAGATACGCAGGAAAGTAATTTGTGAAGAGGACATAAGGAAGCTACAAAAAGATATAGATAGGTTAAATGAGTGGGCATGTGGGAAAATGGGAAATGTGGGAAAATGTGAAATTGTCCATTTTGGCAGGAAGAATAAAAGTGAGGCACATTATCTAAATGGTGAGAGATTGCAGAGCTCTGAGATGCAGAGGGATCTGGGTGTCTTAGTGCATGAATCGCAAAAGGCTAGTACGCAGGTACAGCAAGTAATTAGGAAAGCCAATGGACTGTTATCATTTATTGCGAGGGGAATTGAATACAAAAGTAGGGAGGTTATGCTTCAGTTATATAGAGCACTAATGAGACCACATCTGGAAACCGTATTGGTCATCTTATTTAAGGATGTAAATGCGTGAGAAACAGTTCAGAGAAAGTTTACCAGACTCATACCTGGAATGGGTGGGTTGTCTTATGAGGAAAGGTTGGACAGGCTAGGCTTGTATCTGTTGGAGTTTAGAAGAGTAAGAGGTGACTTGATTGAAACATATAAGATCGTGAGGGGACTTGACAGGGTAGATGTGGAGAGGATGTTTCCTCTTGTGGAAGAATCTAAAAATAGGAGTCACTGTTTAAAAATAAGGGGTTGCCCATTTAAAACAAAGATGAGAAGTATTTTTTTCTCTCAGAGGGTCGTGAGTCTTTGGAACTCTCTACCTGAAAAGCCAGTGGGAGCAGAGTCTCTAAATGTTTTTAAGGCAAAAATGGATAGATTCTTGGTAAGCAAGGGGGTGATGGGTTATCGGGAGTAGGGGGGATGCAGATTTGAGGTTACTACGAGATCAGCCTTGACCTTATTAAATGACGGAGCAGACACGAGGGGCCAAATGGGCGCCTCCTGTTCCTTATTCGTAAGCTCAGGGCTAATGCAGATTTCCAGTCAATGGACAATATTAATACATTGTAAGAACACTGTTTTGACTAAAAATCTGGAACATCTTTCAGAAACGCCTTCTATGAGAATAGATTCAGCATTACTGTTAAATCCGTAGACAAAATCAAACAGAAATACCTTATTATCTTTTATTGTGTAATGGCACAGACTTTGTCTTTGGCCAAATCTTTTTGCAATTTCTACAGCAATTCTGTCTGGATCGACAAAAGGAAAATGAGCCAAATCTCGCTGTATCTGTGGAAAAGACTGAGGACAGTGCATGTCCTTGTACCACTTGGTTCCATCATCTTGTGGACAGTCACAGGACTCATGGTACACATGGCCTGTAAGGACAAAAATGCATTCATTGTTACCATTAACTTCCCGAATAAAATCTTAACACAAAATCACAACTCACCAAAATAATAATTAAACAGGAAGCCCCTATTAATCCATGCATTTGTTCTGAGTGCAATCTTATTTTAGTTTTTGATTACAGTAGGCCCCTGCTTTAAGTTGCCCCGCTTTAAGCTGTTTTGTAAGTTGCGCAGTTTTTAGGGCCAGAATTCCCAATTTACATCTTCAGTTCTGAATTAATGTCATTTTACATTGTTGTCATGGGTCATTGCTCTGCGCTGTTTTGCATCATTTCACATCGCTGTTTCGCGAAGTCACTCAATGTCATTTTGCGTCCTTTCATGTCTCTGTTTCTTGTTGGTTTGACCGGGTCCTATGATTTGATTGGCCCCATTCTGAATTGAGCGCAAGGAAAGTCATTCGATTGCACCAAAAGAATTTGCAATTTTTTTCCTCAAAACCTCAGAAACAAACTTTTCCTAGGATAATATCCAATCGAAGAGAGGTTTTTTTTTGCCAGGAAGATGTTATGAACATATGAATTAGGAGCAGGAATGGGCCACTCAGCCCCTCGAGCCTGATCCACCATTCAATAAGATCGTGGCTGATCCAATTGTAATCTTAGCTCCAAATCCCCGCCTACCCCCGATAACCTTTCACCTCCTTGCTTATCAAGAATCTACCTACCTCTGCCTTAAAAATATTCAAAGACTCTGGTTCCACCACCTTTGAGGGAGAGAATTCCAAAGACTCATGGTCTTCTGAAAGAAAAAATTTCTCCTCATCTCTGTCTTAAATGGGCGACTCCTTATTTTTAAACTGTGACCCCTAGTTCTAGATTCTCCCACAAGAGGAAACATCCTCGCCGCATCTACCCTGTCAAGTCCCCTGAGGATCTTATATGCAGGGTAAAATTAAAAACAAAATTAAGAAAGCAAAGTGAATGCATGGAAAAAAACAGATAGTATATATTTATTCAGTAAAATATGCAAGATACAGTAATACGTTAACTGGACTAAATCTCCCAGGTTTATGTACTGATTCAACTGGATGACATCAGATTTAAAATTAAAACACACTTTTTAAAAATATGTCTTGACTGTTCTCTCTTAATCACAAGTTCACAAGTTGAGAGTTGACATGATTCATATTCTGGTTTTGATTCATCTCACAGCAGCACATTTACAGAGCAAGATAGATGGGAATCAATGTGCAGTTCTCCCTTTGTTGGATATAAATTATCCAACATTCGAGGAACCACCAATGAATAATTTCATTGTAACCTATGTGTCTCACCAGACTGGAAATATTGCAAGATTGCTACTGCTTTAAGAAGGAAGTCCCTCCAAGGTCCCTACCATGTTCTGGGGCTATATGTAAAGACATGCAGAAAAGATTTTCCACGGGAAGAATTTCTGGCTCAATGAGTGGGGGCGGGCCCGCTCGTCAAGGCGTAAAATGACACGGGGTGACGTCGGGCATGCGTCCCGACGTCACCAAGCATCATTTACATTTTCAGCTTGGCGGGTGCACAGCCGAGTTGGCTGCGCGCCTGCCGAACTGTGAAAGGCCTGTAAAGGCCATTAATTAACTAATTAACCGTATTGAGAAAGCTGCCCGTCCAACCTTAAGGTTGACAGGCAGGCGAAGAGCCCAGGCGGCCTTCGCATTTTTCATGGTACCTCATCCATGGGCGGGATGAGGTTTCATGAAAGATTTTGAAATCATGGAAAAATTTTAAATAAAATTAGTACACATGTCCCAGCTCATGTGACAATTTCACATGAGGGGACATGGTGTAAAGATTTTTTTTTATCCTTTATTAAACTTTAGAAGCTTTAAACTAATCTCCCTGAGGCACCTCTGTCTCAGGGACATTTCTGCACTCTTTCGCGCGCACTCCAGCTAAGGGAACCCTCCACCCCCCTCCCGCACAGTGAGCGGGCATGCATCACGCTGCAATTAAGGCCCGCCCACATAAAGTGGCGGAGTGGACCCGATCGGGGGCGCCGATCGGGTCTGCGCCCACCTGCGCCCGCCCCTGCACAACTCCCCCGACGGGGGGGGAAATTCTACCCCATGATTCTAGATGTTACAGAATTTGTGTAGGGCATCCAAATAAGGATGTGTTGCCAGGTCCATAAGATGTATTAGTCTTTATACTGGGTTAAAGTGCGACTATATAAATGACAGTACAGCACAAGGCTTGCTCTCCCTAAGCCAGAACAAAAAAGTGTGATGAAAGCACCTTGAGGATGTGCAAAACTAAATGACTAGATTTTTTTCTCTTCCTCTCTGTTAGGAATTACCTGTCCTCTTAAGATATGTAAACTTCATTTTCTGCTTTTCCAGCACTGCTTACTGTGCCTTGGCTTCTCTTAAGCCTCTATCTACCTGCGAGGATCTTGAACAACTTCCAGGAAGCATACAACTGTGGACTGATTAGGATGGTGCACCTGATTTTCCCTCCACTCAGTGCATCCCTAGAATTGAATAGCTGACATGTGCAGTACACTTACACAACTGTTTGTAGGTGCAAATTTGCATCTTATTACTTCATGCCTGGAATGTTTTTGTACTGTGTAAAATTTGTGCTTTGACTCAAAGAATACTTCAGTTTGTCTGGACTGGGAAGAGCTAATGATCCACAAAGTATGATAGATAAATCCTTCTCCTAAAAATGCCTGCTCATTATGGTGCTGCAGCACCTAAAATTTGATTCTCCCAGTTCCTCAGCTTGCACCGCAGAGAACTTGCAACTTGGCAAGACTGCGCACCAAGCTTCACATACCTTGGATCAACAATTACCAGCAGCCCATCCCTTGATGCCGAAATCAACGTCAGGATTCCGAAGGCCACAGCTGCCATGTCAAAGTTTACAAGTCCAATGTTGACCAGCAGGAAAATAACCAAAAATACAAAGTTACTTGTGTACCAGATTTACAACAGCGAGGCTTGGACAACTTATGCAAGCCTAGAAAAGTGGCTGAACAGCTTCCACCTTTGCTGCCTCAGACAAATATTGGGCATCTCCTGGCAAGACAGAGTGCTAAATATGAAAGTACACCAGTGTGCAGAGATCCCCAGTATGTTTGCCCTCTTAAGTCAGCTGCGACTCCATTGGCTGGGTCATCTGAGCTGAATGGATGACAGCCGCACCCCCAAAGGTATGTTCTATGACGAGCTTGCTATTGGCATGAGACTAAAGGTCGCCCATGTCTGTGATACAAGGCTGTCTGCAAGCGGGACTTTAAGTTGACCAGGATCAGAGTCAGTGCAGGGGAAGTCCTCACTGTTGACCAGAGTGCCTGGAGACAAGCATTCAGGAAGGGCATGGAAAAATGCAGGGGACAAAAGAAATGACCAGATGGCAGAAAAGAGAGCCTGCTGTAAGGAAAAAAACATCAATCAACCACGGGCCAATGCTATTCATCTCTGCCAGCTGCAGAAGGAACTGCCACTCATAAATCGGCCTCTACAGCCAGAACAGATGATGTTCAATATAGAAGTGACATACACCCTGCGCACAGTCCATCGTCTCCTGAGACAGACGGTTGTCAGTAATAAGTATATAGTAATAATGACCACAGAGAAACACTTACGCTCCAACCAACTCTGCTTCACAAATTGCTGTACATTTTGCTTTTACAATAAAATATATTATAAAAATAAGGTTAGAACACATGGCTTTAAAACAATGAATGTTTAAATCAGGTTGCCTTGTCACGTTATCTGACTCTACTTCACCTTAACATTGTACTTGGACTCGACTCCCATGTAAAACACCACAGGAGATCAACCATAACTAATTATATACTTATAACTGCAGTTAATACAATTCAAAGGGGCCGTGTGCTTTACTTGGCAAATATGATGAATTAGTTACTTGCACTGTGCAATCTACCAATTAGATATCAGCAAAAAATATATAAATTGAAATCTTCAGCAGAGTACTGTTCCTGTAATACAGTTGGTATTTAGGGATATGGTAAAATAACATAATGGTAAGAGCAACAGGACAGCTGTGCCTTCGGTGAACATCAAGGCCAACAGTCTATCTACTTAACCAATGAGATTTAAAGATTTAGAAAGAAACTGAAAAATGACAGAGTAGGAGGATAAATTGGAGTCAAATCAGGTTGGAAAGAGAAATAAAGGCAGGGAAATAAAAACTGGATGAAGAGAGAAGAGAAAATAAACAGATAGGAAAAGTTTTTAAAAAAATTAAAGCACATCATGACAACACGTTCTCATTCATCTGCAAATAGTTCCACCTCCAAGCAGCAAGAATGACTCAAGGTGCCTTACTTACACCTTTCTCCTCCCTTTATTGGGAAAGTATCTAATTTACTACAAAGTTTATTTCGTGATAATCAATACTGTCGTAGGTTTCCATTCAGTATTTGCTCGAGGTGGTCCACTGTGATCAGGAGTTGAACATAACAGAAGTCAAAAAGCACAAGCTTGGCTGCAGTTCTTCCACAGTACAATGTGTCGAATCTTGCTGGAAAAATAGTGGTGTGTTAATACCACGCATTAACATGGGTGCCCAAATTGGCCAGCAATTTCAGGAGTTTAGGAGAGATGTTTTGAATTGCAAACCTCCAGAACTTGCTGAACGATTCATGCTGTTCTGTTGTTTGCTTCACACAAATGGCATCTCACCCTTAGCCTTCCCAATATTGTTAAGAACTTGCTGGATTTGCACATTGATTACCCACTAAACTTGTTGCAGAAAGTCAGGGCCAGTGACTATGAGCATGTGTACCCTTTTGCAATGCCAATCAACATCTCTGGCCCAGAAAGGGAACAATTTAAACAGTTTAACTCATTCCAGCATGTAGTAAATTGTTATTAGAAGTTTTAAAAATGCCAATTTAAAATTTTTAAAAAACTTTTCCTAGCTATCTTTTTTTCTGAACCCTTAAATCGCATTGGTTAAGGAGCCAGACTGTTGGTCCTGCTGTTCAGTGAAGTTCCAGATGTTCCATTGCCCTCGTCATGCTGTTATCACCTTGCCATTATCAGTTTGCATTTCTAGCAAGTTACTGTGCAAAAACTGTTCAAGCTAAAAACGCAGGAAAAGGTCAAACAGCATACCCTGCAAGATATTTGCTCCAGCAAGATTTGGCCCAGTGTATTTGTATATCAACACATTACAACACGCACACACTAAACACACTGTGGTGTTTCATGGTAATTATATAGAAAAATGACAAGTACCTTTTAAAACATATGGTGACTGAGCAACATGTTCATCTTGGAATTTAACTTCAATTACCAGGCCTCTGTAGCTTGAATACATTCGGTATCTGACAAGGAATGATCCATCCTTCCGGTCCAATACTTGTACCCAAATCCTAGTGAATTGTTCGCCAGGGGAATAAATGTTCACTGTAAACAGATTTTCACCTGGTGAAGAAGTAAAGCTATTGGGAAAGAAGAACAATTAATGCAAGTAACAATGCAAATGTATATAATAATGCATAGGAAAGAACACATTACAGAGGTATGTATTCCAATACAGGTTTTCAATAGCCACAAAGACAAATATAAAAATCAAAAAATTCAAAACACAACAGCATATCAATTTCCTGATCTTTAAAAGGAATGGTATTTTTAAAAAAACTTTTCATTAAAATCTCCAAAATGACAGTACTATTTGTAATCAACCCCAGCGTATTTTTCCCATTTTGAATAATAATTTGAAGTTTGCTGCATGCAGCAACATTTTCAGTCTTTAAAAAAGCATAGGTGGAATAGCAGACACTGATGGCAGTCTGTTAATGTGTAGCAATACCTATACTATAGGATTAGTAATTACAATGAAATTGATACAAAGTTTATTGAGTGATATTCAATACTGTAGTATTAGAAAAAATAATGCCATTAGTATATGCAAGAATCTAATTTAGGCATCCTAACATGAGAATATGCCATCTATTAACACTCCAACATGAACAAATCATAATATTTTTCTAACAATGCTAAGTAGTTAACAAATTATCGATTTTAAAATCACAAGAAAACAATAAGGCAATCATTCCCCAATAACAAAAAACTGCACAAATCCAGTTAGATTTTTGGTTAACTGCTACAGAAATAAAAGGACAAATAATCTGGTGTCAGTTTTGGCTCAACGATACCACCCTCACCTTCCAGGATTTAAGCATATAATGTTGGCTAACACTCCAACACTGCTCTGAGGGAGCACTGCACTGTTGCAATGTGTTGCCAGTTTGTCCTCTCAGGTAGACATAAAAGATCCTAATTCGTCATTTGAATAGTAGGGGAATTCTGCTGGTGTCTTGGCCAATATTCACCTCTCAACAAATGCCACTAAACCAGTTTAATTGGACATTTATCTGATTGCTGCTTATGGAACGTTGCTGTTCTTAAATTGACTGTTGCATGATCCCTACATTATAACAGTGGCTACACTTCGAAAGGAATTTATTGGCTTTAAAGTGCTTGAGGAAGTCCTAAGTCATGAAAGACACTACATAAATGCAAACTTTTTCTTTACTTGAAAAAAGCACTGGAGGGCTGGGACTGGACCTTAGCTTGAGTCACCAGCTTTACAAGAGGAAGGAGAAAATTGGGGGTGGGGGAAGGGAGAGAATCCACAGATAACATGATGACAAATATATGGATGGTGCCCAGACATTGAAAGACAATTTTGCTTTAATGTTCTATTCTTTACTAATTATAATTATTGTCCTTGCCTTACAAATAAACTGTTTTCAGTTTCTGCAGTCGCTTCTCACTAGAATTGAACCACTCATTCTCCCAAGTAACAAAATGTTTAGAAATACAAGAATTTGGTTGAGTTCATTTCAATACAACTACTGGATTTATTTTTAAGCCTGAGATTTATTTCTTTGCTTTTCCAAGCTTTCTGTCCTATCCTCTTCTTGGGTTTCCACAATTTAACTGACAGAATGGACCATTTAAATCTTTTCCAACAACTGTGTAACTCTGAGTACATTCACAGTTCTTGACTTTTTTTTTTCCGGGAGTGGGACATGAACCCACAACCTTCTGACTCAAAGGCGAGGGTGCTATGAACTGATCCACAGCTGACACCTCAGACCATTTAAGGTGTACAAATTTGCATTCAAGGATGACTACTTTCTCTCATCCAATGAAGAACACCTGTTTCAGCTTGATACCTTCCCACAAATAGGGAACTCAGCATGGAGGAGATTGAAGAACAAACCTGCGCCATCAATAGGTTGTCTGACTTGCTAATTAAGGTCTTTACTCAGTCATGCAAGACACTAGGTGTGGAACAAACTTTTAACAGTTTTGGTAAAATACAGGAGTTTTTGTGGGATCTTGGATAACTGCAAATCCACTACCATATTTGAACCTAAACTGATATACATGAAGGGAATTTTGGATCTGGAGACTCCAACTGTTTTGATGTCTGGTCACCAAAAGACAAACAAAACTTCAAACCTTTGCTACAGTGAGTGGTGGACTTTAATTTACTTCAAAATGGATTTTTACCTCTTGTCAAGGGTTAATCCCAGACTGTTAGTTAAAGCATTATTGGAAGAATGCACTCAAATAAGCCAATCTTCATTCTGAAAGGTGTTATTGTAATATAAATCATGGCTGCAAATCATACTGCGTGATTGTTTGGCTAATTATGTACTGTTTACTGAGTGGTGAGGTGGTGGTGTAATGGTGTTATCACTGGACTAGTATTCCAGAGACCCCATGGTAATGTTCCTGGGACCCAGGTTTGAATCCCACCACAGCAGATGGTGAAATTTGAATCAAATAAAAATCTGGAATTAAAAGTCTGATAATGACTATGAAACCATTGGCAATTGTTGTAAAAACCCATCTGGTTCTCTAATGCCCATTAGGAAACAAATCTGCTGTCCTTATCTGGTCTGGCCTACATGTGACTCCAGACCCACAGCAATGTGGTTGACTCTTAAATTCACTCTGAACAAGGGCAATTAGGGATGGGTAATAAATGCTGGTATAGCCAGTGACACCTACATCCCATGAATGAATAATAAAAAAAAGTTCTAAAGATTATTAACTTACTCACACACTGGTTTGTCTTATTGCAAGTCAAGATATTCGGTTTGACTTATAAACAATGCTTTTACAGGATTATAGTAATTTTTATATTGGTGACTGTGAAAACAATCATCTTAGTTTACTCCTTTTTAGATACACATTCTGAATTGGAAACCCTTGTTTCTCAAACCACATATTCAAGCAACATTAATATTGCTATTATTTCAAAAATTAATAGAATATTTGACTTTCATTAAGTGGTATAACACTAGAATTTACATGCACAGTTTAGGGATGGTTGGTGTGTGTGGGTGTGCGGGTGAGAAAGATTATATATCTAACTTATGTACAACTTAACCACATGGTAAACTTTATTTGAATGAAAATATTTAGGAAGAAATAGGATGGTTGTTTTCAAAGTACATTAGTGCTGATGTATTTTTTGTAGTGGAGCCTGTAACATAATTTATCTTTTTCCCCAACTCCTAGATTATGGAACCATACTGTGTAATATGTTGAACATGGGTACTATTATCTGATTTCAGACCTGATGACTTCCATTAGAGCAGTGTCAAACAAATGCAACTTCATCAGTGGGAGAGCAAAAATCAAAAAGCAAGTTGACTTTACACAAGTCTGGTACATATCTGTGGACAATACCTCTTAACTGATCACCTGCCACCTTCTTGAAAACGGAATAAAGGCTAAGGTTTTGAAGAAGTAAATAAAAAACGTAAAAAATTTTTTAAATGATTTCTTCATCAGTTATTCTGCATCAGAATAAATCCAGAAAAAAGCATAATTTTATTTTAAATTATTAGGTAGCATTTGAGGAAGAATATTTTGATTTTTCATTATGATTTTATATTTTCAAAGGACAAAATGGGCAGGAAAAGCAGTTATTTTGCCCAAAAACCCAAGTTTCATTGAATGTTCTTTGTAGTTTGCCACTGTTCATCCTAAATATAAATTGCTTTACAAGTAAAAATGTAAAGCATGCTCTACTTACTTGACATTGTCTTCTGCTACTGCCTGAATATAGAAATATCGAGCTGGAAGAACTATGTTTGCATCCAGTCCAGGCCCCCAAACTAAACTTCTCGTTTGATTTACTGTGGGTGTACTTTCAACTGCACAGTTCATTATTGCAATAAAAAGGAAAGTACAAAGCAACCAATTTTCTGGCATAGTTAAAAAAGATCTCGTATATGATGTAAGCGTAAATGAAAAAATAATTCTACGTTATTTGACCTAACTTCAGGGTTTTAGACTAAAAGCGGTGTTCCGTTTGACTAAATTAATATTTGTTCATTTTGTCCTGATTGAAACGCCTTAATCTACGCTAGATTTCGATTATGTGGCTTTAACTTTCATCAGTATCATATTGATACCTGACTTCTGAAAATATCTACATCAGTTCAAACTCCAAAAGACACGAAGCTGACCCTCCCCCAGCTCCACCATGTCCACATCGGGGAGCCGCTCAATGACGCACAAACCCTGCGCCCACACAGCAGAGCGACACCCACAGGCGGAGGCGCATGCGCGAGGGACCAGCGCCTGCTGGGAAATGCAGTTTTTTGTGTTGGCGGCGGTGGGGAGGTTCAGGCTGCTCCGGATTGAGCCCAAATTCAAAATCCGTCGGTGTCAGCACGCCGAATGTCATTAATGTAACAGCGCAAACATTAGTGCCGTGAGGACTAAATTCATTACTGCCGAGGAGAGACCCGGCGATTACTCCGGCCTCCGGGAGTGTTTGTAAACGACCGACCGACCGCCGTGTTCGTCAAAGCAGCAACTCCACCCCCTTGGACACGGTAAACAGAAGCGGAATAACGGGAGGTGCTGGTCACTCATTAGGAATGTATACAAAAAGATTAATACGGTGGTAGAGTGTATATTCCTAAACACTGTGTTCATATCGGCGTCCCACTCTCACCGTAAGCAATGACTGGAGTGTTTTATTCCCTGACCCTGAGGTTAGTTGCAATGGTCGAGTCGAAGAGTTGGTTGTGAGGGGAAGGAGCTGGTGGAATGGAGCCAGCCGAAACAAACCACTGGGACAGGTAACCTTCAATCTAGAGGCATTTTACAGCCCCCAGAGCCTGCGGCAGCAATGGGCTCACATCGGATCACGGAACTAATCATGTTTTACAGGTTGTAAACGACCGACCGACCGCCGTGTTCGTCAAAGCAGCAACTCCACCCGCTTGGACACGGTAAACAGAAGCGGAATAACGGGAGGTGCATCTCAGGTTCTTTTGTACTGGAGGGAGGTTTAATGGCAGCCGGCCACCTCTGAGGAGGTGCAAGTACGGAGTAGAGACAACCATATCGAATTGTTTTTATATGGTGCCTTTAAAGATCCCAAAATGCTTCACAGAAGCATTATCAGACAGAAATTCACACCGTGTTACATGAGATGTTCTGGCAAGTGAACACAATCTTGGTCAAAGGGGTAGGTTTTAAGGAATGCCTTAAAGGACCAGCGATACCTAGAAAGGCAGAGAAGTTTAGGAAAGAATTCCAGAGCTTAGAGTATCGGCAAATGAAGGCATGTCCAACAATGATGAAAATTGGAGACGCGAAAGCAACCAGGATTGGAAGAAGACAGGGATTTTGAAGGGTTGTTGGAATAGCGGAAGTTACAGAGATAGGAAAGTAAAGCTATAGAGGGATTTGAAAACAAGGATGACAATTTTGACAAATGGATATTGCCAGACTGAGATCCAATCTAAGTCGGTGATGGGTGAATGGAGTTTGCTGTGAATTAGGATATGGACAGTAGAAATTTGGATGAGCTCATGTTTATGGTGGGTGAAAGATGAGAGACCAGCCAGGAAAGCATTGGAATAGTTAAGTCTAGAAGTAATAAAGGCATGGATTAACATTTCAGCAACAGATGAGTTGAGGGGTGGGGTGGAGACGGATGATGTTATGGAGATTGAAATAGATGATCATGGTGATGGAAAGCATATGGGGTTGGAAGTTCAAATCCCGGATCAAATGGGGTGGCACAATTGTGATCAGTCTGGTTCAATCTCCTGACAGTTACCAGGGAGAGGTTGGAATTGGTATCTAGGGAACAGAGTTTCTGGTGGGACTGAATGGCTTTGGTCTTCCCAATATTGAGGGAAATTTATTTTCATTCAATACTGGATGTCAAAAAATCAGAGTAATTGGAAGGGTCATGCAAGCTGATGATATGGTAGAGCTGAGTGTTGTCAGTGTACATGTGGAACCTGACATGTTTTCTGATGAAAACAAAAATAGCTGGAAAAACTCAGCAGGTCTGACAGCATATGCGGAGAGGAATACAGTTAATGTTTCGAGTCCGTTTGACTCTTCATCTGTTTTTGTTTCAGATTTCCAGCATCCACAGTATTTTGCTTTTATCTTAATGTTTTCTGATGATATTGAGGGTCAGCATGTGGTTGGGAAAAGGAGGGGTCCAACGATAGACCCTTGGGGGATTCCTGAGGTAACTGTGAGGGAGTGGGATGAGAAGCCATTGCAGGTGATTTTCTGGCTATGACTAGGTATAAAGGAATGGAACTGGGTAAGGGCGATTCCACCCAGCTAGATAACAGAGAACAGGTGTTGGAGGAGGATTGCATGGTCAACTGTGCCAAAGACTGTGGACAGGTCAAGAAGGATGGGGAGGAATAGTTTACCATGACAACAGTGACATAGAGTTTCAATGGTGACTTTGATAAGGGCTGTCTCAGTGCGATGTTGGTGTGA
Organism: Cetorhinus maximus; assembly: GCF_964194155.1. Taxonomy (NCBI): domain Eukaryota; kingdom Metazoa; phylum Chordata; class Chondrichthyes; order Lamniformes; family Cetorhinidae; genus Cetorhinus; species Cetorhinus maximus. The sequence continues at coordinate 90,024,044 of NC_135885.1, forward strand.
AATCCTGATTGGAGGGCTTAAAACATTAAATTGTGGGTCCAAAACTAATGCAAAAGATGTCATTTTAAAATGAAGTTTAACTGCTTCCAGATGGAAAATAGATGAGGCTGTTGCTTTCAGAATCTAATCCTTGATTGCAGTTACTAAAAGTCATGGTAAGCCAGGTGGAAAAAGACTCTGGTCTGGGGCCTTTCATGAAAGGTCACAGATCTGAAATGTTAACTCTGTTTTTCTTTCCACAGATGCTGCCTGACCTGCTGAATATTTTCTGTATTTTCTGTTTTTACTTCAGATTCCAGCATGCAGTGTTTTGCTTTTGGCAAAAGGCTCCATTTAGCAGTTTAGTTATTGCAAACTGGAAATGCTACAATGCTTCACTTCAGAATAACTTGGGATAGATTTTTTTCAGAGTACTCATACTGATTGTCCTGGCTAAGAACCATTTTAAATTTTTCTGACATAATTTTCAACCCTGTGAAGAGTTATTAATTTCTACTGATGCTTCCAACATGATCAAATGGGAGTAGGCTAATGCTCCATTTCCAGAAGATAGTTGCATCATAATATTTACTAGTTTAGTTAATTCAGATATAACATTTTCCAATTAAGTCCTTGTCAATCAACAATGCTGTCACTTTCTATTGATTTAATATACAGCCTGGTTCATAATTGTGAAATATTAGAATGCTATGTACACTTTTGGAATGAATGAATGGCAGAAAACTATATGTTCAGGTTTACAATGTAACTGATGTAGATGTACTATGAATATATACTGAAATTTTGTTTGCTTTCATTGCATTTTAAATTAATTCTTATCCATTCTATTTTCATTTAGATTCTATTGCTGTCGAAGCATCCGAGTACCTTGAGATGAAATGCATGAATTGTTAAATCAAGTATCTAGTTGATTACAGTTATTTAAGGAAGGCCACTTCAGTCTACCAAAGACCAGATTCCTTAAAACAACATTCAATGCCCAACTCTGTAGAAAATCAACCACCAAAGCCTACTGGAAACATAACGAGCCTCAATGTTATTGATGAGCTTGCTGCTGGTGACTCACCAGGAACTTCTGATTCAAATCTGTTCTCTTGTTACGGTACACCATCATTCAGTCTAAGTTCCAGTGCAGCAGGACATGGGCCATGGATGTTTCCTGTGGTCCGGGCTCGGGAAGTGTTTTACAATGTCTGTTCAGATTATGGTCTACTAAACAAGGCCACCATAATTGCCAGTACACCATGTACTTCCAGTGACCCTACTCCAGTTCAAGATGGAACTTCTTCAATGGATTGTCCAGCACATAACTCCAGTTATGTTGACATTCAAGTTGATCCACCAGATGTAACCCATAGAGGTAATGCAGAAATGGGTGCTATGCCTGTCAACCATGGGAAACAGCTGCTTGCCTGGGAAGTAGATACATCAGATTTTAATATAGTAACATCTAAATTGAAAAGTAGAACAGGTGAGAAAATCCCACAAACAGTAAATAATTAACTTTTAGTTCAGTTCTTAACCAAAGACGAAATACTGCAATACAGCCATTTCTGAGTTGGAAAGATTCTTTGTGAAAGTCTTTCTCATGAACTGAAGAATATTTGGCTTCTCACTTTCAATGCAGTATCTTTTTATTTTAATGTTATTGTTAATATTGTTTAATGGTACTTCAGAAATAATAATTTCCATATAAGGAACCTTTGTTTTTATGGTGACTATATTTGACACCATTTATGAGGGAGATTTGTGTTTGTGATCTGACCATAATAAAGTTAACTTAATTTGAAAAGGAAGAGCTGAGGGAAACATTCTATAATTAGCACTGCCCTTTGACCTTTTATCACATTTTGACTAAATTCAATGTATCTCCTGTCCAGTGTTTTTATATTTGAAAATCCATTTACTGGATAGTAGCTTGCAATTGATTTCCCTTTCACTGCGTTTTATTTCTAAGTAGCAGATGTGAAATCGTTACTTTAATTGCAAATGCATTTTAACTAATATTCCTTTTATCAGTCCACTGTACAGATTTATTCAAGCCTTCCTAGTGCCATAGCATCTCTGTGATGCCATAAATTATAAACCAATAAAATTGCCTTTTATTCCATTTGTAAAACCACCCCTCACCATGATCTTGTTTTCATTTAAGTAATTAAACTGTTATCGTGGGGATATGCAGGGTATGCAAGTCCTCAGGTTACATTTTACTTTTAGAAACAAGTCATTGTATCTCAACCTAAATAATTAAACAGAGGTATAAGATGGCTGAGGACCATTTCATGATACTTAATTAGGGAGAGGAGTGCTATTATAAAATACATGACTTCAATAAGCTTGACCTCCCCTCTAGCTGCTATTATTAAAATTCCAGTGACCCTGGTGACTGAGCCTGGGGATTAAAGCCATACTAAAAGGCCAGATTGTTAACTTGGGTTTAACTGAACATGAAATTAATAAAATGTGTATATGCTGGAATGCGAGATATCCTGAAAACCTCCACAGGTGATTAAACTGCAATAGAAATGCATGTTCTTTCTTCGATTAATTCTTCTTAAAATTGATCATTTAAATAAAATATTTAGAAACAAAAGTTATGGCATAGAAGGAGACCATTCAGCCCATCTTTTCTGTGCTGGCTGACGAAAAGAGTAATCCAGCCTCCTCGTACTTTCCAGCTCTTGGTCCATAGCCTTGTAGGTTACTGCACTTTAAGTGCATATTCAACTATTTTTTAAAAAATCTGATGAGGATTACCACCCTTTCAGGCAGTAAATTCCAGATCCCCATTTGCCACTGGTGTGAAAACATTTCTCCTTCACTCCCCTCTAATCCGTTTTATCAATTACTTCGGATGTATACCACTTGGTTATTGATCTACATTTTTAAAAGACTAGATCAATAAAAATGTAAATCCTCCCTATCCGCTCTATCTGAGTCCTTTATAATTTTATATGCCTTAATTAAACCTCCCCTCAGCCTCCTCTGTTTCAAAGCATTTCCAAATTTTGCTTATAGCTAAAATTCTCCAATCCTGGCAATATCCTAGTAAATCTCTTCTGTACTCTCTCTAGCGTGATCACATTCTTCCTGTAATGTGATGACCAGGCCTGACTAGTGTTTTATACAGTTCTAGCACAACCTCACTGTTCATTGGCAGTGCATGCCTTGGTTGATGAAGAAAAGTATCCCATATGCCTTCCTAACCATCTTATCTACCTGTCCTGTTACCTTCAGGGACCCAAGGTCCTTCTGTTACTCTGCACTTTTCTACATCCTATACTATTCATTATGTACTTTCTTACCTCCCCCAACAAATGCATTACTTCACACCTCTCCAGATTGAATTCCATTCAACATTTTTCTGCCCACTGATACCTTCCTGCATTCTACAGCTTTCTTCCTCACTATCAACCACATAGTCGATTTTTATATCACCTACAAACTTCTTAATCATGCCCCCTTCATTTAAGTCTAGATCATTGAATGTACCACAAAAGGAAAGGAGCTAATACTGAGCCCTGCAGAACCCCACAGGAAACATTCTACCAGCCACAAAACACCTGTTACGTCCTACCACTGAGGCAATTTTGAATCCAACTTGACAATTTCTGTTGGATCCTGTGGGCTTTTACTTTTCTGACCAGTCTGCTATGTGACACTTTTGTCAAAAGTCTTGTTGAAATCCATGTAGTCTGCATCAAATATGCTACCTTCTTCAATCCTCCTTGTTACCTGTTCATAAAACTCAGTCAGGTTAGCCAGACACTAGTTAGTCGACCATCCCTTATGCTGACTGTCCTTGGTTAATCTGTGCCTGATGATCTCTCAGAATTTTTTCGAATAATTTGACCACAACCAAGGTTAGGCTGGCTGACCTGTAATTACTCGGTCTACCCCTACCTGCTTTTTTTAGTAACGGTACAATGTTAGCTGACCTACTGTTCTCCAGCACCATGCCTGTAGCCAGAGAAGATTGGAAAATGATGGTCAGAACCTTCGCTATTTCTTCCCCTGCTTCTCTTAACAGCCTGGGATATGTTTCATCTCGACCTGGCAATTTCTCTACTTTCAAAGATGTGAAACCCCTTAATATTTCCTATCATTGTTAATCCCATCCAATATTTAACACTTCTCCTTTACTACAATGTCCACATTATTCCCCACTTTTGAGAAAGCAAAGACAAAATATTAATTGAGAACCGTTCGTAATAGGTCCTGCTCTTTCATTAATTATCCTCTTGCTCTTTGTGTATTCATGAAACATCTGTGGATTTTCCTTGATTTTGCTTGCCAACAATTTTTCATGCACTCCCTTTGCTTTCTCAATTTCCTTTTTAATTTTAACCTGCGCTTTCTATACTCCTCTATGCCTTCTGCAGTATTGAGCTCTCAGTATCTGGCATAAGCTTCCCTTTTTTGTCTTATCCTGTTGTATATGCTCTTGATAACCAGGGTGGTCTTGATTTAGGAATCCCACTCTTTTTCTGATGCGTCAATGGTGAAGAGCAAGGAACATGCTTGTTCTAAACCCTATCTATTCCTGAAATACCTCCCATTGCTCTGTCACTGATTTACCTTCAAGGAATGTTTCTAGTACATCTTTGTCAAGTCACATCCTAGCTTATCAAATTAGCCTTTTCCCAGTTTAGAACTTTTACTCCTGGTCTATCTTTGGCATTTTCCATAATTCCATTACATTTGATGTGGTTATGATCAATATGACAAAAATGCTCTCCCACTCATTCCCAGTTTCCACCACTGCCCCCCGCCCAAACCCCGCCCACCGCCCCAGTTCCCTAAAACAAAGTCCAAAATTAGCCGTTGTCGGGCTAGCTACATACTAGCTCAAAATGTTCCTTTGAATGCATTTTAAGAATTCTGTGCCCTCTCTACCTTTTACGGTGATTTTATTCCGGCTACTATTAGGTTAGCTGAATATAAATAATGAATGTAACTTCTTTATTCCCAAAGGGAGGGAGACTGAAAGCAGGAAACTACAGGCCGGTTAGCTTAACATCTAACATAGGGAAAATGTTAAAAGCTATTATTAAAGACGTTATAGCAAGGCACTTAGTTACATTCAAGGTAATCGGGCAGAGTCAATATGGTTTTGTGACCGAGAAATCATATTTAACCAATTTATTGGAGTTCTTTGAAGAAGTAATATGTGCTGTAGATCAAGGTGGATGTACTGTACTTAGATTTCCAGAAGGCATTTGATGATATACCACATAAAAGGTTATTGCGTAAAATAAAAGCTCATGGTGTAGGGCCAGCATTTTGGTGTGGATAGAAGATTGGCTGGCTAACTGAAAGCAGAGAGTCGGCATAAATAGACCATTTTCTGGTTGGAAGATGTAATGAGTGGCATGCCACAGGGATCAGTGATGGAGCCTCAATTTTTTTACAATTTATATAAATGACTTGGGTGAAGAGATGGTTGCTAAATTTGCTGATGACACAAAGATAGTAGGAAAGTAAGTTGTTATGACACAGCGGTTGGTAAAGGCTGAATTATTTAAAATCCCAGAGGGAAACTTTAAACAACTGTCATAACCTATATTTTCAATTGGTATGTTTGAGATGCAGCTCTGAATTCAGAAATGAAACCACCAAGCCTTGAGAGGGTTTATATATAAATTAAATTAAACATTTATTAATTTAACAAGGTATTAAACACATACACTTGTCTACAGATTGCTACCATAATAACTATTAAACAAATCCCCAAATTAGTCACTCCCGGGTAATCTTCCACAAGCCAATAATAACCCATAGACTTAAACAGACACCAGGCAAAGCACATTTTATCTTATGAATTCAAAATGAGGTTGCTTTCAATTTGGCTCCTTCGCAGAGTTGTAGGCTTACAGGTGGCATGCCTCTGACTCACACACACAAACTCTTTTCTGTATATACCTAGCATTCCCTTTGAATGTAAATTCTCATTGTTTCACCAGGCCCTTTGAACTCCACCTCTTCTAACAATAAAACCCCATTCATATTACCAATTTTATTAGTAATATAAACATATTGCTTGGTATCTCCTAGCTAGGTGCAAGATTTCACCCCCAGTCTTTGAATGGTTTATTCAACAACATGCAAACAGACTCTTTATCTTAACTTCTTAATTGTTTAACATCTCAAAATGACTATACATCAAAGCACCCAGACTAGCTGGTTTTAATCCAATTAAGATACACCCACCCACAGACCCTAATACAAGTCCAGTTTAAAATAATTTCCAATAACATTATATACATTAATATCTTCATGACAAAGTTGTGAAGAGAAGATAGGAGGCTACAAAGAGGTATCGATAGCTTAAATGAGTGTGCAAAGATCTGGCAAATGGAGTATAATGTGGGAAAATGTGAAATTTTCTGTTTTGGCAGGAAGAAAAATAAAAGCATTTCTAAATGGTGAGACTTTGCAGAGCTCTGAGATGCAGTGGGATCTGGGTGTCCTAGTGCATGAATCACAAAAAGTTAGTATGCAGGTAGAGTAAGTAGTTAAGAAAGCTAATGAAATGTTATAATTTATTGCAAAGGGAATTGAATACAAAAGTAGGGAGGTTATGCTTCAGCTATCAGGGCATTGGTGAGACCACATCTGGAGTACTGTGTACAGTATTAGTCTCCTTCTTTAAGGAAGGATGTAAGTGCATTGGAAGCAGTTCAGAGAAGGTTTACGAGACTAATGCCTGGAATGGGCGGGTTGCCTTATGAGGAAAGGTTGGACAGGCTTGGCTTGTATCTGCTGGAGTTTAGAAGAGTAAGAGGTGACTTGATTGAAACATATAAGATCGTGAGGGGACTTGACAGGGTGAATGGAAAGGATGTTTTTTCTTGTGGGAGAATCTAGAAACGGCCCTGAAGTGGTCAGTAAATGGCCACTTAAGGGTCTCAATTGGTGCAAGGGCACGTGGCCTGTCCGAGGCGTCACCTGACCCAGCATAAAATCGCTGAGGGGTTGGGGTGGGCGGGAACCCTGCGGAAAGCCCATTCATGCTATTTCACGGCCACCCTACACCCCCCACCTAAAACCGCTGGCGGAGGAGCATGAAATTCAGGCCATGGTATTATCTTCTTAGAGGCGTGGCTAGTGACACTGAACCCAAGATAAATTTTAGCATAAGAAACAGGAAATGCAACAACACCTGCAGTGACATTTCCTACGTTCATTCTACTGTCTGTCAAATTGCTAGCTTTACAAGTTGCATTTATGTTTTGATTGAAATAACCACTGAATAGTCCTTTAATGCTGCATCACTGTATGGTACTTGTTAGAAATTTAGGTAGGTTTTTTCAAGTGCACAGAAGAAATAATGTAAAATGCCATGCTGGTGCTGTTGATGAGTGCCCAGATTAATGTGATGAAATCTTTACTCCTTTACTCTAAGGATCTTAATTAAAATCAGTTTTAGTCCATGTAATATCAGCTTTTAGTGGTGTGGGTCCACTTGACAAAACTATCCAGAATTCAACATTAAGTAGCTTAAAATTAGCTTAAATGGAGGAACTTCCAAAGGCTAAGCGAAAGGATGGCTGGTGTGCAGAAGAGATATCTCATAGCAGTAGGGGTCTTGATCTGAAATTGATTTATGGTAGGCTGAAAAAAATAGACAAGTTTTAGTCTGCATCTTAACTCACTGCTACTGAGGCCAGCAGCTCTTATCTTACAAGTACAAGATTCTTGCTGCCTGTGTGGATGCTGGAAAGGTCCGCAGAGTAGATGAGCAATTAACTGCAGCACATGGTACAGGAGGCCATTCAAGTCGGGAGAGTGCAAAGGAATGCTTTGGTGTTAGGGACCATTATAAACAGGGAGATAGATACTGATCTTTGTAGAGAAAAACTTGGAATGGGATGGGTAGGATCCACTTGTCAAGATCTGTCTAGGAACAGGCGACATCAGTAAAACCAGGAGTGAAGTTCTGCTGTAGGAATATGAGGAGTTAGGATGGAAATTAATAAGCAGCACCTCAAAGGTAGTAAACTCTAGAGTACTCCCTGAACCATGCGCAAAATGGCATAGAGTCAAACAAATCAAAATTGAATGAGTAGCCCAAAGTGTGGCATTGAGACAGAGGTTTTGATACATGAAGCACTGGCTCCAGTACTGAGGAAAGAAGGAGCCGTTCCATTGGAGCAGGTCCCACTTAAACCATTTCCTGGTGAAACCAATAAATCGAACTGTAGATAGGGCTTTAAAGTAAAATGATGGGGAGGGTTTAGATGAGAGGAAATTTATGAATCAAAAAAGAAAAGTCGAAACCATAGAGTAGTGTAGTGATTTGGGTAAGGATAAGCAGAGTATAACAGGAAGGGACAAAGACTTTAAACGTTATAGTGCATCAGCGAATAAGGTCAAATCAAGGAAAAATTGTCTGAAAGATGTATTTGTAACAAGATAGACAAATTAATGGAGCAAATAGAGTTGAATGGGTTTCACCAGTTGCCATTACAGAAACATGTTTGCATGGGGACTCAGGATAGAAACTAAATATTCCAGGATACTTGACATTTTGAAAAGACACACAATGGAAAAGGAGCAGGAGTAGCCCTGATTTAAAAAGTGGCATAAGGACCTTAGCGAGGAAGGATCTTGACTTGGAAGAGCAGGAAGTGGAATCAGTTTAAGTGAAAACGAGAAATAACAAGGAATAGAAAACACCAGTGTGACTAGCCATGCTATTAGATAAGGTATTAATCAAGAAAAGAGGAGCTTGTATCAAAGGCAGTAATTGTTGGGACTTTAATTTTCATATAGCCTGAATAAATTGGCAAAAGTAGTTTCGAGGATGAGCTCATGGAACACATGTTTCCTGGATATTTTAGATCTTTGACTAGTGTAAGGGGATAAGATTAATTAGGAATCTCATTGTAAGGGATCCTTTGAGGAAGAGTCACCGTAACATGACAGAATGTCACCTCGAGTTCGTGAGTGAGGTACATGTGTCAGAAACTAGAGTACTAAAACTAAAGGTAGGAAAAGTAAGTTAGCAAAGATAGACTGGGAAATTAGATACTGATAGATAAGCAATAGCAAACATTTAAAGAAATGTCTCATAAATCTCAACAAATATACATTCTATAGAGAAATTAAAAACTGTATAGAAACAGTAATCCATTCATAGCCAAAAAAGAGGCTAAGGATAATTTTTAGATTAAAAGCTGAGGCTTACAATGTTGCCAAGAAGAGTAGTAAGTCTAAGGAATGGAAGAATTTTAGAAACCAACAATAGATGACCAAAATTGATAGAGGGAGAAAATAGAATACGAGAGTAAACAAGCTAGATTATTTATGACCAGATTGTAAGAGCTTCTACAAGTATATAAAAAGGAAGACGTAAATGTGGGTCCCTTAGAAGCTGAAACGGAAGAAATAATAATGCAGGATAAAGAAATGGTTTGTTATTTAAACAAACATTTTCCAACTTTCTTCACAGAAGTCTCAAAAAATACCATGCATAGTGAGGAACTAAAGTACTAGAGAAACAAATGGGACTAACAGTGGACAAATCCCCTTGTCCTGATGGCCTACACGTGGAGATTCTAAAAGCTGACTACAGAGAGAGTGGGTGTACTAGCTGTAACCTTCCATAATTCCTAATGGAAAGGTCCCAGTGGATTGGAAGGTAGCAATGCCACACCCCCATTTAAGAAGGGAGGGAGAGAAAAAACACAAGGAACTATAGACCAGTTAGCCTGACATTATTTATTGGGAAAGTGCTGGAATTAGTTATTAAGGAAGTGGTAATGGCACTTAGAAAATCATAATATGATTAGGCAGAGTTAACATGGTTTCGTAAAAGGGAAATTATGTTTGACAAATCTGTTAAGACTTTTTGAGGATATTATGCTGAATGATTCGAAAGTCTAGGTTAGGCCACAATTGGAGTATTGTCTCCAGTTCTGGTCACCACACTTTAGGAAGGATGTGAGGGTCCTTGAGGTGGTGCAGAGGAGTTTTACCAAAATGGTTCCAAGGAAGAAGAGTCTTAGCTATAAGATTAGGTTAGAGAAGCTGGGGTTGTTCTCCTTGGAACAAAGCAGATTGAGGGACGATGCGATAGAGGTGTACAAGATATGACATGTTTATGTAAGGTCAGTAAAGAAAAGCTGCTCTCCTTACCCAATGGTAGGCTAGGGAACACAGATTTAAGTTTTGGGCAAGAGATGTGGTGGGGGAAATGTGAGAAAGAATCTTTTTTATGCAGTGTGTGATAATGACCAGGAACTCGCTGCTTACGATCGTAGCTGAAGCATGCATGATCAATGATTTCAAAAGGAAATTGGATGGGCACTTGAGGAAAATAAACTTGCAAGACTATGGGGATAGAGCAGAGGAATGGGACTCAATGCATTGTTCTGTAGAGAGCCAGCATGGACTGTAAGAAATGGAGTTTATTCTTTTAAATATTTTTGGGAATATTGTGTTATTCTGTACAGAAGACTGTGGGCTGAATTTTGCCATCGGCGAGCAGGGGGCGGGACCCGCTCGCTGACGAGTAAAATGACGCGGGATGACTTTGGGGGGAACCCCTGACGTCATCCCGCCCCATTTAAATTTTCAGGAAGGCAGGCCCGCAGCAAAATCAGCTGCGGGCCCGCCGACCTGTCAATGGCCAATTGAGACCATTGACAGGATCATTGAAACAATTAAAGGATCTGCCCGTCCAACCTTAAGGTTGGCAGGCAGGCCAGGAGCCCTAGCGGGCAATAGAAAAAACATGAAACCTCATCCAGCGGTGGGATGAGGTTTCATGTAGGGATTTTATAAGTTAAATGAAGTTTTAGTGTAATTAATGAACATGTCCCATCTCATGTCACATTGTCACATGAGGGGGAAATGTTAAGGATTTTTTTTTCTATTTTTAACATTTTTAAAAGTGTCAGCAATCTCCCTGAGGCAGCACTTTGCCTCAGGGAGATGTGCGCTCTTCGTGCACACGCGCGAAAGAGTGCACTCTCGCTTTTGGGGAATCCCCCCCCCCCCCCCGCCCGCACAGGAAGCGCATAGCACTTCCTGGTGGATGTCATGCTGGGCGGGCCTTAATTGGCCCACCCACATAAAATGGCGGCGGGACCCGCTTCTCCAGCAGGGATCGGCTCCCTGCCTGCCGGAGATTGGGTCGGACCTGCCCGCCCGGCAGGCAGAAAGTTCTGCCCTGTGTGTCTGAGTGTGTGTGTAAATGATTTAATTAAGCTGGGCAGAGATTACTAGAAGGTTATCTGGGGGTGTCTAAAGCATGAAAGGATAGAGATGTTGGTTTGAGGTACAAGTGAATAGATTGGATCTAACATTTGCATTTTTAGATAAGTTGAGAGTTCGTTTGAATATCAAAGGGAAGTCAGAGGTACCAAGAAACATGTTTGTATCTTGCAGGGTAAACGGAAGAAGGTATATTGCATTTTATTGACCCGAAAGCAAAGAAAAAATAGAAACGTGAAAGATTTTATATTTGGAAGTATTTGAATTTCAAAGAGGTGTGAGAACGATGGAACATAAAATGAAAGTGGGGGGAAAAGGTATTTTAGTGCTGGATGCTGTTAGCTGTGAGATGTAGTTGAGCTGGGAGCTGTTAGCTGTAGCCCTAGGCTGGAAGAAGAGTCAGTTTGAATCAGCCATCCAATCAAGCCAGAGAAATCTTGGGCTGCAACAAGCAGTCTTGTTCTGAAGTCTTGGATTTCCACAGCAGAGTGGAAGAGAGTTAGAGGTCATGTGATATTCCTTTATTAAAGTTACAGCAGTTTGCCTTGTTTAAAAATCCAGTAATATTACTCATCTATATGGGGGTATTGCCTGGAAGGTGTTTACTTGTGGGTCTGACCAAGTAGGGAGTCTTTTAGAGGGAATATGTTCTAAGACTAATTTTAACTGTGCAACTGTAACCTTGTGTGCTTAAGTTTTCTTTTATTCTTATTAATAAAACTTTTACTTTTAATTTTTAAAATCTCAAAAGTGCTACTGGACTTGCTGCTGAGATCAGTACTTTTTCTTTTCATTTTCAGAATACAAAAAAATAAGCCAATTTTCCCTCTGGGATTTGGCTGTGGTCATAACAGGAGTCAATGGCCAAATTATCTATTTCTGTACTGTAATGATTCTTGTGACTTTATGGCTCTTTGCAACTAGCGAGGTAAATAAAGGGAACTAGTGGATTTAGTATATTTGAATATTCAAAAAGCATTTAATAAGGTGACACATGAAAGGTTGTTGCACAAGATAAGGGCACATGGAGCAATGCATTAGTAAATATAGAGGATTGGTTAAATGACAAAAAACAGTGGGAATAATTACATCATTTTTAGTTTGGCAGACTGATACTAGTGGGCTGCTGTGGGGATCAGCGTTTGGGTCTCTGCTATTCACAATTTATATTAATGATTTAGATGAAGAGACTAAGTGTAGTGTATCCAAGTTTGCTGACAATACAAGGCTAGGTGGAAAAGTGAACTTGAGGAGTACCCTGAGCCTGCAAAAGGATATAAATAGGTTTAGTGAGTGGGCAAAAAGGTGGCAGAGTTTAATGTGATGAGGTTATTCAGTTTGGCAAGAAAATAGAAAAATTTGATTTTTTTTTTAAAATGGTGAGAAACTATTAAACATTGGTGTTCAGAGATTTGGGTGTCCACAAAACAGTCAACATGCAGGAACAGCAAGCAATTAGGAAAGCAACTGGTATTTTTCCTTCTATTGCAAGTGAATTGGAGTACAAAAGTAAGGAAGCCTTGCTGCAATTGTATGAGGTTTTGAAACTACATCTGGAGTACTGTGTACAGTTTTAGTCTTCATACCTGAAGAAGGATATACTTGCCTTGGACAGGATGCAACAAGAATTCACTGGACTGATTCCTGGTATGAGAGGATTGTTCCAAGAGGATAGATTGGGAGAATGGGCCTATACTCACTGAGTTTAGGAGAATGAACAGTGATCCCATCGAAACATGCATGATTCTGAGACATGTTGGCAGGCTAGATAATGTGAGGCTGCTGTGCCTACTGGAGAATCTAAAATCAGAGGGCATAGTCTTCGGATAAGTGATTAACCATTTAGGACTGAGGTGAGAAATTTCTTCATTGAGAAGGTTGTAAATCTTTGGATTCCTCTACCCAAGAGGGCTGTGGATGCTTAGTGGTAGGTTATATTTCAGGCTGAGATTGAATTATGGACTCTAAAGGAATCAAGAGATCAGAAAGTGGAGTTGAGGTCAAAAATTGGCTATAATCTTATTGTATGGCGGAGCAGCTTGAGCACATGTATAGCCTATTCCTGCTCTTATTTCCTATGTAGACCTCTCCTTAATTCATATATATATATTTTTTTAATTGTCTTGCAATTAGGAAACAAGTATGTATTTTGAACCTCAAAATGATCTAAGTGTTTGAAAAGGAAACATTACTGTTTGTACTAACTTTTATTGGAAGACAAGGAAAAATAGAGCTGGAAGAAATTTAAGAATTTGCCTCTGTTTCTATTGTTCATTAGAATGAGTTATCACTCCTCAGGACTAAGATGTTAATGTTTTTTTATCCTGTACAATGTAAAAACGAAGCAAAATTGTAACATAGGTCATGTCTTGGTTATGTGGTTTAACTTTTCATAACTAATAGAATAAATTTTTAAAAAATATTCAAGCTTTAAAAATCAGTTAGTTACTTCAGTTAACTATAGACCTAAAATAGATTAATCTTAAATTGAAAATTTTCAAATTGGTGGTCTTTCCAAATCTATTTAAACCATGTGGAGCTAGGTTATAACTATAGATTACTTATTTTTTGACAGCATTGTTCCACTTCACAAGTAGAGAATGGACATTTACCTACAGGATTGACCAAGATGTATAATGTAGAGGTAAATTGTCATATAGGACTAAAGTATTACATTATTGGAAAATAGCAATATATACAATATTTTTCCTTGGTAAGTTTGCGATTTTTCTCCAAATGGTAGCTATGTTAAACTGATCACCACATTGTCTTCCTAGAAACAGAAACGATGAAGCAAATGTGTAATCACCTTGGGTTTTCTAAGTACTTACACTATTGGCATATGTAGAAGGCCAGAATATTTTGATATGATATTTTGATAACCACTTTGTTCAGAGCAGATATTTGTTATTATCATGATGTGCTGCAGCTGATACAGGGTGGTTAGAAACATATGTGTGATGTCTATATACTGTATGAACACAGTCTTTTCAAATTCATTATAGTAATAACACATCCATAATCTAGCAATTCATCAGTTGACGTATTTGAGTTCCAAAATTATTTGCTTTGAAACTACAGCAACTTACTGAGAAACAAATTCAAGGCCAAAAGGTGTTTCTAGGTTGGATGGGACAGGGATGTGTTGTTTAGACTTCATCCTCCAATTAAACTTAATTCTACTTTACAGCCTTGTTAGTCAACAGTATCCATTAATTAACATATATGTGTTTGATATTAAGGTTCTAAAGACCCTGATAGTGCTGTTTTTGAGTAATTGTTTTCATTCTGTGCTGTCTGTCATTTTTTTGTATTCTCTTTTCACTCTAGCACACTGTCTCAAGTTTTCCTTGCATGAAATTTGTTCATTGTAATGAGAATTGAAATAAATTAAAACAGGAATGAATACAGGATGTTGGGTGGGGGGTAATGAGAGAGCAGGTGTAATGGCTGCATAGTCTGTTGAAGTGTGTAATGCCATGAAGTGGTGAAAAGTGAATTTACATCATTGACTTTCCAGTCTAGCGTATATTCCTATGGAGAAATTCTACATGAAGAACCATTTCATTGTCATTGGAAAGAAAGGTCACCTACCTACTCGCTGGGCAATGGTTGTCTTTCCATCTGGGAAACTAGGGTAAAGAGAAATAGATTAAAGACAAGTCATGGTCCTAAAATTTTAAAAACTCTACAATCACAAGAAACACAATTGTTAAATGAGTGGAAAATTCAACTGTTTGGCACACAACTCTTGGAAACATCCTAATACTGTTCTATACCACAGCTACAGAGATTCTTGGCACAAGTAAGGTCTTGTTTGTGAGGTTTTCATTAGTTCTGTTGAAAATAAAATTTGACTGGTTTCAAAAATCCGAATTTGGTTTGATATTCTCCACAGTAGATGTTTGTGGTAACCCTTGTTTGCTATTCATCATTTTATGCCATTCCATTTGAGCAAGCATTACTTTCTTTTTGAGTGAGAATGTTTCTAATGGCAAAATTCCTGATGGATATATTATTAGCAATATCAAGCAACTGAATACAAACACTGCGTAACGTTAGAAGCGACATAACGGCTCACTTACTGCTAAAGTTTAATTGTTTTAAAAAAGACCAATTTGTATGGTAAGACTACATTTTATAACTTTAGTATCTGATTGGTTTGCTCTATACTCTGCATGTCTTTTTTTAATTTTGGCTTCCATTGCAATCCATGCTCCATCTGCTGTTGGATTCTTGGTTAGCTAAAGCTTTAAAGACTTGGATGATCTAAACCCATATAAATTTCACTTCAGTGGCTTTGTTACAGCCATAAAAAAGAGCTCTTTTTCCTTGCAGGTAGCTTAAAGAAACAAAATGCAAAGAAGATGAAGCCATTGGAGAAACTCAACAAAAAAAACAATGATTCCTCTCCATATACGGTTTTGGAAGAAATGAAACAGCGCAAGGTTTTGGATCTTAGGAGGTGGTCAGTATTTTTATTCATTTTTACTGTTAATTTGTTTTATTGAATCTGAATTCATAATTTGAATTGTTACTGGGGCATTGCATGCTTAAATATAAAGTTTATTTGCATGTGTGTATACCAATTATATTATCCAGAGTTCTTGTAGCGTTTCAGTACGTTGAAGCACTATATAAAGGAGAGTTGTTGTAAAATGTAAAATTTGCAAAATGTCAGAGAAGAACAGTTCCTTTCCAATTTTATTAATTTGTAGTAATATCTCCTGGCATAGCTTTTTAAAAGTAGGATTGTACATCCCAGCTGTGTCAGTTCTAAGAAATATGCTATATTTTCTTATTTTCATCACAAATCATCAGGATAACAGCAATTTTTCTGATCTGTTTGTGACAATTATGATCATTTAGTGTGTTCTATATTTATGCCTGTCTCTACAGGTCCTATTCAATGTCTGATTTTTGTTACAACCACAGAGAAATTTATTGCTTTTGTATAATGCCTTCTGTACTCTCGGGCTGTGTCAAAGTGCTTCACAGGCAATGCATGACTTTTTAAGTGTAGTTATTGTATAGGAAAATGTATAGGAAAATACAACAGCCAAAATCCAAACAGCTCAAGATCTCACAAATAGCAAATGAGATGAATGACTAGCTAATCAGTTTTTTGGTGATATTGGTGAAGGGACCAATGTGGTGAGAACACCGCGGGAGCTTCCTGCTCTTTCAGCAACGACATTTTAAAAGGCGGGCAGGGTACGAACTAAATGTCCAATCCAAAAGATGTCCCACTTTAATGTAGCAAATATCATTTGGTATTACAGAACTTGAGTATTACTGAGAAAAGAGACATGCTGTTGAAGCTTTTAATCTTGCACTCATCAGGACAGATTTGCAAGAATACCAATTGTAAAGGGAACAATAATTTACACTGCATGAGAAGAGAGTACTGATTGGTTGGCTAGTGGACTTTGATTGGCAGAGACATTGCCATGGAGAATGCACCAGGGAACAGTTAACGACCAGGCTTTTGTTTAAATTCAAACCAGGCAAGTTGACTGATTGGTCAAGGCATTGCCATGGGGAATGAACCAGAGAATGGCTATCCCCCAAACTTTTCTTTAGCTGATAAAGGTGCAATGCACGGATATGCTCCTTCTATCTGCAAAGTACAGGGCCCTGTGTGCTTCTAGCACGTGTAAGTGAGCCACACTGCAAACCCAACCGATAACCTTAAATTGGTTGTCAGTGTAATTTTTAGCACAATGAGGATTGATTGGCAAGTGTTGTACAATCGCAGAATCTCATCTAATGTTGGACACTATGTTTCGAGTTTTGCAAGCATGGACTGGTTGGGTACCATCAGTACTTTGCCTGTTGTGAACAGCTGAAGGGAAATGTTGTTTGATACAATCTGCCAGTCATTGAGATGTTTGGCCTACATATCTGGCATCACAATTGCACTGAAATTCATATACCTAATTACTCATTTGTGTGATAGGCAGAACATATTTTTGGCTTGACAACAACATCCTGTTAGTGGAGAATATCACTTGTGTTGCTACTGCATAGTAACAGTGTGAAACAGCTGGTTTCCCCTGTTGCTCAAATTTTTGAGACACTTTACCCTTCCGGGGTAATCTGAGGTAGACTGGTCACTTTTCAGGACCGAAAGTGGCGGCCTTAGGCCAATTCTTGAGTTTGCGCGATATATATCAAGCAATGATCTGATCAATGTAGCCATTACCCACAGGATGGCTTTGATGTGTCCTATTTCAGCATCAAGTTTGCACAGCGAGCAAATGGCTCAGGCCCTATTTTCAAGGTGGCCGATCAGGCCAATCTTATAGCACGTGGAATTGTAGGAATCCCAACACTTGTATTGACCAGTGAAGGCAGGCTTGCAGTAGGCAGTAGCTGAGAACCCATTGGCAGATTTCTCAACTAGCATGTCAAAGAAAGGGAGTTCACTTGATTACTCCATTTCACAGGTAAATTTAAGCGCAGGATGGAGCCCATTAAGGTGTGTAAGGAAATTCTTACATTCAGCTGCAGATTCAAATATAGCAATCATATCATCTATGTATCGGAAATATGCAAGGGTTAGGAGGTTAGGTGTCATTCCAGACATGTTTCTTCTGGAAACCAACAAAGATGTTTGCAAGAGCTCGTCCTCGATCCCATGGCAACACCATCTATTTGTGCATATATGGTGTTGTTAAAACATGGGGCAGAATTTTTGGGTCATTAGGCGGGTGCGGTGGGTGGACCTGGGAGCGGCAGGGAAATGAGCCGCTGCCCGCGATCGGCTCCGGACCACGATTTTACGCTTGCTGGCCAGTTAACGGGCAGCAATGTGAAAGGTCCAGTGCTGCTGGGGTGGGTGCGGGAAGAGGGTGAGCACTGAAGTTGGCATGGGGGAATGCGCAATGAAAGTTCCCTGAAGGCAGAGAGCTGCCTCAGGGAGCTGAAGAATTTTAAAGCCAAAAATTATGAAATTATGAAAAAAAAAACTCCACACACAAGAATCAGTCACCTAAACATATTGATGGTAAAAGTTCTGGCCAAACATTTTTATTTTTTTTAAATTAATATCGGAAACCTCATCCCGCCCTTGGATCAGGTTTCCTCAAAAATCCAAAGGCCACCTGGCCGATTC
Organism: Cetorhinus maximus; assembly: GCF_964194155.1. Classification (NCBI taxonomy): domain Eukaryota; kingdom Metazoa; phylum Chordata; class Chondrichthyes; order Lamniformes; family Cetorhinidae; genus Cetorhinus; species Cetorhinus maximus. The sequence goes on from NC_135885.1 coordinate 90,042,381, forward strand.
ACCTGCCTGCCAACCATAACGTTGGACGGTCAGTGAAAAATCAAGGTCAATTACGACATTAAAGGCCTTAATAGGCCTCATAATTGTTGGCAGGCGCGTTGCTGACTCTTGCGCACGCCCGCTGACTGAAATATCGCGCAAGTGCATGATGACGTTGGGACGCTTGCCCGACATCATCTCGCACTATTTCACGCTCGGGCATGTCGGATGTGCACCCACATGCTGAGTGAAAAATCTTGCCCATGGTTTCTTTACCTTTTTAACACCTGCCATATTTTTACTTACCACTGCATCTTGCTTGTTGTCTACCTGAATGCAAAGCTTCCCTTGTTTAAATCTTTCAGTTTGGTGGGCATTTGGCTTCTCACGGGTTTAACTCATTCAATTCTAGTCATGATGATGGGTGGGCCTGGGAATAGGGAGAAGGATGAGTACCGACACTTGTAATCATTATCATTGTTACTGATTTGTTATAATTAATTATCAATAATGCTTGTAACTTTAGCACTTAATTATCCACCCCCCAACTTGTCCTGTTATTCATTTGTCACGGGAGCAGTTATCATTTAACTGCTCCGCATAACAGGCTAGAATGTTCGCTCTTGTTAACAAGTGGATTCTGTTAACAGTGAGTACAAGGAGAGAATCTGGCCCTGGCAAAAGTAGGTGGGAGCAGTGGAAACCCACCTGGCAACACGGATTTGTGATTTTCTATCAGATCTTTGCAAACATTAATTTGTTGCTTACCTCACACTGACGACTGTAAAAAAGCAAAAGAGAACATTTTGACCATTAGTAGAACAAACGATAGTTTACTAATTCAAATTTTAATTTGTTTTTTTTTAATTTGAAAAAGAAATCAGGATTATAAAAGGTACTAAGTATTGTGGCATTATAGCCTTGCTCATACTGTATTAATTCTTTTCTTGCTGCATTTTACCTTAGCTCTGCTGCTAGACACAGTGAAAGGTGCTTGAGCTGGAATTTTGAGCAGTTCAAATTAAGTGAACAAGCATGTCATTTTTAACCCTGCTCTTATGTCAAATTGTATTTATTACTAATCACTTTTTTTGCTAATTTGTCCTCCTGAGTGCACTTACCTCCTTACTGTGGTATAATTCCAGCTCCATCCAATACCTTTGTCCAATTGACCTTTAGTATAAGCCTGAGGGTGCGTGTGAGCAGGTTTTTCAACCATAGAAAGGATTGTGGCTCTGTTCTCACCTGATAGCCACACATGCATGCAGTACTTAGAGGAAAATCCCCTTAGAGAGAACTAAGATTTATCACACTGTTTAAAAATTCAGTTACACTTGAAGGACAACTCCTATTTTTTTTTTGCTACACAAGAAAAGTACTTTAAATGCTGGAAATCTGAAATACACACAGAAAATTCTGTAAAGACAAGTAAAGCTATAAATACTCAGCAAGTCTGGCAGCACCTGTAGAGAGAGAAACAGTTAACAGTTCATATCTGTGATCCTTGAGACATCAACCTGAAACATTGGGAAAAAGTCGCCAATGGTGGGGGGGTGGTTGTGCAGGGGCGGGCGCGAACCCGATCGGCGTCCCCATTTGGGGACGAACCGCCGTTTTACGTGGGTGGGCCAATTAAGGCCCGCCCAGTGTGACGCTCACCCGGAAGTGCTGAGCACTCCCTGTGCAGGTGGGAGGGGTGATTCCCTGAATCATTCCCTGAGCTCTAAGAGCGCAGAAATCCGTGCCTCAGGGAGAATAGTTTGACGTGTTAATTTAAATAAAGGTGGAAAAAAACTTTTAAAACATGTCCCCTCATGCAACACTGTCACATGAGCTGGGACATGTCAAAGAAGTAATGTTAAAATTTTTATTAGATTTTAAAACTCTTCATGAAACCTCATCCATGCCATCCCGCCCGTGGATGAGGTTTCATGAAAAATGCGAAGGCTGCCTGGGCTCAGCTAATTGAATTAATTGATGGGCAGCTCAGCTAATTGAATTAATTGCTATTTAAATGGCCTATTATAATAGGCCTTTGACAGTTCAGTGGGCGCACAGCCAAGTTGGCTGTGCGCCCGCCGAACTGAAAATCTAAATGACGCACGGTGACGTTGGGACGCCCATCTGACGTCACCATGCGTCATTTTACGTGTCGGCGAGCGGGCCTCTCCCCCCGCTCGCCTACCGGAGAATTCTGCCCATTAACTCTGTTTCTCTCTCCACAGATACTGCCAGACCCACTGAGTATTTGCAGCATTTTCTGTTTTTATTCTTAACCTTTGGTGTACTTGGTGGGTATCTATCATGCACATACTCCAACTTCATGCCGCTTCATGCATTTCAGTGCCGAGTCTCTCCTGAGGTGCCAATGTAGGGAAGCTTCTAGAGCAACAGTGTAACTTGGACAAAGCATTCTTAATCATGAAATTTAACAGCACACGTGCAGTCACTGGAGGTTGCTGCCCAAATTATTAAAGGGGAATGCTGGTAGCCTAACAGTTCCCTTCACCATAAAATCCAGACCATTGTTAACAGTCCCCATGATGCAGCTAAACCTAGAAAGTGAGTAGAAAATTTGATACAACTGGTCAATCTGCCAGAGATGCAGTCTTTTGGAGGAGATGTTAAACTTGCTTGCTCTGGCATGTGTAAAAGATCTCACTGCACATTTCGGAGAAGAGCAAATGAGTTTTCCTGTGGCCATGGTTAATATTTGACCCCTCAACCAACACCATAAGGAAAAGATAACACTGGTCTTTCCTGTCACTACTATTTGTGGGACGCTGCTGAGCACAAATTAGCCATCATGTACACCTGCAGTGACTTCAGTTTAAGAAGAAATGAATCGACTGTAACGCGTTTTAGGCTACCCTGAGGACGTGAAAGGCATTTCCTTCAAGTTCATTTTCTACATTAAATATCAATACTTCTCCATTAAATGCCCAATTCCCCAGTTTAATTAGTAGTCTGCACAAAATTGATGCATTTGTGCTGACACTTTTAAGTTCTTTTTACAGCAATTTTGCTCTTGTCAGGGAATAGGTAGACACCACTCTCCACTCAATTTCCACTGGCATAAGGCCTTACATCAGAAACAGTTACTAGATTTGTTTTCTTAAATCATCACTGTGTATTTAATGGAAATGGTTTTGTGTTTTTTTTTCATTTTGCATTAGGCATCTTGACCTCTTTTCAGGAAGACTGGCAATTAGTGGCAAGTTATAAGTAGGTTTGTATTATGAAGCTTATTTGGAACTTGGTTGAATAGACCAAACTACTTCCTTGCAAATAGCATGCAGAAAGGAAATTTTTGTTTTCCTCAGCCTGGGCTGGATTCAAACTCTAATTCCAGAGGTGAAAAGTTCTGGATATTACCACTGAATGATGTAATTGGATATTGAAAGGTAAAGGATTGTAATTTAGTCATTACAGGTTTATGGAATGATGATATATTAATTGTAATCAACTGTACCAGATAAGCTAGTTTGTAAAACCAGCTTAGAGAAGACAACAGCAGCTTGCCTTTAATGTTGAAAAACGTCCAAAGATATTTCAGTGAGGCAGGAGGAACATGGACACTGAGCCAGATCAAAGAGATAGAATTTGAGGAGAAGAGCATGATGAAGGGATTAAGGAAGTAAATTCTTCTAAGTGGCACTTAGGTCTCTGAAGGCATGATTGCCAATGGTGGGGCAAAGGAAAAGAGATGAGGCCAGAGTCAGAGGAACTGAGAGTGGAGGGGTGGGGTTTGTTGATATGTTGCGTAAACAGAATACCTTATGAAAATATAAGTGTACTGGGAAATATTTTGATTTATGTTGCACCTCAACTCCCTCTAGGCTTTATCACAAAACTTCATTTATTAAGATAAAAGCAAAATACTGCGGACGCTGGAAATCTGAAATAAAAACAAAAAATGCTGGAAAAACTCAGCAAGTCTGGCAGCACTTGTGGAGACCGAAGCAGAGTTACCGTTTCGAGTCTGTATATCTCTTCTTCAGAGCTGATTTATTAATGTTGCCCACTTTTGTACATGCCCTCTTTATACTTCATCTTTGAACTTTATTATTAATTTAGTCTTCTAAGGATACATTATTTCCCCAATCACATCTTTAAAATTTGAACCATAAGGACAGTGATAATATATATAAAAGAATCTTGATTAGCCTTTAATTCTTCTCTCTCCTGTCTTATTCTAGGTATTGTATCAGTCGTCCACAGTACAAGACTTCATGTGGAATTTCCTCTTTAGTTTCATGCTGGAATTATTTATTCAGTACCTGTGGAACAGGAAGGTGTGGTTACTCTTTTTCTTTTCCCAATGTGGAGTATCACTATCAGCTCTCTTAATTTAAAGGGCCATTTTATTTGTTTTATGTATAGCATTTAGTCACAGTGGCAATTTCTATCAGAGTATCTTAGCACACAGTATTTCTTATAATACTAGAATAATATTTTCTTATGTAGTGGAATGAACACTAAGACCCTTGATGTTCTACTTTTACGTGGTACATCATAGAAAAGTGAAACTTAGACAAAGTAATTGGTACAAAAGGGAGCTGCATCATACAGTAATGAGACATGGATTCATAGCTGCTACTTGCTGCCCTGTAAGTTTTATAAAAATAAATACTATAGATGTTGCAAATCTAAAATCAAAAATGAAATGCTGGAAATATTCTTAGGTCAGATAGCATTTGCAGAGGGAGAAAGGTAGGGGATGGGCAGGACCGGAAATTCCTGCCGAAAGTCAATGAACGTTTCGCTGGGTCGCCAAATTTTCCATCCTGCCCCCAACGGGTCCCGCCTGGAAAATCCTGGCCGTAGAGTTAACATTTAAGATCAATGACGTTTCATCAGAGGCTATAGATGTACATCAACAACAACTTGCATTTATATAATACCTTTAACGTAGCAGAACGTCTCAGGCTGCTTAGCATTGGCCATGTCAAATATTGCTGTTGAGTCAAAGAAGGAGCTATCATGACAGATGCTTGGTCATAATGTAGGTTTTAAGGAGCATCTTGAAGTGGAGAGTAGAGATGGAGTGGCTTAGGGAGGGAGTTTCAGAGCCTGGAGCCAACGCAGCAGAAAGCACGGCTACCAGTGGTAGAGCAATTAAAATTGGGGATGTGCAAGAAGCCAGAATTTGAGAAGCACTGAGATCTCATTAGTTTGTAGGGCTGGAGATTACAGAACTGGGGAAGACCCAAGGAGGGATTTGAGAAACAAGGATAAGGATTTTAAAATTGAGTCATTGTTGGAACCGGAGCCAGTCTAAATGAGCAAGCACAAGGTGATTGGTAAAGGAGACTTATTAAGAGTTAAGATTCAAGCAACAGAGTTTTGAATGAGTACAAGTTTATAGAGGGTGGAAGATGAAGAGGCAGGGCAGGAGAGCATTGGAATAGCCAAGTCCAGAGCTAACAAAGGCACAACTAAGGCTTTCTGCAAGCTTACGAGCCATGGTGGGGTGGAGTTGGGTGATGTTATGGAGTTGTCTTCACAGGCTTGGTGATGGAGCAGATATGTGGTTGGAAGCACAACTCTTGGTCAACTGCAAAACCATGGTCGAGAACGGCCTGGCTGAGCCATGGACAGTTGCCAGGGAAGGAAGCAGTGGCTAGGGAATTAAATTTTAAGTGAGATACAAAGACCACAGCTTCAGTGGTCCCACTATTGGAGGAAATAAATGTTCAATATTAGATGTTGGACAAGTGACAAGTGAGCTACTGGAGTGGTCAAAAGATGCAGTGGTGCCAAAAAGCTAAATGCCATCAGCTTATAGGGAGGAACAGTTAGAGAAAAAGGTTTGGAAAGGAAAAAAAATAGTCTGGGATTAGGTGGAGGATGAGAGATGATTAAATTGTGTGACAAAAGGTGACAATAGTGATAGAAATGAGAGAAATAAAATATGTATCTGTGTAAATGATTACAACAGAATAGCAGAGGAAGCATAAAAACCTTGGTAATGCAGTCAATGTTCTGTGTTACAGGAATATAGTTGAAGAAAAGGACAGGTGACACCCTGTCTCTAAAGGAGAATTCCTATTGTGAATGATGGCCCACAACCCTGATATGCTGGTGTATCCATTCTATATTAGCAGCACCTGAACTGATACCTGGAATGAATGAGTTGTCTTATGAGGAAAGGTTAGACGGACTGAGCTTGTTTCCACTGGAGTTTAGAAAAATGAGGGGTGACTTGATTGAAGTATTTAATTCCTGACCGGTCTTTACAAGGTGGACGTTGAAATTATGTTTCCTCTTGTGGGTGAGTCCAAAACTAGGAGGCACTCTTTTAAAAATTAGGGGGGGCAGCCTTTTAGGACAGAGATGAGGAGAAATATTTTATCTCAGAGGGCTGTGTGACTTTGGAACACTCTGCCTCAGAAGGTGGTGGAGGCAGGGTCATTGAATATTTTTAAGACAGGGGTAGATAATTCTTGTTAGTCAAAGGTTATTGGGAGTATTTGTGAATTTGGAATTAGTAATACAAACAGATCAGCTATGATTTTATTGATTGGTGGAGCAGGCTTGGGCCAAGTGGTCTACTTCTGCTCCTATTTCATATGTATGTTTACACGCTGTCTGAGAGGAAATGGAGGCTTTAGTGAGGATCTAAAGTTATTAAAGTCAATGTTAGTACATAGTAAAAAGATGAGATGCTGCTCTCCAAGCTTGTGTGAGCTTATTGGAACAGTGTAGGAGACCAATGTCAGAGGTTAGTGAGACGAGAATTAAGGTGGTAACTCAGTCATTTTTGCAAATGGAATGGAGGGATCAGTAAAACAATCCCACAGTTGACATTTGTTCTCCCCAATGTAAACGACACCATATTGTGATCAGTAATACAGTATACTAGATTGGAAGTATAAATAAATCACTGTCTCACAAGGAAAGAGTGTTTGAGACCCTGTACAATGATATGGCATTAGGTAAGGAGGCATATGTTGCAGCCATGAAACACATCATCCTCTCCCTTCCCCTTTGAGCATTCCAAAATGACTATTTCACCTGTGAGCCCCTAGTTCACTAATCTCCACCCCTGCTTCTGCTGTCCTTCCCCAGCACCTTTCTATGCAAACTTCGGAGATGTAACAGCTGCCCCTAAACCACCTCTCTCTTCCCCTTCCTCTTCCACTTCCAGAGTGGTATTCTCAAAGGTGCAGGATGCACAGGCAAAACAAAATAGGTGTTAGGAGGGAATTCATTACTGAAGAATTCTTAATGGATATTTTTGAGAAAGTTGTTTAAATAGATAAAATACAAAGAACAAAGAAAAGTACAGCACAGGAACAGGCCCTTCGGCCCTCCAAGCCTGCGCCGATCATATTGCCTGTCAGACTAAAACATTTTGCACTTCCGGGGTCCGTATCCCTCTATTCCCATCCTATTCATGTATATGTCAAGCTGCCTCTTAAACACCACTATTGTACTTGCTTCCACCACCTCCTCTGCCAACGAATTCCAGACACTCACTACCCTCTGCGTAAAAAACTTGCCCCGCACATCTCCTCTAAAGTTTTCTCATCTCACCTTAAATCTATGTCCCCTAGTAATTGACTCCTCCACCCTGGGAAAAAGCTTCTGACTATCTACTCTGTCCATGCCACTCATAATTTTGTAAACTTCTATCAAGTCGCCCCTCAATCTCCGTCGCTCTAGTGAGAACAATCCGAGTTTCTCCAACCTCTCCTCATAGCTAATAACCAGGCAGCATCCTGGTAAACCTCCTCTGCACCCTCTCCAACGCCTCCATATCCTTCTGGTAATTTGGCAACCAGAATTGCACGCAATATTCCAAGTGTGGCCTAATCAAGGTTCTATACAGCTGCAGCATGACTTCCCAGCTTTTATACTCAATACCCCTGCCGATGAAGGCAAGCATGCCATATGCCTTCCTGACTACCTTATCCACCTGCGTTGCCACTTTCAGTGACCTGTGGACCTGTACACCCAGATCCCTCTGCCCGTCGATGCACTTAAGGGTTCTGCCATTTACTGTATAATTCCTACCTATATTAGACCTTCCAAAATGCATTACCTCGCATTTGTCCGGATTAAACTCATCTGCCATTTCTCCGCCCAAGTCTCCGATCGATCTATGTCCCGTTGTATCTTTTGACAATCCTCTTCACTATCTGCAACTCCTCCAACCTTAGTGTCATCTGCAAACTTACTAATTAGCCCAGTGACATTTTCCTCCAAATCATTTACATATACTACAAACAGCAAAGGTCCCAGCACTGATCCCTGCGGAACACCACTAGTCACAGCTCTCCATTCAGAAAAGCACCCTTCCACTGCTACCCTCTGTCTTCTACGACCAAGCCAATTCTGTATCCATCTTGCCAGCTCACCTCTGATCCCATGCGACTTTACCTTCTGTACCAGTCTGCATGAGGGACCTTGTCAAAGGCCTTACTGAAATCCATGTAGATAACATCCACTGCCCTTCCAACGTCGATCATCTTTGTCACTTCCTCGAAAAACTCGATCAAGTTAGTGAGACACAACCTCCCCTTCACAAAACCAAGCTGCCTCTCACTAATACGCCCATTTGCTTCCAAATGGTAGTAAATCCTGTCACGAAGAATCTTCTCCAATAATTTCCCTACCACTGACGTAAGGCTCAACGGCCTGTAATTTCCTGGATTATCCCTGCTACCCTTCTTAAACAATGGAACAACATTAGCCATTCTCTAGTCCTCTGGGACCTCACCCATAGCCAGTAAGGATATAAAGATTTCTGTCAAGGCCCCAGCAATCTCCTCCCTTGCCTCCCTCAGTACTCTGGGGTAGATCCCATCTGGCCCTGTGGACTTATCCACCTTAATATTCTTCAAGACGCCTAACACCTCTTTTTTGATCTCAGCATGATCCAGGCTATCTACACATTCTTCCCTAGACAAATCAACCGCTAAGTCCTCTTTGGTGAATACTCTTGAGAAGTACTCATTTAGTATCTCTCCCATTTCTTCTGGCTCCATACACAGATTCTCACCTCTGTCCCTGAGTGGGCCTACCCTTTCCCTGGCTACCCTCTTGCTTTTTACATATGTATAAAAGGCCTTGGGATTTTCCTTAATCCTGGTTGCCAATGACTTTTCATGACCCCTTTTAGCCCTCCTGACTCTTTGCTTAAGTTTCTTCCTACTTTCTTTATATTCTCCACGGGCTTCATCTGTTCCCAGCCTTCTAGCCCTTACGAATGCTTCCCTTTTCTTTTTGACTAATCTCACAATATCCTTCATTATCCAAGGTTCCTGAAACTTGCCATACTTATCCTTCATCCTAGCAGGAACATGCCAGTCCTGAATTCTTATCAACTGACGTTTGAAAGCCCCCGTCAGTTATTGATTTGCCCTCAAACATCCCCCTCCAGTCTAGATTCCTCAGTTCCTGCCTAATATTGTTATAATTAGCCTTTCCCCAATGAAGCACCTTAACCCGAGGACTCCTGTTATCCTTATCCACCAGTACCTTGAAACTTACTGAATTATGGTCACTTTTCCCTAAATGCTCCCCTACTGAAACTTCGAACACCTGGCCAGGTTCATTTCCTAATACCAGGTCCAGTATTGCCCCTTCCCTAGTTGGACTATCTACATCTTGTCCCTGGATGCACCTTACAAATTCTGCACCATCCAAACCCCTAGCACTAAGTGGTTCCCAGTCAATATAGGGAAAGTTAAAATCACCCATCACAACAACCCTATTGCTTTTACATCTTTCCAAAATCTGCCTACACAACTGTTCCTCAATCTCCTGCCAGCAATTGGGAGGCCTATAGTAAACCTCCAACATTGTGACTGCACCCTTCCTATTCCGGAGCTCTACCCATATTACCTCGCTGCATGAGCCCTCCGAGGTGTCCTCCTGTCGTACAGCTGCGATATTCTCCTTAACCAGCAGTGCAACTCCCCCACTTCTTCTACATCTCTCTCTATCCTGCCTGAAACATCTAAATCCTGGAACGTTTATCTGCCAATCCTGTCCATCCTTCAACCAAGTTCCTGTAATAGCAATAACATCATAGTCCCAAGTACTAATCCAAGCTCGATGCTCATCTGCCTTGCCTGTTAAACTTCTCGCATTGAAACAAATGCATTTCAGACCCCCAGTCCCACTGTGTTCAGTAATTTCTCCCTGCCTGCCCTTCCTCTTAGTCCTACTGGCCATATTCACTAGTTCCCAGTCATTTATTTCACCTGCTGACCTATTGCTCTGGTTCCCACCCCCTTGCCATACTAGTTTAAACCCTCCCGAGTGACACTAGCAAACCTCGCAGCCAGGATATTGGTGCCCCTCCAGTTTAGATGCAACCCATCCTTCTTGTACAGGTCCCACCTGCCCCGGAAGAGATACAACTGATCCAGATATAGGAAACCCTCCCTCCTACACCATCTGTTCAGCCACGTGTTTAGCTGCACTATCTTCCTATTTCTAGCCTCACTGGCACGTGGCACAGGGAGTAATCCTGAGATTACAACCCTAGAGGTCCTGTTTTTTAACTTTCTGCCTAACTCCCTGAACTCCCGCTGCAGAACCTCGTCACTCTTCCTTCCTATGTCATCAGTACCAATGTGTACCACGACCTCTGGCTGTTCTCCCTCTCCCTTCAGAATGTCCCATACCTGATCAGAGACATCCTGGACCCTGGCACCAGGGAGGCAACATACCATCCTGGTGTCTCTTTCACGACCACAAAAGCGCCTATCTGAGCCCCTGACTATAGAGTCCCCTATGACAATTGCTCTTCTATGCTTTGACCTCCCCCCCCTGCTGAACAACAGAGGCAGCCGTGGTGCCACTGCTCTGGCTACTGCTGTTGTTTTCCCCTGATAGGCCATCACCCGCAACAGTATCCAAAACGGTATACCTGTTAGAGAGGGAGACAGCCACAGGGGATTTCTGCACTGACTGCCTGCCCCTTCTAGCGGTCACCCATCTATCTGACTGTACCTTGGGTGTGACCACGTCTGCAAAACTCCTGTCTATGGCGCTTTCTGCCACCTGAATGCTCCTAAGTGCATCCAACTGCTGCTCCAACCGATCCATGCGGTCTGTGAGGAGCTGCAATTAGGTACGCTTCCTGCAGATGTAGTTGTCCGGGACACTTGAAGCATCTGAAGAATTAATTCACAATTCCAATACATTTGGGATTTTCTATTTCATTCCAATGTGAGAAATTATGATTTTATAAAGTTGAAAGCAGAAATGGACCAGATATACATATTTTTTAAAAAGTAGATCTGTACTATTCCTAGTAATGATCAGCTTTTGAGAATAGTACAAACCAATATCTGACAACATACTTACTTGCAGTTCTCAATAGAAATAAAGTCTACTTTACTGCTGGATTAAAAACATCATGTTCCAAAAAGATAGGCAATTGTGATCTCTAAAACAAGTTATTGCTGTTTAAGATAACATAACGATTTATTGTGATGTTTTCCCCAGTCTTCCACCAATTACCCAGGAGGAAGCTTTACATATCTTGGGTTTCCACCAACCCTATGAAGACATCAGATTTGGGCCCTTTACTGGAAATGCAACACTAATGAGGTAAGTCGTAGAAAGTGGATCAGAACTTTTGCTACAATGCTAATGTTAAAAAATGTCTTGTGATTCACTGCATGACAAAAAGTTTCACATTAGAACTTTTTACTGGTTCTGCTCCCTCCCATCAGCCATACTTCAGTTGTTTATGGCACTTGCAGGTGGCAAAGCAGCTTTGTTTCTTGAAAGGTGATCCAGTTGTCCTACTGTATAATATTTTGACAGCACATCCATGAAAAATATTAACTTTAAGTTTTCATAATTCTAAGAACAAGCCTTTCTGACTGATAACTGCACTATTCCTATTATATGTTTTTTTCCATTCTTTCCCCCCAGTAGTGTTGTTTGCTCAGTACTGACATCAACTTGAAAGGGTGGCCATTACCTTGCTTCAGGATTCAGAAATATGAAACAGTTGTTCTTAACTGACGCAAATGCAAAATCTTAAATGAACACGCTTAGGTACACAGGTCAATGTAAATTGATGCATGGATTGTCCTTTCCATTTCATATTTCTTTAATTCTAATATTTTTAATGTATTGGAACTTCTTTGTAGAAGATGGTTAATGCACAAATGTCTTTTGCCACCCTGGAAGAAAATTACCCATTGATGGAAGTCAAAAGTTTCAAGCACTGCCAAATTATTCAAGCTGCAGCTAAAATTGTCTGAATAAAGAGCTTTGGTTCTCAGAAAAGACCAATAGTAGAATTCTCGATGGCCGGGAGTAAAGTAAGGCAATAATGTAATTAAAGAGATGAGATATGTAATTGAAACTTAAAGGCAAAGCTAGGATTAAATTACAGCCTTTTATTTTCATCTGACCACCCATAAATTTAGAACATATCCATATATATTTTTTTTGTCTGTAAAATATATACACAATACACACTTTAGAATCATGTCCTAGGCACTGATCCACTTAGGCATTATTCCTGTATGAACCTCAGCAGTAATTATGTAACCAAAGGGGAAAGACAGTGAGCCTGATGTGCACAAAATGGTATTTCAGCAGAGTTGCTGAATAATAATCAGAAACAGCATCCTTGCACGACCTTATTTTTTTTCTCACACCTTCACCCTCAATCTGGGGGGTTGGTGGGGGCTGGTGAAAGAGAGTCAGTGGTGATGGGAGAGGGTCATTAAGTCCAATTATGGTGAACCTACCACCATGGGCCGAATGGCCTCCTGTGTTGTATGATTCTTTCTCAGCTGAGACCACCTGACAGCACAGACTGAAGTTTGAATTGGTGACCTTAACAATGACACCTGTGGTAATTTCTATAATTTAATGTGATTAGAAGGACGAGGGCAGCAGATACATAATAGAAGGACAAGGGCAGTAGATGCATAGGAATACCACCACCTGGGAGTTCCCCTCCAAGCCACACACCATCCTGACTATCGCTGTCCTTCACTTGCTGGGTCAAAATCCTGGAACTTCCTGCCTAACAGCACTGTGGATGTCCCTATGCCACATAGACTGCAGCAGTTCAAGAAGACAACTCACCACCAGCTTCTCAAGGGCAAATTGGGGACGTTTTTGATTGGAGTATGTCGCTTTCAAACTTAATATGGAATTCAATTGTATTATGATAATTATTTCCCAGCAGATCTTTTACTATAAGATTACTAATTAACCGTGCCTTCTTAGACAATACTGGATCTTGTGGTGCCAACCTTCTATCTTGTAAAATGATGGTTTGCACCTTGATGGTCAACTCTGTATTAAGCATTGCCTGGTGTGGCTTAGGAACTCACTCTGGCATGACAATCTCTGTCTTCCTTTGCTGCAAATGTGGCAGTGGGCTGAGAAGGGGCACAATTTGCTGGCCTCTGTTTTCTCTGGGCCCTCTTCTCGGCCCAGAGCTTTTTCGTATCTGCTTGCCTCTTTCAGTCAGCCTCCAGAGGTCACAGCTGTAAGAAACTGTCTCCCAGTTGTTAGTGTCAATATCTGGCACCTTCACATCTCACTTACAGGTCTCCTTGTAGCAGAGGAATGGATGCCTAGGATATCATAACACAATGGCAAGTTTACAGTACGGAAGATCTTTGGATGTACGGCCGCCATACATCTGATGAATGTGGCTGAGCCAGCGCAGATGTTATTGACTTAGCAATGAGTGTATGCTGATGGAATTAGCATGCTCCAGCACTTCCGAGTTGGTGAGCTTGTTCTGCCCAGGATACGTCTGAGACAGCGAAAGTGGAAGCTGTTCAGCCTTTTCTCCTGTCTAGCATATGTTGGCCAGCTCTTGCCATTGTAGAGGAGTGCACTGAAGACAGAGGCTTAGTAGACTTGCAGTTTGGTGCTTACCCACTATCCCCCCAGCCCCACCATCTCTTCCACCGACAATGTTCACTCTTCCCCTTCGACAATGCATACACACACACACACCCGCGCCCCACCCCCCACCGACAATGCGCATCTCCCCTGAGAATGCTCACCCCTTCCCACATACCGTCTCCCAACTCAGCTCTTGGAATCCCTGGCTTCTGTTCGACTGATGTCAGAAGAGGCAGCATTGTCAGGGGTGTAGTGGAGTAGGTGGGGGGTGCGGAATGAGCATTGTTCAGTTTGAGGGGTGGAGGGTGAGCCAGGAGGGGGGTTAAGCATTGTCGGGGGAGTGAGGAGGAGGGTGAGCATTGTCAGAGGGTTGGGGGAAGGTGAGCAATGCTGTGTGTGACAGGGACACTTAAAAACTCTGCAAGTCAGTGAACTGAAGACAGACTTTAAGGATGTGTCTTCAGTTCATGTTGAAAAAGGGGACCTGGCTTCACTGTAGTACATCTTGCTATTGGGCCTCCTGACTCTGCTCATTGCTGGATTCAAACTGGAGCTGGGACCAAAAGGACCTAAGGCACTAGCATTAAAAGGTAAGCGGGTAATTTAAATTGCAGTTAGCGGCGGACACTCCCACTCTGCTGCTGGCTGGAAGATTTGGGCCAGTGTTTCTATCAGCTTAAGTCACAATTTAGCAACAAAATTTTCTGATTGCAGCTGATTTAATTTTTATATTTCTTTTATTGTACGAATTCTTCATAACACCAAAGATGGAGAGATGACCGGCTGTTTCTGTTGTTATGTCAACGCTGAGTGTGTTTCATCAGCAATCAACTGTTCTTATATTCCTTGTTTTTTTTTAGTAAATTTTCAATGATCAGTCACTAACCTTAAGTGTGAGAGCTATGTCATCAGAACACGAGTCTATAATGCATATTCTTCATTAGTTATTTACTGCCAACGTTCAGTTTTTGTCACACAGGCTTTTAATCTTCCAATATCACAAGTTCTACGATTAATTTCCTTGTCTCTTATGACTATCAGATTTGAGTATCTTTGGTTTGCACTGAGATATGGCCAAATGAGATAAGCGTTGTAATATAGGAAAATCAGGTGTACTATGTTATGAGGTCCACACGGTACCACTATGTTTCTTTTTTCATGCTGTGACCAAGATTTTGATTATTGTGTGGGTGTGTTCAATGAGGCTGTAGCTAAATACCTTTGTTAGGTGAGGAGCTGTGAACAGCAGAATTTTTAAGGGTAATTAGATATTTAGCTGATCTAAATTCTATTGACTGTGCGAACCATCTTTGGAATGTTTTTTCCAATTAAATAAGCTTGAACTGGTGAACATTCTTCTCTTCCTCTTGAGAACTTGTCATATTTTTGTTGTTTACCTCAAGATTTTGTTTATATACTGTTGAGAAGAACAGGGAGGATGGATTAAGGATATGGGTTAGAGACTTTGCTTTTAGTATGTTTACAGGTGACGTCACTTAATTGGGTCATTTTTGGTGATTGAACATTAAAATTAATTTCTAGTTGTAAGAAATAAGTGTATCAGCATCTCTCGGCCAACACCGTCACAATACCTGAACTGCTTATTCATTTAAGTTTTGATGATTTGAACTTGCTGTGTACAAATTGGTTGCTAGTTTTGTTTATATGGAAATTATTTTATTCAAGAGTTATTTAAGATGTTTCTCAGAGCTGTGATAATGCAGAATGTAATTTGCAAATATATTTAGTCATTCCAAGGAACTCCCTTATTTAATAAATGCTCTGGCAGCACAGTGTAATTGGAGAAAATGTGTTATGAGAACCACAAAAGGTGCATAACAAAAATTTTGGTTTGCCATGTTGGAATGTGCCCTCTAGCAAAGGTGCAGTTTGAAAAAAGATCATGTGACCCATCTGGCCAGTTCCAGATAAATGTTACCACAATGCCATTAGTCTAAAAATCCTGAGACCAAAATTAAACCAGATTCATTTAGATTTGAATGATTACTAACATTTTACTTTTCTTCTCTGTCTTTTCACAGATGGTTCAGGCAGCTTAATGAGCATTTTCATATAAGAGGCTGTTCCTATGTTCTGTACAAACCCCATGGGAAAAATAGAACAGCTGGAGAGACTGGTACATTAACTGCGTTATTGCTAAATATTCATTAATGCAATAATGATTGCATGAACCTATTGAAGTTTTAAAATGTGTATACGCTAGTGTTGTGCAACATCTATAAAATTGCCTCCAATGGGAATGATCTATATTTCATCAAAAGAAGGGATATTGATCTCACAAAAGGAACATTTTTCACTTTAGTACCTTATGTGAGTCTGAGGTCAGGCAAAGTATGGGTTTGATGTAGCTGTAATGTGGAAAAAAAAACAAAACAAAGATCAAGGAAACAATGGGGATAGAGGTTACGATCTAAAATTGGTGAACTCAATGTTGAGAAGTGCCCAGTTGAAAATGAGATATTGTTCCTCAAGTTTACATTGAACTTCATTGGAACACTGCAGGGGACCAAGAGCAGAGAGGTCAGAGTGTGAGCAAGGTAGAGAATTAAAATGACAGGTGACTGGATACTCAGGGTCACGCTTGTGATCTAAACAGAGGTGTTCTGTAAACTGGTCACCAAATCTGCATTAGCTCCTCAATATAGAGGAGAGCACAACATGAGCAGCAAATACAGTACACTAAATTGAAATACATGTAAATCACAGTTTCACTTGGAAGGAGTGTCTGGGGCCTTGAAAATGAGATGGGAGGAGATAAAAGGACAGGTATGCATCTCCTGAGCTTGCATAAAAATGTACTGTGGGAAGTGGAGTGGCTGTTGGGGGTAATTAAAGACTGGACCAGGGTGTTGCAGAGAGAATGCTGAAAGCGGAGGGGAATAAGTGTTTGGTGGTGGCAAACCCACTGGAGGTGGTGCAAAAATGGCAGAAGATGGTCAGTTGAATGCAAAGGCTGGTGGGATGGAAGGTGAAGACAAGGGAATCCTATCACGCTTCTGGGATTGTGGGGAAGGGATGAGAGCAGAAGTGCATGAAATAGATCGGTTGCGGTTGAGGACCCTGTCAACCATGGTGTGGGGGAATCCTCGGTTGAAGAAAAAGAAGACCAGTTAGAAGTGCTAGTATAGAAGATGGCACCGTAGGAACAGATGTGACTGGAAAATGGGAGAATGGAATGGAGTTCTTACAGAAACTAAGTATGAGGAAGTGTATTCAAGGTAGTTGTGGAAATCAGTAAGCTTTTGGTGAATATTGGTTGATAGCCTATCTATAGAATGGAGACAGAAGTCAGAGAGGGAAGATTGGGAGATGGACCATGTGAAGCCAAAAGAAGGGTTGAATTTGGAAGCAAAGTCAATTAAAAAAAATTTCCAATTCAGGCCGAAAGCAGGAAACGGCAGTTATCAATGTACCAGAAAAGAAGGTGAAGTAGAGGGCCCGAGAAGGACTAGAACATATAATGTTCCACATATCCCATGAAAGGGCAGGTATTGCTAGGATCCATGCAGGTACCCACAGCCGGTCCTTTTATTTGGAGGAAGTGGAGTTAAAAGAGAGGTTGTTCAATGTGAGAACAAGTGCAGCAAGGTGGAGGAAGTTCATAAAAAAAGATGTGATTCTCCGCCGATGCTGCCAGACCTGCTGAGTTTTTCCAGGTAATTCTGTTTTTGTTTTGGAGGAAGTTCATGATGGATGGAGACTGGTTGGGCCTCCATTCAAGGAAGAAACAGAGTCCTCAAGCCATAATGGTTGAGGATGGTGGTGTAGAAAGTTTGGATGTCTATGGTGAAAAGGAGACAATTAAGGTCAGGAAACTGGAAACTGTTAAAAGTTACCAAGGGCGTCGGAAGAGCCACAGTTGTAGATAGGAAGAGATATGACAAAGGGGAAATAGGCAGGGCAAGATGGGATGAAACCAGTTCAGTGGGGCAGGAACAGACTGAAATAATTGGTCTACCAGGGCAGTCCTGTTTGTGGATCTTGGGAGCGGGGGTAGAAGCAGGTTTTTAATTATTGGGGACAATGAGCTTAGAGACCACAGAGAGAAGGTTTCCAGATGAGATGGGATCATTGACATTATTGGAAACAATGGCTTGATGTTCAGTGGTGGAGTCATAGTCCAGGGGGACATAGGAGGAAGAGAGTTAGCATTCAATCTCCGCTAGGTAAAGGTCAGTATACCAAACAACACCACCCTAGTCAGCAGGTTTGATGACAATATTAGGGTTGGACCTAAGAGAACAGAGTGCTGCAATTTCAGAGGGAGTTAGGTTAAAGTGAGTGAGGGGAACAAACAAATGGAGATAGCCGAAATCTTGGCAGTAGTTTTCAGTGAAAAATGGAGGGAGAATTCTGAAGGTAGCTAAAAGGGTCTGCTGAGTGGGAGAAGATACCTGACTGAGGACTGAGTGCAAAGGTGATGAAAGAAGGGCTCAGCATTGTGCCAAGCTCAAAATTCATTGAGGTAGGAGTGTAAGGGGCTGAAGCTGATTTCTTTGCTAAAGGTAGATCGTTCAGGGTCAGTGAGGGGAAGGTTGGAGGGTATTATGAGTGCACGGAAAGGGGTGAGATTGAAAGAAGAGATGGGGTCAGAGGCAAGTGAAGGGGAAGGAGGATCTGGAGAGGCAATGGCACCCATGAGCTGTTGAAGTTTGTGATCCTTCAAATGGAAAAAAAAGCTTTTTGTTAAAGCATGGTTTTGAGTGTAGATCTTGGGATAGGGCAAGAAAAGCAGTTCATGGAATACTGAATATCATGGAGTTATCTGTAATCAGGGGTGGATCCAAACCATGGCGTAGAATTTTAGTTGGAATCCATGTGGAATAAGTCGAAGCCAGAGACAGTTGCTGAGGAAGGAGATGTGGCTGTGAAAGTGCGTTTTGGTTGACACCTATTCAAACATAAGAAGGGGAATAGAAAGCAATGAGGGTGAACAAGCTAAAACAGGCAAACTGAAATCCCATCAGAGAGAACAGAACTTTTTTTCTTAATTCTTTCATGGCAAGGCCAGCATTTGTTGCCCATCCCTAATTGCCCTTGAAATGAGTGGCTTGTTGGACAATTTCAGAGGGCAGTTAAGAGTCAGCAACATTGCTGTGGGTCTGGAATCACATGTAGGCTAGACCAGGTAAAGACGGTAGATTTCCTTCCCTATAGGATATTAGTGAACCAGATGGGTTTTTACAACAATCGATGGTAGTTTCATGGTCACCATTATTGAGACTAGATTTATATTCCAGATATTTTATTCATTGAATTTAAATTCCACCACCTAACATAGTGGAATTTACCACAGCACTAGGCTGGGTCTCTGGATTACTAGTTCAGTAACATTACCATTGTGCCACCGTCTCCCTGTTTTCCGCCCTTCATGTGCTTAAAACCACTTGCATCTCTAACTAATCCTAGCTCTGATGAGAGGTCATCGACCTGACACATCAACTCTATTCCTCTTTCCCCTGATGCTGTAATTCTTGGTATTTCCAGCATCTTATTTTTATTTCAGATTTTCAGCATCCTCAGTATTTTGTTTTTGTAAATTTTTCTATGTTGTTCCAGCATTGCATTAGACAATTCACAGCTGTATCAGGATCTTGCTTTCAACACCAGCTATCTTTTTGCCCTTAGACTTGAACTATCAGCCAGTGGTTACAAATTGTGGGCAATTTTGTGCTGTAGCCTCCTGCTACCTAGGGACTGTTCTAACACTATCTACATTTTCTTTTTACGAATTTGTCTCCTCAATGTATTGACTTCTGCTAGGCACAGCTCTACGTGCACAGTTTAGTGTCTGGCAAAACTGCCATTTATTCATGCGACCTTTGACAATGTTGAGGGATGTTACAGCTGAGACTATCTTGTATCTAGCAAACATGTGCGCAATTGCACTTCCAACAAGAATTTGTTATTGGGGTCAGGAATGGAACTCTGGAGAATTATTCTTTTTAACCTCTCCTACCCTAAGCCAGGACACTGGGGGAAATTATGGTGTCCTGTAAGATTTCAGGGTTTGGGGCCACAGATGCCTAAATAGGCAGTCGATTCATCATAAGTAATTTTAAGATGGTTTATTAAGAAACAACAGTTTAGATATGATATATTAACTAATCAGACAGAAAAAAAAAGTATATAATGTATGTATAAAATGGACTTTTGGTTGGCCTGCTGCATCCCTCACGGTGGGTCCCGCCACGGTGGGGGTCGTGAAATTCTGGCCTTATCCTTTTGCAGGATTGCTGCTAATTTCCGGGCTCTTAGCATATAAGTAAAGTAATAGATTGTACATGGACTTAAAAGATTCTCCAGTTCTCCCTTCACCTATAATCATCTTGTGGATAATTCTTAAATAAGTATTATTTCTCCCTAGTCTTCATTTGTCCCAGTCCAAAATTCCTTTTACATTTACTTTAGTTTGACTCTAAAATGGTAAAGGTCAGAGGGAGTAAGATTAATTGTCATAAAGTCAGTTTCTCTATGGAATATGTGTCAGTACCTTGACCATTTAAAATGTTTTCTTACTCTTCAGGCCATATTAACCATTTCATGTCACGTTGTTTGTCGAGTAGTTGAGCCAGTCTGGGACCAATTCTTCAATGCAGATGTACCATGTACTCTTGCATGTCAGTTACTTAACAAGTTACAAATCACTTCTGCACACTCAAACCGGTGTCCCAATTCCTTCTTTAATCCTCTGTTGGAATTTCACATACGTAAATCTACTTCGCACATTTCGCTATCTGTTGCATGTGATTTCTAGGGAGTCTCTTTTTACCAAATTTTCTATTCAGGTAGTGTGCTTGGTGGTAATCTCTCTGTCCTCTCCCACAAATTCATCTTTTGCACTTGTGGAAGGATTATCAGGTCTATAGGGATCGTGTTGTGTATTTTGCCAATTAACTTCTTCATCTGGGATTTCACTGTCTTTAAACGGATGCACCATTCAATAATTCTTCCTGACTTTCTGGTAATCTTCTCAAAAGGTCAAAGGGGGTCTCTTGTCTCATGATCTTTGCTTACCTCCCCTTGTACAGTCCCAATGCCTCAGGTGATAGCCAGATTATCAAATTCAGTTCTCTTAAAAAGTTCATAGGCAAAGATACAAATACCTCCAAGAGAAAGCTGTCACCTTATTCATTTCATCTACACTTTCCTTTCACTAAAATGCACATCAAACCAGATTTATATATTCCATTGAATTATATCCAAGGTGAGTTATTCCAATTCCAATTTGATGTTGTGTCCTTTTTCTCTTAGTCTAAGTGGGGCATCCCATTACTTGCCATTGTATCTCTTTCAGAAGTTCCGGAGAAACTTTATAGTCCAATAACATGTTTTCATAATATCCTTAAAACAGAAATTAAATATTCCCACCTGATTTCAGGCATTTTGCTTCCGTGTTCTTTCCCTTAAACAACATTTTATTTTCTCAAAAGTAACCCACTAGATCAGGCTTGTCCAAGGGCTGGCCTGCGAGGCAGATGTGCAGGGTCCTGATGTAGCTTGTCGGGGAATTGGGGGGGGCTCTTCACGGGCTGACAGACAGGCATCAGGTCTGGAATGCACCACTACATTGACTCCTTGTGGCAGGCAAGAACAAGGGCAGAGGTAAGGCGATAAATTAGTCTTCTCATCTGCGGCTTGTTCACAGAGATGCAGATGTGTGTTGTTGGGCTGGCAGATTTTGTTAGTGTTCAATTTATTTCTTCCAAGAACAAACTTTTTTTTGATACTGAGAAACCACCTAGAATGTTTTTCCATTAGCTCTTATTTGGAAAATTAGAATTTGTTTATCCCCTTTAAACGACAGGTAAATTTCCCTTTGAATGCTTGAAATAGCAACTCATGTCCAGTTACTTATCAATTCCAGTTTCAGAAACAGACTTGGTGGTTTTAAATGGTGGCTTTGCATCAGAGACATAAGTGTTTGCAATCAGTTTAGAGGTGATTTCCATGTCTCCCATACCCAAACACCTTTGTCTCGAAAGATAACAAATAGTAACAAACTGCCTGACTGGTTAAGGCCAAGTCTTTTAAAGGTAGTCTTTTTGCTGTGCTTTAATTCTCAAAACTGCTGGGTTCACTCGGAGCTGGAAACCATCATCACGTTAAAAAAAACAGTCTGTTGTAACTCTGGCCAAGAGCCCAATGGGTTAATATATCGAATCACATCTGTAAATTTAGAAACTTAAACTCTAATAATGCCCAATATACATTTAGTAATCTGGAGGTTGTGTGATGAATTTTTTTAAAAAGCAGCTGTCAGCAGAACGGGTTAATTTGTCGCAAGTGTAGGAGGGGTTGTGGGGGCACAGAAAACCTGGCACACAATTGCAAAATTTTAAGTAATTTTTAAAAAACTTCCTCGATCAGAAACCAAACTCCATTTTAAACTTGTTTTGTTAAATCCTTTTGTTGTCTTCAACTTCTCCCAAATTTTAGACTAAATTCCAATTACTTCGAATCATTTTTAGCCTATTGTAAGAGACGCCAGCTTCTTTAAAAAAATACAACACTGCAGCCTCATGGGCAATTATAGAAAAGGAACAGAATCGTTCCCATCTCTTTTGTTTATCCTTTCCCTCCTTCAAAACAATTTTCAAGTTCCAAAATTTGTGCTTAATTAAATTTGAACCAAATAGTCAGTAAAACATGTTTTTAGTTTGAATTTTAACAGTTCAATTAACTCATGTGATTCTGAGAGGTTCAAATTGGATTCCTGCCAAACTCCTGACTTATCTTTATATTTTTGTTACAGCCTGGCCTTCACAGTTGCATTTTGGTAGTTTGATTTTTTTAACGATACAGTAGTTTAAAGTTAGTAAAACGTGTCGTTTGAATTTTAAACATTCTAGCTTCTTCCTCAAACCCAATCTTTTGAATCTTTGATGTTTGTGAATAATACCCTGCTTTAACAATAGCTTGGCTCGAATGTTTGGTATACTCTCAGCTGGACAAAAGTACTCCTTCATAGGTTCGGGATAAGGATCATGGGTGAGGATGGTGCAGGAGCCAGATCTCTCTGTGAATACACTTAGGCTTTTGGAGGGGAACTGTTTGATGCTGACTAGCACCTTGTGGGAGTCCCAGCCCACCTCTTGTTTTGATTCTAGGGAGCCTGCAGCTAGGAGGATTTGTTTAAAATAATTGCTTTCTAACTTCTTTGGGACCTCCTTGGTCCCTGTTTAACTCTGAACCCTCAAAAGTTCCAGTGTTTGGTCTAATTTTTCACCTTGTATAACGTACTCTGTTGTGTGTTTCCTGTACGCAGCAGAACTGATCGAACAGGTCAGTACCCTTTGTATTGACCTGTTCTCTTAACTCCTTATACTTTTTATTCAGCTGTAAGGCAAACACATGAATACCGTAGGCCACTTTATTCTGTAGCTTTTTCAAATTCACCTTTCATTTCTGAACCTTGTAAGAAAGCTTATCAAAAATACACTAGCAATCTCTTGCTCATCAGTCGTTTCCCAGCATATACCATTGTGAAGCTATCCTGGCTTCACTTAATAACTACACCACACATTTAACTACAATCTAAGACTATTGCTTCTCAAATTCCAAACCAATCTCGACTCCTGTGGATCCCACTTCCGACACCAATTGTATGATTTTGGGGTTCGGGGCCACAGATACCTAAATAGGCAATTGACTCGTCATATGTAATTTTAAGATGGTTTATTAAGAGACAACAGTTTAGCTATGATATATTAACTAATTAGAAAAAGTATACGACCTGTAACCGTTTGTGATAACAGCATTCCGCACTCTGGTTGAAGTGTTGGGAAATTCTTCCCTTGATCTCTCAATCTTCCTCCTCCTCTGGTCCATCTTCCATCTGAAGAAGGCAGCTGCCCAACGAGCACTGCCACCTCACCAGAACCTCAGCCGGACCTCGGAATGACCTCCCTGTATATACCCTTTTTCTGGGGGCTGGTAGCTTATCCAGTGTCAATCACCTGCTCACCAAGGCTCCTTAGACAGCACCTTCCAAACCCACGACCACTACTGTCTAAAAGAACAAGGGCAGCAGATAGATGGGAACACCACCACCTGGAAGTTCCCCTCCAAGTCACTCACTATCCTGACTTGGAAATATATTGCCATTCCTTCACTGTCGCTGGGTCAAAATCCAGGAACTCCCTTCCTAACAGCACTGTGGGTGTACCTACACCACATGGACTGCAGCAGTTCAAATAGGCAGCTCACCACCACCTTCTCAAGGGCAACTAAGGATAGGCAATAAATGCTGGCCCAGCCAGCGAAGCCCACATCCCGTGAATGAATAAAAAAACACCTATTCAAACTATTCTGACCAATGGATACAGAACAGGTGCTTACAATGTCAGGGTGGTCACCACCCCCCCTTGTTCATCACTGCTCAAGGTCAGCTTTTTACATCATGCTGAGGGTCTTTTCCTGGCCCTTTCTAAACACTTACATAGACAAGGGGGTGCACAAGACGCCTATTCTACCAGCTTAGGAATGTCAACATGGCAGCCTGAACTAAGTGACCTTGCTGTTCCTCAAGACTGTTTAGAAGTTGAACTGTTCAGAAATTCTCTTTCCGGAGAGAAGATCAATGCTGTTTAACTAATCTCATAAAATACAGCAAATACCCATTTATTAAAGACTCCAATTTCTTCCAGTCCTCTCCACTACCCCAACTGACCTAATCAGATATTTTGGCTATGACCAATTTTAAACACTGTGATAATCTATTGAAGCATAATGATAACTGCTCAACTTGTGGCATGATGAATATAGATCATGTAATATAGTTGGATTTGATTTATATTTATATTCTAGCTGAAGGGGCTTTAATGAAATTAACTCAAGGGCTGAAGGATGAGTCTATGGCTTTTATCTACCATTGCCAAAATCATTATTTCTGCCCTATTGGATTTGAGGCTACCCCTTTAAAGGCATCCAAAGCATTTCGGTGAGTATGTATAACTCATAACTGCACTGCTTCTTCTCTGG
The DNA here is from genome assembly GCF_964194155.1 of Cetorhinus maximus. Classification (NCBI taxonomy): domain Eukaryota; kingdom Metazoa; phylum Chordata; class Chondrichthyes; order Lamniformes; family Cetorhinidae; genus Cetorhinus; species Cetorhinus maximus. The sequence continues at coordinate 90,067,215 of NC_135885.1, forward strand.
GCAGCTTATCAACCCTGTTTTTTAAACGTGGATTTCAATGTTGGACTGCAAGAAACCTCTAATTCTATTTAATTTTAATCATTAGAACAGGAACAATACAGCAGTTCTGCCAAGAAAAAAGTTAAATATTGGCTTTTTCAATTGAACAATTAATTACAAATAAGCTTCTGTAAAGATTGATGTCCACAAGATTCTACAAATACAGATCAAAAACATATTACTGCTAAAATCGACAAGTTTTAAATTTTAGGGAATGGGACATATTGATTTAAATGGATGCCATAAATTTTTATGAAGAAGCAAGGTTTTCAATTAATGTGCTAATCAGCAGAAGATAAGTCAACAAATTTTCAGGTATTTTATTTGTACAGAGAACCTCTTACTACTACGCTATTCAAAGGTTAGATATCTGCACTATGTCAAAGATGTTGTAGTAAAGAAGGTGGTTAAATTACTTTTCATGTATGGTCATATTTTTAAGCAACCATTTCATGTTTAAAATAAATTATAGGTTCTGCTTCAACAATGGTTTGTGGTGGAGAATTCTACATTCTGACTACCCTCTTAGTACAGACTTATAACTCTTTTTATTCTTGTTTCAAAAAAATGCAACTGGCGGAAATATCATGAATACCGTTTATTAACCTTATCAGCACTAGAGGAGGAAAATAAACACAAGCTTCTTGAGTCTCTCTGCACAATTGTAATCACTCCTTCCTAGTAAAGACCTAATAAACCTATGATGCACCTTTTCCATTCCTATAATTGGATTCCGGAAATTATGTGGTATTCCAACAGTGGCCTAGTTAGGGTATTATACAAGTTCCGTATTATCCCCTTTCTGTCGCTCCATATTTAAAGCAAGGGGTTTAGTTTGCTTTTTATGGCCTTATCTGTATGCATGGCTGTTTTTTGATCCATTCAACATCTAACTATTTAAGGTGTATTTCCTTTCCCCATTCTTGATCCTAAAATGCTTTATTTCATATTTTATTTCTAAATTGAGTGACAGCGGTCACTTTTATTACTCGCAGAGGAGAAAGGAGAAAAACGCCTATTCCATTTCCAATTACGTACTGAATGTGTCTTTTTTTCACTTTGATAACAGAGGGAAGCTCCACCTTGATGAAATGGAATTTTGGATTTTAATAGGTGAACCAAGTAAGAAACACCCAGCCATTCACTGCAAAAAGTAAGTTTGACGTTTAAACATTATGCTGCTCATCATATAAGTAGGCTACACTCCAAGGTCGCCTGATGGCACAGCTGGGTAAAACAATGACCATACAGAACAGCAAGAACCAAGGTTTTTATCACAAATCAGTGCTGAGCTAGCTATCTCAGCTGGGTAAAGGATTTCTTTTCCTGATCACTATCCAATAACTGTGTGCATAAACAAGCATCAAAAGAGGAGAAGACTGGGTTAAATTTGCAGTAAAAGAACCATTTAACACTCTGTCTAGTCTCTCAGAAAGAAATGGTCACTTGAACAACAAGGCACCTCTGGAATCACCCCAACAAGGAATCAGCGTCTTAAGAGAGAAAACTGGGGGAGAAAAAAGTCACAATTTTTATAAGTACTGTATGAATCTAGTCTGTAAATGCAGGGGCAGGATCTTCCGGTCGGCGAGCAGGGGCGGGGCCCGCTCGCCAACGTGTAAAATGACACTGGATAACATCGGGTAGAACTCCCGACGTCACCCTGCGTCATTTCCATTTTCAGGTCGGCGGGGGCGCAGCCGCCGACCTGTCTACGGCCTATTGAGGCTAATGAAAAACTAATTAAGGTCATTAATGGACCTGCCCGTCCAACCTTAAGGTTGGTGGGCAGGCTGGGAGCCCTGGCGGGCTTCAGAAAAAGCATGAAACCTCATCCACGGGCGGGATGAGGTTTCATGAAGGTATTTAAATTTTTATCCAATCTTTTAATAAAAGTTATCAACATGTCCCAACTCATGTGACAGTGCCACATGGGGGTACGTGTCAGGGAAATATTTTTATCTTTTGTATTAAAAATTTTAATTCTGAGCCGATCTCCCTGAGGCAGCACTTAGCCTCAGGGAGATCTGTGCGCTCTTGCGCACGCAAGCGCAAAAGAGCGCACTCCCGGCTGAGGGAATTCCCCCCCCCCCACCCACCCACACAGGGAGCACATAGCGCTTCTGAGTGGACGTCACGCTGGGCAGACCTTAATTGGCCTGCCCACATAAAATAGCGGTGGAGCGCCAATCAGAGGCGCGCCCGCTCCCGCACTTTCCTCCCCCCCCACCCACCCAATAGGGGGGGTGGAATTTTTCCCCAGGTTTCTGTTGGCATATTAATAAGGAAGTGGAGCTGTTGAAGGCAGCAGAGCAGAGGTTTTTTTTTTAAAAAAGCAAGGTAGCACAAATTTGACATTATGCTCCACCATTCAATAAGATTATTGCTGATCAACTCCACCTTCGCACTTTACAGCTTAATTCCCTTAATACTCAAAAATCCATCGCCCTCTCAATGACTGAACAGGCACAGAATTCCAAAGTTTCACAATCTTTTGAAGAAATATCTCCTCCTTTATCTTAAATGGCTGATCCCCATGCTCTAGATTCCAGAGGAAACATTTTCTCAGGATCTACTCTATCAAGTCGCCTAAGAATTTTATATGTTTCAATTAGATCATCTCTCATTCTATTAAACACCAGGGAATACACTTGCTCCTCATAGGACGATCCCCACATCCCAGAACCAGTCCAGTGAACCTTTGCTGGACTCCCTCTAGGCAAAGTCTATCCTTCCTTAGGTGAAGAGACCAAAACTGCACGCAGTACTCTAGGTGTGGTCTCACCAATGCTCTGTATGATTGTAATAAGACATTTTCACGTGTATACTCCAATCCCTTTGTAACAAAATCTAACATACCATTTGCCTTCCTGCATGTAAACTTCCTGTGATTCATGTACAAGGACACCCAGGTGCCTCTAAATGGAAACATTTCCAAATCCCTCACCATCCAAAAAATATGATAGTAGACAGCTTCACACTTCACCACATTGTGCAAGAACATGATAGATGAAATACACTAATTCAACTTGTCTATATCTATTTGCAATCTCTGTGTCATCTTCACAAAGGTATTGTACAGAACAGGGAAATTATTCTGTACCTTCAGCCTTCTAGCATCCAAAAAGATCAACTAAAAACATTGAAAGTAATATTTTTAATTCAATTTTGAGGATCTGTCTCAGAAAAGTGATGTCAACCACAATGATAATCAGCCTAACCAATAATAATCAGTTCACTGACAGGTATCTCGGTTTAGATGTCAGAGTAGCCTACTACTGCAGGGGAAGCTGTAGCTGTTGGTTTCTACACCACTGTCATAAGCAGAGTGATTACAGAGCTAACATGCTCCAACTGTCTGGTCTCTGGTTTCATAAAGCAGTGCAGCTTGAAAATATATTTTCAGCTGGTATAATATAGAATGCACAGCAAGAACCTCAGTTTTAATGTTTGTATGTGTGTACACAGCTAGGTATTTAGCGAATGAGATGAAGTTCTGGCACCTGATCCATATGGTTAATATCTTTACATTTCACCTTCCACCTGGCTGCACGTTTGCAAATATGACCGTGGGGATAACTTCACTGAGAAGAAACTTATAGAATTTTTGACTTTATAGAACTTTGGGGCTCACTGCTTTGCCCTCTTGATCATCATCAGAAACCAGAACAGAATATCATCACCACAAATAATGCAGATAAAAGCAAAATAATGGATCGATATTTATTTGCACCTGTGTTTCGTTACTCAGGAAATGATGGGTGGTTGGCAGATACTTCTCCATAGTATAGAAAAAATCAGTTACTGCCAGAAAATCCAAGAAAATCACTTTTCACTTGAATACTCCGGTAAATCTCCTCTTGTGTAGTACTGCTGGAGAACTGCTTTCTCAGTTATAGATAGTGTTTACCTACATATTTCTAAATATCAGGAGGGAAATAGAAAACAATGTCAAAACTGAAATAAAAATACATTATTTCAGTAAAACTGAGTTTGGATTCAGTGCATCTTTGTGTACAATTTAGACTGCTTTATCCTTAATAGAAAATGGAACTGGATTCATCGACAAAATACAAGTGGGATTTTTTACTTTCAATGGCTGATCAGCATAATACTACCTAACCTGTCAAGTGTAAATTTTGCAGGAATAGATAATACTGTACATATAATCCAGTGATCACTAAAAGCTCAGTGAGCAGATATTTGTCAAAAAATTGCCTTAACCTAAACAGCACTGTTCTAATCTCACCCCGTTCTAGTATTCAAACAAGAAAACACCAAGAGGAGAAATGCTTGCACCAAATTTAACTTTCATGGCCATTACTAAATTTCGACAACTCAGATAATTTCACAATTCTTGGGAAATTTAATTCTTTACACACACATTCTGAAACTGTTGTAAGATACCCTAAAATTTAGAATGTTCTGATTTAAAACTTGCTGCAACAATTATCCTGTTTCTTTTCTGCCCCTCACCTCACATCACCATAACCCATGGAACAGATTATTTTGTGACCTTTTACATAATGGAGTTTTGAATTGAAGAAAGGTCAGCCCACTGCTTCAAATTAGTTCTACAATTTAGTGTCATAAACTCTCCAAGTTAATATCTGTGGGAGGATAATAACCATAGATGTCTAAGATGTTTTGTGAAATTGCACTCTGACCTCAAAAGATAAACAGATCTACAGGATAATTATGGAGCTTTGCAAATGTGTTAGCTATGCTACTTTCAACCAAAATCATTGTGTTTCCTACATTACAATAGTGACTATGCTTCAAAAGTACTTTGTTGGCTGTAAAGCGCTTTGAGACATCCTAATGTCAGGAAAGGTGGTTATATAAATGCAAATTTTTTTTCGTAAAGGAATTATATTCAAATCCTCCATAACAGACTGCAACCATTGCATATCTATTTCTTTGTATAATTATCTTTATAGGACATTCAATTTAAATAAAATTTAAAGTTATTTAACTGAATATTTTAAACTATGCTTTATTGTTAACCTATGATGATCGTGTGATTGCAAACTTTATGCGGAACTATTTCAGTTGCTATATTGAGATAATTTTAAGTGTGGTTGGTTTCTTACAAAAAGGATATAGATTTTCTTTGCAGTTACTGCAAATTATCCAGGGTTGTAATAATTATGCATCTACTAATACAATGACTTATTTCTAACTTTAGGTGGGCAGATATAGTGACAGATCTCAACACTCAGAATCCTGAATATCTCGATATTCGAAATTCCGAAAAGGGTATACAATACAGAAAAACCAAAAAGGTATCAATGAAAGATTTTGGATGTCATTTTTTGAAAGGTATCTGTAATGTAATAAATAACATGTTTATGTAATCTCAGTTTTGTACTCATGCTATGAATTATAAGATTATTAACATGCATCACAACTTCAGCAGGTGGACTTCAGCAGGTAGGGGGTTGGATCTTGTGAAATTTGTATCTTTGGTCTCCAGGATCACTGTCCAGAAGAGCTGAATACAGACATTCAGGTTCAGTTTGCCCAGAGTTTAGGGAAAGCTGAGTTCTGTAGCCAATGTAAGATTTATGGGCAGAATCTTCTGCCTGTTGGGTGGGCTGGTCGGGAGTGGGCGTGGAGCTGATCGCCACCTGCAATCGGCTGTGCGCCACCATTTTATGTGGGTGGGCCAATTAAAGCCTGCCCAGCGTGATGCACGCCTGGGGGAGGAGGGAGAGTCAGGGCCTGCGCTCTTTCGCGCATGTGCACGCAAGAGTCAGAAATCTCCCTGAGGCATGGAGCTGCCTCAGGAAGATTAAGTTCACTTTTAAAGTTTTAAAAAAAGAAATTTTTTTTTGACAATTCATAAACATGTCCCAGCTCATGTGACATTGTCTGAATAATTTTATTCATTTAATGAAACTTTCATGAAACCTCATCCCGCCCGTGGATGAGGCTTCATGCAAAACGCGAAGGCCGCTTGAGCTCTTCGCTTGCCCGCCAACCTTGAGCTTAGATGGGCAGCTTTGAGAATTACATTAATTGGTTCATTAATGGCCTTAACAGGCCTTTGTCAGTTCGGTGGGCGCACAGCTGCTTCTGGCACGTGCTCACCAAGTGAAAGGTCGGAATGACGCGCACTGATGTCGGGACGCATGCCCGACATCACCGCGCATCATTTTGCACATCGGCGTAGAGGGCCGGCCTCTGCACGCCGACGGGAAATTTCTCCCCAATGATTAAGAAGATAGACTATATGCAAAATAAAATTTACTAAATAGTTGCCTGAAAACCAAGAGCTGACCTCATAAAATGAGATTATTTGCACAATGCATATCATGGGATCACTTAGGTCAAGGTGTGTGGGACTAATATCTGTGGAACTTCCGCTACTAATAGCTTCAACCTACTGTACATAGGGTTTTCAATATACCTTTTTTCCTCTCTTCACAACATTTTGAAGTTTCCTCTTTATCAAGTTAAATCTTAGTCTCTGTCCCTATGTTGCAAGGATATGCACAAGAATAGTCAGGCTTGAATCTAGTTTTAAATGAATATATTTAGTAAAATTATATGCAAAATTTTTAATGATCACTATAATCCAGATGAAAAAATTAAAAATGCACAGTCAGCTTTACTCAAACCAACACAATATTTCAGTAAATCAACCATCTGACTAACATTTGGTTTTGAGTAATCCTTGACCCATTTACCGGTCTTACCAAATGGAAGAGCACTTATGGTGGAAGAAAAATAAGCAACTTTTAGAAGGTGGAGAAATAGAAGGGGTAACATGAAATACTCTTTGTAAGTGTAAGATTTATAGTCGAGTACCAACAATGGAACTTGCCCTCCACACATTTGTCTCTAGCATGAGTCTTATTTGCCTGTCTGTAGTAGAAGAAACAGCAGTTATGCCTCTGTTGGCATTTGCTTCTCTTCAGGATACGTTTTGTGCAACACTTTAGTGACTTCAGTAAAATTCACTCGGCAAGCAAATTTCAATAATTTGCAACCTTGAATTTGGGAACTGAATAACTCCTTAAGCTGCTGGATCAATTTTGTGTGAATGCTTTAACATTAATCACAATTAGTGCAGGGTGAAAGCTATATAATTAACTTAATTGTCCTTACAAGCCACAGTGATGGATAATTCTAAACATTTGTTTCTTGGCTTTATAAACAAAGGCGTAGGGTGCCAAATCAAGTGAGTTATGCTAAATCTTTAGAAATCACTGGCTCAGCCCCAGATGGGACATTGTTACCAATTCTGTGCACTACATTTTAGAAAGGAGATCAAGGCCTGAGAGTGTGTGCAGAGGAGATTTACTAGAATGTACCAGACATGAAAGACTTCAGTTACATGGAAAGACTAACCAATCTATGATTCTTCAAGCAGAGAAGATAAAGTGGAAATTTGATAGAGGTGTTCAAAATCTTGAGCTTTGATAGACTAAGTATGGAGAAACTGTTTTCAGTGGCAGAAGGTTTGGCAACCTAAGGACAGATATAAGGTAATTGGCAAAAGAACCAGAAGCAACATGAGGAAAAAACATTTCACACAGTGAGTTCTTATGATCTGAAATGCACTGCCTGAAATTGTGGAGGAAAAAGATTCAATAATAACTTTTAAAATGAAATTGAATACTTGAAAAGAAAAAATTGCAAGACTAAGAAGGAAAGAGCAGGTGAGTGAGACCAATTGCATAACTCTTTATAAGAGCTGGCACAGACCTGAAGGGCTGAATGGCCACTACCTGTTCTGTATCGTTCTATGATCATTGCCTTATGGTTTGGTGTGGTTTCTAATTAGGTTGGTGGAAACTTGCATTGCATAATCGCATTCCAAAAACTGAACTGGCAAAAATTAAGCACTTGGATGATGAACATTGGAAATTTCAGATGTGAAACACGTTCAAAGGTATCAGAATGTAAGGCCAACTCTGCCATTGGTCTGGAAAGAGTTTTAAATGATCATCATGAACCATCGACGAATGACAAGAATAACAGTGATGGATTTCAGCAAGCATCTGAGTGGAAGCAAATCTCAAGTCCATACGATTATAGAGATGGTGTATCTCCTGAAAGTGACACTGATGAAGAAAGTATTGAATAAATTTAACAGTGTACAGTGGAATGTTTTTGAAGTGTGTAGTTGGGACATAAAATGACTTGGGCATGTTTTAGATTCAGAACATATCTGGATATTACAAGTGTAAAGTGTGAAAAGCCTTTTGAGAAAAATAAGATGGGTCTCAGCAGCAAAGTATGCAAATTGTTTGTCTAGTGATGTTAAAGGTGTTGCAATAAGTGAAGTTGAAAACCTATGTTATAATTGTGTAATAAATAATGCATAGGCCAGTCTGTTGTGCATAGTACTGTTGCATAAATGTATGGATTAAAACCAGTGTAAGCACATTGAGGAATTGTTAAAGACAGGTCCTGTTTTTAGTTTCCATTTTGCAGTAGCTTTTTTTAAAGAGAATAAGTTCCAGAAACCATTGTAATGAAAAATAGAATCATCTCTTTTTCAGAGATTACATTTTAAAAAATAATAAAGTGCTCTTCTAATTTATTCAACATGTGTATTGATGTCTGTGCACGGCACAATTAAGAAATATAGTTGGTCACGCAGAGGATATAGTGGTGTGGAGACTATTTTAAGTAGAGTTCAATGCACAATGAGAAAAAGTGCCTTATAGATTGGCTATTTAACTAGTAATATAAATTTAAAGAAAAGCCACAGTTTATCAACAATGTTATCACTCCTTTCATGAATAAAGTTTAGCAACATATTTACAATAAAACACTTTATTAGAACATGTAAACAAGAAAGGTAAATGCCCATCTTATCTGTTTTTTTACCATTTGAATGGAACTTCATTCAAGGACTGCAGGATAAACTTCTTTTATACATTTGATACTATGCTATTGAGCATAAATGTGACAGTTACCTTATTCTGCCTCCAGCAAGGGGCAGTCTGAAATAATATTTTAAATTGTTGTTGGGGGCGGTGATGTGGGGTGGTGGGGGAAGGGCGGGTGCAGATAGAGATGTCACAGTTTGCATTAATTACTCCATTACTGCACTAGTGTGTAAGCCTGGATTGTGTTCAAGTTCTAGAATGTATTGAGTGGACTATAAATACCAGCATGGACTAGTTGGGCCAAATGGTTGGTTTCTTTGTTGTATATTCTATGAACCATAACCTTCTGACTTGAGCCTTACTGCTACTGAGATTACCTAACAAATGGAAACTTCTCTACAATGGCTAAACAGTGCATTGTATCAGTTGGACCTTCAATCAGTATGATATCCATGTACGACCATGTGATCAGCAAAAGTTTCCAGGGAAGGATAGGTCCCTTCTGGTTAATCTACACAGTCCTTTCAGAGACTGCTTTGTAAGTTATCTGGATACAATTTTGATGTTTTCTCAAATCATTCGAACAGATGTTATGTTCAGAAATTCCCCTTTGTTCTCATGATGACAGGGACTAGTCTGCTTGCACTCGAATAAGCTAAGAATTGTAGAGAAGGCAATCAATATCTTACAAAAGAGAACTCAAACAAGGTTTACGTGGGATGTTTGAGCAAATTAAGTTCATTGCTAACAATTACATGGTCCTGCATAGCGGAAGTTCAATTAGGAGGCAAATTAAGGGGATGTTGAAAGACCCAAGGACATTGGTTAACTGGTTAACTTATCACTTAACATGTTTGAATAATGTAAACCCACAGTTACAGAGAACTCAAAATAGTTGTACAGTGCTCTGGCCACTGCAACACTGGAAACCGTCAAAAAGCCCAAGGATGAGGTAGGAAAGAGCCATGAGGTTGCCCTTGCCTCAGTGTCAGTTCCTTCAGGAAAAGAGATTAGTTAAAATAAATAACTGTCAGAATAAGAGCTATGAGGAATCACTCATTAAAATAGGGCTTACATAAGATACCTTAATGGAACAGTGAAAGTAAAATTATATGGCACTTCCAGATATACCAGGGGGGAGATGTCAAGGGGAGGTGGTTGGATGCTCTCTTGTTGGAGGTGGTCATTGCCTGGCACTTGTATGGCAGGAATGTTACATGCCACTTATCAGCCCAAGTCTGAATGTTGTCCAGGTCTTACAGAATATGGGCACAGACAACTCAACCAAAACCATGTGATCGCCCCCATTTGTCCATTTTTCACATGTGAGCTAGGCTGTGATGTTCTGCACAGTTGGAACAGCTGTTGACATTCTGGCCCTGAAAATTCTTAGAACCTGGTTGTGGCAGTCAGAATTTTCCTCATCAGTGGGAGGGTACCTAATTTACACAAAGCTAGCAGTTTTTAAACAAGCATCTAATATTTAAAATGGGTGTCCTCACTCACTCTAAAGTTGTGATAAAGTTTCTCTTGCAACGATTTGTTATCAAATATTAATGTTTCTCCATGGAATTACTGATGCTCAAATACAGTTAAGAAATAGCCGTGAAATAAGCTTTTTCAGCAATCTAGTTGCCATAATAAGTATACAGCAGCCTATCATGCTGATCAAATGCTATCTACATGTTGTGGGACGTCATCTTATTCCAAATTTAAACTTCCTTCCATATGGGGATTAGATCATGGAGTTAAACAAACAATACATCAGAATAAGAATTTTGCAAATTCACCAAGCAACCAGTTTATTTAGTATTTAATAGGCTAATGGTATGTACAGTATTTAACAAACTGTAATAGGTGATAATGGCAACGAAAGTTAACATCATTCACATTCCTCTTGCCAATATTTAAAGCTCATTAATGTGACGTATTCAGTTTTAGAGTATCTCGTAGCTCTGCTATATCTGCTGGAGTAGTTCTGCAGCAGCCACCTATAATAGATAGGTATTTTTAAAAAGTACAAAATTAGAAAGGTCAATTCTTCAGTGATATTAATAGAACTCAGATGTCAGAATCCATGCTTCAGCAAACATCCAGCTTAACAACTATATAACTATTAGTCAAAGATAAAAATGCTAGATGTTACAAAAATATTTAAGCTTAGGATCATGATTTAAGGGTCAAACGGTGTTTGAAATGTAGATAGCGAAAATAACAGCACTTAAGATTACAGCAAAGAATTCCTGTTTAAAAACTTTCTGCTGCTAGAGATGGGGAATACTTAATACAGTTCATCCATAACTATATTTGGGTTCTCCAATATCTCAGTTGACCAAGATCAGAAACTAATTCTCTGAGAGCTGAGATTTCTGATCATAGTCAAAACAATGTTACAGGTGCTACAAATGGCATCAGTATCCCTAAGTTCGGGATGTGAAAATTGATCAGGGTGTCCACTCCTTGCTCTCCATTGACTCCTGCTGAAAAGTAACAAATGTGAACAATCTCAGACATGGCTGTGATGCATATTGTAGTCTGATAGTCTGGCACTCATCTAGGCTGAAATATAATAATGAATGAGGAATTAGAGTGAAATGGGACAGTGAAACTCCACATCAACAATTCAGACACTTTCAGCACAGGAAGATTGGCTTTGGCATTCCAAAGCATTTCAATAGTTAATTACTTTTGAACTGCAGACCTTGTTATTTAGGCAGCTAATTTGCACACAAAAGTGAAAACTAGTAGTAAATGTTTTTATTGGCTTTGGTTGAAAGAGAAATGTTGGCAAGACATGAGAACTGCTCTTCAAATACTGCCATGTGATCTTTTAAATCATCAAAAGAGACAGAAAGGGCCATTATTTAGAACTTAATTTCAAAGATGATATATTCAACAATGCCATTAATCCTTACTACTGTACTGAAATGCCAATGTAGTATATCTGTTAAAGTCTTAAAGTACAATTTGAAGCCACAAATTTCTAGTCCAGATACAGAATACCACCAATAAAGCTAAAGTGAACTTTAAAGGGGGAAAAGGGCAGAAGGAAAAAGGAACCTGTTTGTGGACAAAATTTAAGATTTCTTACAACCTAATTGCAAAATCAAAGCCAGTCAGCAGTGAAGTAATTGTGCTCGCCGATCACTACACCGCTAGCTGACCATAGAATATTTGTGGGCTTTTGAGTGGATCCTTTCTGTCATCAGACAACTTTTCCAGCAAGACGCTCTGTGTTGGATCACCCATGATCAATGGCTTGTGTGAGCAGGGCAAAAAGTAGCGAAGTGCTTCAGCCAATCTAATTGAAGAATCCTCACTGAGACATGTAGAGTCTAAATCTGGAAGTAAAGTTGTTAGCCTCACTATCATTCTCAAAGCAAAATCTGAGGCATTAATTTTCAAGGGCAATTAGGGATGAACAATAAATGCTGGTCTACCCAGCGACACCCACATCCATGAACGAATGAAAAAAACCTATGTGGTGAGTCAGGCATTAATTGAAAAAAGCAATTGTTTTTGTGCAAAATATATCTACTATTTTAAAACAAAATATCATAGGTAAAAGCAAGAGTAAGTTTTCATACTTTTATTGAACAAACAACATAAATAGAGCTATGTCCAGATTATTAATAATCTGTATGGTATGCAAGAAAGGAACAGGAGCATCCGGTGATCACCATATCATTGGAACTGAAATGATCATGGAAGTAAGACTGTGACACAAAAATGCTGGTCTGAAAATGAGCAGCCTTTGAGGAATTGTGAAACTAGATTAGGAAAAAAGGTTAATTAGAATGATTAATGGCTGTGAGATCACAAAAGTGGACCTTATTTGAGGAAATGTCAGTCAGGTTGTAATTGAAATTTATTCTAGAAAATTAAAACCACTCAAAAAGTAACAAAAGGCCAATGTGAATCAAGAAAGAGATTTATTAAGCACATTTGTCTTTATTCCAGAACTGGAAGAAAATATACCCAAGATAACAAGTTTCCAGGATAGCAGTTAAGAAGCAAATAATGATAAAGTATGGCTATAAAATAGATAAAGGACTTGATCCACACCAAAATGTGATAGGAAAAATTTACAGAGCTATGAGATATTTTCTAAATTCTGCAAGATTCCCAAGGAATGAAAAATAGCTCAAATAATTTAAAAGTGTCAAGAGACATCCTAGAACGTACTATACAGTAAGACATTGGTTGAAATGATTTTAATAGATAAAGTGCAGAAAACATTGGAAAATCATTACTTTTTCCATAGGCTTCCATAAGCATGGATTCCAGAAAGGTAGTCAAGTGTATCTAAGCTGCTGGAGCTTTTCAAAGAGATCAGTGACCTGTTGCACTAGGCAAGTATAATTAATGATCTGTACTTAGATTTTCAAAAGGCCTTTGACATGGTTCAAAAATCACAGAATATGGTGTTGGGTAGAAAAATAGTTTCGAAACAGGAAACAAATAGTTGTAAAATATGGGGACTTTAGAGATCCAAAAGAAGACACGAGCAGGATATCTTAGAGGTTGATCTTGTGCTGACTCATTAATTATATGCTAGTGATCTCCCAAGGAGCGGCTCAGTCTGAGAATATAATATTTTGTAACAGTTGTGCCATGTAATATACAATGCTCTGTTATGAGGCCACTGACTTATGGTGAATATGTTTTTAAAATTATTCTGGGATTCCTGGATTGAATTCTATAATTTTTCAGTTTTCTATTACACTGTAAATCAATGATCTTGATCATAATAGATTGATTTAATTTATTTTAATCGTATCTGTTTGAAGGTGAAGGATCAGTAGGACTATGTAGGGAAGATGTATCAGGTTGCAGGAAAGATGTTAGATGTATAGCAGTATTGTCAAGCAGTTGGAGAGGGATTAGTAGAATTTGGTAACATTGGGATGGTCTGGGTTTAGATTCCACTGTAGAACTTGTCAGAATTAGAATGGAAGTGTGGGTGTTGAAATACTAGGTGAGGGATGCTAAGGTTTTGGCAGAATTGTGGATTTCTTTTAGGTTTGGTAGAAGTGAGAGGAGGGGAGACACTGAATAGACAAGCATTGAAGGAGAGTGTCGCATGTGGACAAAATGGGAGGGAGTTCCTGGTATCTGGGGTTAGTCGGAAATATGAGAGTTTGCAAATATTAGGGGAGTCTCATTGTCTGCAAGAGCTCTGAAAAGTGGAGTGTGAGTCTGTATTTTTGAGAGAACACTTGGGAGGATGTTTCCAGGTATGGACATAATGAATTCAAGGGTTTGTGAGCATTGAAAGAGTTGAAATTTAGGAGTACTTGGGAGCAACAAAATCTGTAGATGTAGGGGTAGGGTATGCACAAGTCGTAGTGCTTGGTGGTTTGGCTGGGGTTCTCCTGATTTGAGATCAGTGGAGGGATGTCCAAGGTACACTAGGATAGAGTATTCTTCCAGAAGGATCCAAACAGACAATTTCAAATATATAGTCTTTGTGGTTGGTTTATTTATACATTTAATGCCCTTTTTTTGGAACGGCACTGGAATAATTCTAATAGCTTAAAAATAACTAACACTCTAGGCTTTCTGTTTGCTATTCTGTGTTCATCCTTAAATACCGGCTGGTGAACTTTTAGTCCATATTGGAGATTGTGCTACAAAAGGGAAGGGGAAAACATTGCACATATTATCAGTCCTTAAGCACCTCTGCCACTCCACCTCTTCTCTTTTCAGACCCAGTTTAAAATCCACCTTTTTGACCAAGATTTTAGTCACTCTACCTAATATTTCCTTATTTGGCTGGATGTCTATTTTTGTCTGATTACACTCCTGTGAAGCACTTGGGGCTTTTTTCTATGTTAAAGATGTATAAATGCAATTGTCCTTGTTGTTAAAGGGCTAGAGTCAATATTTAAAGACATGTAGTTACTTAACATATGGGGTTAGAAATTGTTTGTCTTCATATTTTCAGTATATTTTAGGCCTTTCCAAACGTTATATGCTCAAAAGGGTAACTAGCAAAAAAGGGAAGAAAACAGAGAAGAAAGAGAAATGGAATAAAAACACATACCCAACCTTTTAAACGTACAGATTGTCTATACAGTAGAAAGGTTATCTCATGTCAATGCATTGTTGTCTTTAGTTTAAGTTAAAGGCTTGAGAGATTTGTGAAGAGATGCAGCTGAATGTAATCAGCGTATGTATGAAAGTTCACCTTGTGCCTGCAGATTACTGTTATAGAGCAGCAGCAGCTAGATAAAAAAAAGTGGGAATTAAACCATGCAAGGACAGTCCTACAGAACTGGATTAATTTCCTTTCCTACAAAAATAAGCTATTAATAGCCCTCCAACTCTCAATCCCCCTCTCATCAGATATCAATTCATCTCCCTTTTAAAAGTGTCAATTGATCTTGAATTTAAAAATCTTCTCTGGGAATTTGATAAACGTTTTGCGTCTTTACTAATCTTAATTAATTTGTTTTTATTACTGTCTCCTTGATCATAGCCATACAACTTAAATTTCTGAAAACTTACCAATCCATTTAGCCCCAAGTTCTTTCCATTCCAATGCAAATTTTGCAAGTTGATTATTGACTGGCCTGTTTTCCCAGCTGGGAGAATAAGGTATCAGAAACACAACATTAAGCAATAAATAGCTTAGGCATTATATAGCATACAGAGAAAGCTGTAGAAAGTGATTTTCTATGTGCGTATCATAGTACACTGTTTTTCCAAACTATTGGCCACTGTCTCCCAAATATAGAGAAAGTTGCATGAAAATAATCCATAAATGCATTTTGTAAAACAGAATCAATATCTTAATCATAAATTTAAATAAGGTCAAAAGCAATTAGTGTCATGTAGAAGCGAATCCCAGTGAAGTCTTTCTTTCTATTTCATCCCTGATTAATTATTGTAAAATCTTTTCATCGGTTTGTTATTTCACTGCCTCATCATCTTACTGATTTTATTGAGATTATTTGCAGTGGTATAGTCTCTCTTCCCTTCCTATCAATTATGAGTAAAGCATGGAATTAAGGATTCCTGACCCCAATTTTCAACCGCCTCCTATAGGACAGCAGTTTACCTGGAACAATGTTCCAATTGAACATTTACAGCAATTCAGCCTAATGTGTTTTTGCCAACTCTTTGTTCGAGCAATCCAAAACTAATCCCACTGACCTATTCTTTCCTGTACCTTTCTCTTTATCCAGTCTTGAATTAAAAGATGCATCAGTCTCTGCATCAACCACTGTCTATGACAAAGCATTCCATGCTCTCCACATGAAGAACTTTCTCCTGAGCTCTTTTCTTGCTCATGATGAAAAATTTAAATGGATGGTCCCCTTGTCACTGATTTGCAAACGAGAAGAAATAGTCTTTTCCTATTCACTATCAAACCCTTCATAATTCTAAAGCTTCTATTAAATCTCTGTTTGTTCTACTGTAGTGGAAATAGTCTCGGTATCTAAAGTCTCTTCTCATTACTGTAGTTTCCAACACTGGCATTATTTTGGTGAATCTATACTCTATACTTATAGAACTTTAATTCCTATCTAAAGAGTTTCCAAAACTGCACACAGTATCATTAACTTGCCTAACCAATGTTTTGTACACATTTAGCATTACTTTTATTTTCTGTGCCCTATTTTTAAAACCCAAAATGCTGTTGGCCTTATTTTTAGGTTTAACTTAATTACAAATTTGGGTCTGCTGCAGGTTCAGTGGTGTAAGTTACTCCTTTAAGTGATCTGGTTGCCTGCGCCTTGCAAAAATTGGCTTTCACTGTTCTACACCTACTAGGGGCAGCGACTTCTATGTTCTGGGCTGGATCTCTGAGGCAAGTTCTCCAAAGGTGGACCGAGGGAACACTAGACAAAGCATTAGCTGGTTTATTTGTAAGCTGCTTTATTTCACAATGGATAAAATATAAGAGCGTCTAGTACAAAAAAAGTAAGAATAGTTCAAGTTCTGTTTGCACATATTAGTGACCCAAGAATGATCACATCTACCCATCTTTGTTTTGCCATCGATCCACTCAGCTGGAATTCTCAATCTTTCATGGATAATCACACTTGCAGCTGAGCATCAATTCCATAACACTAATGAATTTTAATCTTTGCAATGTTTGGGTGGTCACTACTATTAGAAGACCAAAGGGTTGGAATCTGCCTTTGAGCCAATCAAACCAAAAGTCTAGTGTAAAGCTAAAAATTTTGAAAAACTATCAATTAATATTTCTCACTGATGTAAATAAACAGGACTAACCTGTTCAAAGGGACATAGAGGGATTAGAAGTCATGCTGGATTTAAAAATAGAGACATTATTTGTACAAAATGGTTCTACAATTATTGGTTTAAAAGACGCACCGTGTATTAGGATTCCATCTTTCCCCACTGTTGGGATATACAATCCATCCTCTTTCTGGTCCTCTATTTTTGTTGCTTGTATTAAGGAGTGGACTAACTATATCAGGGGGGCAGCAGTTTAATCCTACAGCTACCAGCTGATCAGATTTAATTGCAAATTTCACTGTATCATCAAACTTCTCTCCATGAGAAATACATTGCTCATCCTGCAACATAGTTTGAAATAAAGATTAGAAAATTCAAGTAAAAATTGCACTCTAGAGCTGTTAAGATCCATAGGGAGTTCTGGAAGTTCTAATAGTAAAATTGCAAACTCCACATGAATTAATAATAGATTAAAGGAGGCATTTTAACTACTGCCATTTGGTAGCCAGTTGATAATTGCCAAGTCCATTTCGAATAGGTGTCACAGCCCACCATCTCCAGGCTGTTTGGGTGGCATGGAGATCAATCCAATCCGGTCAGCAGAAAGGCTGGGGAGAAGGGCCTGCAATTGTGCAAGGTGGCATCCCGAGGCAGTAGCAGCCCACATAATTCTTGTGGAGCCCAAAAGAGTGCTCTGTTCCTCCTGGCCCCACAAAAATCCATAAGTCATAGAAAGACTTATCTTTCCATGCTTCCTTCTCTTGCCAACCAATTTTACTGAGCTAAACATCAACGGTGCTGGCTCCGCATAGTAGGCTATTAAAATTGCATCAGAGTCCTATGTACATCATATATTTGCATTGATTCATGAGGCTGCCAGGAGACCCTAGGGAATATGGGGTTAGATTTACCCTTACCCGCCAGCAGCTATGAAGGCAGGCAGGCTCATAAAATCCAGCGGGTGGCCTTCCCGCATGCTCCTGACCTGTTACAGTAGAGGTGTCAGGCAGCCCAACACCCTTGGGTCTGTTGAGGCCCTCAGGTGGCCATTTAAGGGCCTCATCCTACCCTCGCTACTATTTTACCCATGACAGGGGCAGCCCGTGCCATGTGGGAAGCCAGGCAGCTTTAGCTATGTGGACTGGTGTCGGCCAAGTTTGGGGGTGGAGGGTAACCTCCTGCGAGGGTTCCCATCGGAGGAACCCCCCCACCCAAGATCAGACTCACCCCTTAACCCTCCCACCCGACCTCTCAAACCAGCTCCCCACCCCCAACCCCTCACTCCCCTTCGCTGGGGCCTGCCAGCCTGACCCTTGTGAAATCTCTCCCGCACAACCCCCCGCCCCGCACCCCAAACCTACCTTTGTGTCCGGCTCCAGCAACAATCTCCTTTGGGGACTGGCAGCTGTCTGACGCGGGACAGACAGCTGACTGTTAAATGACAGTAGGGCAGCCATTTTTTCCCTGCACAGGCTCCTCACCAACTTTTTAGTTGGGGGATGGGGATCACACCACCTCATAAAATCCAGCCCATGGTAATGGAGTGAGAACAAGGTGGTAAGTCAATCACCTCAATTTCCCATTTCTGCCAGGTGGAGGAAGTTAAAATTTCCCTTCAAATCTCATTAGATGAGTTCTTATTTTCATATAAGGTTTACAATTCTTCGCCAGGTTTTCAGAGGGAACATTGTAGAGCAGTGGAGTGCTTCACTATTGGAGAGAATTGTTCAAAAGAAGCCCACTTTGTATTGACCTCTTTCAGCGAGTCTGATATAGCCACAGGAAAGTCCATAGTCTCACCTGTTCTATTCTTTCAGGTATAAGAGATGCAGCATTACAACAGAAACTTTTCACTTTACTGTTTAAAATAAGCTTTGTTAAATAATGTCCTAATAGCATTTAGTACTCCAAGAAAATTCATATTCAGGGAAAGCATTAAACAATTTATTATTCCAGGGAACATTTTTATAATCACAAACATCACAAAGGAAGATAAAGAAAGCCATTCAACTCATCTAGCTTGTTCTTTGCTCGTTCTTTCGTCCCTCCCAAACAAGCATGCATTTGCATCTTGAATGACCAGGTTTTTTGCCTAACCGCTGAACTGCAGGCCATTACAGGTATCGCTCTTTATGTGAAGAAATACATTGTAAAATCAATCCTAAACTTCACTTCTACCAGTTTGTATCTACGTCTTCTTGACCTACAGTCATAGTTTAACTTGAAGCAGTTCACAAGATTAACTTTTCTAATCCATTTAGTTTTTTATGCAACTCTAGGGGCAGAATTTTTCCGTCGGCGAGCTGGGGATGGGGCCCGCTCACCGATGCGAAAATGACACAGGATGACGTCAGGAGGAACGTCCGACGTCATCCCGCCCTATTTAAATATTCAGGAAGGCGGGCGGACAGCGCGATCTGCTGTCCACCCGCCGACCTGTCAATGGCCAATTGAGGCCATTGACAGGATCATTAAGCCAATTAAAGGCCCTGCCCGTCCAACCTTAAGGCTGGCGGGCAGACCAGGAGCCCCAGTGGGCTTCTGAGAAAACATGAAACCTCATCCACTGGCGGGATGAGGTGTCACGTCTGTTTTAAAAAAGTTTAATAAAGTTTATGTGATATTTATTAACATGTCCCATCTCGTTTGACATTGTCACATGAGGGGAACATGTTAATAATTTTTTTATTATTCTATTTTTGAAGTTTGATGCACTGTCATGATCTCCCTGAGACAGCACTTAGTCTCAGGGAGATGTGCGCTCTTTCGTGTGCATGCGCGAAAGAGCGCACTCTGACAGTTGGGGAATCCCTCCCCCACCCCGCACAGGAAGCGCATTGCGCTTCCCATTGTGCGACCCGCTAGGTGGGCCTTAATTGGCCCGCCCACTTAAAATGGCGGCAGGGCCCGTTTCGGCGGCGGCGATTGGCTGCCCGCCCGCCGCCGAGCCAGTGGGGCCCATCAAGGGCAAAATTCTGCCCTAGGTCTCCTCTCATAATGCTCCGTTCACATTTAAAGAATGCAAGATCCCAAATTCCAGGGGTTCATTCTGCTATCACAAGTACGTCAGAGCAGAAATCACAACCATTCTAGCCCCAAGCTGGAAAACCTGTCATCTGTATAACCAGGGCTGGTGTTTCAGTGGTGCTTATGTGGAAGGTTGAGCTAAATATTTAGCTCTCCATTTGCTCTAGCCAAGGTGTTCCCAGGCCATTCATAGATGAACATGTGTTACGGTGAGGCTTACTGAGGTCGTAATGGGCAGGAAAAGAGAGAAAGCCTGGAACCCACCTACCCACTCCACTCCCCAGATATTCCACCTTGGAGAGCAGATAGAATATTTTTCCATAGCCTATGGCCAAACTCATATGGCAGAACCCCAACAGAATCATGTTATGGCTCAAATTTCTGAGTCCCGCTTCCCTGGAAAAAAATCAAGCTATCCAACCTTTCCAGCCCCAGGAATTTCAGATCCAAAGCCTTTCCTCAGAATCACCTACAACTTGTAAACCTCAGAATTGTAATGCTACTGATTTGGCAATAGAGCTCAGAATTCACTTTGTTAGTTCTGCAATGACCAGACATGGCCGGCATTCAGTCTACTAGGACTCCCAGATTCCTTCCTGTTTCTTCCCCATCTGGTTTGACATAATTCATGAACTCAACCAGATTCCATTGCTAAAGCTTTTACAGTATTTTAGAAATCAATAAAAAAGCTAACTTTCATTAATAATTCAAATCTATGTCTAAGTACCTTGGCGGAAAATGACAGCCAGGCTTTAGTGTTAGGAAATTCGCTAAGAAGTTCCACCAAAGCTTCTCCTTCTTTCTGACTGGGAATTGTTTCCATAGCAATGAGATCCACTCCTGCAGTTACCAAATACTGCATCTGAGGTCGATGCCAAGCCTTTAATTCCTGCAACAACCGCAAAAGGATTATGCAGCATTTCAAAATAATTTCATAAATAAAATATTTGAATACTGAGCATCTGAAGTTTCAAAATTATGCTACAATTTTAACTTTTTCAGTATTGAATTTTCCTCTGAGAAAATCATTTTGTATTACAACATCATACAAATTGTCTCTACATTTCCAATGAAGTATACAGCAGGTGTTATTTGCCAGGCAGACCAAATCCACAAGGGAAACTTGGCCATGCTATCACAATGATTCTGCAATTTGTATTTATTACGAGAAGGTTTGGGCACTGAATTCAGAAGTAATGAGTCTACTAACAGCTTTAGAGATTTTAAAAATTAAACTAGAACACTTATTAACAAAGGAAAAGAATAAAACACATGCACAAGATTACTGTTACACAGTTACTTAATATTATAACAAGTTCCAAAATTCCTAATTAACTAGACTCCCAACTACACAACCCTTTTAAGGCAACGGTCCAAAATAGATTTTAAATTTATAGAGACAATCCAGCAAGGTTACCACAAGCACCCACTCGACAGTGGAATTCCAAAGGCTTTTCACACGATTTTGGTTACTGGAACAGCAGACTTCTGCAAAGTGTCTAGAGACTTTTCCCCAAGTCTGTTTCTCATGGTGTACCTTTCAGATCTCACATGGCCACACACACATCCTTCCATCCTTCTTTAAATATATTTCTTCCTCTTTAATTTACAAATTCCATTGTTCCCCCATGTCTTTGGAATTTACTTTTCCCATAATATAAAAATCTATTATGTTCTCCTTATGGTCAGCACTTCTGGGAAAAACCAACATAATAACCTTGCGATAAAAGCAAAATACTGAGGATGCTGAAAATCTGAAACAAAAACAAAAATTGCTGGAAAAACTCAGCAGGTCTGACAGCATCTGTGGAGAGAAAGAGTTAATGTTTCGAGTCCAGATGACTCTTCTTCAGAACTAAAGAGAAGTAGAAATGTGGTGAAATATATACTGTATAAGGGGGGGGCGCGGACCTACTATCTAGCTTCATCTGTCCCACCCCCCCCTTATACAATATATATTTCACCACATTTCTATTTCTCTTTAGTTCTGAAGAAGAGTCATCTGGACTCGAAACATTAACTTTTTCTCTCCACAGATGCTGTCAGACCTGCTGAGTTTTTCCAGCAATTTTTGTTTTTGTAATAACCTTGTCCTATTTATCTTGTCAGTTATAAAAACCTTAACATGTCCCTTTGAAAACCAAACACCTCTCCACTTATCTTAAAATGCAAATTTCATTCACACCCTATCTGCTGTCTTTACCTATCTAACTCATTAGCATTTCAAATCCCTTTTTACACCTAACTCTTTTGATAATTTCAACCTTGCAGTCTACCCATCTCTAATTTAATTAAATCAGCCACACACACACAAGCCTAATTTACAATATCCCACAATAATATTATGAAAAATATGATAGTTTCATGATAAGTACAAATCAGAAAAAGTTATAAACCAGGCCTTCATTCTAGTTAGCTGATGAACTAAATGCTTACCTCTCCAGAAATGTGTAAACTTATCAGCATTTTGAGAAAGAAAATCTTGTATTTTTAACATCACAATAAAAGACTGATCTCCCCAAAATTTGAATGTTAGGACAATAAATGCAATGAATCCTTTAAGGATTTAAAGAGATTAATTATACAAGAACTATCAGTCTTGGACTGGCAACTGTGAAGTGCAATGCGAGGCTGGCAAATGTGGGTTATATTACCAGCGCCCATATCTCACTGTCCAGGAACCTTTCTATTTCAGGCATTTGACTCAAGTATCTGCAACAAGCATTCCTAGTTATTGTATAGTTATATAGTGAGATGCTGATAAAAAACTGTGCTTCAACATTAGAAGAGCATCAAAGGGATATTTGCTATTTCCCACACCAGCCATCCAATGGCCTGAGTAAGACTGACAACTAATACGTAACACCTTAATAAATAATACAGGGTAATTATCAAGGAGCATAATTTAAACTCTTAAATTCTTAATAACTTTAATCTTAGTGTCAGCTGTGGTTCAATCGTAGCACTCTTGCCTCTGAATCACAAGGTTCTGGACTCCCAATAGAGTCTTGTGAAACTCTACTCATGACCATGTCTCATTCAGATATGCGCCACTAATGTCAACCACATGCCTATGACATCTCAACCAGTTCTTCATCCAACACAGTATCTGTCTAATAATCCCGTATAATCTAATTTTATCCAATAGCGTTCAATGTGGTACTTTATCAAACACGTTCTGGAAATCAAAGCAGAAAACATCATCCACTATTCTTCCTTAAAGAACTCAATTGGGATCATGAGGCAGGATCTCCATTTTTTGATGCTCAGGAACACTAATGAATGACATGAGGATTGACATGATTGAGGTATAAACAGTGCAATTCTTCCTCTTCCAAGGTTTATTAAACACTTTTTAAAAAATTTGGACAGTGTTCCTTTCTCCCTCAAAATTAAACTGCAAAAAAAGCAAGGTTCCTTCCAAAGCAAAGATTACTTTTTTATTTTGTCATGGGGCACTGGCGACACTGCCAAGGCTGGAATTATTGACTATATCCGGAGCCAACTGGACATATGTCTATTCTTGAGATGGTGTCAAGCACTAACCACCTACTGTGGGCAGGAATCTCAGGTTTCCTTTCCAGATGCAATTTCCCAAGGTGTTATGTGGGAATTGAACTCACAACATTTAGTCCAGTACTATAACCATTACAATTGTCTCTTCAGCAGAGGTTTAACACCTAAACCTGAATATGTATATCAGCAAATAATATTCTGTATAGATACTGGCGATTGGACAAGACAAAATTGCTACATTATAAGTCACTCATATCATCATATACAATTTGATCCATACCTCTTTAGTCATCCATTCGACATAGTTTCCTGAATATTCAGAACCATCATGCAGAAAAGCTCCATAAGGCCCCATGGAACCTGCAATAAGGGGCTTTCCCCTTTCTCAAAATCGCAAAATATTTTAATCAGGTTATTGGTAACTTCATAGGAACATAAAATAAATTACATTACATAAAAAACTTGTCGAAAGTGGCTACTTCAAAGGCCAGCAAATCTATCTAATGAGCAGCTTAGCTATATTGATAAGTATGTTCTTGGATTCAGTCCCCTGTTGTAAGATGTTAGTTCCATCATAGCCAGTATAATGGCTCAGGTGCCACACTTGAGCATCCTGGGGAAGCAGCCTGCATCCTCACTCCTGATCATTACAGTGTGACCCATGCTAGAAGTGTTCATGTGGGTGTTGAGCTAGGACAAGATTACGCTTAACTGTGTTGCTCCTTATAATCAAATAATCTGCTCACAGTCACTGTTAAGGTTCATACATAAATATCTTTCACTTTAGCCAAGTACTGAAAGGGATGCAAACATCCCTGGAACTATACCTCTGCATGAGTCAATGCTTTCAAGAGAGGAGCAGAGAAATTTGGGGAAAAAAACATAGGGAAAAAATTGGAAATGTCTATTAAACATAATATTGAATACATGATTCCACTAAATTACATTGTACTGGGGGTCAGGACATATGTCTATTTTTGCTACAGCACAGGGTAGCTGTATTGAGTTTTGATGCCATTAAGACCACCCAAATAGAAACCCACAGGCATAAATTCAAACATTGCACTAGAGTCCCACAAGCCTTTTAAAGTTCCATGAACACTGGTTTCCTTCTTGCAGCTGATCCAAGTCAGTTCAAAGAGAGTTATTAAATTGTACTGTACAATCTTGCATGAATAAAAAAACAGTTTTCAGTTGCAACTAAAGGGTATTTTAAACATCATTTCAGCTTAATTGATCTTTTCTCATTTTCAAGGGTCCACTGATGTAGGGAAGTGGGGAAGGCATTAAAGAGTTATTAAATCTAATGCGCAAGTGGCTTAATACCATCAGCAACATATCACAGAATCACAGTGCAGAAGAGGCCCTTCGGCCCATCAAGTCTGGCCCGACATGTGAGAAACACCTGACCTACCTACCTAATCCCATTTACCAGCACTTGGCCCATAGCCTTGAATGTTATGATGTGCCAAGTGCTCATCCAGGTGCTTTTTAAAGGTTGTGAGGCATCCTGCCTCCACCACCCTCCCAGGCAGTGCATTCCAGACCGTCACCACCCTCTGGGTAAAAAAGTTTCTCCTCACATCGCCCCTAAACCTCCTGCCCCGCCCCTAAACCTCCTGCCCCTCACCTTGAACTTATACCCCCTTGTGATTGACCCTTCAACTAAGGGGAACAGCTGCTCCCTATCCACCCTGTCCATGCCCCTCATAATTTTGTACACCTCGATCAGGTCGCCCCTCAGTCTTCTCTGCTCCAACGAAAACAACCCAAGTCTATCCAATCTCTCTTCATAACTTAAATGTTTCATCCCAGGCAACATCCTGGTAAACCTCCTCTGCACCACCTCCAGTGCAATCACATCCTTCCTATAATGTGGCGACCAGAATTGCACACAATACTCCAGCTGTGGCCTCACCAAGGTTCTATACAACTCCAACATGACCTCCCTACTTTTGTAATCTATGCCTCGATTGATAAAGGCAAGTGTCCCATATGCCTTTTTCACCAGCCCACTAACATGCCCCTCTGCCTTCAGAGATCTATGGACACACATGCCAAGGTCCCTTTGTTCCTCAGAACTTCCTAGTGCCATGCTGTTCATTGAGTAATTCCTTGTCAAATTACTCTTTCCAAAGTGTATCACCTCACACTTTTCAGGGTTAAATTCCATCTGCCACTTATCTGTCCATTTGGCCATCCTGTCTATATCTTCCTGTAGCCCAAGACATTCGACCTCACTGTTAACCATCTGGCCAATCTTTGTGTCATCTGCAAACTTACTAATCCTACCCCCCACATAGTCATCTATGTCGTTTATATAAATGACAAATAATAGGAGACCGAGCACAGATCCCTGTGGTACGCCACTGGACACTGGCTTCCAGTCACTAAAGCAGCCTTCTGTCATCACCCTCTGTCTCCTACAAGTAAGCCCATTTTGATCCACCTTATCAAATTACCCTGTATCCCATGTGCCTTTGCCTTCTTTATAAGTCTCCCGTGTGGGACCTTGTCAAAGGCTTTGCTGAAATCCATATAAACTACATCAACTGCACTACCCTCATCTACACACCTAGTCACCTCCTCAAAAAATTCAATCAAACTTGTTAGGCATGACCTCCCTCTGACAAAGCCATGCTGACTATCCCTGATCAAACCTTGCTTCTCCAAGTGGAGATAGATTCTCTCCTTCAGAAATTTCTCCAATAGTTTCCCCACAACTGACGTGAGACTCACTGGCCTGTAGTTCCCTGGCTCATCTCTACAACCCTTCCTAAATAACGGAACCACATCAGCTGTTCTCCAGTCCTCTGGCACCTCCCCCATGGCCAGAGAGGAATTAAAAATTTGGGTCAGAGCCCTTGCGATCTCCTCCCTTGCCTCCCTCAGCAGTCTGGGACACAAATCATCCAGACCTGGAGATTTGTCCACTTTTAAGCCTGCCAACACCTCCAATACCTTGTCACTCCCTATAACATGGCCGTTAATCATATCAGTTGGTTTTCCTGAGTTCCCTATTTACTGAATTAAGGCGTTCCAATTTCGATCACGGTGTTTCGATTCTTTCCTCACCAAAAACCGGCAGGTTCCAAAATCTGGCACAGCCTCAGTCCTGAGGTTGCCGGATTTGAGATACTCTACCTGTATCAGCTGCACCAAAGAAATTAATACTGGCTCAAATTTCACACTAAAATTGACAATAGAACAGTGGGGGAGTTTGCAGCCCCAGAAAGTAATGCTTCAAAGCAGCATTTCATACTTAAAAAATATAGGTTTAAAATTTTGCTTCTCAATTTGGTTGAAAAAAATACTTGCAAGATTTCAGCATGTACAATATGGGTTGTGCAGTTAGCCTGAAAAGCAAGTCTGAAATGAAAAGCTAACAGTAGCTGCAAAACATACCTGAACTTCTAGATTCTGAGAGAAACTCATCGACTGCCTCTTTAGCAAGTTGTACTCCTGACTGCAAGAGCAGGGCTGCCTCCTCTGGTTTCAAACTAAGATACTTAACAAATCCTGCCACAGTCGCCTGGTATGTGGCTGTAGTAATTACATCAGCGCCACTACAAAGGTACCTAGAAGTGAAACAATATGTATAAATAGTTTTAATGTTGAAATTAGAGAGCTATATTTGACTCAGATTCTATCTGCATTGACAAGTCAGCATTACATTATGGTAGATTTTCCAATTGGAACTATTAGGGGCAAAGAGGATGCTAAAGGGAGTGGGGGAGGAAATAGTGGAAACGCTTGCCATAATTTTCTAATCTTCCCTAGATATGGGGGAGGTGCCAGAGAATTGGAGAGTGGCAAATGTGACAATTCAAGAAAGGGTGTAATGACATTCCAGTACAGGTCAGTTAGGTTAACATCAAAAGTGGATAAGGTTTTAGAAACAATAATCAGGGGAAAAAATCAATATGCACTTGGAAAGGATTGAGTTAATTAAAGAGAGCCAGCATTGATTTGTAAAAGGCAAATCATGCTTGGCGGATCTAACTGAATTTTTTGATGATATAACAGAAAAGGTTGATGAAAGGAATGTGGTGGATGTTGCCTATATGGATTTACAGGAAGCATTTGACAAAGATCACACAAAAGGCTGGTTAACAAAACTGAGGCACATGGAATAGGAGGGTCAGTGTCAGCTTAGACAAAAAAAATTGGCTTAAGGTGAGGAAACAGCAAGTGGTGGTAAATGGTTGTTTTTCAGACTGGAGGATGATAGACAGCGGTGTACATTTTGTTTTGAGATATATGTAAACAGTTTGAATATTGGAATACAGAGTGAAATTCCAAAATTTTGCCAATGGTACCAAATTTAGAGGCGTGGCAAACAGTGAGGATGATACCGATCAATTGTAACATGACATAGGTCAGCAGAATGGACAGATAAGTGGCTGATGGAACTTAGTACGGAGAAGTGTGAGATGATGCATTTGGCAGAAGAGATAAGAAGAGGCAATATAGACTTAATGGCACAGTTCTAAAAAGTATGCAGGGACAGAAAGACCTGGGGGTTCATGTGTATAGGCCTTTGAAGGTGGCAGGACATATTGATAAAGTAATTAGCAAAGCATATGGGATCTTGGGCTTCATAAATAGAGGTGTTGAGTCAAAGAGCAGGGAAGTTATGCTTAACTTTTATAAAACTCTGGTTAGGCTTCAACTAAAATATTGAGCCTAGCTCTGGTCACCACGTTTTAGGAAGGATGTGAGGGCTTTTGAGAGGGCACAGAGGAGAATTACCAGAATGGGTTCCAGTGATGAGGGATTTTAGCTACAAAGTTATGTTGGAGAAGCAGGATTTGTCTCCCTGGAGCAAAGGAGGTTGAAGGGAAATTTGATAGAGGCATACAAGATAATAACCAGGTTTAGAATGGTAGACAAAGAAAAGCTCTTCCCATTAGCTGATTATACAATGAGTAGGGGATAAGCATTTAAGGATTTGGGCGAGAGATGTAGGTGGGATGCAAGGAAGAGCCTTTTTACACAGCAAGTGACAATGACCTGGAACTCGTTGCCACTGAGAGTGGTGGAAGTGGAATCGATGGTTTCAAGAGGAAATTTTGGATGGGCACTTGAGGGAAATGAACTTGCAGGTCTATGGGGATAGAGCAGAGAAATGGGACTGACTGGATTGCTCTACAGGGAGCTGGCACGGACTCAATGGGCCGAATGGCCTCCTCCAGTGCCATTATGACTCTATATATAAACAGTTATCAAATAACGATACTCAGTTGGGAAACAGCTAAAATTAAGTTATGCTGGAACTCTGCCCTTTAGAGTACTGTTGAATATTTCTGAATGGCCTAGGACGTGTTAGCAGGTTTACCAGCACATAAAGATCAATTAGCAAAAAATGCGTTTGACACCATCTCAAATGCTTAGGCTTTACACCCAGTATATTGCTCATTAATCTATTTGCCCACATAAAATGAGCTTCCAAGGCTAATATGCTCTTTATCACCGTGGATTTAAACATCATTACAGTAACATTGGCAGAAATACTGCGATGCTATTTCCTTGGCTTTCTTTTTTCTCCTTTTCTTTCCTCTTTTAGACTTTGTGCCAATTCTTGTTTGTTGCCGCTTTTTTCCAACATCCACAATAGTGGCAAGTTGTTCGTCCAATAGAAAATCATTCTTTGCTTGTGCTTTTTGGATGAAAAAGAGCATGTCCGACAGAGAGAAGGCAGATAAGTTAGGTTGATCAGTCTGCTTATCCTAATCTGCATGGAAGTTAAAACTCCTCATTAAAATCACTCTGCCTCTAATGCATGCTTGTCTTAATCTCTGTGTTACTGTATTCTGCCACTTCATAGCTACCACTAGGGGCCTATACACAACTCCAACTACAGTATTATCCTTTTTATTTCTTAATTGTACCCATATCTTGCTGCCTGCTTATTTCTTATATCATCCCTTATCGCAGAAGTAATTTAATCCTTAATCACGAATTCTACTATTCCCTTCTACCAGATTCCCTTTCCTCTTTAGAATGTGAGGGACTAAGACCTCACCCTGTATATTTTTTATATAATACATATAGAGATATGCTCATTGCTATCTCTAAAAAAATTCAAACTGGACAAGGACCTAAAATGGCTGAATCTATGTCTGTCTGTGGCCCCGAACAGAAGAAGCTGCCTGGCAGTATCGGGGAAACTCACACATTGTTATCCCTGAATACCCACTAACGACTCCCTGTGGGCTGCACAGAACAAATTCAAAGAGAGCTATACAAAGGCCATCTGCATTTCATAACCCAGATTGGCCAACAGGAGTCTGCTCATCTGCAAAGACAAAGGGCCCTGCAACATTCCTTTCAATTCTTAATGGCTGAGACATTTAACAATCTTGGGGACCCAGACAAGGGATACACATCCTTTGTCAAAGACAGTATGGAGTGTTAGGAGTCATGTGACATGGGCCTCTGGCTTGTGGAACCAGTAATATTGCTTTGCTGAACTGAAAAGTCTCAGTCTGCCTTTTTAATCATCTGACTAGCAGCCTCACAGACAAGGAGCTCTGGCCCAGGTTGGACACCTAGCCTCAACTACACTGGTCCTGCTGGAAATTCCGCATCATCGCCTACAAACCTGATTCATTTCTGCACGCCTATCTCATCCTGTAAAGGCAACATCACCACTGCTTTTAACCCAGTTCAAGATGTTCCTTGCTCTGACACCAGTAAGCAACATACCATGTGGCACTCTCGATCCTGTTTCCAAAAGATGCTGTCAGTCCCCCTAATTTTTGATTCCCCTACAATGACCATCTTAAGCTCCCCCTCCCCCTTCCTTTGGACAGCATCCTGCTCCAAGCTGCCATGGTCAGCATTCTGCCTGTCCTTCTGACAGTCTTCATCCTTTTCCTCACAGATTGTACATCATACCTGTTGGATCGGATCAGCTTCCATGGGTCCTCATTCTCTATTGCTTAGGTATTAATTTCTATCTCAATGAGCCCAGAAGCTAGAAGCATACTAAAAGCAAGTTTGGGATATATCTCAAAGATAAAAACAAAAAGCTAAAAGCTACTGCGGATGCTGGAAATCCAAAACAAAAACAGAATTACCTGGAAAAACTCAGCAGGTCTGGCAGCATCGGCAGAGAAGAAATCAGTTAACGTTTCGAGCCTTCATGGCCCTTCGGCCGAAGTTCTGCCGAAGGGCCATGAAGGCTCGAAACGTTAACTGATTTCTTCTCCGCCGATGCTGCCAGACCTGCTGAGTTTTTCCAGGTAATTCTGTTTTTGTTTGGGATATATCTCGTCCCTTTTAAAGCTGAAAACTTGGATACATCAAGCCAAACAGCCTAATCTATAGTCGAATCAAGTTGATGAATTAATGCAATTCTTCCTGAGCTCTATCCTGTTCAGGATCCCAGCCCATTTGCACATTACCCGGCACTTCACCTTAATTTGATTAATTTTAGGACAAATTAAAGAGTGTTCTGCTTTTCGACCAGTATATATTCGATCCAAAGTAGCACTTTATACACCAGGCACTAAAGTGAGTTAGACTTAGAGAAAAAGGCCACTCTGCTCTTCTCCAAATTTATGACAACCCCAACCTCTGAAGATCACTGCCTATCACACGGGTGAGACATTTTTCCATCTCACACACTATGTGTAGTCTCTCTGAGTCAGATTGCCAATTTTGTACCAATGTTGAACTTGGGACATTTTTTACTGTGGGTCCAAGTCCACTAAGACCTGGATTAAAAGGGTCTGTAATCACTTCAGGCAACAGACAGAAACCTTTTATCCTATCAGGCCTTGAATATGCACGTTGTTACAATCCCTGTGGGGAAACCATAAACCAGAATATCCAAATTTACTGAATGACCCCAAATGAAGAAATTATCAACAAGATTCCACTTTTTGTAGCTATCACTTTAACACAAATCAGAACCAACATACAAAAATTAAAATTAAACATGAATTAACTAGCAAATGATAATTCAAATAAAAAGGCAAATTTCTCTTTAAATAATCAGTACAACAAAGATATGTCTTACACAGCCACAAGTACCCGCAACACTCCCTGCACAAATGTGGCACTACATAACCACAGTTCCACAATATGCTGTTCTTTATTCATGCTGCGTAGGTCAGGAGTCCCATACGATAACAGCTTTCATCTCCAAGTTTGATGGGTATGATTATCATCAGCAAGGCACACTTGGTGAACTTCTAGGAACCTTCTCTCCATTGGGTCAAGACAGTCCTGATGGTGTAGCTTTCCTTTTCAATCAACCAACCAATAACACCCCGATTCACAGTCTGGCCACTCCTGATACAAACTCAGTTTTTTCACATGCCTGAGCTATACACACCACATTTTATGATTTAGTCCCTTTTAGCTCGCTCCTACATCGCTTCCCCAAGAGCTTCTGGGATTCTAGTTTTCTTCTTACTGCCAAACAAAAAACAAGCCTTCTCGTAGAGAGCTTTGCTGGCTCTGCTCACATGAATTCAGTGTTTCTCTTTCTGCCTGCGCATTCTCTTTGCGTTTGCATCTGTGTGCTGATCGTCTTTTGCCTACAGCTTTCCTTTATGCCTGGCCGCACAACTTTGCACGTTGACTTCCTTCCTGTTGGTCAAGAGTCACCAGGTCACATGGACCAGTATTTCTTATTATCCGATAAAATTACAATTGATCCCTTTACAATTGATGCAAACTCTTAAAAATCCTTTTCAAGCATTCTTAAAAACAATTCCCTTACTATATTGCTTCTGGTCAAATGTTGTCACAATGTGTGTGTGAAAGAAAAGAATGAGGGTAAGTGATGCTACTTTTCTAACATAAATGGTCCAAGTGGGAGATTAAATTAATGAGCACACTGAGTGGCGACAAACCTGTTTATTAGGCAAGCACCTCAAGCACTTATAACAAATACCTCTATAAAGTATAAAGGGTACGCAGGCTCCTGATAACAGGTCCTTCTCAATTCCACAACAATAGCAATGGATATAGGGCTACTTACCAACTAAATTGAGCTGTATATTTAACATTGAACTACAGACAAATTATTCAAAACAGTACAACAAAAATCTGCTTCTAATTACCTTGCGTGCACATTTTTGATTGCCTGTGGATTAGTTTGCAATACTCTGGCACTCCACAATGGATCTTCCTATTACAGAAGAAAGCATTCATTATTAAAGTGCAATTTGATCTACATTCACTGTGCTTTTATTTCAAGTCAAACCAATAAAATTCAACCCTCCCCCCACCAACCAAGAGGTGTCCAGAAGGCTAGAAAGGAACAGAGGGAAATTTCCTGACTCCAGTAAAACGTGCAGAACCTGCTCTAGCTGCAGTCAATGGGGGTCAATGTCAAGGAGGAACTCCAAGAGGTGAAGAGCCAGCAAGCCTCGCTCATTGCCTCGGAGGTCTCTAAGATCGTCTTCTGGTCCAGAGTCTGCTCCGTGAAGCAGGATGAGATGTGCTCACGTTTCTTCTTCCAAAAGATACACAGAGAGAGCTCTGTGATCAGCAGCCTGAAGGAAGAAGACGGCTCAGTAAAGTCATCACAGTCTGACATTTTGAAAATCAGCAAATTTTTTAATGCCAGATTGTACGAAGCCCACAGACAGCACAGCTTCCCAGTCCTTCCTGTCCTCTATCACGGAGGTCTTAGACGACAGTACACGGGTGAGTCTGGACAAACTGCTATCTCCTGATGAACCGACTAACGCCCTTGAGTCCTTCGAGAAGAGTAAAACTCCCGGAAGTGACGGCTTGCTGGCTGAGTTGTATTTGACTCTGTGGGATTGGATCAGCCCAGACCTGTTAGATGTATACGAGGCAGGAAGATCTCTGACAGCCTCGTGCTACTCGGGGATACGACTGTCTATGTATAGGACAGGGATGTGGACGCCTGCCTCATCAGCTTGAACCAGGAGAAGGCCTTCGACAGAGTATCGCACACCTACATGGCGGATGTGCTCTCCAAAATGGGGTTTGGGGAGGGAATCCGCAATCCTCCATTATTTTCTTTCACACACACATTGTGACAACCTTTGACCAGAAGCAATATAGTGAGGGAATTGTTTTTAAGAATTCTTGAAAAGGATTTTTAAGAGTTTGCATCAATTGTAAAGGGATCAATTGTAATTTTATTGGATAATAAGAAATACTGGTCCATGTGACCTGGTGGCTCTTGACCAACAGAAAGGAAGTCAACATACAAAGTCGTGCGGCCAGGCACAAAGGAGAGCTGTAGGGAAAAGATGATCAGCACACAGATGCTTCTGGCCGGCAACATGTCAGAATCCATGAGGAAAGGCACCTTCACCCTCATCTATAAGCGGAAGAGGGAAAGGGAGGATATTAGAAATTGGCGGCCCATTTCACTGTTGAATGTGGGCTATTAGATTCTGTACAAGGTTATCGTCAATCGGGTCAGGTCTGCTCTAGAGTTGGTGATCCACCCTGACCAGACCCGCTCTGTACGCAACATGACGATCTCTGACAGCCTCATGCTATTCGGGGATATGATTGCCTATGTGTGGGACAGAGGGGTGGACACCTGCCTCATCAGCCTGGTCCAGGAAAAGGCCTTTGACAGAGTATTGCACATCTACATGGTGGATGTGCTCTCCAAAATGGGGTTTGGGGAGAGAATCTGCAACAGGATCCAACTGCTCTACAGAAACATCAGTAGCACAGTTTCAATCAATGGGTGGGAATCAAAAAGCTTTCCAATTAAATCTGGAGTCAGGCAGGGCTGCCCTCTCTCCACTGTCCTGTTTGTGTGTTGCATAGAACCCTTTGCTGAGTTCATCAGGAAGGATCTGGGCATCAGAGAAGTGACGATCCCAAACAGTGGAGGCCAAAGCCTCCCTGTACATGGACGATGTCACCGTCTTCTGCTCGGATCCACTGCTTGAAAAGAAAACTGGGCATGTGGGAGTGACGATCCCTCTCTATTGCGGATAAGAACCTGTTCATCAGGTGCGAGGCACTCTCGGTGTTGTTGTATGTAGCATGGGTCTGGCCCATTCCTCACTCCTGCGCTATGGCGATCACCCGACCCATCTTTCACTTTCTCTGGAGGTTGAAAATGGATTGTGTTCACAGGGACATGAAATACAAACCTACAGATAAAGGGGGGAAAAACGTGCCCAACATCGCCCTCATCCTGATGCGTGTGGCTGCATCAAGCTGTGCGTAGACCCTCAGTATGCAAACACCAAGTGTCACTACACGCTGAAGTTCTACCTGTCCCCAGTGTTGCAAAGGATGGGTCTGGCCATGCTGCCATGGAACGCTCCAAGTAGTTGGACCACCTGTCCCTCATGGAAAAATTTATGCAGAGAAACATCTTTGAGCACAAGTCCATTAGGTAGTGGTCAGCACATAACGTCCTAAAGGCCCTGCGGGAAAAGGAGATGGTGGATCCTGTCGGATGGTTCCCTGAGCACTGTCAAAGTCATTTGGCAGAATGCCTCATCGCCAGAATTTTCCAATAAGCACCAAGATGTAGCTTGGCTGGTGGTGAGAAAAGCCCTCCCTGTCAGATCCTTCCTACTCGCCAGGAGTCTCACCCCCTCTGCACGCTGCCTTCAAGGTGGCTGTGGTGGGGAAGAGACTGTTGTGCTCCTCCTTGTGGAATGTGCCTTTGCAAAGAAGGTCTGTAGAGAGATGCAGTGGTTTTTGTCGAAGTTTATCCCTCGCAGTTCTGTGACACAGGACTCTGTGCTCTACATGCTGTTCCCAGGGACACACACACTGACAAACATCAACTGCAGCTGGAGGATCATCAACTAGGTGAAAGATGCTCTTTGGTCTGCCTGAAACTTGTTGGTCTTCCAGTGCAAAGAGTTGTCCCCGACCGAGTGTTGCAGACTGGCATATTCCAAGGTCCAGGACTACATGCTGAGGGATGCACTAAAGCTTGGGACAGCTGCCGCAAAGGCACAATGGGGAAAGGAATGCCATAGTGCACCAAGGGCTGGGAATTGTATAGACCTCTTGGGATGTATGACCCACATTGAATGTATGCAGCAAATATTACATGTATTATGTATCCCAATTGTATTGAAGCACCTCAGAGTGCAACATGATCTATGAAGATAACTTGAATACCATTGCACTTTCTGACTGTAAGGACCATATTGAAATGTCTGTAATGTCCACTGATTGTATTGAAGCACCTCATGATCTATGTGGGAAACTTGCACTTATTGATTGCACTTTTTGTGAAGGCCATTTTGAAATGTTTTGTAATGTTCTTTCAGATATTTTATGAATAAAGTATATTTTTCAAAAAAAAAGGAATGATAGAAGGCTTTATAAATACAAGTCAATTTTACACAGGCTGACTGCAAATTGCTGCTTCTTCGTTTTCTGGTCACTAAATCTTTTTGTAGATGCTCATAACCAAGGACAGAATCCAAATTACATAGGGAGGAGGCGGAGCCGAGAACGCATAATCACCTAGGGGTGGAGTCAAACTTACATAAACAGGTAGGGGCGGGGTTACGTTTACATAATCAGGTAGGGGCGGGGTTACGTTTACATAATCAGGTAGGGGCGGGGTTATGTTTGCATAATCAGGTAGGGGGCGGGGTTATGTTTACATAATCAGGTAGTAGGCGGAGTCATGTTTACGTAAAAAGGGCGCGCCGGTTTCGCCCACTGAATTATTTCAATCCCTAATTCCATTCCCTACCCTCCCCCATCACCTGCAAATTCAGGCCTGCCGCCTCGAGCTCGGTCGCTAAACCGCCATCAACAATCGTCATCTCGTGTCCGTCACCCATCCTCGAGCACGTCCGTTACTCGATTGACACTTTTCATAGCCAATAGGTGAATGCCCCGCAAAGTCGCGACGGACACAATCATTGGCCTGTCATCAAAAGGTCCGGTGCACCAAAAAATGTGATCCGGTGACTCCTTCCGTATTGATATTGATTTCTGCCCGGGAGTAATATACCTGTGTCTCGCTAATACTTGGCCCCTTTTTGTGACTCCATTGAAGAGTGTTATTCAGTTCCGCTTCTATTAAAGCGGTATTTTCAGCAGCTAGTGTGGGTATGAAGCGCATTCCGGGTAAGTTCATGAAGCAGTGAAGGTAATTCGGCTGGATTTGGTCGGGATGGGGCTTGGAGATACTTACTGAGGGCGGGGATTAGATGTGATCGCTCAGATGCTGTACAATTTAATACGTAAACCTTGATGTGTAATAAAAGCAAAATACTCCGGATGCTGGAAATCTGAAAAGAAAACAGTGGGTACTGGAAATATTCAGCAGGTCTGGCAGCATCTGTGGAGAGAGAAGCGGTTAACATTTCGAGTGGAATATGGCTCTTCGTATATGGAGAGTAGAAATGTGATGGGTTTTATACCAATGAAAGGAGGGAGAACAAAAGGGGTCTGGTATAGGGTAGAGGGCAGGAGAGATTAAATAACAAATGTAATAGAACAAAAGGCAGTGCTTTGTAGCTTTATACTACTACAAGCTTTTTCTTGCTCTATAACAACTCTGATTCTTCATCCAAGTGATTAATGTATTGTGAAAAGTACAGATCTCTGGATAACACAACTTGTCACATCCTGTCAAACAGAGTGCGAACTTTTTTATCCCTACTATCTCCTACCTCCCAATTGCCAACCCCCAATTCCGTGTAATTTTTGCTGATATTCAGTGTGGAACATTATCAGATACCTTTTAGAAATCCAGACCCATCAAAACTCTTCTATCCATCGTGATTGTGAACTCCTCAAAAAAACATTAATCATACTTGATGTTCCCTTCATAGTTCCAGACTAACTTTCTTTGAGCAATTGGACATTATAATTTGATCAATCACTCTGTCACTGATAGATTCACGTAACTTCCCCATAATCAAGTGATAGTGGGGGAACATTTAGGGGGCAGTGATCATTGTATCATAAGGTTTAGGATGACGGTGGAAAATGACATTGGTCAATCCAGAGTAAGAATAATCAACTGGCAGAGAGCAGACTTCAATGGGGCAAGAGCGGATCTGGGCCAGATAGATTGGAACCAAAGGTTGGAGGGAAAAACAGTAGCTGAACAATGGGCTACCTTCGTAGAGGAGATGGCTTGGGCACAGTCAAGGTATGTTCCCTAAAAAGGGAAGGGTGGGACAAACAAATCCAGAGCTCCCTGGATGACAAAGGTAGAAATTAAGTTAAAGAAGAAAAAGTGCACTCACAACAGATGTCAGGTCGCAAATACAATGAGAACCAAGCAGAATACAAAAGGTTCAGAAGGGATGTGAAAAAGCAAATAAGAAAAGCAAAGAGGGATTATGAAAAAGACCAGCAGCTAACGTAAAAGTATTCTATAAGCACATCAGTAGTAAAAGGGTGGCAAAAGGAGGAGTAGGCCTATTAGGGACCAAAAAGGGGATTTACACATAGAGGCATGGCTGAGGTGTTAAATGAATACTTTGCATCTGTCTTTACCTATGAGGCAGATGCTGCCCAGGCCATGGTGACAGAGGAGGAAACTAAGTTACTAGAAGGGTTTAAAATTGATAAGGAGGAGGCATTTAAGTGTTGGCACTTAAATTTTATAAGGCGCCAGGACCAGATGAGATGCACCCAAGAATGTTTGAAGGAAGTGAGAGTGGAAATTGCAGAGGCACTGGCAATAATTTTTCAATGTCCCTGGATTTGGGGAGGTGCCGGAGGACTGGAGAATAGCAAACATTACGCCCTTGTTCAAAAAAGGTTGTGAAGATCTGCTCTGCGACTGCAGACCAGTCAGTTTAACTTCGGTAGTGGGGAATCTTCTAGAAACAGTTAGTCAGAATAGAATTAATAGTCACATGGAAAAATGTGGATTGATTCGGAAGAGTCAGCATGGATTTGTTAAAGGAAAATCACGTCTAACTAACTTGCTGGAGTTTTTTGAAGAGGTGACAGAGATAGTTGATGAGGGCAAGGCCATTGATGTTCGATTCAGTGCCACACAACAGACTTGAGGAAAGTTATAAGTCATGAAATAAAGGGGACAATAGCAACGTGGATACAAAATTAGCTGATGGATAGGAAACAGTGAGTAATGGTTAATGGGTATTTTTCAGGCTGGAAGAAGGTTTGTAGTGAAGTTCCCCAGGGGTTGGTATTGGGACCCTTGCTTTTCCTGATATACATAAATGATCTAGATTTTGGTGTGCAGGGGACAATTTCAAAGTTTGAGGACGACTCAGAACTTGGGAGAAATTGCAAAATGTGAGGAGGACAGTGTAGAACTTCAAAAGGAGCAGAGAGACCTAGTGTATATGTACATAAGTCATTAAAGATGACAGGACAGGTAGCGAGAGCTGTTACTAAAGCATATAGTATCCTGGGCTTTATGAATAGGGGCATAGAGTACAAGAGCAGGGAGGTTATGATGAACTTATATAAGACACTGGTTAGACCTCAGCTGGAGTATTGTGTACGGTTCTGGGCGCCACACTATAGGGAGGATGTGAACGCATTGAAGAGTGTGCAGAAGAGGTTTACGAGAATGGCTCCAAGGATGAGACACTTCAGTTGTGAGGAAAGATTGGAGAAGTTGGTACTGTTTTCCTTGGGGAGGAGAAGGCTAAGAGGAGACATGATAGAAGTTTTCAAAATCATGAGGGGTTTGGACAGAGTAAATAGAGAGAAACTGCTCCTGCTTGTAAACAGATCGAGAACCAGAGGGCATGATTTTAAAGTTTTTTGCAAAAGAAGCAAACGTGAGGTTAGAAAAAGCTTTTTCACACAGCGAGTAGTTAGGGTTTGGAATGCACTTCTGGAAGTGTGGTGGAGGTAGATTCAATTGAGGCATTCAATTGAGGCATTGGACGGTTATTTAAATAGAAACAATGTGCAGGGTTACAAGGAAAAGGCAAGAGATTGGCACTAAGTTAAAATGCTAAGAGAGCCGATGCAGACACAATGGGCTGAATGGCCTTTTTCTACACCGTAACAATTCTGAGATTATAGACTCCATTAACTTCCCCATAATTGACATTAAACTGGCAGATTGAGGGGGTGCTGCACTTGGAGGAGGTGCCATCTTTCGGATGAGACATTAAATTGAGATCCCGTTTGTCTGCTCAGGCGGATATAAAAGATCCCATGGCACTATTTCAAAAAACAGTGGAGCAATTTTCCCTGTTGTCCTGGCAAATATTTCGCCCTCAGTCAACATCACAAAAAAGCTTATCTGCTCATTATCACATAGCTGTTCATGGGAGTTTACTGTGTGCAAATTGGCTGCCATGATTCCTACATTACAACGGTGACTACACTTCAAAAAGTACTTCATTGGTTGTAAAACAATGTGAGATGTCTGATGGCCATGAAAAGTGCCATATAAAGCAAGTCTTTTTTTCTTGCAGATATTGTGTGATTTTAAGCAGCATTATGGGAGTTAAAGGACTATGGAAACTGTTGGAGTGTACAGGCCAGCCTATTAATCCAGAAACTCTTGAAGGAAAAATACTTGCTATTGGTATCCTTTATATAGCTACCCTTGACTGTTAAAATGACCTCTATTCACAGTTCTGGTAGAAGTGTGGAAAAGCAAATTATATCTACAGGTATGTTGGCATTACAACGTCAGCGTTGGTGTGAAGCGTTTTTTGTCTTCACTCTAATATTAAAGTTATGTGTGTAAATCGCAGTGGTAATGAAGAGCTGGTATCATCAACGAAGAGAGTGGCCACAGGACAAATGGATTGAGGTTAACTTGTGTGGTTAAGGTTCTTAAGTGTTCTACCTAGTATTTAGCTCTTGAATTGTGCAGAAACCAAAGAGGGAAACAAAGTGAAGACTATTGTGCTGCATTGTTTTAGTGTCAAGTCAGGGCTTGACTCTAGATTTAGGCTGCATTTGAACATAGGACTTGGAAGCAGGAGTAGCCATTCAGTCCTTCAAGCCTGCTCTGTCATTTGATAAGATCATGGCTGATCTGATTATCTTGTCTGCTCCCCCATAACCCTTGACTCCTTTATCTATCAAAAATTTTTCTAACTTAGCTTTGAATAAATTCAATGACCCAGCCTCCACTGCTTTCAGTAGAAAAGAATTAAACAGACTTAACGACCCTCAGAGAAAATATTTTTCCTCATCTCCATCTTAAAAGGGAGACCTTTTAAGTTTAAGCTGTATCCCCTAGTTCCTGTCTCTCCCACAAGAGGAAACATCCACTTGGTATCCACCCTATCAAGTCCCCTCAGAATCTTGTATGTTTGAATAAGATCACCTTCAAAGCTCCAGTGGGTATAGGTCCAACCTTTTCAACCTTTCTTATTGTTCGAAATAATGTTTATTTATGCACACCCCTATCTTTTGATGTACCCACTTTTTGCCTTTTGGCAGTACTTTATCCATCTCGTTGAAGATTTCTCACTTCTGATATGTTGACTAGTTTAATGTCTTTTCTTCCAAATTCATAAAGGCTAGATCCCTTTTACATACTTGAACATTGAATTTCTTCCTGTCTGGCATCCTGTCTTTGACTCTTCATTATTCTTTTCTATCATTTCACTGTATGTAATTTTGCTGTGGGTCGTTATTTATCAATTGATCTGTTCTCAATATTTGTTCCACTTAAACCCCCAGAAATGTAAATGTAAATCATTCTTCTCCCTTCGGTGGGATTGGCAGAGTGGGGGATATGCCAGGCCATGAGGCTACAGATTGTGGTTGAGTACAATTCTGTTGCTGCTGATGGCCCTCAGCACCTTGTGATTGCCCAATCTTGAGTTCAGAACCTATCCCAATTAGCACGGTGGTGGTGCCACAAAACACGATGGAGGGTATTCTCAATGTGAAGATGGGGCCTGGTCTCCAGGTGTGCGGTGGTCACTCCTACTGATATTGTCAGCACTGCATGCTGAAAACGCTATGGGCCCTGACAATATTCCAGTAGTAGTACCGAAGACTTGTGCTCCAGAACTTGCCACGCCACTAGCCAAGTTGTTCCAGTACAGCTACAACACTGGTATTAGCACCCTCGCCTTTGAATCAGAAGGTTGTGGGTTCATGTCCCACTCCCGGAAACCAAGAACTGTGAATGTACTCGAAAGAGTTACAATCTGTGACTGTTGATAACTCGAAAGAGTTACAACACTGGTATATACCCAACAATGTGGAAAATGCCCAAATATGTCCTGTACACAAAAAGGAGGACAAATCCAACCCAGCAAATTACTGCCCCATCAGTCTACTCCCTATCATCAGTAAAGTGATGGAAGGGGTCATCAACAGTGTTATCAAGCGGCGCTCGCTTAGCAGTAACCTGCTCACGGACACTCAGTTTGGGTTCAGCTAGGGCCACGCAACTCCTGTCCTCATTACAGCCTTGGTTCAAACGTGGAAAAAAGAGCTGAACTCCAGAGGTGAGGTAAGAGTGACTGCCCTTGACACCAAATTAGCATTTGACCGAGTGTGGCATCAAGGAGCCCTGGTAAAACTGGAATCAATGGGGATCGGGGAAAACTCTCTACTGATTGGAGTCATACCTAGTACAAAGGTAGATAGTTGTCGTTGTTGGAGGTCAACCATCTCAGCTCATCACTGCAGGAGTTCCTCAGGGTAGTGTCCTCGACCCAACCATTTTCAGCTGCTTTATCAATGACCTTCCTTCCATCACAAGGTCAGAAGTAGGGATGTTCGCTGACGATTGCACAATGTTCACCATTTGCGACTCCTCAGATACTGAAGCAATCCATGTCCAAATGCAGCATGACCTGGATAATATCCAGGCTTGGGCTGGTGATTGGCAAGTAACATTTGAGTCACACAAGTGTCAGGCAATGACCATCTGCAAAAAGGGAGAATCTAACCATCGCGCCTCGACATTCAATGGCATTACCATCACTGAAAACCCCATTATCGACATCCTGGGGTTACAATTGACTGAACTGGACCAGCCATATATAGCCATACTGTGGCTATAAGAGCAGGTCAGAGATAGGAATCCTGTGGAGAGTAACTCCCCTCCTCTCTTTCCATATCCTGTCCACCATCTACAAGGCACAAGTCAGATGTGCGGTGGAATACTCCCCACTTTCCTGGATGGGTGCAGCTCCAACAACACCCAAAAAGCTTGACACCATCCAGGTCAAAGCGGCCCGCTTGATTGGCATCCCATCCACAAGCATTCACTCCCTCCACTGACGCATAGTAGCAGCAGTGTGTACCATCTACAAGATGCACTGCAGGAACTCACCAAGGCTCCTTTGACAGCACCTTCTAAACCCACAACTGCTACCATCTAGAAGAACAAGGCTGCAGACACACGGAAGTACCACCATCTGGAAGCTCCGCCCCTGCAAACCACTCACTATCCTGACTTGGAAATACATTGCAGTTCCTTCACTGTCACTGGGTCAAAATCCTGGAGCTCCCTCTCTAACAGCACCATAGGTATACCTACATTACATGGACTGCAGTGGTTCAAGAAGGCAGCTCACCACCACCTTCTAAAGGGCAATTAGGGATGGGCAATAAATGCTAGACCAGCTAGTGACGCCCACATCCCATGAATGAATAAAAAAAAAATCCACTGCATATGTCATTGAGTGGTAAAGACTGCAGCCTTTTGAACTAAGCTCGACAAGTTGCTGCACTGTAACCTGTAGATAATATACAGTCAAAGTGCATCACTGGCAGAGGGATTGAAATTTCAGTTCAGTAGCAAACCGCAATAGAGAATTCCATTATTTGAACTGACATAGAATGTTGAGATACAGCTTTTCCATTTCTTCATAAAAATGGAGATATGCTGTAAACAACAACTTGCATTTGTATAGAGTTTTAACATAGTATATATCCCATGGCACTTCACAGGAGCGTTAGCAATTAAAATTTGTTACTGGGCCCCAGAAGGAGATAATAGGGCATGTGTCTAAAAGTTTGGTCAAAGAGGTAGGTTTTTAAGTAGCAGCTTCAAAAGACAGCGCGTCAGAGGGGTTTAGGGAGGGATTTCCGGAGCTTAGGGCCTAGGCAGCTAAAGGCAGGGCTGATAATGGTACAGCAATGAAAAAATGAGGTACGGGCAAGAGGCCAGAAATGAAGGAATGCAGAGATCTAAAGGAGTTTACAGAGATTAAGAGTGGAAGTACATTGAAAAAGAAATTCAAACACTCAGTTATTAATTGAAAGAATAACACCACAGATTTCAGATTTTAAACAAAAAACCTTTTAATATACAATAGTTGAACAAAGCAAGAACTACTAACTTAGCACTATATTTTGTAAACTCTTATTCTTTAAGTACAAAAGTTTCTATAGGACACTCCCCATTCCACCCAAGAGTTCCCCTATTCTTTACAGGATCTCGACGGCTCCTCCATTTCCCCTGGGGCAAAACCAAAAATTTCAGGAATTCAGTGTTTTTCCTCATTGTTCCCACTATTCCCTGGGGTATGAGATTTCTTGGGCTCCTTCCACTAGCATCGGGCTAGGCAATTGAACTCTCCATAAGCACTTCACGATTGTGGACACCGCAGCTCAAACATGGTCCTCACTGCTTTCTTCCTCATTGAATCCAAAATCAGAAAGCACCCTAGGTTTCCGATAGCCCTCTGCTACTTGTCTTTCTGCTTGTGTCCAAGCTGCTTCCAGGTTCCAACTGTCTGTTTCTGTGAGAAATCTCACAGGTAAACCCAAAACCAAAAATAAACTCCCTCCCAATCTATCACTGCGGCAGTCTGGCATACCTGAGATGTCCCAAATAGAGATTCAAACTAATT
Source organism: Cetorhinus maximus (assembly GCF_964194155.1). Classification (NCBI taxonomy): domain Eukaryota; kingdom Metazoa; phylum Chordata; class Chondrichthyes; order Lamniformes; family Cetorhinidae; genus Cetorhinus; species Cetorhinus maximus. The sequence continues at coordinate 90,111,580 of NC_135885.1, forward strand.
GACAGCGGGAACTTGCAGTCCCAACCGTCATAGCAGGCTGCCATTCCTGCCAGAGGCCATCGGGAAGCCGTTTTGGATCTCATAATCGGGATTTAAATGAACAATCAACTGGAATTTCCACCCTCCACCCCCCCCAACACGCTCCATACCCGTCCTTGCAGGGTGAAGGGGCAGTTAGGGTTGTTGGAGGGGAGAGGAAATGACACACAGATCTTTGGGGTGGTTAGGACAAGGGTGGGCATTTGAACGGTGACCTGGGCGGGCTCATTGGGGAGGGACGGGACGTGGATATTCACTGTAACAGGCCGAAGGGTGATTGGGGGAGTGGGGGTGTTCATGGGTGACCATGGGGAGGTTGACAGTGACACGAGGGGATCATTGGTAATGGCAGGGATGGTGTTGGTTACAGGGGGAGGGGAAAAGTTATTTGAGCGAGCCTCGAAGGACACACGCACCATGGCTGCTCCAGACCTACCCAGTGCCTCGAAGTCCAGATATGGAATTGCTGGATGGGAATAGGGTCATTGGGTGGGCAAAGCTGCAGGTCAGCTCAACTAGACAACTATAGGAGAACCCCAATGTGTCGTTCTAATTAGGCAAAGGGGATTTTATCGAAAAGTCTGTGAAGGGCAAAGGAGCACCATGCATGGGAGGCTTATCGTACATGGCTTGCAAGGACCATGGCAAAGATCGATGTCTTCCTATGCACTCATGATTCCGGAGGGACATAGACCCAGGCAGGGTTGTCCCCTTGAATACAGGGGATGCCCACAGGCATTAAAGTGATCAGACACAATGAAAAGACAGCAGACTTCCTTAAAGTACATATATTAACAACTGTGCATCAACAATGAACAATGATAGTGTACCGATGCCACCATAGTGAGATCAATGCTTCTTAATTTTACATTTCCTGCCACTGCATCTAGGTGTCTCCCGAACATCCGCAGTAGGGGTGGAGGCAGCCTGCTCACCACGATGCCATGTTGCCTTTGATGATTTTGGCAGGCATCCTCTGCAGCCCTGAGGCCTGGAGGGCCCTGGCTTAGTTTGGGTCTCCTGCTCTGGGACAGGTGCAGCATCTGGAGACCTAGAGCTGGAGCAGGTGGGGTTACAGGTAAAGGGGAATTAGAATGGCCATGCACCCTCAAAGACTCCTGAGTGGAGACCCTAGGGCTGTCTGCCTGACTCTCCTCCACTTTTTTGGTGCCCAAGGGCCCCTCCCTGACTTCTTGAGGGAAAGGGGCACGTGGAGGGAGGTCATGGTGCCTAGTCCTCCTCTCGTGTAGCCATTGCAAAAGCTCGCTCATGGCTACAGCAATAGAGTGCAGGTCTGCATGCATTTCTGGCTGAAACTCAGTATCTGATGGACCAGGTTCTGTATGCCACCCTCCCCATGGAAACCTCGATACATGCATATATCGGTGCCACTTCATCAGAGAACAGGAAGATGGACTCCTCCGCCTCACGTGACACTCTGTTGAGGGCCTCCGACATCTCTACCTGATGTTCCCCCGCCTCGTACTCATCTCTCGCATCTTGTCTAGGACCATTCCCAGAGGCTCGTCATCTGACTCAGACTTAGTTGCAGCTTCTTTCCCAGCAGTCCTCCAAGTGCCAGTGACCTTGGCTATCCCTGCCTCCTCCTGCTGCAGACACCTGCCTATGAGGTGACCACCAGAGTGTGAGACCCTGCCTAGTACCCACCAAGGTGTGTGTCTCTCGGCTGGTGGAGGGTGCAGGTAACTCAGCTGGTTCAATATCCTTGTCGTCTTCGTCATCCTCGCTCCTCTGTGGTCTGGAGCTGGTGTGGGACTCGGTTTCGTGGTTGGCCTCACCTTTTTGCTGGCACCTGTAATCAAAAGAGAAGAGAGTGAGTGACTGCATGGTTGCCTTCAGCATGGCACCGAGCATGATCCTTTTGTTTCTATGTAAAGACAGTAGGCATGGTTCCTTAATGCATGGAGGCTGGACGCCAACCTCGCCATCTGTATATGACCAATCCCGAACCTCCCTTGCCAGCTTGGCAGCCTGTTTTTCAAATGGTGTGAGATGCCGGAGTTCAGCCATGCCCCCTCTAATCTTCTCTCTCTCGCACTTGTTATGCACTAACTTGTCCTGTGCAAGGAGAGAAGATGGCTTGAGAGCAATTGGGATGTAGATGGCTTTCACATGCTGCCAGTCTTCACCACAGCCCACTGACTACTGTGTTCCATGTGAAAGATGCACTGCAGCTAATCCACAAGAGTTCTTTAGCAGCACCCTCTAGAACGGTGAGCTCATGCAGTCAGAAGGATAAGGCCGACAGAGTCATGGCATCAGCAGTGAATGCTGGTGCCCCCTACACCAAACTCCCCAGCACAATATGAGCTCTCGGTATGGCACGGTCATAGACCTGCAGTTGCCTCTCTACCTGCAGGCTACAGGGACTTTGGTGGGGTTATGAGGTATCACCGCATCAGGTTGATACATGCTTTTATGCATGGGCAGCATAGATGGTGGCCTTGCACTGAGGCCCATGTCCCAGTTCCCATTCAGTGAGGTGACTATAGGGAGTAGAGGGTTTACTTACACTGATGGCGCGGCTGAGGTCATTCATCCTTTCCCTGCACTGCAGAGCTGTACTCTGATGAATGCGGTTGGCACTCACCACCCTGGCAACTGCCTCCCATGCAGGGTTGGTGAGTTGGGCGGGCCTCCTCTTTCCATCCCTTGGTAGAGGATGTCTCTTCTCTCCTCCAGTGCATTCAGCAGTACTCCCAGCGATACATTGCTCAGTCTGGGTGCCGGTGCTCCTTGGGTTCTGCATTCGAAGTCCTGGTCCGTAGTTAGGAACGCAATAAAGCAGTAGCTGTCTGGGGAAACCATAATTAATGAGCATAGCATCGCGTGATTCGGTGCAATTTCCCTTTGGACTCTGCGGCAGACAATGCTCTTGCTTCTCACCCTCGCTACAGGACTTAGGTCAGGAGCAGAAAATCCCGATCATTATCTCTAATTCCCAAACCTGTCTTTTGATCTGAAAAGTATATGGATACTTGAAGACCTCCCCTTGTTTACCAGTTCTAAATCTTTCTTTGACCTGGGAAACCATATGAATAATTTAAATCCCTTATTGAGACAACCGTAGACATCCCGTCTGCACCACGAAACTCGAGAGAGAGGCCATTGTTTAGTGTTTTCACACTTCGAATTCCAACCTTATAAAATAAACACAGGCCACCCTCTGAATTGCTATTATTCTAGATCTGTTTACCAGCCTCTCAAACATGTGACTTCATTTACATTTAAAAATTTAAATCCCCAAACTAGAAGTTATATTCCTAAAACATATGAACCATGAAATTACATGTTCATAGCACAACATAGGAGTGATGGGTAAACAGGACTATAGGAGAGTTAGAAAGTTTAAACACCAACAGCTCTTGTGGTGCTGCTCCAGTTAAGTCATTTCGAGGACCAACAGCCTAACCACCGGTCGTACATTAGAAAATATAGATTCTGCAATGAGGCAAGCAATTCTAGGTCAGATGAACTTCACTGCTTTCCATTTCAGTTCATATATATTCCTACCCAGAAATAAAGAGATTACATGGAGAACAATTGGTGCCTGGGAAGAATCATCTGAACCCCTCAGATTTTTTCAAGTACTTGCAAGTGCCCATTAATCTTGAGTACAATTTTGACATGTTTTAGTTTTTGCTATTTTGCCAGCAACAGAAATAACAGCAACTGTTGTCAGATACTGATCAGTAAATCAGCAAATGCTTGATATTGTGGCTGTCATGTTCAGTACATTTAGCATCACAGTCAAACCAAGCAATAATCTATGGAAGCAAATTTTCAATTCATATGATTAATGAAGAAAGGAGATCACATTGGACAATTTGAGCTCCACTGTCAAAATGTTAAAAATTCAGAAATTTATATAAAATGCTAGCGGGGTTTGAAGTGCTTCGGTATAAAAATCAAAGAATCATTTTCAGCAATGAACTTATTCGTGAAAAAAGACAAAATAGATGGGACAGCCTAAAGAAGAATATCTTTTCTTCATGCGTGTATGTAAGTGCTGCTGGCAAGGCCATCATTTATTGCCATCCCCAATTGGCACCATGTTTGCAGATTTTTCTGCACAGTTAAAGTGCTTCACGCTGACACTAGTAGGTGCACCCTAATTGGGACATCAATGGAGTTCTATTCCTACCTAACTACTACTGAACATGACAGCCACAATATCAAGCATTTGCTGATTGGCATCTGGATTAGTAATTTTAGAGATGAAGACCTTGAAATTACAACCCTTAAAACACCTGTTTTTCTAGGCAAATATGTTTGAATGTTAAACAAAAATAAAAATACCTGGAAAAACTCAGCAGGTCTGACAGCATCTGCAGAGAGGAACACAGTTGACGTTTTGAGTCCGTATGACACTTCATCAGAACTAAGGAAATAGAGAAATGAGGTGAAATATAAGCTGGTAGAGGGGGGTGGGACAGGTAGAGCTGGATAGGGGGCCAGTGATAGGTAGAGGCAAAGAAGAGATTGCCAAAGATGTCATAGACAAAAGGGCAAAGGAATGTTGACGGTGGTGATATTATCTAAGGAATGTGCTAATGGGGACATTAAGGGTAGCAAGCAGGACAAGCTAGTGGCAGATGGCCCTAAAATTTGTTTGAATGTTGTTGTGCCAACATATATGATCTTGTGGGCTGAGGAGTAAGTACATTCAGCAAATGGAGTGCATTTAAAAATTATAAGGGAACATGATGGTGTATAATGAGGCAATTGGATGTTAAGAGATTGTGGGTTCAGCCCCACTACTGAGACATGAGCATTTAATCTAGGCTGACACTTCAGAACAGTACTGAGTAAATGCATGACTTTTGGAGGCGCTGTCTTTTAGATGAGGATTACATAGGACATACAGCACGGTAACAGGCCATTTGGCCCAATTAGTCTATGCCAGGTTTTATCCTCCACTTGAGCCTCTTTCCATCCTTTCTCATCTAAACCTACCATTGTAACGATCTATTCCTTTTTCCCTCAAATGCTTATCAAGCTTCTTAAATACACCTATACTATTCCCTTCATCCCCTTTGGTAGCAAGTTCCTTTTTCTTACCATTCCTTGATTTCTTATGAATTCCCTATTGGATTTATTGGTGATTATCTTACATTGATGGCCACTTGTTATGCTCCTCCCACAAGAGGAAAAATTCTCTTTGCATCCACTAATCAAAACGTTTCATAATTGTAAAGACCTCTATTAGGTCACCCCTTAGCCTTTTTCAAGAGAAGGCAGAGGGAGTAAACCACTCACCATCTAATAAAAGCCTTCATATCATTGATACTGAAGAAAAAATGTATTCAGCCATAAAAAAAAGCCTTGAAATACTTGTTATGCTATTAGCTTGTGTCAACAGACCAGCAAACACATCAAAAGGACAATCTGTTATTACAACTACTTGAAACTGTCATTCATTCTTAGATGAAAGAAACACAGACTGTGCTGAAACACATTAGCACTTGAAACTCACCCAAGCCACAGCTGTCCAAACAATAGGCTACTCTCTGGGAAGGAATGAACAGAAGGTGCTCATTTCAATTTCAAAGCAGGGTGCCTGTCAGCCAATGTAATGGAGCAAGTGGTTAGATTTTTTTCAAGTGTAGATTTTTTTGAAGTGTCAAAACCGAAATGTAAGGGAGCAGGTAATTAGATTTTATTCAAGTGTAAAAATCAATTTTTTAAAATCAGCCGAGCCATTTAAATCACAGTAGAAAATATGACAGCACAGGTTGACTGGATGTTCTGTAACAGTTTTTACTGTATTATGGTATTTTCTCCATTGGAAAAGCACTGTAATGCATGTGAACAAATGAACAAGGCTGGTTAATGTAAGGGTCAACTTATTTTTAAAGAACAGATCCCTATGATGAATCACTATTAAAAACAGATCTATGTTACAATACAGCACCTAACAGTGACATTTGAAGGTGTGAAAACCTTTTACACTTAATTTTCAGATTGTTCTAGACTCTTCAGACTCTCCATTTTCTTCATGAACTCTCAAACCTGACGTGCTTTTTATGGGCTTCCAAAATCCCACACGGCCAGAGGAAAATGGTGTACGGGAAGATATCTGATTTTCTCCCCCATTTAAAATGGGGAACCCAATCTCAGTTGGGGCAGATGTGTGTTTTGCACACTCGGCATTCCCAACCTCCAAAACAGCAAAGAGGAAAATGGGATTGGGAATGCAGATGAAAATCGGATTTTCTCTTTGAAAAAAAAACTATGCGTGGCCATTCGGTGCACCAAAATGCGCCGCCACATCCAGACAAAAAGTCGGCCCCGATTTCTTTGTGGTCTGAATTAATGATTCTTCAGTTAAGCTAAATAATAACTTTATCAAACAGTAAATAAGAATAAAAATCTTTCTTAACCACTGTTAAAAGATATCAGCATTTGGTTAAACCAGGCAGTGAAGGGAGCACGAGATCGCCATGGTAATGCTGTACCAAATGCTCACCTTCTGATTTTGCTTCATCGACTTTGTAAACTTTTGTTTTATCGAATAAGACCAGTAGTTGTTTTTGATGGAAAGACACCTCTGCTCAAGAAACAAACTTTGGTAAGTACTGTCTAATATTACAATTTCATTTCCATGATTATGTGATTAGATAACAAAAGCCATACCATTTTAATTTCATCCAAATCTATTTTATAAAATGTTTGTTGCTTATATTGTCAGTTGTTTATATTAACTTCATCAAAGTTCAAGAACATTAAAACCATTACGCAAAAAAATGAACCTTTTTGTGCAGGTATATAAAAGTTCCTCAGCAAGAGTTGAACCAATAATTTTTTAAGGAATACAGTAAACTTTGCATTATCCAGCACTGTACCAACCAGAATTCTCTGTTAACTGGAATTTCTGACAGTGCAATTTTTTTTTAAAGCCGGTCACTTTCGGTGTTCAGATTTTTACAAAACTACTAGGTTGTAATCTTGAAATTATTAAATTATTGGGTCAGATTTGGTTATTGTGCCTGAACAAAGATATACTGCCCAGAGCAACTGACAGTGAAACTGGCATTGATTTTTTTTAAAAGCTGGCCTGAAGGTCATGATGTCAGTTGTGGTATCAGCTTGGTCTTCAGTTGTGCTGGTTTTACTGTGATGCCCTGCTGTGCTGGGGCCTTTGACTCCCAGCTGCTTGCCCACTTCCCTCAAATCCCTCAAAGACAGAGCAACAGCTTGTCTTGTGTCAGGAATAATGTAACTCCCTCTTAACCAGTATTTTTGATTAACAGGCATCATGCTGGATAACAAAAATTTTACTGTATGTAGGTGGCATGATAGGTTCAAATCTATGCACCTGCATGGACGTGCAACAATTATGTAGTGCTTTGTACTTAATTATTACAGCCACATACATCCTCCAGTGCTTAGGCTAATGTGCCATCACTCACTTTCCCGCTACTCACTGCTCCTCCAATCACAGGCTGATTCTCTCCCACACTTGCTGCTAATAGGCTCACAAGTGAAATACGGTTGAGCCATCTTCAAAATGCACTGCAGCAACTCACCAAGGCTCCTTCAGCAGCACCTTCCAAACCTGCAACCTCTACCACCTAGAAGGACAAGGATAACATGCATGGGAGCACCACCATCTGCAAGTTCCCCTCCAAGCCCCACAACGTCCTGTCTTGAAACTATATCACCATTCCTTCACTGGATCAAAATCTTGGAACTCCCTCCCTAAGTACTGTGGCTGCACCTATACCAGATGGATTGCAGCAGTTCAAGAAGGTGGCTCACCACCACCTTCTCAAGGGCAACTAGGAATGGGCAACAAATGCTGGTCTAGCCAGCGGCACACTTATCCTGTGAAAGAATAAAAAAATGTTCTTTAACTCTGGAGTCTTGTATCTAAGCATTCTCTCTCTCTTTTCAGCTTGGCTATCCTAGAAGTCCAACTCACTGTTAGGAGTACTTCAGTTTTCAAGGGTTTACACCCTTTTAGCTGAACTCTGCTTGGAAGATATGTTCCCTGCTCTGCAGCCAACTTGTTCTAAACTCCAAGGGGAGAATTTTTCCCCCGTCGGGGGGGTTGTGCGGGGGCAGGTGGGAGCTGGCACAAACCCAATCAGCGCCCCCGATCGGGTCCGCGCCGCCATTTTACATGGGCGGGCCAATTAAGGCCCGCACAGCGTGCCGTGTGCGCGAAAGAACACAAAAATCTCCAAGTCACAGAAGTGCCTCAGGAAGATTAGTTTAAGTTTCAATAATTTAAATAAAGAAAAGAAAATTTAGGACATGTCCCCTCATGTGACAGTGTCAATGAACATTAATGAAAAAATTTATTTAATTTACAAACCCTTCATGAAACCTCATCCCGCCCATGGATGAGGTTCCGTGAAAAATGCGAAGGCCGTGTGGGCTCTTAGCCTGCCTGCCAACCTTAAGGTTGGATGGGCAGCTCAGTTTATTACTTTAATTGATATTTAAATGGCCTTAATAGGCCTTTGACAGTCCGGCGGGCGTGCAGCCGAGTTGGCTGCGTGCCCGCCGAACTGAAAATCTAAACGATGTGCAGTGACATCGGGATGCCTGCCCAACATCACCCCGCGTTATTTTACACCTCGGCGAGCAGGCCCTGCCCCCGCTTACTAAGCCGAAAATTCTGGCCCAAAAAGGTTTCCTGAAACAGAACAACACAAAATCTATTCCCACTATAATTAACTCTTGTTGACCTTTTTTCTATTGTGTTTCTCTAAGACAACTTGGTCACATGATCAGTTACCATAAGCAAGATGTTTTACTAGAAATCATCTCCCAGAGAGACCTAGTTCTTAAAGGGACCACCACCCTAAAATAAAATACAGCTTTTTCCCCCAAAACACATGGGCCATCACAGCAGTTACAGGGATAATTGGACTTGGATACACAAGCATAATTCCATCCTGATTTAGATTTAGAAGTCATATTCTATGATCATAATAAATTTGATCCTGTATATTATTATTTATATGTAGTTTAGAAACCAGAGGGGTAGCTTTGATTGGACTGTAATTGTTTTCCTGAAGTACAGAATGAGAGGCTGGGTGATGCAAAATTGCTATAGCACCTCCACTGGCAGAGGTACGTAAGTTTACTTTGTCAGTTTCTATTATGAACATAGGAATTAATAGCAGGAAAAATTAACATCAAAGTGTGAAAGTCTTTTAAAATGATGGATCTGAATTGCTTTTGTAGCATGTACCTTTTCCCTCAGTTGTTTTCTCTAATGAAGTTCCATCTCAGGTAAGGTTAATCTCGCACTCAGTTTCTTTTGCCAAAGTGGAGTTGGCCTTCACATTGCTTTGTATATGCTTTATAGTTGCACAATGTCATTTGCTTCTGGTTAATTTGAAGTCATCATCTATTTTAGACTAACAGGTGGCAGAGAAAGGAGCTGGCAGTTAAAGACACAAAGAAAACTACAGATAAGCTATTGAGAACCATATTGAAGCAGCATGCCTTAAAAAATGTTTTGGGTGGCAGAAGGTTAGTGAAGTACTTTAAAGTTTAAGATTATGTTGACTTCAACAAAAACAAAAGTTTCAAAAAATGTTGAATGTTTTGCTAAAATAATTGTTCTCCTTTGATGTTGCACACAGGAAGTGAAAACTATCTACACTATTCAGTTTAAGGAGAGTTAGAGAAGGGCAATACTTGGACCATGGAATGGTGGGGAGAGACAGATAGGAGGGAGATTGGAGTGTGAGAGACAAAAAGAAGAGGGTTGGGAATGAAATAGAGAAAGTAGTGGGAGGGGACAGAGAGAATAGGGTCAGATTGTTTTTTTCAGTGGAATCAGAAGGAAGAATAATTAAGCAGTGAGAGAAAACATCTCTCAATGACTTAAGGAAAAAGAAGTTCAGGTAGGATAACTATAAACATATTGGGAAAGTTTTATGGAAGAGCAGCATCCCAACACTGGAGAGTGCAAAGGATAAATGTGCTAGATCAGTTAGATTGTGTTTGGAGGCAGGGAGTGGGGAGGAGAAGAGATTGCAGATGATACAAGGAACCTCTATTTTGTTGGGTGGTGCAAGATAATAGGACACGGCGAGAGAGTGGATTGAGGAGGAGCTGATAATTTGACTGGATTGGATAGGGAGCCAGTGCATTAGGAGAATCATGGAGAAGTCCGAGTTTGACCTTGGTTGCTAAAGTACAAGGCATCAAATTGAGAGAGCATAGGGCACTCAAATTCAGCTGACCATAGCCATTGTTTACACAAAAGGCCAAATTGGGAAGCTAGGCAGTATGAATGGTGCCAGCACATTAAAACCTAATAATTTGATAATTGCATGATAAATAACAAGCATGATCCTAAAAATCATTATACTTCGTTATATTTGTGCAGGAGTTTTGAGCCTTAAGCATGTAAACTCTACAACCAGTTTAGATTAGCTCTTGATTTGCACCTAATTTTACTTGATGTTTTCAACATTGTAAACCTCTAATCACAGTATGTGCAAATGCTACTGCAGTTTATGTGAACACTTTATAATAGATTTTACCATAGAGATTTTCTGATAGGATTTTCAATCCATTTAAAAATGGAATGTTGTGACCCACCCAATGATTTAAATGTATATACTTAGTTAATCCCCTGTGGCATGGGCCCTCCAGTGGTCAAAGCCAGAAACTGCAGGCAAGCTGATAGTTTTTTTTAACCATCTTTAGCAGTTAGTGTTACTAACATTAACTAAGACTAAAACATTGAAAATCATCATCAGAGCCCCTCTTGCAGGTATTGCAAGTAAATTGTAATGGGAAAATATCATAAAGGACATGGGACCTTTGATGGATTTTGAAATGGAATATTGTAAGCCACTAACCGTTTTTAATAAATGAGACTTGAGTATTTGTTACAAAGAAGAAGTCTTTGAAGAAGAAGTAGTACATCTGCAGATGTACTTGTAGGTTTAAAAGGGGTGTAAGAATGAGAAACATCCAAAGGAAAATAGGAAATTAAAATTATAATTTTTAAAATGAATGTTTTTTCTCTCTCTCCTCAAGCGAATGGGTAACCTGCTCTAAGGCCTTTGCAACTCTTGGTAGTCTGCTGAAAGATGTGCAATTTAGCCAATTTTCTCTAACGCTGTGGAGAGGTGCAAAATGGTGACTAAACCTCTCCTCCCTATAGTGCAGTAGGGAATTTGGTAAAACCAGAGAATTATAGCTGCATCCTTTCCTCACCAAGTGCCATGTGTTATTGCTTCAAAGTACTGTGCCACTGACATGCAAATCTGGTGTTCATTTGTAACATTCCAGGCTGTTGATGCAATTTCTTTCCAATCAAATTTTAGTTTAAAATCAGACCCGAGTAAATAGTTGAAAGTCAATTAATGCAAGGTCATAATCACTTAAGCAGCAAGTCATCGATATGTATTCAGATCATTAGGGACAGATAAATTGCTTAGAATTGCTGTGGTTGGCACAGACCCTTCTGTTTAACATGACCTCTGAATGTTCTTCACGGACATGACATGGTTGCCAGTCATACATGGTTGGATTTTCCTGTGTGCAGAATTTCTGTGTTTGAGTATCGTAGTTCTTTTGCTTTATATTAATAGCATTAGTAGGTTAAAATTATTTTCTATTTGAGAAGAGGCTGATGCCATTGAATCAATACGTATATAAAATAGTTAACTTTCACATTGACATTTGAAAATGGGGACTATGGAGAGGGAAGTTAGGAATGGACTGTAAAATTTTGTGCTGATAAACGCCAATTTTTGAAAGTTTTTGACCCTAAATTTCAATGTCATGAATGTATTTTATTCCATTCACTAATGTGAGTGAAAAAGATGGACTGACTGAACAAGTTTATATATGAATCAACTTTTCTGCTTACATTAGGAACCAGAGAAGTATTTCTACTAGAAATTAAATGTTTTAGCAAAGTATTTTTCTTGTCAACAGTGGTGAGATCGTACCCAGCCTTTCTCAGGTGAAAAGAGGAGAAACTGATGATATTTTTATTCTGCCTTCCTTGGTAAAGAAGGAGGAAAACAGGTTTGTTTCTTTTTTTTAAAAAAAACTCTAATCATACTAATATTGAAGTAAATATATAAAGTACTTTAGTGGATTTTTGTGTAAGCAATATATTGGGACCAGTAATCAATTTCTAATGCTGTATATTCAAGTACTGGCACAAATCAGGTGTATTAAATAATGCCACACTTAAATTGGCAGATTTAACTGCTTGTAAGAGTACTTTGATTTTCTCCAAAACAAGAACAATCATTGCACAGTACAAAATCATTATTATGCCTACATAACATTTAATTTAATGTTTTATGGCTGACCCTTTCCCCCAGGGAATTCCCATTTCCCTGGTATATTAATTACTTTGAAGAAGTAACGAAGTGTAGACAAGGGTAATGCAGTGATATAATATATTTGGATTTTCAAACGGCCTCCGATTAAAGTACTGCACAGTAAACACATGACTAAACTCAGAACATTTGGAGTCAGGGAACAAGTACCAGAATGGATAGCAAGCTGTCAACAAAACAGAAAATAAAGTAGGGGGTTAAGGTTTGCTACTTAGACTGGCAAAAGGTAGGAAATGGTGTTTCACAGGGATAGATGCAGGGACCATTGTTGTTCACAATTTACATTAATGATTTCAACATGGGAATTGGAAATAACGTTTCAACATTTGCAGAAACATCAAATTGGGGGTTTTAGTTTATACTGAGGAAGAATATGGCAATATACAAGAAGGCATTAATCAACTTGCATAATGGATGGGTGACTCAAATTAATTGCAATATAGATAAGTGTGAGTTGGTGTATTTTGATAGGACGAGGAAGCTACATACTGGGATAATAAGACTCTGAATGAGGTAGAGGAGCAAAGGAATCTAGGGGTACAATTATACAAATCACTAAAAGCAATGTGATCTTGTGGCTCAGTAGGTAGCACTCCTGCCTCTGAGCCAGAAGCTCTGGGTTTAAGTCCCACTCCAGGGTTGGCCATGGAAGGGATCATTCATGACATGGTTCAACAGGTGGTTGATATTCTCCAAAGGGGGAAAAATGTGTATGGACATAAGAAACAAACTTACTAAAAGCAGTTAAAAAGGTTTATACCATCACAAAGGAAAAGAAATAAACCAAACACTTGGGTTCAAAAGAGATCATACTAGAATTTTATAAATCATTGGCTAGGCCCCACCTGGAGTTTTGTGGACAATTCTGGCAGCACATTTCAGGGAATATGTCAACACCTTAGAAAGAGTACAGAGGACATTTACCAATATGTTGCCAGGAATGAGGGACTTTAGTTATGAGACAAGATTGGAACAGTTAGGCCTGTTCTCCTTTAAACAGAATATTTAGAGGTGACCCAATAGAGGTTTTCAAGTTGATACATTTTGAAAGAGTAAGTAGAGAAACAATATATTTTCTCTGACAAGTGAGCTGAACCCTGAGGTGCTAGGTTTAAAATCATTGGCAAAAGATCTAGAGGGGGAATGAGGAGTAATGTTTGCACTCCAAAATTGTTGGGATCTGGAACAGTATACCTTAAAAAGTTGTGGAAGCTGATTCCATGAATAATTTTCAAAGTGAGTTTGACCCGTGCTTGAGGTTGAGGAACTCATAAGGTTACGGACAAAAAGCAGGGGTGTGGAATTGACACACAACTGCTCTTTCAAAGAGCTAGCCCTGCACAATGTACGAATGGCTACTTCTGTGCTGTTTCTGTGGCTCTATGATTTCTAGAGGAAAATACTGAAAGACAGAGAAATTGAATTAGAATCTTGATTAGATCACAAACAGTTCTGGTCTCCATATTATGAAAAGGATATAGAGACACTGAAGAATGTGCAAAAAAGATACACAAGGTTCACAAGGATATCAGAACTGAGAGGATACACTTATCAGGAAAGGCTAAACATGCTGGGAATCTTTTCTCTCAGAGAAGACTGAGGATAACCTGTTAGAAGACTTTAAGGTAATTGATAGAATTTGAGAGTTGACAAAGTGAAGGTTTTGCCATTTGTGGGGGAGTCCAAACCTAGAGGTCATAAATATAAGATAATTAATACATCAAATAGAGAATTCAGGAGGAACTTCTTTGCCCATAGTGTGGTGGAATGTGGAACGCACTACTACAAGTTAAAGTTGAAGCCATAACATAGATGAATGTAAGGGGAAGCTAGTCAAGCACATAAAGGAGAAAGGAATAGAAGGATATGCAGATAGGGTAGGAGGAGGCTCAAGGGAAGAATAAACACCAAGATAGGCCTGATCAACCGAACAACCTGTTTCTGTACCATAGATTTATGTAGCCTTATGATGGCTGTAAACCTTTTTGCCAGATCTTGGCAAGGAAGAGGCATTCCTGACGTCTGACCTACCCATCACTCTTGCCAATTGGAGAGTGGAGAAGTATCCTCAAGGAAGGAAACTCCATCCTCCCCCTCACCACCCCCCAGCAACATGCAGTGGTAAGTTTAATTGCCCATACATATTCCTACTCCCTTTCCTGGAATCAGCTTCTGAACATTCTGCATCCATGCCGATTGCTCAAGAGACATAGCCCCAGAAATGGAATAACACACTTCAGCTGTGTTATTCCTGTCTATTGCCAGGGCAGCAGGCATATCTGCCCATTTTTAGTTTAATCATCATTACATTTTGACTTTTAAATGTTAACAATGAGATTTGCTATTGAAATGATATTTATAATTTTTTTTGATGTACTCTTCATACAAGTAATATTTTACTGTTTTTTAGTTCAGACGAAGAGGCAGAAAAGGAGTGGGAAGAACGTATGAACAATGAAAAACAATTCCAGGTGAACTATCAGCAATAATTTCTGTGTGTGTGAGAGTATTTCGTGGCATTGGCCATCGTGTCTGGGCCGACCAAGATTCAAGAGCAGCCTTCCCAGCCAAGCCACAGAAAAGTCACGTGGGCACTATTGATCAAAAACCCTGTCCTCCAAATTTCCCAAAAGCTCAACTATCAGTAGGGAGTAAAACAAGCACTGGCTTCCAGGATCCACAATATCACAAATCCATTTAAAATCTGTGTTGGAACATCTTGCCTTTACTTTATCAACATCAGTAACTCTTAGAGATTGGGAGTGAAATGGGAACAAGCAGTTGGTCAACGAATTTATTGCCAGGATTTTATGGCCCCTCCCGCCCGACAGGATATTACGGCCCTGCCGAACTGAAAGGAGATTTAACTGGCTCGCGGCATCTGTTGAGGGGACACACGCCATGGCGGGGCCAGAAAATCCCGGCCTACGTGTGCATTGTGAGGCCAGGCCTCTGGTCAAGGTTTGATGGAGTTTGGAAGTTTAGTTGTACAGAGTGTTGGCTGTCATGCGTTTTTTTTTAAAATCCGCTGGGTCCATTTGAGACTCATTGGGCAGAACTTTCTGCCTGTCAGGCGGGCCAGTCGGGAGCAGGCAGCCAGTTAAGGCCTGTCCAGTGTGACACTCACCCGGTAGCGCTCAGCACTACCTGTGCGGGTGGGGGGGGGAGGAGGGAGAGTCAGGGCCTGCACTCTGTCCCAGATGCGCACAAAAGAATACAGAAATCTCCCTGAGGCACAGAACTGCCTTAGGGAGATAAAATTCAAATTGAAAGTTAGAAAAAAAAGAAAGATAAAATTATTCAGACATGCCCCCTCATGTGACACTGGGACATGTTTATGAATTGTCATAAAATTTTATATTTAACTAATAAAACCTTCATGAAACCTCATCCTACCTTTGGATGAGGTTTCATGCAAAACGTGAAGGCCGCTTGAGTTCTTCGTCTGCCTGCCAACCTTAAGGTTGGACGGGCAACCCCGTCAATTAGTTTAATTGCTGCATTAATGGCCTTAACAGAACTTTGACAGTGCGGCCACGCAGCCGACTCCAGTGCTCCCCCGCCGAACGAAAGATCGGAATGAATGACAAACAGTGACGTTGGGATGCATACCCGACATCACCGTGCGACATTTTACACGTCAGCATGTGGTGCCCATCCCCGTACGCCGAAGAGAAAATTCTGCCATTGGTTACTTTGACCAATTTTATTCGGTGCCTTTTATTTCTTCGCGGACTGAGCAATGTAGTCAGGTCGTGTCTATTTTCTGGTATACTATCATGGACACAATATTTTAATAGGATCATGGATTGTTATATGCTCATTACAAACATGTATATGCTACTTGTTATTTTGATAAACAATGTGAAATTGTCTAAGGAAATGGATCCCTCTTAACAGCAAAATTTTGAAAAAATCATATTTTCATATATATTGATAGATAATTGTTGACAACATTCAGTTTTACAGAAGGAAAACACTGCAAATGCTGGAATCTGAAATTAAAAACAGAAATGCTGGCAATACTCAGCTGGTCAGGCAACATCCGCAGAGAAAGAGAGTAAACATTTCAAATCAATTGTCTTTCAGAAGAACTGGCAGATGTTAGAGGTGAACAGCCTTGAAGCAAGTGCAGAGCCAGGAAACAATGGGCAGCAGGAAAAAAAGGGGAGGAGTGTATGATTGGATGGAGGGAAAGAGTGATTAAATGAGAAAAGTGCAAATGGCACATTGTAAAAGGAGGTAATAATGAGGCAAGTATAGAACCAAAAGTTAGGCCCAGATGAGGTGTAAATGATCATAGCAGAAAAGCAGAGGGGGAAGGAAGCATGGAAATTGTCGCAGAGTATGGTGAAAATAAGGCTGGTACACACCATGCAATTAGCACCAAGCTACCAGCAGTGTACTGATGCATTATAATGTCAGTCCCCTCCTTGCACATGAAATTAATCGTGATCAGCAGAAACTAAGCCATCACATCATTATTTGAATACAGCACCAAACGTGGAGGAATTTGGTCGTAGATGCAATATTAACTAGGAAATAAAAGTGAAAGGTCAAAATTCTGTATTTTGTTAGTGAACATAGCTTTGAATAAGAAATCCTTTGCTCACCTGATTCCCCATCTCCCACAGATTGGTGAATAATGAAGATTTCACTGGGATAAAGATTATACTGATTATCCATTGAGGAAGAAAGAGAAAAATGTATTAATGAATATTCTTTTATATATCGATCTCACTGATACAAAATATATTGAATGTAAACCTTCTGCTCAGTACCATGTAGCCAGTGCTTTTACATTAGCCCCTGTGCAGTGATGCTCTGTGTTTTAGGGAAACCCAAGTGCTTTCACAACCTTTCCTTACATAATGTGTATAAAAAATCTTTTGCATAATTGTCCAGCTGACAAAAACGGAAAATGAAGCAAATACGAGAAAAGCCAAATGCATGTCGTGTTCCTCTGCCCTCAACATTTGACCATTTTGCTCCTTTTGCCAATCCTGATGCTATTATATCCTTTTCCTACAAAAATATTTTCAACCGCTGCCACTGTCGTTTCCCCCCCCCCGCCAATCTATTTAATACCCAATTCTCCCCAATTCTTTTGTTTTTCAGATTTTTTTATTAGGTTACTATTCTTGAGCTGACAAGTTTTGAAAAGCAACAAAATGCAAGAAAAGCCATATATGCAAGGCTGTCCCTGAACAGCTGGTCAATATATACAACAACAACAGCAGCAAACAAAAACAGAAAATGCTGAAAAAACTCAGCAGGTCTAACAGCATCTGTGGAGAGAAAGACAAAGTAAACGTTTTGAGTCCGTAGTCATACACAATGTAGTCATATGGACTCGAAATGTTTATTCTGTCTTTCTCTCCACAGACGCTGTCAGACCTGCTGAGTTTTTCCAACATTTTCTGATTTTATTTCAGATTTCCAGCATCCGCAGTATTTTGCTTTTATCTTTGTGGTAAATATATATCTTTCTCTTGCTGCTCCCAACGACATAGTTGCCTGGTCCCTTGACTAAGCCAAAAATACTTCAGGATAATTGAGCTTCGACTGCATCTTATTTTTGCATAATGAGAAGCAACAAATAATGCTTTTTTAAAATTTTTCAATTCCATTTAGAATGTATTTCTTGAGAATCCTCATTCTGTAGACATTGAATCAGAAGACTTTGCTAGTTTACCTCCAGAGGTAAGACATGAAATCCTGACGGACCTCAAAGAGTTCACCAAGCGTCGAAGAAGCCTATTACAGACCATGCCTCAGGTATCTTCATTCTTTTATATTGGCAAAAATGTGTTATAGTTAAGATTTATACAGAGATTAGTTTGTGAATCTATGCTTTGTCTCATCTTAAAACATGAAAATTTTATGAGCAAGTCAAAAGGGACTCAGTAGAGTGCCTGCCTCTGTGTTAACACAATGTTATTGCAATTATACAGCTCTTCCTTGAGGCGTTTCCCTGCCTGGTTGATGATCTGTAACTACAAAGCTGAAAAAAGAAATCTTTTTATTAAGAGGTTCTATCTCACTGACATGTCTTCAGGTCAATTTACATCCAACAACCTGCTCTGATAATTCTGCTCACATTTTGACAGCTGTGACAAATTCCACCATAACAGCTGAGACAATCCACGGCATTCTAAAACAATCAGCAGCATTCTAAATAAAGAACCCACAACATTCTAAAAAAACTGTCAATTTACCTTATCTCCCAGTGTTAACAGATCCTTTAAAAAATTCCAGTATTTGGATCCTGTTCTGCATCCTCACCAAAAATTAATCATTTCTTCCTAGGGCCATGCCCTATATGCATACCAAGTTTCGTTGAAATCCATCCATTAATTTTTTTAATATATTGTTTACAAATACAAACTAACAAACAGGGGTGGAAACAATGGGCCAAATCTTCCAGTCTCCATGGGAATTGCTCTGGAAGTTTCAATTTCCAATGGGCGATTTCCTTGCTGCCTGGAACCCTCTGCGAAAGTCTTTGACTCTGAGCTAAGGCCGGAGATTTTGGACAGATCCATGGTACTTACCTGAAGAGTTATCCAGGAAATGTCAGATTAAAATTTAGGGCAGGATTTTGCCCTTGGTGGGGGTGCTAGGTAGGGGTGGGCAAGGGCAGTCGGGAAGCCGACCCCCGCCCGCGATCAGCTCCACACCACGATTTCACGCGGGCGGGCCAATTAAGGCCCACCCTGCATGGACTGCGAGCAGCAGCACTAAGCGCTGCCTATGCAGGTGGGTGGGGAGGAGGGAGAGATGGACCTAGCGCACAGTTCGCGCATGCACACGAAAGAGTGCTTCAATCTCCCTGAGCCACGGAGCTGCCTCAGGGAGATTGAAGTGCTTTTTAAAAAAATTAATAAAGACAGTAAAAATTTAATAAAACGTGTCCCCTCATGTGACTCTGTTTAATTCCAAAATAAAGTTTTCGTTTAATGTTTATTTGCTTTAGGAAACCTTATCCTGCTTGTGGATGAGGTTTCCTTAAAAATGTAAAGGCCGCTTGGCCTTTTCGCCTGCCCTCCAACCGTTAGGTTGGATGGGCAGCGTAAATTTCAAGTTAATGAGGTTGTTAATGTCCTTAATTGGCCTTTTAATTATGGGAGGGTGTGCAGCCGACTCTGGCGCGCGCCCGTTGAGCAAAACACCGCGAGATTGTGCAATGACATCGGGACGCACGCCCGACGTCATCGCGCATCATTTCATGCTCAGTCACGTGCCCATATGCCCAGCGTAATATTCTGGCCTTGGTCTAACATCTGAGTAACTACACAACTGATTTTCCCTGAGTCACCCTCCCCATTGCCCCTGACTACCTTCCCCCGATCCCCCTCCCTGATTACCACCCCTGACCACACAACTACCCCTCCCAACCAGGTTACCCCATCCGAATACACCCTCCCAACCCCTCAACTACCCCTGACACAACCCGACTAATCCTCCCGACCTGTCTACCCCTCCTGACCTGACTACCAACCTATTGTTCAACAACCGCTCCCATCTCACCCCCTACCCATCTCCCCTGCTCACCCACCTCTCCCACATACCCTCCTCGCCCCTACCCACTACCAACCACCTCAACCACTCATTTACCCTACCACCCATCCATTCTACGCATTCACTCATTCATCCGTTCACCCGTCCACTCATCCATTCACGAACATTCAAACGCTGGACGTCTAAACTTGCCGAGCGGCAGCCAGTGCCATAAAAAGGGACGTGCTCTATCTTTTCCTGACTCGACTCCGCTTTGACAGATTTCCCAGATGGAAGCTGCGCACTGCCTTTCCAGAAAAGCCATGCTGACAAGGTCCTGAAAGAAATGCAGAGTAGCGAAGAATCGGATGATGATTTCAGTTCCTCAGAAGACCTGGGCCAATACCTTCAGTGGCGGAGTTAATTATCATTAAATGATCCAGTTATAATTTTCAAAATAATCCAGTATTTTTTGGCCATTAATTTACAGTGGTTAGGTTGTATTAATTCACCTGTTAATGTAAATGTCATGAGGCACCAATAGCATCCTGGCTGGCAGTTAAGGGAGAGATCCACAAGACTCCACAACAGAGGAGTGGAGCTTTGCTAGCAGTGAATATAGGTTGAAAAATCAGGGTATAATGTTATTGATTTGTCTCAAACCTCCGCTTGCCACTAATGAGGTTCGATGCTGAAGGCGTTCAATAAGGTACTGCACATAAGGCTACTTACTAAGATGAGCCCATGGTGTTGAGGGTAGTATATTATCCTGGATAGAGGATTGGCTAACTAATAGAAGGCAGAGAGTTGGGATAAGGTGGGCATTTTCAGGATGGTAACCTATAACTAGTGGAGTGCCACAGGGATCAGTGCTGGGGCCTCAATAATTGACAATATATATTAATGACTTGGATGAGGGAAGTGAATGTCCTATCGCCAAGTTTGTGGATGAAACAAAAATAGGTAGGAAGGCAAGTGGTGAGGATGACACAGAGTCTATAGAGGGATATAGACAGGTTAAGTGAGTGGGCAAAAACTTGGCAGATGGAATATAATGTGGGAAAATGTGAAGATATGCACTTTGTCACGTAGAATAGAGGAGCTGAATATTATTTAAATGGAGAAAGCTGCAGCACAGAGGGACTTGGGGGTCCTTGTGCATGAATTCCAAAAAGCTAGTATACAAGTTCAGCAGGTAATAGGGAAAGCAAATGGAATGTTGGCCTTTATTTCAAATGGAATGGCGTATAAAAATAGGGAAGTCTTGCTAAAACTATACAAGGCACTAGTTAGACCACACCTAGAATACTGTGAACAGTTTTGATCCCCTTACCTAAGGAAAGGTATGCTGGCATTGGAGGCAGTCCAGAGAAAGTTCACTAGGTCAATCCTGGGTATGAAGGGATTTTCTTATGAGGAGAGGTTGAGTAGGTTGGGCTGTACTCATTGGAGTTTAGAAGTATGAGAGGAGACCTTATTGAAATATGTAAGATTCTTAGTGGGCTTGACAGGGTAGATGCTGAGAGATTGTTTCCCTTTGTGGGAGATTCTAGGACCAGAGGATATAATCTCAGAGTAAGGGGTCGCCCATTTAAAGAAGAGATGTGGAGGAATTTCTTCTCTGAGGGTAGTTAATCTGTGGAATTCTTTACTGCAGAGGGCTGTAAAAGCTGGGTCGTTAAGTATATTCAAGGCTGAGATATACAGATTTTTAATCAGTAAGGGAATCAAGGGTTATGGGGAAAACGCAGGAAAGTGAGTTGAGGGTTATCAGATTAGCCATGATCTCATTGAATGGCGGAGCAGACTCGATGGGCCGAATGGCCTACTTCTGCTCCTGTGCCTTATGGCATAATTTTGTAAAACTTTGTGTCAGGACTGTTGAAAAATGTTCATCCTATCGCCCTATTGACCTGATAAATTGAAGTTGGTGCTATTGATAGAAACATGCACCTAGGACTGAATGCAAAGCCTGAACGTTTACAGCACCAGAAACTTTTGTACTCGCTAAGCTAATCACACTTTTAGCATGTTACTTCTCACACCAAGAGGCTGAGATATCATGTTACACTACAAGAATAGTGCTACAAAAACCTACTTTCATTGTAATACTAAAACATTACAATATATACTTTAAAAAAAACCTGACGAGACAGACTTTTAGTATTTTTACTCTTTCTGTCTTCCTGCCATATTAGCATACACTGATATTTATGTTTCATTCTTTACACAACAATTTGCATTCATGTAGTGACTTTAACATAGTAAAACGTCCCAAAGTGCTGTACAGAAGCGTTACCAAACAAAAAGTGACCCCCAAACCATATAACAATATTAGGACAGTTGGCTGAGAGCTTGGTCAAAGAGGTAGGATATAAAAGACCATCTTAAAAGAGGAGAGAAAGGTGAAAAGGCCCCAGAGCTTGGGGCCTAGGCAGCTAACAGCATGGCTGCCAGTGATTTAAAATGTACAAGAGGTGAGAATTGGGGGAGCGCAGACATCTAAGGGTTGTGGGGCTGGAGGAAATTGCAGGAATAGGGAGTAAGAATAAGACCATGGACAGCTTTGAAAGCGAGGATAAGAATTTTGAAATTGAGGGTTTGCTGGACTGGCAGGCCACATAGGTCAGCAAGCACAGTGAACAGGACTTGGTGCGAGTTAGGATATGGATGAGCTCAAGTTTAAGCATTGTAGAAATTGGGATGCCATTGGAATAGTCAACTCTAGAGGTGACAAAGACATGGGTGAGGTATCAGTTGCAGATAAACTGAAGCAGAGTTGGAGTCGGGCAGTGTTACAGAGATGGAAGTAGACACTCTTGGGGATCGTGCAAATGTATAGTGAGAAGCTCATTTTGGGATCATTTACAACACGGTTGTGAATGGTCTGATTCAGCCTCGGCCAGTTGCCAGCGGGAAGGATGGAGTTAGTAACTGGGGAACGAAGTTTGTGGCAGGGGCTGAAAACAATGGTCTCACTCTTCCTGATATTTAGTTGGAGTTTATGGGCAGAATTTTGCCCTCATCGGGCAGGCGGGCCCAGGAGCGGTTACGTAGCCAACTGCCGCCCGCGATCGGGCCCCAGCATTGATTTCATGCTGACTGGCCGCTCAGCGCTGCCAGGGTGGGGGCAGGAGGTGCAGGAGCGCCGAAGTATGCGCACACATGGGAGTGTGTGCATTAAAAGCTCCCTGAGGCACAGAGCTGCCTCAGGGAGCTGAAGAATTTTGAAATAAAAAATAAAGAATTTGAAAATGTTAATAACATATCCCCTCATGTGATTCTGTCACATGAGCAGGGACATGCTAGAAGTTAGTTTGAAAACTTTTAATTTTTTTAAATCACTGATTGAAACCTCATCCCGCCCGTGGATGAAGTTTTGCAAAATACCCAAAGGCCGCTTGGCCTTTTCGCCTACCCGTCAGCCGTAAGGTTGGACGGGCAGTGAAAAATTTCATTTAATTAGAGCTTTAATGGCCTTAATATGCCTGTTAATTGTCGGCGGGCGTGCTGCCGACTCCCGCACGCACCTGCCAGCTGAAATATCATGCGCGATGATGCCGGGACGCTCGCCCAACATCATCGTGTGTCATTTTACGGTCATTCGGGTCGGGCGCGCCTCCGCCCAACAAACTCAATATTCTGCCCTATGTGTACCATTTCCTATCAGTTATCTACGTATTTTATAATCAAAACTTGTATTTTATGTTGTTATGCAGCTTTTGCATTATGGCTGCCATATCTTTATGCAAGAAGTAGTGTTCTACTACTCCGACAGGAGACAGACAATACATAGGGGAATGGGCGGGCGGAAAGAGAAGATATTGTGGTAAAATAGTGCTTTTCTTAAAATTAATGAAAAATCACGTGAATTATATGTGTTAACTCAGCTGTTGACTTTAAGGGGAAATAATTCTTTAAACCAAGATTTTTTTATGTCTAAGCAGAAATTTGTTTTAGTAAGCCTTGTTACTATTCTTTTCAAAGGAGTCAACCGATTTTTCCCAGTATCAGCTGACTGGTCTCCTTAAACGCAACAGACTTAATCAACATATTGAAGGCGTTCAGAAAGAGATGAATAGACAATACTGCGGGCAAATTCAGTTGGAGTGCAATAATGAGGGGGGATTCATAAAGGACATGGAAAGTAGACGACTCGTATCAGAAGATGCTTCACACTATATTCTGATAAAAGGTGATTATAATTGTTCAAGCAAGTAAATACCATGTATCAATAATAGACGTTTTAATTAAAATATTGTATTTACATTGCAGCTCCACATATGGGATAGAATTTTCCGCTTGGCACGTGGGCACATGCCCAATGTCATCACACACTTGCACGATATTTCAGTCAGTGGGTGAGCGTGAGAGTCGGCAGCGCACCGCCAACAATTAAGAGGCCCATTAAGGCCATTAAAGTAGCAACTGACGATTTTCTGCTGCCCGTCCAATGTTATGGTTGGCGGGCAGGTGAATCGGTCAGGTGACCTTCACATTTTTGAGGAAACCTCAACCAAATGAAAGGGCTTTTCCAACAGATACCTGTTTACTTATCCTAATTTTTGTTCATTAGGGATCTAGTTTTATTGGTATATCGTGTTGGTGGGGGGAGTTGTTAGTACTTTCTAATTGCAACATGAGAGAAAATCAAAGTTTTCAAATTCATAAACTCCTTTCCATTGAGTATTATCTGTTATTACAAATGAAAATATTGCACATTGATTAAGAAAATGCTGTTTTCACTGTCAAACAACAAATAAAACCTGATAATTGCAATGAGTAGCAGAAAATGAAAACCAAGATGTTTTTGGGTGGTTTACCAGTTTGCTTCATATTTTATCTCTAACAACCTGAGACTATGACAGAGCTAAAGATCTGATTGAGGTTCATTGAAGCTCCATAAATCCAATAAATATCCTTCATGGTAATTACAAACATTATACAAACAAAGTGCATGGATGATTAACTGAACTTGTATTAAAACGTACTTATTCTTCACATTTCAACAAGTCTGTACGCTAGAAGAATTGAAATTGAATACTATAATCCATGTATACTTCTTTAACTTCCAGGAATCCAGTCAAAAAACAGTGAAGATAAGGAGACAAATCAGCAAAATATTGCACCAGAGAAAATTGCTAATCCGACAACTGCAGAGCTGGTCTCAAACACTGTTTGGGAGCCCTTCAAAGATTCAAGCTCACCATCTCCTCTCACGGCAAGCACATCCACAGCTCAGAATGATAGTGCTGCTTCTCCTGCTTCCCCACGGACTATACTTGCTATACAAGCAGCCATGTTAGAAAGTAGCTCAGATGAGGAAATGGAATTTGGACAAGATAACAACTTGTTTCCTCTTGAGTATGGTAGCACTTTGCATTCAGCAAATGTTGGTGCCAAAAATTTAAATTTGTCACCAAGAACTCATCATGCCATCCAGCAGGCTTTAAAAGATAATGAACTGACAGACAATGTGAAAAAAGATAGCAAGAATGAATATGATAGTACTAGAAAACAAAGAGTCAGGACCTGCAGTTCAGATGATGAACATGAAGATGGAAAAGTATTTGACAGTGAAAATCAGTTTCTGAAAATATCTTTCAACCCACAGACTGCCCAACAGGAAGAAATAATATCTGAGACTGTTCAAAGTTGCAAAATGCAAGCAATATCTCCTGTAGGAGATCAAATTCCTGATACTTTGAAGGAGCATGAAGGTCATGCCAAAATACATTCAGAAGATGATGGAGGCATAATCCTTAACAGCAGGAAATGTGTCCAGCCACCTGAAATAGCCAACTTAGCAGAAAATAGCAATACAAACACTAAAGCAATTACAAACATGGATCATCCTTCATCTTCTGGTGTTGCTATGGGCATCCAGCATGTTGGTAGTGTAAAACTGACCACGCACACACAGACAAAAGGAGAGTTGGATCTCAAGAGTTCCATTTCTTCTGTGAAAGGAAAGCAAGATTCAGTAGAAGAAACTGATCATCAAGAAATGTGCACTAAGAATGATGGTGGAAGTGATTCTGAGGGTAACCTTTTTCTAAATCTGAGAAGTCTAAATGAGAAAACAAAGGCTATTGCGTAGGACAGGAAGGCTTAAAAGAGTAAGAAAGATGTGCTATACCAATAAGAAATTATTGTAAATTCTCAGCATTTTTATTGAAATTTTACTTTCAATTTGCTGTTCCATAGAGCTCAGCTGCCCACCCTTTCTGAGTTTGAGATTTTTGTGGATTGAATATCACAGTGACATAGGGACATTGGAACAGGAGGAGGCCATTTTGCTCATTGAGCCTGTTCCACTATTCAATGAGATCATGGCTGATCTGCAACTGAACTCCTTATCCCCACCTTTTGCTAACAAAAGCCGATCACACTCCATTATAAAATGAGCAATTGATCTAACATCAGTTGCCATTTGCTGAAGAGAGTTCCAAACTTCTACCACCCATTTGCATGAAGAAATGTTTGCAAATTTCAATCCTGACAGGTCTGACTCTAATTTTTTAACTATGCCCCATTTCAAGAATCCCCAACTAGCAGAAAATGTTTCTTTCAATCTTGCTCTATTACTTGCCCTTGATATCTTGAAAACTTTGATTAAATCGCACAATAACCTTTTAATTCCTGGGAATACAGCCCTAATTTGTTTAATATCTCTTGGTACCTTAACCCTTGGGCCTGAATTTTTCAGTCGGCGGGCAGGGTTGGTTGCGGAGCCGATCGCTACTCGCGATCAGCACCGTGCCGCCATTTTACATGGGCCGGCCAATTAAGGCCCACCCAGCGTAAGACACAAGCCATAGCGCTCAACGCTACCTGTGTGGGCAGGGGGAGGAGTGAGAGTCGGGGCCAGCATTCTTTTGGCATAAGTACGAAAGAGCGCTTCAGTCTCCCTGAGGCATGGAGCTGCCTCAGGGAGATTGAAGCGCTTTTGAAATAAATAAATAAATGGTTTGAAAATTTAATTAAAAATGCCCTCTCATGTGACTGTGTCACATGAGATGGGACATGTTTTTATATTTCAGAAATTTTTTTTATTTAAGTGGTAAAAGCTTTAGGAAACCTCATCCCGCTCGTAGATCAGATTTCCTAAAAAATGTGAAGGTCGCTTGGCCTTTTCGCCTGCCCACCTTAAGGTTGGGCAGCGTAAACAATTACATTAACCAATTCGTTAATGGCCTTAATAGGCCTATCAGTTATCGGCGGGCGTGCAGCCTCCAGTGCATGCCCTCCAAACAAGACATCCGACGTCACCGCGTGTCATTTTATGCGCCAGCGTGTTGGGCCCGCCCCTGCAAGCCAACTGAAAAATTCAGGCCTTGGAGTCCAAATATTCTAGCAAAGGTGTAGAGCCAGAAACTGCTCACAATACCTCCAGGTGTGGTCTAATTAGGGCTTTGTATACTTGAAGCATGACTTTTACTCCCTTGTACTCCATTCCTCCAGATATAAAGGCCAGTATTCTGTTAGCATTTTTGATTATTTTCTGTATCCTTTCATGACATTTTAATGGTCTATGTACCTGGACTGCCAAATTTCTTTGGATCTACATTGTTTCTGGCTTTTCACCATTAACAAATGTCCACAAATACCCTGTTCTATTCTTTTTAGATGATCTCACATTTGCCAACATTAAAATTTATTTGCCACAGTTTTGCCCATTCACTTAATTAATATCTCTTTGTGAATTTATATTTCCATCCACAATGCTTACAATACTGGATTTTCATAGGGTCGGGGTCTTAATGAAGCTAGAGACGAGTCTGCAACCCAATTAATGACCTGGGGTGGGGAAATGGAGGTTGTGGGGGGATGCCAAGGGAGTGAGCCATGTTCTGGCCAGAATCAGCAGCCATTACCATGGTTGCTGTTTGTGTGTTGTCTCAAGAAAGGAGAGGATTTTCATCTTTAAATTGGTTAGGGCAAATGGAGAGCTGGCACCCGAGACAGGTATAGAAAGGTTGGTTATTAAAATTGCATTGCTGCTCAAGTTTTTTGTCCAATCTTGCACTTTTATCAAGTAAAACTATTTAAGCACTGTCGGCCCTGTTCCCATCAAGTTGGAGCTGGTCAGCTTCGCAGAGCGCCCAACAGCTGCCTGCCCCCATGAAAATCTCGGGAAGTCAAGACGGCAAGCACATAACAATCTCTCTAATGACCTCAACACAACACACTCAACTAATGAGGCAGACGACTTCACTGTCCCACCCACCCCTCGCTCCCCACATCCCCAACCAAGGGAAAGTCAGCAGAGTCGGGAATGGAGGCAAAAGACCGAAACATAAGCTGCCGTGCCATTTCTTTTGCTATCCTGCTTCTATTCCGTCCCAATTCGGGATGAGAAAATCCGGCTCTCTATCTTTTCTTACTCAGCCAGTTTCCGAACCAAATCAATAACTTGCTTTCAATTTCATGGGTATCAACTTTAGCTTTTTGCTTCTTATGAGAGAATTTATAAAATGCCTTCTGGAAATCCATATAAATAACAACCCTGACCCTGGCGCCAGGTAGGCAATCAACCCACGTGATCCTGCTGATAAATTATCACATCTGTGCTGCAAATTGTTAAATTCCCTACGACTACAACAATAGTTTCCACCTCGTCTTTCCTCATCTCTCCTCTCATCTCCATCTCCTCCTCTCACTTCCACCACAGTGTCCCCAACTCACACACTAGCTGAATGACTGTTGAGCTGGAGAGGTTTGAGACGGAGACATCTACTGCAGATGTGTTCACTCAGCACAGTCTTGCTGTCTATAAATTCCCACGTACTGCAGTCCAGACAGACAACTTGCTCTTCCATGTCTTAGTCATAATTATTTGTATTATTTTAATCAAATTTTTTATTTGCAGGTGTTTTTCTTTTTCTACACTAACTTGCACTAAGCCGTAGACAAAAATTTTAAATACTGTCTCAAGCTTCCAAGAGAAGTAAAGGCAAAATATTGCAGATGCTGGAGATCGGAAATAAAAACAGGAAGCACTGGGAAAAACTCAGCGGGTCTGGCAGCATCTGTGGAGAGAGATACAGAGTTAACATTTCGAGTCCAATATGACTCTTCTTTGGAACTCAAAAAGAAGAACATGAAGAGTAATATTGGACTCGAAATGTTAACACTGTTTCTCTCTCCACAGATGCTGCTAGACCTGCTGAGTTTTTCCAGCACTTTTTGTTTATATTCCATTATAAGCATCCTGAAGTACATCTTCTGCCCTCTGCACCTCATTTCCACTTGCAACAATTTTCCGACTTTAGCATCCTTAATGCTGACTATTTTCATGGCAACCCTGTGCTGTCACTTAGTTTAGTACATTGGATATTTATAGTAGGTAAGGTAAATATTGTTACCAACCTGCCAAGTGCACTGTTACTTCCAGCTTCTGCTACTCCACAGGTGCATAAGTTGTATTGTAACAAATAATAAGGTACACTGAATTCTACTTCCAAATCAGCTTGAATACAGTAGCCAGGATTTTCCATTCGTCGGGCAGGCTCGGGCGGAGCAGATGGGGGCGGTTGTGGAGCCGACCACTGCCCACAACCGGCTCCGCACCACGATTTCAGGCAGGTGGGCCAATTAAGGTCCGCCCTGCGTGGATCACAAGTGGTGGCGGTACCTGTGTGGGCAGGGGGAGGAGGGAGATTCGGATCCAGCGCTCTTTCTTACATGTGCGCGAAAGAGCGCTTCAATCTCAGCTGCCTCAGGGAGATTGAAGCACTTTTTAAAAAAAAATAAGGACATGAAAAATTTAATGAAACATGCCCCCTCATGTGACTGTGTCACGTGAAATGGGACATGTTTATATTTTGAAAATAACAGTTTTATTTAATTAGTATTACCTTTACAAAACCTCATCCCGCTCGTGGTTGTGGTTTCCTAAAAACGTAAAGGCCACTTGGCCTTTTTGCCTGCCCGCCAACCGTAAGCTTGGACGGGCAGCATAAAATGCAACTTAATTACCTAGTTAATGGCCTTAATAGGCCCTTCAATTATCGGTGGACGCACAGCCAACTCCGGCATGCGCCCACTGACCGAAATATCGCGCGGTGTGTCCCAACATCATCGTGCGTCATTTTACATTCCGGCGTGTCAGGCGCACGCCCGCACACCGAATGTAAAATTCTGCCCAGTATGTGAAATTCATTGGACTCGGTTAATATGTTTTTTTTTCCAATTTCCCTGTCACAATTTCTAAATATTTTTGTTTTAACGTTCAGATAGCTTCATTGAAGTTGTTATCGACACTAGTAAAGTGGACCCGCACAATGAGCTCTTTCCTGCTGATATTTTCACACCCTTAACGTCTGCAACTGAATCCACACCAATGCCTAGTGGTAATGTGGAAGTGACTTCAGAAGTTATACAGAGAGTTACTGACAAACAAACTGAAGCTTTTATCCATGATCGTATGGAAGAAACTGTCCAACAGAGGATGAAAGTGGAGGTGGACCAGCACAAACAGACAAGTGTGGGAGAAGCCACAACAAATGACTGGAGTGATCTAGATCTGGTAAAGCTGAACTAACCTTCATATTTTTGTTTTTATTTTGTTCAAAAACTTACTGGAATCAATAAACTGAGGTCCTTTAGGTGGACATAAAAGATCCTTTGGCACTGTTGAAGGAACAGCAAGGGAGTTGTCTTGGCCAACATTTATTCCTCAACCAACATCACTAAAATAGTTTTAAGTTTAATTGGTCACTTAATTCATTACTATTTGTGCAAATTGCTTTGTGCTAGTTAGCTGTCGCTTTTCCCTATACAACAACAGTGATCATACTTCAAAGTAATTAATTCACTTTAAAGCACCTTGGGATGCTCAATGGCTGGGAAAGGCACTATACCAATGCAAGTTCACTTGCACACACTTTTTCCCATTTGCAGATATCTTTTGATGGGCATTAAGGATCCATGGTGCGACTTGCTACAGGGAGCTTGTAGCTTGAGTATGACACTGTGGTGCCAACTGTCTTCTTGGTGTCTTGGTTGAAGATAGGTAATACAGGGAGGCTATAAGAGGCAAATTTGGGCTAAAGTGTATGCATTTACCCCGCCCCTCAAAATAATATGTATGAAAAACATTCATTGTGTATAGTTGAGAGAAGATTAGTGTACTGTTTGTAGAAACTGTTTCTGGAAGTGTTTCTTCAAATAGGCCCAAAATTCAAATTTTTCAGTTGAGTTACTTATTGCATTGTTTATCGAACAACATTGTGTGTTTTCTGCAGGTATATTTTAAAAAATAAAATAAAATATTGAAGCAACATGTTATAATCTGCCATTCCTAAATCAGCCATTATTTCTTAATTATTGTTTTAATATGTTTCGCATGTATTCCAGGATGAAATAGAGGATCTAGCGAACAACTTGTTTGTAGAGCAGTCTGGCCTTCAATCTCGGAAGCAACAGCAGGAACGTATTACTGCAACTGTCACAGGACAGATGTACTTGGACAGTCAGGTAAAACAATAAGTTTGTGCACTAGTGATGAATCTAATACATAAACTGAATAACAGATGTTGCTTTCATAATGTTACTCAATTAGCTCAAAGAGACTGTTTTCTTTCTTAGACTAGTAGAGCTAACTAAAATCCAATTGTACGTTGTGTTGCTTCTCTGCTGTTTATTTGAATTCTCTGCCTTTCTCCATCTCCTAAATGCAATGGCCTGGATTTTGCTGTGATCATCGTTCACCTTCCTTCCAGTTACCCACTGTCTTTTAGAGGGATTGTCAGCTCGGATTTCCACTCTTCTGGTATCTGCATGAATCCACAGGGATGTATGGTGCCTGTGAGCAAGGAAGTTGTTCATCAGATTGAAGAATCCTCACTGAGACATACAGACGGCAAATCAAGAAATAAAAATCAGGAAATATAAATTACATTTAAATCATTGTACAGGAAGCAAAATAAACATTGAGGCATATGCATGGGATTAAGAAGAACTATTAAATAGAAAAACAGAATTTTAAATATTTTAATCTTTTTTTAAAAGAATGCAACATTACTTTTCTTCAGGAGTAAGAACATAAGAACATAGGAGCAGGAGTAGGCCATTCAGCCCTTAGAGCCTGCTCCGCCATTCAATTAGATCATGAATGATCTGGTTGTGGTCTCAACTCCATTTTGCAGTCTGCCCCCCATAATCCTTGACTCCCATGTCTATCAAAAATCTGTATAAACCTGCCTTGAATACATTCAATGACCCAGCCTCCACTGCTTTCTGGGGGAAAAAATCCCACACACTAATGACCCTTTGAGAGAGAGAGAATTTCTCCTCATCTCTGTCTTAAACGGTAGACCTCTTATTCTTAAACTGTCCTGATTTTAGTCTCTCCCAAAGGTGTCTCCTCCTGGTGTCTACCTGATCAGATCCCCTCAGGATCTTATATGTTTCAACAAGATCACCTCTTACTCTTCTAAGCTCCAATGGGTATAGGATCAACCTATTTAACCTTTCTTCATAAGATAACTCCTCATCCCAGGAATGAGTTGAATGAGCTTTCTCTGAACTACTAATGCAATTATATATTTTTTCAAATAAGGAGACCAAAACTGTACACAGTACTCCAGATGTAGTCCCACCAATGCCCTGTACAGCTGCAGAAAAACTTCCCTACTTTTACATTCCATTCCCCTTGCAATAAATGACAAAATTCCATTTGCCTTCCTAATCACCTCACACTTATAAATTTAAGTTTTCAAAGCCAGTGAGGTTGGTCAGGAGTATATATCACTTATTTGCTGTTTAAAAACTGTTACTCCTGAGGCTACAAGCTGTAGCCTTTTTGTCTGTCTTTAGAGTGGGAAATTAGGCAATTAGGCCAAGGTCATGCCATAGCATTGAGTTCTCTGCAGATTCCGTTGGCAAAGGCTGCAACAGCGCAACCTGTGAAGGAGTACAGTTTCTCTTCCAGATTTCTGCATTTAATTGCACAAGTACAGAAGCCAGAATTGCTCTTAGTTTTATCCTGAAATGACAATGAGCAGTCACAGCCATGCCGTTATTAGTATAACAAAATACGGGCATTTAAGCATGTCCCTTGCTTCTATAACCAGGGCACCTGTGGTACTAACTGAATTTAATTCAAAATGAATGGACAGGATTTTATGTTTTGGATTGGGTACAGCAGCATTAGCATTAAAAGAAGGTTCTGTTCACGCAACATGGCGGGAGCAGTCACCCGGCATTGATTTTGCTTAAGTTGACCAATTAGTGGGATATAGTGATTTTAAAATGACAGTCAACATTGATCATTTTTTAAGCATTCTTTCATTGTGGGCTTCTGGTTTTTGGAGAATGAAATGATGATACCACTGAAAATCACTGCACCAAGAAGCTTAGAAATTTCAATTGCTAGTAACAGACCTATGTTTTTCAATGATATGAAGTTAAGTGCAAACTCTGCCTAAAGCAGTGTAGATTTTTATGATGGGTGTTTTCAACCTTTTCAGACTGAGAAGAAAGATTAATTATTACTTTTTCAGTTGTAGAGTTTGAATTAATTAATGCTTACTGCTAATTTGGTTGTATCCTGCTTATAGGAGTTGCTACGACTTTTTGGTATTCCCTATATTGTTGCTCCCACGGAGGCAGAAGCACAATGTGCTTACCTGGATCTGACCGATCAAACCAGTGGAACTATCACTGATGACAGTGATATATGGCTGTTTGGAGCACGTCACGTGTACAAGAATTTCTTTAATCAAGACAAGTATGTGGAGTATTACCAGTACATCCACATTCATAACCAACTGGGTAAGCAAGATATTTGTAAATTATTAAGTCTGAAATGAAGCCTTTGGTCTCCTCGTTTACTTTGATTACTTGAGGCGGTCTGAGAGAAATTTTCCTGATTTTTAAAAAATTTTATTTATCCATTTTTCTTCCAGATTTTGTGGCTCTGTCAGATGGTTGGGGAGGGGGGGAAGGAAGTATCAAGTCACGACATGAATATGGTGGAGTCTTGATGGGCCAGCTGATCTTTTCTTGACTCTCATTTTCATGGAGAGAATTTTCCCCATGTCAGGTGGGCCAATCGGGAGCGAGCGTGGGCGGGCACGGAGCCAATCACCACCTGCGATCGGCTCCGCGCCCCATTTTACGCAGGCGGGCCAAATAAGGCCCGCCTGGTGTTAAGCGCGGCTCCCGAGGACAGCGGGAGTGGGTGAGTGGCGGTGGGAGTGCAATGACCACCGGGTCCAATGGCGACAGGGTGGCCTGTTTAAATGAAGCGCTGGCAGCCTTGTAAAGGCTGACCACAATACCAGTAGAAGGGCTCACCAGAGTGCTGCTGGAGAGCAGGCCAGGCCAGAGGGTAGGGCAGTGGGGCAGTGTGCCCCTCGGTTTTCCAATGAGTGCCTAACTGCCCTCCTGGAGGAGGTGGCAGCATGGAGCGAGGTCCCCACACCAAGGGACGGGAGGCTGAGGCCCCCTCACCTGACCAAATGTGCCTGGGAGGAGCTGGCGTAGATAGCTTCCATGATGTGGTGTGGCACACGTGGGCCCAGTGCCGCAAGTGATTCAACGACCTCTTGCGCTCGGGAAGGGTGAGTACCATGTTGGCAGAGGTCACTTAATACAACAGGCAGCCTTACCTTCAAAGGCCACCAACCCCCGTTCCCCCTACCACCTACCCCCGCCCAACCGCCCCCACCACCCGTGCCCAACTCTGAGTGCAGTTACCGCATTGAATCATTCACGGCATGTATCCCTCGCTGGGTGAGCCAGCAGATATTGCCCATGCCTAGTTCACCCTGAGAGGGTTGTGCTGAGATGGGTTCTGCACCCGCAGCATGTGGTAGACTGACACCCAGAGTATTGTTGTGGGGGCAACCTCAATGATCTGCATCTAGGCACAGCGCTGGAACTGCAAAACATGTCAAAGTCAGGGTGCTAACATGCTGGGAGGGGAGCTTCCAGGTGGCGGGACACCAATCCATCTGCTCCCCTTGGCATTCCACGTATTTGTGCCTCCTTGCTTTGCAAGGTTAGACCATGTGGTGCCAAATGTGATGAAGGCAGCATGTGGGCAAGGGGGTGGGGGTCAGCCTTAGCTTCTTGGTGTGAGTGTGCGGCAGCTGCAGAGTGACGAAGCACTGGAGCCCTCCAATGTCCCACTCTGGTTGGGGTGGCAGGAATGTGATGGGATTCCAGGTACAGGGTGGATTAATCAATGCTTTTCTCTCCATTTCAGAAGAAGACTGCACACAATGCCACTGAGCGGATGCGGACTGGTGGAGGCCAGGCCTAGTTGGCCATCGTGACTAGATACGAGCAGGAGGTGATGGATCTGGGGAGGCGCCATGTGCTCAGGTCCACCGGTGGCAGTGATGCTGGGGTGCCACGGGGAGCCACGGAGAGGTATGATTGCCAAGCACAGAGGTCATGTGTGTCCCAGCAGCCATGGCACTGCTGAATGCTCAGTGATTGAAGCTTGCAACGTGAGTTGACCATTAATTATGGAAGGATGAGCGCATTCCGAACTGGGGGACAGGCATGCACATTGACATTGTCTCCACTTGAACTAATCAAATGTCCTTGTTCTTCCTTTTAGCATCATCGGAGCACCGCCGGGAGGTGGAGGCAGAAGGACCACCTCTCACACCTGAGGGCCCTGAACAATTGGACTCGCCAGCATCACATCATCTCTGCCAGGCAGGCACCAACGCAGATACTAGCACCTCGGTGGGAATTAGATCATCAGCCAGTGTCCCAGGGCACAGTGGTGAGGGCATTTCACACTCGCTTGAGGTGCGGGTGGATACAGAGAGTGCCCAGGGCGCTGGCAGTCGGAGGACTGCTAGGGACCAGGCACATGCTCAGTTGGTGGCTGACGATGTGCCTCGAGTCGTCCATGAGGCAGCAGACGCTGGAAGTGCAGCAGGATATGCGGGAGGATCTGACGGAGATACACGAGGCTATGCTGGAGGAGTCCACGTGGAGCATCACTGATGCAACGAGCCTCATAGCCGAGCGCCATGCTTCCTCCATGGAGAGAGTGGTGACTTTCATGGAGAGGCTGCTTCAGGAGAGCAATCAGGGCTTCTTGGGGTTGCGGTCGGACCTGCAAGCCCTCACAGCGGCATTGACCTCAGCTGGTCAGTGCCAGTGTGGGGGGTGGTTTGGACACCAAGTATCCCAGCTCGGTGCCCATCTGTCTACGGTAAGCAGGGAGGTCTGAAGCGAACTAACATTGTCGCAGCAGCTGCCTATTGTCTCTGCGGGCTCCTCTCAGGGCAATCCGGATGAGGGCAGCAGTGACCATGGCATCTGATGAGGCTGCGGCGACTGGGGAGGCGCCAGCTGTGGAGCTGGCCGTTCCCTCGCAGGCGGGGCGATCAAATGCTCCGCGGGCCAGAGGACGTCTGCCAAGGTCATTGAGGCCAACAGGACAGCACAGTGAGCAGGCTGTCTCAGATGCCAATGCCAGCGACGGGGGAGCACCTAGACATAGCACCCGTAAGCGTAAATTTAAGGCATCATAGGCACACCTCGGTTTCTCACTGGTGCTTTTATGTTGGCCCATGGTAGTTTATTGAAGACTTGGTGTGATGCCCAAAACCGTTTTTGTTTTTCTTTATGAATTTACTTTTGTTTACTGGATAAATGTTGACATGTTGCCATTCCTCAAGGTGATTCCTTACTTCTGCAGGTGGATGGGAACCCATGATGTTATGAGTGAGCTGTTTTACATTGAGCTTTATTGACAAGAGCCTTAGTTAATGTTATTATCCAGACTGATTTAGCACTCAGGTATCGAGTGTGGAGCCTGCAGCCCTGGCATGTGTTCAAGGTCCATCTGTGTTGGGCTAGCTGAAGGTTCTTTGGATTAAAGCCTCCCGGGTGTCCCTGCCTCCCTGGAGTATGCCCGGGTCAGCGTCTACCCCCTCAGCATTTCCCCGTGTGTGTTCATCCTCGGACTCACTGCTGGACTCATCATATGCAGCCGCAGCCACTGCGTCCACATCTTCCTCGTCCACTGTGTCCCCAACTTTTCCAGCGCCAGATTGTGGAGAGCGCAGCATGCAACCACTATCAGCGACACATGATCTGAAGGGCATTGTAGTGTGCCCCCTGAGCGGTCCAGGCATCGGAAGTGCATCTTGAGAAGACCAATGGTTCTCCCCACCACAGCCCTTGTGGAGGTGTGGCTCCTACTGTACCGCTCCTCGGCCTCTGTTCTTGGATGGCGGAGAGGCGTCATGAGCCACCTTTTGAGGAGATAGCCCTTGTCAACCAGCAGCCATCCATCCAGACAGGCTGGAGCACTGAAGAGCCCGGCACCTGGGAGTATCTCAGGATGTAAGTGTCATGGGAGCTGCCTGAGCACCTTGCACAGACTTGCAGAATCTGCATCCTGTGGTCACACACTATCTGCACGTTCATGGAGTGGAATCCCTTCCTGTTGACAAAGGCACTGGGCTCACCCGCTGCCATCTTGATGGCCACACGTATACAGTCGATTGCAACCTGGACACAGGGGGAACCCAGCAATCGCTGCGAAGCCTCTGCCTCGCTCTGTCTGACTGGCATCATCCCAGCAGTAGTGGATGAAAGTCAATGCACGCCTGAATAGAGCGTCTGTCACCTGCTTGACACAAGTGTGGACAGCTGATTGGGAGACTCTGCAGAGATCACCCACTGAACCCTGGAAAGAGTTGGAGGCATAGAAGTTGAGGGCAGCCGTAACCTTCAGAGCCACTGGCATGAGGTGCCCACCCACACAGTTTGCGGAGATCTCAGGGCCTATCATCTGACAGATGGAGGTGACTGTCTCCCTTGAGAGACGAAGCCTCCTTCGCGCTGGACCTCAGGCGTATTGAGGTAGCTGCTTCGCCGCCTGTATACCCTGGCAGCAGGATAGTGGCGTCTTCTAGCAGATAAAGGATTTCATGCAAAGGCATTAACCTATTGATTTTGACCAGTTAATGTCATGTTAAAATATTGAACAAAGGAATTTAGTAACTTAATGCCTTCAGATTAATGTTGCTCAGTGTGATTTCAACCCAGAGGTCAAATGTTAATTTACGATGCAAATAAAATGATTGCTTAAAAAGAACTCATTCTAACTTATCACTGCATACCCCTTATAAGAGATTTTGTAACTGAATGCTTTATTAATCTTCCTAGATATCTATTTTTTACAAGCACAAGCCCAAAAGCAACAAATGATGTAGCCATGTTTGGATTATAAACATATGGGCCAGAATTTTTTCACAAGCCGACGCATAAAATGACGCGTGTTGACGTCGGGCGAGTGTCCCGACATCACCATGCACCATCGTGATATTTAAGTGGGCGGGCGTGTGATGATCTCCGATGCACGCCCACCATTAATTAATGATTCACTTAGGGCCCTTGAGGCAGCAATTGTCGGGGATTTTTCGGGGCTGTGTGTTCTTCAGGACGTCACACGGGCACTATGGGCAGGCGGGTAGGAGACATTTGTATAAACCTCATCCACAGGCGGGATAAGAGGGGTGAGTGGCGTCGCGAGTGTTATTTGTCAGACATTTAATTGTTAAAGTTACTGATACTTGTCTGTGTGAGCAGGAATACTTCAAAACTCTTCACAGCTGCTTGGACAGGAGTAACAGCCTTCAGGTCAGGACTCTTGAATAAACATCATTTCTGGGGCCTTGCTAGTTTCAGGAAGCCTTCCCTTAGCCTGGGAATGGGAGCTGTGCTATCCACTGGAGGCACCAACTCTGAGGAGGAAGGGAGGGCCAGAAGCAGGAGGAGGCTAGGAGTCCACATTCAGCCTCCAGGGGTGTCGCCTTTGGGAGGAGAGGCGCAGGCACAAGGGGCACAGGGCCAACAGGGAGTGCAAGGTGGAAAGGGCCGCAGAAGACGCCACTATCCTGCTGCCAGGGTATGCAGGCAGCGAAGCAGCTTCCTTAATGTATCTGAGGTGAAGTGCCGAAGGAGGCTCTGTCTCTCAAGGGAGACAGTCACCTCCATCTGTTAGATGATAGGCCCTGAGATCAGCGCCAACTGTGTGGGTGGATACCCAATGCCAGTGGTGCTGAAGGTCATGGCTGCCCTCTACTCCTATGCCTCCAGCTCTTTCCAGGGGTCGGTGGGTGATTTTTGCCGAGTCTCCCGATCAGTTGTCCATATGTGTGTCAAGCAGGTGACAGACGCTCTGTTCAGGCGTGCGTTGACTTTCATCCACGGCCGCTGGGACAAGGCCAGCCAGACAGAGCGAGCCAGAGGCTTCGTGGTGATTGCTGGCTTCCCCCGCGTTCAGGGTGCAATCAACTGCACACATGTGGCCATCAAGACGCCTGCGGGTGAGCCCTGTGCCTTCGTCAACAGGAAGGGCTTCCACTCCAAGAACGTGCAGATAGTGTGTGATCACAAGAGGCAGATTCTGCAAGTCTGTGTAAGGTACCCAGGAAGCTCCCACGACACTTGACTCCTCAGACACTCCCAAGTGCTGAGGTTCTTCAGTGCTCCAGCTCGGCTGGATGGATGGCTGCTGGGTAACAAGGGCTATCCCCTCAAAAGGTCATGACATTTCTCCGCCATCCAATATCAGAAGCTGAGCAGCGGTACAATAGGAGCTGCGCCTCCACAAGGGCTGTGGTGGAGAGAACCAATGGTTTTCTCCAGATGCGCTTCCAATGCCTGGACCGTTCAGGGGGTGCACTCCAATACCCCCTAGATCATGTGTCGCTGATAGTGGTTGTATGTTGCACTCTCCACAATCTTGCGCTGGAAAGGGGCGATGAAGAAGATGTGGACACAGTTGCTCCGGATGCACACGATGAGTCCAGTAGTGAGTCCGAGGATAAGCAAGCACAGGAGAACGTTGAGGGTGTAGACACATACTCCAGGGAGGCAGGGACACCCGTGAGGCTTTAATCCAAAGAGCCTTCAGCTAGCCCACCACAAATGGACCTTCAACACATGTCAGGGCCACAGGCTCCACACTCAATACCTGAGTGCAAAATCACTAACTACAAAACATTAACTACAGGCCTTGTCAGTAAAGCTCAATGTCAAACAACTCATTCATAACCTCATGGGTTCCCGCCCACCTGCAGAAGTAAGGAGTCACCTTGAACCATGCTCACATATCAAAATTTAATGATTTTACAAAATGAAGTACAGAAAAAAATAATTACAAAGTTGTTACGCATCACACGAAGTGGTCATGAACTAATAACGGGGCAACATAAAACCACCAGTGTGAAACCCGTGGTGTGCCTAAGGTGCCTTATGTTTATGCTTACGGGTGCTACGTCTAGGTGCTTCCCGCTCGCTGGCACTGGCATCTGAGGCAGCCTGATCACTGTCCTGTCCTGTTGGCCTCGATGACCTTGGCGGACGTCCTCTGGCCCGTAGAGCCTTTGATGGCCCCGCCTGCGAGGGAGAGGCCAGTTCCACAGCTGGCATCTCCCCTGTCACCACAGCCTCATTGGATTCCACAGTCACTGGCAGAGGAGCTGCTGCCCTCATCCAGAGCGCCCTGAGAGGAGCCTGCAGAGACGACAGGCAGTTGCTATGCTGACATGAGGTCGCTTCAGACCTCCCTGCTCACCGTTGATGGATGGGCACCAGCAAGAGCAGAAGATTCCGGCCAGTATTTCAGCAGCCAATGAACACATTCATCATGCTAGGAGGTCCCGGATCATGAGCATTCATCAATGTTTTATCAGGTTTAGACCCTCCTTTTGGATTGTGAACACAAAACTAAAGAAAGACAGACATAAAAGGGTCAGAGATGAAGTTTGTGAACAAAAAGTTGCAAGGGCAACCTTTCACTAGGGGCAGAATTTTGCCCTTGGCGGGGGTGCTCAGCGGGGTGTGGGCGGTGGTGGTTGGGAAGCCGACCGCCGCCTGTGATTGGCACAGGCCGGCCAATTAAGGTCCGCCCACGTGGATCGCGAGTAGTGGCGCTCAGCACTGCCTGTGCGGGCAGGAAGAGGAGGGTGAGTGGGCCTAGCGCGAACTTCATGCATGTACGTGAAAGAGCGCTTCAATCTCCCTGAGACAGCTTCAGGAAACCTCATCCCGCCCATGGATGAGGTTTCCTAAAAAGTGCAAAGGCCGCCTGGCATTTTCGCCTGCCCACCAACAGTAAGGTTGGATGGGCAGCATAACTTTAAAATTAATTACTTTTTTAATGGCCTTAATAGGCCTTTCAATTGTCGGCGGGCGTGCTGTCAACTCCAGCGCAAGCTTGCCGAACGAGATATCGCAGATGCTCATCTGACGTCATTGCGCGTCATTTTACAATGCAGTAAGGTAGCTAGGAGTTTGTCTGTCTAACTGAAGCAAGGTAAAACTGAAGCAGGGAACCATAGCATGTTCATTACTTTTGTATTATACTATAATTTCTCCGGTCCGGAAATTTATTTTTCGGAAACACCAGTTGCCCAGAATTTTTTGGACCAGACCCAAGCAACTCACGGACTCAGTACCTCATACTTTGGGAGTGGAAACATGGACGATACAGTATATGGATAAGTAAAACAATTTTTATTACGGCTTTATAATTACCATCACTGTTTTATGTTTCAGGTAAATATTTTTATCTAGGCATCCTGACACCATTCTATAATCCAGTAAATTCCAAAATCCAGAAATGACTTGATCCCAAGCATTTTGGACTGGAGAGGTTACAGTATATAAAGCAAAGATGAGTGATACTGATTGGATTCATTAAATTCAATCAGCTTTGAATATTCAT
Organism: Cetorhinus maximus; assembly: GCF_964194155.1. Classification (NCBI taxonomy): domain Eukaryota; kingdom Metazoa; phylum Chordata; class Chondrichthyes; order Lamniformes; family Cetorhinidae; genus Cetorhinus; species Cetorhinus maximus. The sequence goes on from NC_135885.1 coordinate 90,153,196, forward strand.
TTGAAGCATTATTAATAATTAATATCTAGCTTTATCTCACCAGGTATTGATCTGATCTATTTTTAAAAATATTGGAAAGGTTTGAGGGGGCCGTGTGCAAAAGGCACAATTGTCAAGGTCACAAGGGGTAATCACTGTTGCAGCTCTGGATTAAGCTATAAATGGGTAATGGGCAGTGCGAGTCTCCTTTGATACAGAAGAGCTTTAACATCCACTTAGGAGTTAGTGATCCACTGAACCCAAAAAGGTATCTACGGAAGATCTTTCATTCAAACTAATTGTCATGTAATATTACTGTTGCCAAAATGTTTTACATTAATCACCATCGTGTAACCACTAAATTCTAATGAAAAATTAACCCATAAGATCACTTTTGGCCCTTTATGGCACCTGGGAAATAATAACATAGCATTGTTTTTTATTTCATGGTACAGTATTGTGGGTGTTATCTTACTGTGCAGTTACATTACACTGACAATATGGATTCGGCATGTTAAACTAATGTCTCAAATAGTTGACCCAGCTAACTTTGAAATCTTTTTGAAACTATTCAATATTTTTAGGTGTAGCACAAGTTTAGTAGCTCCAACAGCAACGTGCATTTTTATAGCATCTTTAATGTAGTAAAATGTCCCAAGGCACTTCTCAGGAGGTTTAATCAAACAAAATTTGGCATCAAGCCAACTAAAATATATTAGAACAGATGGAAGTTTGGTCAAAGAGTTAGGTTTTAATAGCGTCTTAAAAGAAGAGAGAGAGGCAGAGAGATTTAGGAAGGAATTCCAGAGCTTTAAGGCCTAAGTAGCTGAAAGTACAGTTGCTAATGGTAGAGCGATTAAAATAGGTGATGCACAAAAAGTCAGAATTGTAGAGGAGCGCTTTTCAGAGTCAAATCTCACATCAAGCTTGTGAACTTTAGTTTTAGTAGAGACTAATGTTCCTTTGATATTGATATAGTATTTCAGGAACAGTGGAAACAATTTTGGCAAATGTCTTTGTGTTTCAGGCCTTGATAGAACAAAGCTGATAAATCTTGCCTATTTTCTGGGCAGTGACTACACTGAGGGGATTCCTGGTGTGGGTTACGTAACAGCAATGGAACTCCTGAATGAATTCCTTGGACCTGGACTGGAACCTCTTATTCATATTCGGTAGGATATAATATACTTATGATTCATCGCAGTTCCTATCCTGCTGACTTTTTATGGTCAACAATATGCAGATGGAATGTGAATATGATAAGACCATTTGGCCCTTTCAGTTCATTCCTTCCGTTGTCAGCATAACATTTACCTTACCGTGATATGTTTTTAATCTCATGAGGAAAGTGAGTAACAATTCCAAAGAAGTAAACTCTGTGAAATTTGTTGTTGAGCTCTCTAAAGTTAACTTAGGAAATTCCAGTTTACTAAGCTAACATTGCAACCTACTTTATTCAGCCTTGACCAGTTGCAATCCACAGACAACATCCCTGCAAGATTGGCATAGTTACACTTCATTATGCATTTGATCATCTATGTCTATATTTATCATTGTAACCTGCAGTTTTTAGTATGTATGAAATGGAACGATGTGAAACCAACTGAACAATTATCATTATCGCTACTCCCAATGCGGTCTCCTCTACATTGGAGAGACCAACCGCAGACTGGGTGACCGCTTTGCGGAATACCTTCGGTCTGTCTGCAAGCATGACCCAGACCTCCCTGTCGCTTGCCATTTCAACACACCACCCTGCTCTCATGCCCACATGTCCGTCCTTGGCCTGCTGCAATGCTCCAGTGAAGCTCAATGCAAACTGGAGGAACAGCACCTCATCTTCCAACTAGACATCCAGACTTAACATTGAGTTCAACTTCAGGTCATGAACTCTCTCCTCCATCCCCACCCCCTTTCTGATCCCCCTGTTTCCAATAATTTATAATTTTTAATATATTCTTTTCCCACCTATTTTTAAATTTATTTCGATCTACCGTTTTATCTCCACCTTTTAGCCCATTTTGACCCCTTCCCCCCCACCTCACCCCCACTAGGGCTATCTGTCACTTGCTTGTCCTGCTTTCTACCCTTAATGTCACCATTAGCACATTCTTTAGATAATATCACCACCGTCAATGCCGCTTTGTCCTTTTGTCTATGACATCTTTGGCAATCTCTTCTTTGCCTCCACCTATCACTGGCCTTCTATCCAGCTCTACCTGTCCCACCCCCCCTCAACCAGCTTATATTTCACTTTATTTCTATATTTCCTTAGTTCTGATGAAGAGTCATACGGACTTGAAATGTTAACTGTATTCCTCTCCGCAGATGCTGTCAGACCTGCTGAGTTTTTCCAGCTATTTTTGTTTTTGTTTCAGATTTCCAGCATTCGCAGTATTTTGCTTTTATCTTTATCGTGCGCTAGGTATAAATAACATTCTGATCTTGCAATTGGACAATTCGTATGTTTTTCCAAATTATTAATCTTATAAACTAGAGGCTGTGGAAAATATCACTACATTGTTCCTAATCCTTCAGTCCTCATGACAAATGGCATTCTACAGCTATCTCCTGTCAACTGTAATAGTTGGGACAATCTTCAATAAATCCAGTTTGTTTCAGTAGTGTATTCTGAAGATAGCATGTATAAATGCAAATTAATTGTCTTCTGCAGTACAGATCATAAACTAGGACTTACATACATTGTGCTGATTTCATATTCAGATCATGTGGCAGAACTGACCATTTAGATTTGAAAGCTTAGAATTTAAAGTTTTATTTCTGTGCAGAACCCAATGTTGAAGTTCAAAAGTACAATGTTTTTTGTAATGATCCAATAAAGTCTCAGAACAAAAAATACATATTAATTCTATGCTGTGCCAAGCATATAAATAGTAAAATGGTGGTATTTAGGGAATTTACACATGGGGGCAGGGTGCATGGTTGAGGTACTAAATGAGAATTTAGCATCTTCTTACTTGGTAAAGACAGATGCAGCTGAAGTCATAGTGAATGAGGAGATGGTTGAGACACTGGATGGGCTAAAAATTGATAAAGAAGAATATTAGGTAGGCTGGTTGGACTTAAATGTTGTTAAATCGCCAGGACCAAATGAGATACATCAACGGATATTGAGAGAAGTAAGAGTAGAAATTACAGAGGAATTGGCCATAATTTTCCAATCCTCCTTAGATTACAGGGGTGGTGCCAGAGGACTGGAGAATTGTAAATGTTGCACCCTTCAAGAAAGGATGTAAGAATAAGCTCAGTAACTACAGGCCAATCAGTTTAACCTCGGTGATGGGGAAGCTTTTAGAAGTGCTAATCCAGGACAATATTAACAGTCACTTGGGCAAATGTGAATTAATTAAGGAAAACCAGCATGGATTTATTAAGAAAAGATCCTGTTTAACTAACGTGATTGAGTTTTTCGATGTGGTGTACATGGATTTCCAAAAGTGATTTGATGAAGTGCCACATATCAGGCTTGTGAGCAAAGTTAGAAATTATGGAATAAAACGGACAGAAGCAGCATGGATACAAAATTAGTTGAGTGACAGAAATCAGAGAGTGTGGTGAATGGTTGTTTGTTGGACTGGAGAAAGATCTGTAGTGGAGTTTCCCAGGGGTCGGTGTTAGAACCACAGCCTTTTTTGATGTATATTAATGACCTAGACTTGGATGTGGTGGTGTGCTGCAGCTCACTTGGGGAATCCTAGTTGCTGTGGCAAAATGCACTTTTATATGCATAAAGTAGTTTGGATCTATAGATAGTGATGGTAGAGGCTCCAACTTTCTTTCCATTACATGGCTGATCAGGAATCTCCCTTGAAATGTGTTAGAAGGATTTTCAAGCTGATACTCCCTGGCTCCACTAGAAAGCAACTTCCCTGGCCATCAGGTCCTGGGTGGGCCTCAAATCCAGAGTTTCTGGCTCAGAGGCAGGGATGTTACCCACTGTGCCACAAGACTTCCCCAGACTTGGATGCACAGGGCACAATTTCAAGATTTGTGAATGAGAAAACTTGGAAGTATTGTGAACTGTGAGGAGGACAATGTTAAACTTCAGGAGGACATAGACAGGCTGGTGGAATAGGTGGATATGTGGCGAAATTTAATGCAGTTAAGTGTGAAGTGATTCATTTTGGTAGGAAGAACAAGGAGAGGCAATTATTTATTTATATATAATAGTTTACGTATACATAATAGTTTACATATAATATATATATTTATATACATAATATTTTTATATTACATGGAATATTACATATTTATATTACATGAAAATATGTTTTAAACATATCTGCAAGTATATATTCTAGATTTATGGGTTAGTTCTATGAAAAAGCTATGTTTTTAAAGGAGTGTTAAACATAGGGTTACTAAATGACTTGTCTTTCAGAGACTGGTGGTCTGAAGCTCAGAGAAATAAAAAACTGCGAGATAATCCCAATGATACTAAAGTGAAGAAAAAGCTGCGACACCTAGACATTTACCCTGGTTTTCCAAATCCAGCTGTGGCAGAAGAATATCTGAAACCAGTTGTAGATGAATCTAAAGTATCACTCTCCTGGGGTAGGCCAGACCTGGATGAGATCAGGGAATATCCTTTTGTAGAAAAATGTAATAAAAATAAAGTAGGATTTTATTATTTTTTCAGCATAAATATAATTTTATTGACCATATTTGTCAAATTAGTTATCTGCTATTTTATTCTCCATGCAAAATATTATAAATATTGTATGTTCTTTTCTATTAAGCGAGTTCTTCAAGCACCCCTGATAGAACTGAATGATGAAGAATATAGTGGCATTATTATATCAATATAGCGACACCCATTGCCCAGCTGGGTGTAATGACCCTAGCATGATATTCTTATCTATCTAATAGTGGTCAGAGAATCCCTGCAATACCTTCTCTTCCTACTCCTTGCACTGTTACTCCACTGTTCTACTATCAATCATCAGCAAAGTGATGGATTGTGTTGTCAACAGTGCTATCAAGCAGCACTTGCATAGTAATAACCTGCTCACTGATGCTCGTTTGGGCTCCACCGGGGCCACTCAGCTCCTCACCTCATTGCTGCCTTGGTCCAAACATGGACAAAAGAGCTGAACTCAAGAGATGAGGTGAGAGTGACTTCCCTTGACATCAAGGCAGCGTTTGACCAAGTATAGCATCAAGGAGCCCTAGCAAAACTGAAGTCAATGGGATTCGAGGGGAAAAATCTCCACTATTTGGAGTCATACTAAGCATAAAGGAAGATGGTTGAGGTTGTTGGAGGTCAATCATCTCAGTCCCATGATATAGCTGTGGGGGTTCCTCGGGATAGTGTGCTAGACCCAACCATCTTCAGCTGCTTCAACAATGACCTTACCTCCATCATACGGTCAGAAGTTGGGGATGTTTTCTGATGATTGCACAATGTTCAGTACCATTCGCAACTCCTCAGGTACTGAAGCAGTCCATGTCCATATGCAGCAAGACCTGGACAACAATCCACCAAAAACATGCCCTTCAAGGGCACGTAAAATGCAGTCCCTGGTCTGAGCTTGTATGGAAGCTTCTGGAACTGTTTTTTCTTTAAAATGAACACTGATGAACTGTTAAAATGGCTGCCGTGGAGGTCAGGTGTCATTTGCTTATTTAGCACAGACTATCAAGCTTCCAGAAAGTTCTGAATTCAATAACCATGGGTGGGGACTCCCCTGGAATGAGCATATCAATATGAATGTTATCTGTGGAATTCATGCCTACCATTGTTTGAAGCTTACATAAAACACAGAGTCAATGGACTCCAATATCTTCAGGTTTGCAATTCAACAAAGGAAAGCTGATGAGACCAGTTGACCACAAATGTGAAAGCCCACCACCTACCTCCTTTAGTATATCAATGGCCTTATAGCTTTAAGCCATTCTGGGTGGACAATGGCCATTGACTACATGAATAAAACTTACTTCTTATACTGAGGTCCTTTATTATCCCAAGACCCAGAAGGGACCGGGGTCGACTGTAGAAAAACACCTAAAAGATAACAGAGGAAGGCTGTGTCATCCTTGTCTTTCAGAACCATCTGTCATCAGCCAGTCTGGGAACCAGACTCTGAAACTAGCTGCAAGTCATCAAGCAGCCAAAGTTATTAACACATTCCAGTTTCAAAATTCACCTGAGAACCAACCTCCTAGATATTCGACTGCAGGAAACTTCACAACCTGCTATGAACACTTTGCATTACAACTTTAAATCATTGAATCCATTCAAGAAGCCACAGGCCTGCTGAGTGGGAGACCATAAATCATTAATCAGAGACTGAATGAACTAATCTGTAAAAGTGCATTATCTTTATCTGTGCCCAATCTTTGTATATATGCACATGCATGAGACCGAGTGTGTGACATAGCGTTACTTCGGGGTAAGTGCGTGAGAGTAAATAACCTTTATTTTAAACTCACAAAAGCTTGCTGCTGAATGATTTAATTGGAATACACACTCCGAAGGGTGAGAAAAGATACACCTCTTTCCATATAAAACAAACTGATTATGGACAGTAAGAGAGCAAATACATTATGTCCATTACAAGTCCCAAACACAAATTAGTATCAGAATAGCCAATCAAACTTAAGCTGGAAAAGATTCTAAGCTGAAAAAATGAAATATTAAACAGATCACAGCTACTAAGTCCTTTTGGTTAACTCCTGCATTAATAATTTGTCACATTCACACAACTGTTTATAATATTTGACGCTCACGTGTACATCATTTGTGTTTTTTTCTCACTTTGTAAAATATATCTTTAACTTTTGGCAAATTTTGTGAGAACCGTTTTGGCTGGACCAGTAAGAAGACTGATGAAGTTCTTTTACCTGTAATGAAGCAACTCAATACCCACCAGGTATGACATAACTGAACTGTGATAAGCATTTAATTGTAGGGAGTCACTTTCAGGACATTTGAATACAAGTATTAAATACTTAGGATCTATAAGTCAGCTAAGTTTTTAATGAAACTCAAAAGGGACCATGTGTCACAATAAGTCACAACACAATTCTGTGCCACTATTCTGCTTTCTAATCCATTGCTGAAATATAAGACCCTTTCCCTGATGGTGTCTAAGCGAAATAGATTTGAGGGCCTTTAATGTAGGCAATTGCAATACACATCTTCCCCACAAAGCGTAAACATTGGATTAGAAAAGCTGTTTCCTCCAAGGTACACTAATATTTTTTAAAATTCCAACATTTGGAAATATTTAAATGTTGGATCTCCAACATTGTGGTAGAAACATTAAGACATACATTTGACTATATATGTAATCGGATTCAATTTGAAGAATTTATTCAAGAAATATAAAAATGTAGAAATTTGTGGCACTAATAACAAAAGCAATGGATACGCTGGACTCCCAACCAGAATGGTGTGAATGTAGTTGCATGCTACAGTCCAGTTTGTCTCAGTTGGCTACCTTGTGTTCACTGTCAGCTAGGTTCCAAGTGAGATTTCATTTGGAGTACAAATGTCTATCTCAAGGGGAGAAAATGCTGCCATATGCATCTGTAATTTTATATTTTGACTTGTTTTAGAAACTTAAGCTTCATGCTCATTCTTTTCTCAAATGATTTTCCCTTTTATTGTATTCAAACCTTTTTCACTAAGACACTATTAATATAGTTTTTTTTTGTGGCCTTGTTCTATACACTTATTTCTCTTGCAGTCCCAGCTACGTATTGATTCCTTCTTCAGAATGGAACAACATGAGAAGCAAGCAATAAAAAGCCAAAGGCTTCGCAGGGCTGTTACTTGTATGTTGAGGAAAGAACAAGAACCTTTAACAGAGGCAGAAGAAACCACAGCTATAACAGAAGCAGCTACTAATTCGGCAATAGAAGGGAAGGACCAGGGAACAGCATCAGGAATCAAAGGCAAATCAAATAATTCCCAAATACAGCACAGAAAAAGGAAGCAAACACAGAAATCTGCAGAACCACCTTCTGGAGGAGGATTTATTGAATCCATAAAGTTATCTAAAATGTCTGATGACTCTGCAGTGGATGACTCTGCAGTGGATGATTCTGAAGTTAAGTCAAAACAATATTCCAAAGTGATGAGTTTGAATAGAAAAACTCCAGAGAAGCAGAAGAAAGATGGAAGAGATAAAACTAAAGACAGAACTGCCAATATGAGCAGCAGCTCAAGTGATGAGAGTGGTGATAGTATTTTGGTAACGGCTAGACCTGTGTTTGAAAAGAGAGGAAAGGTTAAAGGACTTAAAACAAAACAAAGAAAAAATTTGAGAAATTAAATTCCAGTGGCACTTTCTACAATTCTAATTATTTGAAGCCAAATTTACAACTGGTACTTAAACCTCATGTCTTAAAATGCAAATATTTAGAGGTTTGTCTTCATACAAAATACTTGCATCTTCTGTGAATTCAAGGTTACATAGAGTAGTGACCAGACAGGCTAAAATCTTGTTCATAAATTGCTTTAAAGCATCTAGAAGTTGCTCAATTAGTTAAATTTATTCCAGTTTGTCCCCGGAGTACAGCTTGGAAACATTTTTGCAGTGCTAAAATTATCTGAGCTGTTGACTAAATACCATTGGATTGAAAGCTACCATTATGAGTCAGTGGTTATTTTTATGTCTCCACAACTGAGTGCAAAAAATAATGAATTTATTTTACAGTAAAAGTGTAGATTAAAGATTTTTTTAGGCTCTACAGAGAAAATCATGTGAGCAACAAGCTCTAACTTTGAATAAATATGTGAAAATGTATGTGTATATCACACGCATTCCAAAAAACATTACAGGGAATGTTGTTTATGGGGGAAGCTGATGAATTGTTTGGATACTAAAATAAGCTCATTATGTAATGGAATTTGTTAAAACACTTGTCACGCTCTTAATAAGCCCATTAAAATGATTAGTTGTTTTTAATATGATGGATAGCAGACAAGAACTCCTTTCTCAGTCTAGGATCTCACTGCCAATCTTCATATGTCTAATTGTCAAGTACCAAAGAAATATTTTGAACTTTAATTTTATCAGTTCCAGGATCTTGGGAACATAGGAAGAAGAATAGGTCAATTATCGTATCGAGTATTAATCATAATGAATTGTAAATAAGTAATAATGTACTAATAAATGTAATGCATTTGGGACTCCCTTCAGGCATTGGAACTTCCATGAATTTCCCAAAACTGATCCAATGCAAGTATATTATCTTCGAAACATCAAATATGATGAAATCAGCTGTAATTCTTATTTAAAAAGAAACATATCTCTTCTTCATTATACCTAAGGAATATATTATTCTTGATTGAAGGAGCAGACTGCCTGTCAAACTTGTTGTTAAACCATTTACCAGGTTTGTAGGAATAGGTTAGGTTAACTCACTTGCACTTTCTCATTTATAGAACTGTCTCATCTCCACCAGGTAATGCCCATTGATGGCCTGATTAACACAGCAGGTCAACCTGTATAATTGCGGATATAAACCTATAACTCAGCATTCTGGTTTAAGGCATAAAGTTGATGGTGGTTTAGTCTGATACAGAACAAACCAGTACCTGATGCGTGTTAAAGCAACTGTGTCTGTCTAGTAACCATGCAAACTATGTGGTTCCTGTCGCACGTGAATATGTTCAGGTCACAAATAGTTGGGTACAGGATGTATCTGATTTGATAAAGCCTGAGACCAGGAGCATGGGTTGAGATGCAGAGGCCGGATCAAAGGCAGGTGTGCTGGCAATTTTGCACTACCAACCAGTATGCTGGTTTACCAATATGTTCCCACCTCCAGCATATTTTCATGGAGGCAATTTTGGAGGGAGGGTGACAATTGCCTGCTGGCCAGCAGTAGGTAGCCATTAAAGCCAATTAAAATGCATGTTGAGGTCACTCTTCGGCACCTCTGGTTTTTTCAAGATGGCTGGTGGGCCCCTTGCCGAGGCCAAACTGATGGATGGAGGTTCCCCCTCCACAATGGCAGGCTGCCAGCGGTGGCCACATTTTATTTTTAAACTTTCTAGTCTTTTCCACCTACTTAAGCAACTCAAACTTCTGATGGAAAGGTTGCAAATCTTTAAGTGGTGAATGGCCTCCTATTGACCCTCCAGACTTGGGAGCCTATCTGCCCTCCTTAATTGGCTGATTCCTCCAGAATGTCTCACTGCCAGTGCTTATGGGTTCCTGACCCATATTTCAACCTGATGGACGCATCGGGACCAGGGATTGAAAATCCTGCCCATGTGGCTAGTAATGAAACATATACTATGATCCAGAATACACGATGTACTATGTTATTCTATGTCAATAGATTTTCAGACATCAAACATGAGTTTCAAATTACATCTTGACCTAGAGACTAAGCAATGTGAAATGTAATCCATCTTCAGGCTAGGATCCAAATCTATGAGTTATATTCCATTTTGCAAAAGTATTGACCTCAATTCAGTCTCAAACGTTGCCAAGTGGTTCCCACAATTGTATCTCACAAGGGTGCCAGACTGAACAGCTTTAAGAATATCCTCTGGCCATAGCAAAAGGTCCATCGTTTCAAGCATTTCCACAGATTTGGAATTAAGAAGAATTACAACCTATAATTCCCTTTGAGTTCTCTGCATCCAATGTAAACACTTGCATTAGTTATTTGAAATGGAAGTCTACCACTTTGGAATGATTGGTTCCAGTTGCTAAGCAGAACAAAACAAGAAAAGATAGGCTCTGCTTCATTTTTTTGTGTGTTTAGTCATAAATCATTCACAGAGTTGTTGCTAATGCCAACTGGAGGCAATCATCCCTGGAAATATTTCTGAAAATGCTTGTGGGCTTAACTGCAATATTAGTACAACAGGCTCGCTGCTAATTTTAACAAAGTAGATATGAGTGAAATAGCTCTAATGATGGCTGAGGTTATGAGGCAGCATCATTTTTAAGGTGAAGCATATTCAATTCAGAGAGAAATTAGTTTTTAAAAAATTAACATTTATCATGGATTTGAGGATTCTTGACCAAACAAAAATGGGCTTATTATCTGAGAGGAAAGAAAGGATGCTATTTTTCGCTTGTTACAGTAAAGTATCTTACTGTAGACCTGGTGTTAATGATCAAGTTTCAAAGTGGACCACAGCATTAGTGAAAAGTACAGAAACAGATACATATTGATGCACTCACAGGGTGGAATTTTCCATGCCCGCTGGTGACGGGCATGATAGGTGACGTGAGGGGACAATATGGCACGATCAGTTTCATGACGGCGGGAAGGCAGGTCGCAATTATCCACTCAGCCCGCCAATGGAGGGCCGCATTTCCCACAATTGATCGTCGGGAACCTCATTGTTATACATCAGCATATCATTATCAGGCCATCCCGCCAGGCTTTTGTAGGCGCTCAGATCTCTGTTGCAACACATGGTGGACAACATCAACCGCAAGGGCTTCCATTCACTGAATGTGCAGCTGGTGTGCGACCACCAGAAACGCATCCTGCAGGTGATGCTGGATCGTCCGTCCACATTAGCAGGAAAGCACGCTGATGTATTTCACAACAGCACATAAGCGACGTGCACTTGGCGGCCTGCACTTTGGGTGAACTGGAGCTGAGTGAACAGCATCGTTCTGCAGAGCTCGCCAGGGTCGCCTGTTGCTTTGCAGGCTTCAGGGGCGCCGGGGAGCCAGGGTTAAGTGCCGCCCTACCTCAGGGGCGACTTTTGAGGGTGGGGGGGAGCAGGGGACAAGTGCAGCCCTGCCTCTGAGGTGACTGGTGGCGGTGGGGGAGGAGGCAGTAGAGGTGGGTGCTAGGGCAGCCCAGCCATTGAATATAGCGCACAAGTATTCAGGGTGGAGGGAGGGGGCTAGGGTGGACGAGGGAAGTGGCCAAGCATTCGGGAAACCTGTAGAAAGTGACCATTCCTCTGCAACTGAGACAGTTCAGGCGCAGCCACATTGATATGATTGGGGTTGGGCTCCTAGCTTATCTGCCCACTCAAGCAACGCAGAGGCATCAAAGTGCCACCAAGTTCTTCAGAGCAACCCCCACCAACCCCTGGTACAGACTGCAAATTCATGAGCATTTTGGCGGACTGCAGAGAATTTGGACTGCACACTTTGTACAATCTCCTTGCTAAAGCTGGCCATGGAGCAGTCACTGCTGGAGGTGCTCACAGCCCCTTGCAATGTCAGTATCCCAGTTTGGACCAGTCTCCCCCATAGTTTAAGCTAACAGGGCAGCCATGCAGCGCACTAATCCCTGGCCATCCAAGTGGTGGCCAGCGCTCTCCAGGAAGCGTTAAGGGGCCATCACACTAACCAGGACAGGTTCTTAGCATGCCCATGCTAACCATGTGTCTCTCTCTTTGATCCTGCAGGACTACATCAGGATCATGGAGCCTGGTGAACTAGCTGTATGCCTGATGGCCTACAGAGCTAAAAGGAGATGGAGGAGAGTGTGACTGAAACTCCTGGCTGTGCAGAGGCAGGAGCAGCAACCTCGAAGTAGGGGCGGCTGGGACTCCTGCACATGCCGCCCAAGAGCCACAGTGAGCCATCGCAGGCCGGCGCCTAGCAACACAGGGTCTATATAAGCTGTCTTTCATTCCTGCAGATGACCAAGAACCAGTGTCGCCAAAGACTGCGCATGTCCAGGGATCTAGTTGCTCACATCTGTCAGTTACTGGAGGATTTGGCGCCATGGGGACATGGAGGGCATCCATTGCCAGTAGCTCCTTTCAGGGCTCCACAGGTGATCTCTGTGGGAACTCTCAAGCCTCCGCCCACAAATGTATCCATGAGTTCACGAATGCCATCTTTGCAAGGACACACAACTTTGTGCATTTCGCCTGGGACCAGGACAGCCAGGATGCAAGAGTGATTGGATTTGACCAGATCTTGGGTTTCTCACAGGTGCAGGATGTGATCAACTGCACTCGTGGCGCTCAGGTCTCCATTGCAACACACGGTGGACTTCATCAACTGAAAGGTATTTCACTCGCTGAATGCGCAGCTGGTGTGTGACCACCAGAAACGCATCCTGCAGATAGGCTCAAGGTTTCCAGGGATTGTGCATGACTCCTACATGCTCAGTCGGTCACAGATCCCTGGAGTCTTCCAAGATCCACAGAAGCTGCAGGGATGACTCCTCGGGAACAAGGGCTACCCGCAGGGGCCGTGGCTGATGACACCCGTGTGGCGGCCTCAGACTGCAGCAGAGCAACGTTACAATGAGGCTCATTCTGCAACTAGCACCTTGGTGGAGCAGACCATCGGGATGCTGAAGATGAGGTTCCAGTGCCTGGACCGGTCTGGTGGAGCCCTGCAATACAGTCTGCAGAGGGTGTCACGCATCGTCATCATCTGCTGCACCCTTTACAAGCGGAGCTGGCTGAGGAGTTGATGGAGGAGCTGCACGTCTCTTCCAATGAGGATGACGCCAACGGGGATGAGATTGAGGAGGTCCTCGGAGGCAATGATGACAGGGATGAGGCCCTCGCACCGGCTAGACAAGGCAGGTATGCTCGGGAGGCCCTCATAGCTGCTAGATTTGTGGAGGATGATGATGACATGCAGTGAGGTGTCTCCATAGTTCCTCAAATTGCATTTGTGAAAGTTTGACTCCAGTCTGGCTTATCGCAGCGCGAATACCCTCTGTGAGAATGCTTCTGTCAGGGAGACGCAGTGGAGGCCCTAATGGTCGCTTGATTGCAGGAGGATGATGACGACATAAATTGAGGACACTCCATAAATCTTCACACAACCTCTGAAAATGTCTGACTCCTGTCTGGCCGAGGGCAGCTTGCTTGCACTCCATGGTCAGGGTCACATCTCAGAGGCGCAGCCATGAAACTTTAGAAGCCTCTGATGCTTTATCTGCCTTCAGCACCTGGGCCCGTCAGGAGCTGGAGCACACACCTAGTGGGCACAGATGCTGAAGAGATGGGGGCCAGCCCCACCTTAAAAGGTGCTGAGAGCACACCGAGAGAATGAGAGAACTCTGTGGCACCTGCCAACTACATTCTGGCAGCAATAGCAAGCACTGCGGAGGTGCAGGCATCAGTAATGTTTCCAGGGAGTGTGAGGCTGGACCATCACTTTGGTCTAACGGCTGCACAGAGCACAGGGAAGAGGCCCTGGACTGAGACATCTGCCTTTATCTTGTGCAGAAAGGTTTCACATCTGAGTGACAAGAACACTGCTCATCAGAACAAGGAGCCATAGGCAGAGGGACATTTTCGGGAGTTTATTGACAATAGTGAACAGTATGTGCAAGTGATTAACACCTATGCACAGGCTGTGCAACTAATCCTCCTTAATTGTCCTCACCCTGCCTCTATGTTTTGGTGCTCCCTGGACATCCACAGTGAAGGTGGAGGCAGCCTGCTGACCGCGACGCCTTGTCTGTGATGACTATGGTGGGCATCCTCTGGAGAGCCAAGGTTTGGAGGGCCCTGGCCTACTTTCACAGTCCTGCTGTGTGGCAGTGGCACCCTCCTTGGCCTGTGGAGCTAGAGCTGCTGACGTCACAGGAACAGAGGATTTGGATGGGCCGGGCACTCTCGGAGTCACCTGGATGGATGGGCCAGGAATGTGCACCTGCGGATCCTTCTCCCTTTGGGTGTCCGGGAACCCCAGGCTGACTCCTTGAGGCGCAGGTGTAGCTGGAGTGAGATCGAGCTGCCTGACACTGTTCTCACGTAGGCACTTTTGGAAGCCAACTATGGCATCAGCGATGTAGTTAAGCTCGCGCAGCAGTGCAGGAGCGACATGCTGGGCCAAGGTCTCCATAGCGGCTGCCAGCCTACCAGCGTTGACCTTGGTGCATTGGCATGCCGGCATTATCACTCAGACTGAAGGCGGACAGGCTCCTCCATCGTGCCTTGCAATCTGAGGAGTGCAGCAGACATCCTTTCCTGATATTCCCGAGTTTGCCTTTGCAGCTCCAGCAACTGAGACGTGACTGAGTCCAGAGGCTCCTCATCTGACTCGGACTCAGCAAGTTTCTGGCCTCCAGCAGTCCTCTGAGTGCTGGGAAGTTCCTGCCTCTGCCTGCTGTGGATCAGACAGTGCGATGTGCTAACCAGATTGTGATCCTGGGACTATTCTAAAGCTAGGTCCCACCATGGTGTGTGTCTCTGCGCTGGTGGAGGGTGTGGGTGAGCGCTGTGACGGGACTTCAGGAAGGGTGCCTCTAAATTCCTCTTCAGAGGTTTCTTCAGGGCTCGATTGGAGGCCCTGGGTCATGGGCTCTGTTTAGCAGATGTGTGTGAAAGCAAGGGGAGATAATTAGTGCATGGCAGTGGCCTGTGAAAGAGGACACATCACTCACAGCATGGTTGTCTGATGGATGTTGCACTGCTGGACTCTCAATTGGTAGAGCAACGCCGACTTCACCATCAGCACAGGAACAGCCCAGATTGTGGCTGGCCAGCTGGATGGCTCTGTTTTCAAAGTCCGTGAGAACGTTGATTTTGGGCATTCCGCCACTGGTCTGCAACCTCTCTCGCTTGTTATGTGCCAGATTATCCTGCATAAATGAAAATGGAGAGCATGTAAGCAGGACACCTGCCGGGCCAGATGATAAATGTGCCTGGCCTGTGCGGGTGGTGAGTGGGCCCCTGGACGGGATGAGGACAATGATAGTGAGTGTGGGAGAGTGAGTGGTGATGTCCCTTGAACTGGCAGTGATTGAGGGCCCTGTGGATGAGTGCTGAGTTTGTGAGTATGTGCTTTGAGAGTGGTAAAAAGAGTGACTTACCCGAGCGGAAAAGAGGAGATCGTTCATCCTCTTGCGGCACTGAGTGGCTGTCCTCTTCTGAAGGGTGTTGACGCTGACCACCACTGCCATCGTTTCCCAATCCGGATTGGTCACATTGCTGCCCATCCTGCAGCCAGAGCAGGGGTGCAGGATATCCTGGCAGGCCTCTACGGCGTCCAGCCGCTCAAGGGACCCATCGTTAAACCAGGGGGTTGCAGCCTTCTTGCCTTTGAGGTACATGTCTCCCGGGCAGCAGTGGTGAGCTGGAAAAGCAATGAGCACTGTGCTTGCCACTGGCCTATAAACATGGCGCATGGCATGATGCATCGGCGGGGTGATGGCGGGCGGGTGAATGAGGAGTCTGCCTGTCATGGAAACAGCGTGTTTCCTGGGAGTGCATAAATAGTGAGGTGGGCTTGGCACATTATGCCATCGCCATCAGTGGGCAGCACGCCGTTTTACCTGCCCACTACCACACTTAGTGAAAATTTGGGAAAATTCCGCCCACTGATTCTCGCACATGTTGAAATCATGATTAAATCGTCGATTACTGGCTTCTGTTCTTCACACAGCAAAAGGAAATAAATAGCTTTTCAAAGATGAAACATTGGCCCAGATCTTCCATCCTGCGTAGGGTCGTACCCCGGAGGTACCTCAGAAGACGTGCTGGGATTTCCTGTAAGTCCCACAGAAGGACTGCACAGGAATTGCCTGGGAAGTTTCAACTTCTATCTGGAACCTTCCAAAACTCCGATTTAAAGCCAGAGACTACGGATGGTTCCAACTCTCTTAGCAGAACAGTTAACCAGTAAATGTTAGAAGGATTAAAACCACTTCTAGCTCCTGGGTAACTATGGTACTGACTCCCCTGCCCCCCCACCCACCCACCCAACATCCGATTACCCTCTCACCTCCCTCACCACCCGAATAGCAGTTGAAACTCTACCTGAGTGCTGCTCACAGTGCAAACTAAAGTTCTATACAAGTTTAACATAGCTTCTCTGCTTTTCAATTCTGTCTCTCTAGAAATAAACTCCAGTGCTTGGTTTTTGTTGAATGCACTATTAGCCTACATGACTACGCTTAGTGATTTATATATTTGTACCCTCGGATCCCTCTACTCCCTATCCCGTCTAGACACATTTTCCAAGGAGTACGTAGCCTCCTTATTCTTCCTGCCAAAATGCATCACCTGACAATTATCTATGTTCATTTGTCGATTGCACACCCATTCTGCAAGTTTATTGATGTCTTCCTGTATTTTGTTGCAGTCTTGCTCCACATTAGCTGTACCTCAACTGCAAATTTTGAAATTTTAGTTCTGATACCCGAGTTCAAATCTTTTATGTAATGGTAAACAATAATGGTACCAGCACCAATCCTTGTGGAACATCATTTAGCACCTTTTGCAGTCTGTGTAATTGCCTTTGACTTCTACTCTCTGTTTTCCGTTTTGTAGCCAGCTTGCTATCCATTCTGCTATTTGCTTCTAGATTCCACATGTTCTGGGATTTGTCATGAGTCAACTATACAGAAGTTTATTGAAGGCCTTTTGAAAACTCAAACATCTATTGCATTACCCTTGCCTACCCGTTCTGTTACTTCTTCCAAAAGTTCAACAAGATTGGTCAAACTTGATCTGCCTTTTTAGAATCCATGCTGACTGCCTTTGTCATGTTCTTTTTCTAGACACTTTTCTATTATATCTTTCAGTAAGGATTCCATCTGAACCAGTGGTTTTATCCTATTTGATTTTGATTAGTTTATCAATTATCTCCCTTCTTTCTAAAGTTTGTTCATATCTTTTTTAGATATCTTCTTCAAATACCATGTCTACTAAATTGGTGTCCTTGATAAATAAGTATTTAATATTTCTGCCATTTCACTGTCATTTGTTTATTGTGTGTATCTTTTAGTGGTCATATTCCTAAGATTTTGATAATACTCCTAATTTTTAAGGTTTGCTGTTGATCAGTAACACCTATGGATTTTATTCTTTAGCCACATTTTAAATCAAATGGTTCCGATTGAATTTCTGTTAGTGAGACAATGGGCAGTCAAGGCAGTTGGGGAAAAGGAAGGCAGTTGTTTGTGAGAAACTACACTTAATTGTTTTATAACTTTAAGTTGTCTGAGAGTGTGGATTTAGCAATTTTATGTTGTAATTAAGAGTCTTTTTATTAGCCTTGAAGGAATGGTTAAAAAGTAATTTGAACTTTGAATGGCTTTATCTTTAAATAAAGCCCATACATTGAGCTAATTGATTCATTTTATGTGTAGGGCAAAAAATCTGTATTAGAGGGAAACTTTTCTTTCTGTTTTGACATTATGGTAAGAAGTGTTACTAATATTTGTTCTTAATGGTTTTAGTATCTGTGAGACTTGGGTTAAAATATGTTGAAGAGGATGTCACTTTGTAACTGCTCTGTATCTAAAGGAAATGTGTTATTTGTTCGCAATGAAATATAAACTCTGGGAGTCCAGCAGGACAAGGGATGAACGTTTGTGCTTTAGTCTATATGGCTCTAGTTACAGAGGTGGGGTGACATGAGATAACTTGCACCCTAAGCCAATAGAAGAGGTGAATTTGGACTATTTCCAAATAAGGCATTCTGGAATAATGAGAAGTGGGGATAAAAGTTGGAAAATTGGAATCTTTGTTGGCACAGTGTTACCATGACTTCTGGGGTAAGACTCTTCTGGACACAGTTCAACATCACTTCAAAGACAGAGAAGAGAAATACAATGCCTGTGCTAGCAACACTCAAGGAATCCTAGGAACTTGAGGGATAAGGAACATCCATGTTGTCTTCACTGTTTTTAGTTAAGTATATGGAAAATCTTGCTTAATAAATTCTACTTGATTCATAAATAATAGTTATTCATACCTTGTTCGGTCAAGCACAGCTGAGGACTCTAGTGTTAGAAATTAAGAATTCGGAAGGTAGAAATTTTAATTAGTAGGGTTTTATACCTCGAAACCCTGAATTCTTATATTCTGATCCTGACTTCCTTTTGTTATTTATACACCTGTAGGTACTTTACTGTTTCTTTTTATATTCCTTGATAATTTAAGTTTGTAGCTTATCTTTCCTTGTTTTTGTCTCCCTTCCCAATCTTTTTGTATTCCCTTTGGTCATCCTCTCTTTAAGGGCTGGATTTTCATGTCAGAGGCAGGAATGGGGAGACAGGACTCATCCTGCTGTTGCGATTTCGTCTCCAATTTGAGAATGCCACCAGACAAGTTCTTCAGGGGGTCCAGGCCCTAATTGGCCTGAAGATGGGCCTGTCGCCAGAGGCAGCAGGCCTCAGTTGGGAGCGGAGGCAGGCTGAATCCAGAGTGGCAGGTTAAAAGGCCTGTCTCCATTCCAAAAAAATTCAGCCCTATGCTCCTGATGCAATCAGCAGCTCATCTATATACAGTTAAACTTCTGATAACTTTAATACCCCCTCACCACCCTCAATCCCTCACCCCCTCATTCTCTCACCCCCTCACTCTCACACCCTTACCCCCTCATCCTCAACCCTCACCCTCCTCAACCCCTCACCACTCATCCCTTTATGAACTTTATCCACTTTATGAAAATAACTGACAAGCCCATTTATAATTGTTGGAAGCCATTGAATAGCCCATAAAACTCCATGAATACATAGATGGTTTGAAGAATCTGTTTAAACAATGGATGGTAGCCAAGAGCCCATAAAACTCCCTAAGTAAGCAAACAGGCCTCAGAACTGTTATCTCAACAGATGTCTAGACTGAATATATAAAAGCAATGGGAAAATATTAAACATTTATTAGGCTATCCTTTCAATAATGTGAAATTTACTCTACATTTTTCATCCATTAGATAAACCTGTTTTAACTCACCTGAAGACTTTGCCACAATTACAATGTTGATCTATTATTTGGCAGCTTGCAAGTTAGCAGAAGTAACAATCTAGTAAACACATTGTTTAATGGGTAGTTACATCTTCCGACCACAGAACTGTCATAATGCAACTTACTGAATACAGATACAACTTATGCTACAGAATTTAATGATGGACTGTAAAGGAGGTAGAGCCATTTTACTTACCTTTTATACTCTTCCTATATCCAATCCATGGTTCATGCCTCCATAAAGCTCAACAGCTGCTAAAGTCCAGCCACCTCCATGAAAATTAAAAAGCTTACTTGGGGTGGGCTCTCAATGAGCCCAGCAATCTGTCACTTTCCTTCTTAGCAGCAGGTGAGTTCTGGGGCCTGCTTCTTTCCCTGTCTTCATGGAAATGACTGATGGTGAAAGGAGAGATAGGAATTCTGGCCGCCCTGCTTGGCAACCATCTTTTTCCAGTCCCGCCTCCATTTGGTCTTGATCAGGACCATGAAAATCCGGCCTTAATTATCTATGTACCTAGTGTATGCTTTTTACCTTTGTTTCAATCTTACCCTTATTTCTTTACTGATCTACACTTTCAAGTGCAATATATTTCTCCCAGATTCCATAGATCACTGTTTTAAATGTTTCCCACCAAGGTTCTATTTTTGTGTTTCTCTGTAAATTTTCCAATTTATTTTTTCTAGTTCCATTCTCGTTCCATCCTTTGGATGAGACATGAAACCAAAACCCCAACTGCCCTCTCATGTAAACATATATAAAACCCATGACACTATTTTGAAAAAGAGCAGGAGAGTCCTCCCCTGTGTCCAGAAAAATAATTAACTCTCAACCAACGCCACTAAAAATAGATTATCTGGTCATTATCACATTGCTGTTTGTGAGACCTTGTGCTATGCATATTGGCCGTGTTTTCTATATCACAACGATGGCAACGTTTTAAACAAAATTATTTTATTTACTGTAAAGTGCTTTGGGATGTCGTGAGGCCATGAAAAGTGCTTTATGAGTACAATTTTTTCTTTCTTTAATCTTTTAAAATCAGATTTTTTCCAATTTATGACCTTGGTCTTTGTCTTACTTATGCCTTTCTCAAACTTCACCTTAAACTTTATTTTGTTGTAATTTGTATTGCCTTGATATTCTCCTATGTTTACTTCTCTTATCTGTTCTGGTTATTTTCACATTACTGGATCCAGCAGTATTCCCTCATTTGTTGGGCTTTTTACATGCTGGGTAGGAAAAGAATCCTGCATACTTTGTAAAAGTACCAATCCCTGTACCTCTTTTGCTACTTATTTTTGTCAATTGGTTTAGGGATAGTTAAATCTTGAATGATTGTTTTTCTATGTCCTTTATTCACTTCATCTATTTGTTGACATGTTCCTTCCTCCATTGCACTTCCACTATTAGGTGGTCTGGTGTATACCCCTATTGGTGTGATCAATCTCTTCTGACCTTTCATTTTAATCCATAGTTTTGTTTCTAACCTACTGTTAACTATAAGTCCTCCTTATTATCATCTGACGGGAGTATGAGCAGCTAGGGGCTAGTTAAGAAGCAAAGCCTCAAAGGTAATAATCTCTAGAATACTACCCAAACCACTGCAAATTGGCATAGGTTAATTAAGATCAGAGAATTGAATGCATGGCTCAAAGATTGGTGTGGAAGAAATGGGTTTTGATTCATGGAGCACTGGCACCACTGGGGAAAGAGGAGGCTAAACCACTGGGACAGTCTTCACCTGAACCATGCTGGGACCAGTATCTTGGTGAATCATGAGACTAAGGCTGTAGAGGGGGCTTTAAACTAAATAGTGGGAGAGAGGGTTCATGTGAGGAGAGATCTGGATAGCTAAAGTGCAATGACAAAGTGATAATACATGGCAGAGATACGGATATTCACATAACATTTCTTACCCAGTGCACCATCAATCTCTCATGCTGCTCATTGCACCACACCCCTCATCCCTCACCCAGCAGCAGTCTATAGCAGTCAGTACTCAGGCAGCATTCCCCTCACTCACACACATACCCAAGGTTACTGGCCTCACACACACATCTCATTACCTCCACATAACTCTAGCTACTTAGCTATGGCAGGCACATCACCCAAGCACATTGGTACACCATCACTGACATTCTATCCTCTCTATTGCAGGACCATACATTCATTTATAGCCATATTTCACAAGCTTTTAGATGAAAGACAAGTTGTGAGGAGCACCACTCTGCATCAAGAATGGCTGACCAGGAATCTCTCCTGTCCTCACTATCCAAATCATTGGGCACATTGGAAGGATTAACAGGCTGATTATCATGTTCAGCCCTCATCATGAGCACTCCTTCTGTAGCCAACAAGTCCTGGAATGGGACTTGAACCCAGAGCTTCTGGCTCAGAGGCAGGCGTTTTACCCACTGAGCCACAAGACCTCCTCCCTTGTAGGGCTGAGTGGCCCATAATAGGAGAGAGCAGAGCAGAACCAACAGGGTCAGGCACAGCTGCATCACCTCAGCTTCCTAAAGGAGGCGGGGCTCTGCATCATGGGGCTGTGACTGAGGCCATTGCATCGGGTTTTGTCGAGAACATTCAGGATGATGGCCTGTTCCTGCCATTTGCACTTTATCAAACCCTACTCATCTTCCTAACCGGCACGATCAGCAAGTTGCAAATGGCATGACCATGGGCCTGTAGTTTTCCAGCCCACCCCCACTTCTCTCAATCCACCACTCTCATTCTGCATTTCTGTTTTCTGATTCCCGAGAACTACTGTTTGGTCAGCCAGTGTGACTTCAGCATGAAGGCAGAGAGCTGCACCTGACCTCTGAGGAAGAAACATCGTCAGCTGATCTGACTCCTGCAGCCAACAGCTCAGATACTCTGAGCTGAATTTTGTTCTCGTAACGGGCTCCCGCTAATGGGCCTAGAAGTGAGGACCAACCCCACTTCGCTGCTTTGGGGGACTTGGGACAGCATTTTATAGACAGCAGGCAACTAATTGTTGCCAGGGCAGCCATCCCTAAAGATGGCTCCCATCCAGGAGCTGTTGGCCAATTGGAGGGCCAGCAACTCAGCAGTCTCACAGTGCCACTGGAAGCAGGGGCCACTGCTGTGACTGCACCTTGAAGAAGAGTGGCCATGGGGCCAGGCCACCCTCCCAACCAGGTAAGTGGGGTCTGGGAGCACCGGGGCCAGCCAGTCAGGCTCCAAAGGGAGGAGGTGGTTGATTTGGTGAGGGCAGGCAATGCTGTTGTCGAAAGGGTGGCCATCACTACTGGAGGACCCACCTGTGGGCCACAGGACAACCTGAATGGAGGGTCCTCCCTGCCAAGCCCAACATGAAGTTTCCAGAGTTCACCTGGTAGTTTCCTCACGTGACAGAGCCCCCCCCTCCCCACCCACCCACCCCTCCCAGTGACTGTGGGAAGAGGCCCCTGATTGACCACTTTGAGTCCTCTTAATTGGCCTCTGGCAGGAGGGATGTCCTCTACCATTTACGCTTCTGGCACAATGGCATGGCAGAGAGAAGACAATAGGAACTATACCTTCCCTTGCCATTTTAAATGCCCCACTGCCTCCCAACCTTTTCCCAGAAGGCTGTTAAAATTAAGCCCTTGCACATACCTTACAGGGTAGCATAAAGGTAGGATCCACACATGGTATATGACTGGACACAAGTGGGTTGTTGCAGGCCAAGGGGAAAGGATAGTTTGTGTACCAGTTCACAAAAGTGGGAGATTGCAAATGAGTTCTATTGCAAAAGACTCAGATGAGGCCTTCGAAGGGATAGTGTGCAGGAGGACACTGGGCATGCACGCAGAGATGCCTGGTGCATTGGCTGACTTGCCAGACAGCCTCCTGTCGCTGTCAAGGTACAAGGAGGAGTCTGGCTCCAACTTAGCACATGGTTTCACAAAGGGCTTGGAGCCCATCCTTAGCAGCATGGAAGTGGTGGCCAACTTCAGTACTTCTGGACCCAACTGTGATGATCAATGTCTCAGCTTCCATTTCAGCACGGTCGGAAGCCACCAAATGTCTCAGTGCTGCAGTGGGAAGAACAGACTGAGGTGATGTGAGTTATGCCTGTTGCCATGCAAACCCAGCTTGGTGCCATGCAGGTTCAAGCTGCTGATATCATGGCTCTGGATACTAGAGTTCATAAGGGTTTGCAAGCTCTCACATCAGTCCAGTAATCTATCCTCCAGCAGATTACTAGAATTGCTGAGGCACTGCCCCGGGAAATGGCAGTAGCTCTGTAGTACAACACTGTGCTATCCTCTTCCAAGATGGCAGCACACATGCTCCCACCAATGCCACTTCACAAGTTCCACTTGCTGTTGCCTTTCAACCAGCCATACTGGTGTCACCCATACAGAGGTGGTGCAGTCCAAAACCAGGCCCATAGGCCTAGAGGTGCCCAAGGTCATGCTGCAAGAACATCTGCAGTCTCCCACAATGAAAGTTAGTAGCCTTCTGTTTCATTGTGTGGTCGGGGTGTAGACGGGGATTTGGGGAATTGTCTATTCTCCCAAAGTATGTTTGTCAAGTCTGTAGTTTATCAAAACCATTGCTCTTTATTTACAGCAAATATTTAAACATTTGGACTTCTAAACGAGGTTGGAGCTTCTCCTTCCAGATCTCTCTTACTTTTCAGTCATGTGATGTGACATCATTATTACATCAACATCATGTCTGCTTCTGATGATAACCCTTTACATCTCTGCCAAGTCTTTATCCCCATCATATTTGCATCCTCCTACAGCTCCCCACAAAGTCTCAGACTTCACAGGGTTAGCTTCTGAGGTGCCTTGGCCAATCTCCCTGACCTCGTTCTGATCTCCTTTTGTGGTCAAGGATATTCTGTACTCTCCCTTCTGTTGGTGTGATGTTCTTCTCCTGGGTGGCTGTAGAGCTTGTAGTAAGGCTTTCTTCTTCTTCATCAGGATCTGAATAGTAAGCCCAAGTTTCTGTTAGCTTTCTCACCAAGGATATTAAGGTGCTGCAGTTTTTCCTTATGATATCCTGGTCTGTCTCAATCCATTATGTCCTTAGTTGTGGAGTATTTTTAATGATTGTGCCTTCCTTATGTTGGTCTTGGACCCATATTCTCCCTCAGCTTCAGCACTGGTAACTCCCGTGCTCTATGCCTATGATTAGAGTTCTGAGTCTGGTTGTTTCTCTGTTCTTCCTCTCATTGTTTTACCCTCTCGTGGTCATTCGCGGTGATATTGGGTTTGAGTTTTTGTGCTGCAGGTAGAAGCCACGTTCTCAGTCTCATACCCATTAGTAACTCTGCTGGTGAGAAACCATTTTGTAGTGATGAGGTTCAATAACTCAAGAGCTAGATTAAGGTTTTTGTTTTGCTTCAGTAAATCTTTGACAGTTCGTACCCCTCTCTCAGCTTTTCCATTTGCTTGATGAGAGCGAGGTGAACTGGTTACGTGAATGAAGCAATATTCATGTTCGAAATTGTGGAATAGCTCATTCGCAAATAGTGGCCCATTGTTGGGCACCATGATGTCTGGGACACCACGTGTTACATGAATTCTCTTGAGGGATTGGATGACTGCTTCTGCTGTGATATTATGCAATTTGTTTATTTAAATCCACCGTGAGTAGTAATCAATGACAATAAGGAAGGTTTTCCCCCTAAATTCAAATAAGTCCAATCCCTGGTGCTCCCACGGCCTTGATGGAAAAGTAGAAGGTAATAGTGGTTTTTTTTGTTCTTGGCTGTTTACAGCACAAGGAAGACAGTTAGAAATCATTTCTTCTGTAGAGTGAGTAATGCCTGGCCATCAGACTGGTTACTGTGTTCTCGCACGACATTTTGCTATCCCTAGATAACCTTGGTGAAGTCTTTGAAGAATATCAAGCTGGAGTGTTCTCAGTATGACTATTCTCTCATTGAAGACTAGTAAGTCGTCAATGACTGTGAGGTGCTTGCGCTGTCTAAAGTACTGCTATAGTATCGGATTAGTGGGGATATAATCTGGCCATCCTTCCAGACAATATTCTTGGACTTGGAGACATTTTTCATCTTGTTGCTGTGCTTGTTTTATTTCCTGCAACTTTTTGCAGTAATTGAGGATTATCAGATCAACTATGATCTCATGGAATGGCGGAGCAGACTTGATGGGCCAAATGGCCTACTTCTGCTCCTACACCTTATGGTCTTATGGTCTGCTAAATGCTGAATGATTAATGATGTATATTCTTTAGCCTCCTTGATGAAGTGTAAATCCTGTTGTTTGGTTCCTTCTGATGGTATTCATGAAAGTGTGTCTGCTGTTGTTTGATATTTCCCTTGTACATACTCTATGATGGAGTCCTATCTCATCAATCTTAGACTGAACTGCTGGATTCTGGGTGGTATTTTCGCAACTTCTTTCATGTTCAAATTGGTGACTAGTAGCTTATGGTTTGTTTTAATTTTGAAATGCAACCCCATAACAGTCTGAAAATTTTTGCATGCCCACGTTGCTCCTAATGCTTTTTTTTCTATCATGGCATATTGTTGTTCCATTTCTGTTAGCAACCTCGAGGCACAGTAGACTGGTCTACACTTACTGTCTCTTAGCACTTGAAATAAAACTATCCCCAGACCTGTAAACGATGCACCTGCTGCTACTATGGTCGGTAATTCTGGGTCGTAGTGTGCCAAAATTTCAGAAGAGACTAAAAGTTGTTAATTCTTTTGAAAGCATTTTGCTGGCCGACATTCCAGCACCAATGATGACCCTGTCTCAACAGCTGTCTCAAAGGCTCATTGACCTCTGGAAAATTTGGCAGGAACTTGTCAATTTGCTTGACCATTCCATGGAATCACTGAAGATTCCTGGGTTGTAGAAATTCTCTGATTAGTTTCATTTTTTGTGGATCGACTATGATTCCATTGGCTTATACCATTTGACCTAGAAACTTGATCATAGGTTTGGCAAATTTTTCATTCAATGTTAGGCCTGCATCCTGTAAAACTGTCAGGACTGCCCTGACTCTGTGATCATGCTCTTCTTCCATGGAGCCATGTACAAGTATGTCGTCCATACGGCATATTACTCCTTTCATGCCTTCTAGAGTGTGACACATTGTTCTCTGTGTCTGTTCTTGCTCTCTGGAAAATGTTTGGAGCAGACAACATTCCAAAGGGCACTCTATTGAAACAATAATGACTGAATGATGTTATAAATGTGGTCAGCATTCTGGTTTCTTTGTCCAGAGGCAACTGCCAAAATCCACTCTTAGCATCCAATTTGGTAAATAAAGTAGCCTTGGCTTGTTTGGCAAGGCTCTCCCTCCATTGAGTCTTTTGGGTGGATTCCATGTTCCACTGATTTGTTTAGTTGAGTTAAATCTACTCTGATTCTTATAGAACCGTTTGGCTTTGGGGCCGTAACCATTCCTGAACACCATTTCGTTGGCATGGTGACCAGTGAGATAACCCCTTGCTGCTGCATCTTTTCAATTTCATATTTGGCTTTGTTCGAGAGTGGGTGAGGGACTTCAGTGTGAAAAGGCAAATTGGTTTAGCATCAGCTCGTAGGGTATTATGATACTCAGTCTTTAACTTCTCTAGGCTTGTGAACAATTTTGGAAATTAATTTTGAAATGTACCACTGTAGTTCTCATAAGTAGCTTTATCCACCTTATAGATCCATTTCAGTCTTAGATGTACCTTTGTGCTTAGTAGAGAGCACTCTGGATTTTGAATGACAGAGAAGTTTGAGCACTTCTCGGTCTTTATATTCCAGCTTTGCCATGAGTTGGCCATTGACTCTGAAAGTTGTTCCACCAGGACCTTGTAATTTGATAGATGTGGATTGCAATGTGATCTGTTGGAGCCACTTGACTTCATCTGATAAAACTGAAAACCCTGCCACTGTATCTAGTTTAAACTCTGTGGGGTGTCCATCCACTTCGAGTTTAACACACCAATACTTGTTTTCAGTGTCATTTATCACCCCCAGGGAGGTTAGTGTCTTCTCTTGTTGTTCATCCACTTCTTGTATGTGCCTCTGTTTTAAAATTGTCTCCCTCTTTTCACAGGTTGTCAGATAATACTGATGAAAAATGTAGAGTAAATTTCAGTTTTATCAGATGAAGTCAAGTGGCTCAAACAGATCACATTGCAATCCACATCCATCTGTGTCTTAAGGAAAACAATCCCATCTTCTCTATTGTCTTTCATATAGCCCCTTATTCCGGGTGCCATTCCAGTAAATTTTCTTCGCACCCTCTCCAAGGCCCCAATATCTTATCTAAACGATTGTGCCTAAAATTGAACACAATACTCCAGGTGAGGCCTAACCTGTGATTCATAAAAAGTTAGTATGTCTTCCATGTTTTTTAAACCCTGGGGGAAAATGGCATGATTCAGATCAGGTGGAGTCCCCTGGGACACAGAGTGCTGTGGGCTACCTGAGCGGGGCCACATAACATTCACCATTGATATTATTGAGAAACACTGCACAGTTTGCACAAGCTGTGGCCCTGCAGGGCTGTCTGCTCCAGGGAATCATTGTAGTTTGCACAGCAACGTTTCAAAGTGGTGCTTTGCGAACAAATTTGTTAAACAGCGGGATGGCTATCACAAATGAAATCTGATCATTTCTAGGTGCTTCTACTCCAGATTTAGTGTAGATATCACATGACATGGGATTATGTGACCTTGTTAACTCGCAGCTGTTGCAATTTGTTTTCTGCCTCACTGAAGTTGTTGGCAAATATTGGAACTTTGAATTAAGGTCGCAGTCTTCTGAGGCTGTTGAGTTATGTGAGGGAAAAGCTGGAAAACATATCTGTAGGACCATTCTACTGCAGGAAAAGAGCGCATGGTTTAGGTACGACAATAGCAAATGTCAATGTTAGTCGCAAATGGGCATCTGATTGCTATGTATAGACTAAGACTCATATGTTGAAAATTCCACTGAAATGATTTATTATCTAAACTTTTAATCAGAGGTCAGCTATGTTTATGAAAATGAAAAACAAAATGTATTTGTCGTTTCAATATCTACAATTAATTATTAAAATAGAATTACTTTGAGCAAAGTTTACTAATCAAAGACATACTAAACTGTTATTCATTTTAGTACTGTGAAGCCTGTCGTAAATAAATAGGCCTAAAGCAGAACGGAAACCACTTGCAAGGGGTGTTTTAACTCCTCCGTATCAAGTGGAAACCAGCAGAGCAGGATTTAAAATAGAGTGGGTCAATTTCCCTTTAGGAAAGATGTGAAAGGATTAGAGAAAGTGCCGAAAAGATTTATGACAATAATTCCAGGGCAGAGGGGCTTCAGTTATGTGGATAGATTGGAGAAGCTGAGGCTGTTCTCCTTTAAGAAGAGAAAATTGAGAGGAGATTTGATAGAGATGTTCAAAACCATGAGGAGCCTGGACAGGGAGAAACTGTTCCCATTCATGGAAGGGTCGACAACCAGAGGCTGTCAATTTAAAGTGATTGGCAAAAGAACAAAAGAAGCAAAGGTGATACGAGGAAAATCTTTTTCATGCAGCAAGTGGTTACGATCTGGAATGCGTATGTTGGAGGCAGATTCAATTGTGACTTTCAAAAGAAGACTGGATAATTCTCTGAAGAGAAAATCATTTCAGGGCTACAGGGAAAAGGTGGGGGAATGGGACTAGGTGAGTTGCTCTTGCAGATAGTCGGCACAGAGGAAACGGACCCAATGGGTTCTATGTGTGCTGTAACAGATCTTTGATTCTATACCATTGTATTAGGTTCTGTTGTGATTGTGTCATGACCCTGTGAATTTGGAACTTAATCCATAAGGGGAAGGCAGTGGTGTAGTAGTATTGTCACTGGACTAGTAATCCAGAGACCCAGGGCAATGCTCTGGGGACCTAGGTTCGAATCAGATGGTGAAATTTGAATCCAATAAAAATCTGGAATTAAAAGTTTAATGGTAACCATGAAACCATTGTCAATTGCTGCTTAAAACCCATCTGGTTCAGTAATGCTTTTTAGGGGAAGGAAATCTGCCATACTTACCTGGCCTGCCCTACATGTGCTTTTCTCTTAACTGAAATGGCCTAGCAAGCCACTAGTTGTATCAATCCACTAAAAAGCATAAAAAGGAATGGAAAGAAATGGCATCAACCTAGGCATCAGAAACGACAATGGCAAACTTAGCCCTGTAGACCCTGCAAAGTCCTTCTTACTAACATCTGGGGAATTGGGAGAGCTGTGTCACAGACTAGTCAAGCAACAGCCTGACATAGTCATACTCACAGAAACATACCTTAAAGCCAATGTCCCAGACACCACCATCACCATTCTTGGCTATGTCCTGTCCCACCGGCAAGACAGATCCAGCAGTGGTGGTAGCACAGCGGTATACGGTCAGGAGGGAGTTGCCCTGGGAGACCTCAACATTGACTCCAGACCCCATGAAGTCTCATGGCATCAGATGAAACATGGGCAAGGAAACCTCCTGCTGATTACCACATACCCTGCAACCATCCCCCATCCCCCCATTCCCCACCACCTCCCCCCACCCGCTCAGCTGATGAATCAGTGCTCCTCCATGTTGAACACTACTTGGAGGAAACACTGAGGGCGGCAAGGGCGCAGAATGTATTCTGGGTGGGGGGCTTCAATGTCCATCACCAAGAGCAGTTGAGTACCACCACCACAGTCCGAGCTGGCCGAGTTCTAAAGGACATAGCTGCTAGACTGGGTCTGCGGCAGGTGGTGAGGGAACCAACAAGAGGAAAAAACGTACTTAACCTCATCCTTACCAACCTGCCTGCTGCAGATGCACCTGTCCATGACAGTATTGGTAGGAGTGACCACCGTACAATCCTTGCGGAGACAAAGTCCTGTCTTCACATTGAGGATACCCTCCATCGTGTTCTGTGGCACTACCACCGTGCTAAATGGGATAGAATCGAACTGATCTAATAGCTCAAGAATGGGCAACCATCAGGCACTGTGGGCCATCAGCAGCAGCAGAATCGTACTTGACCATAATCTGTAACTTCATGGCTCGGAATTTCCCTCACTCTATCATTGCCACTAAGCCAGGGGATCAACCCTGCTTCAATGAAGAGTGCAGGAGGGCATGCCAGGAGCAGCACCAGGCATACCTAAAAATGAGGTGTCAACCTGGTGAAGATATAGCACAGGACTACTCGTGTGCCAAACAAGGTAAGCAGCAAGTGATAGACAGAGCTAAGCAATCCCACAAACAACGGATCAGATCTAAGCTCTGCAGTCCTGTCAAATCTAGTCGCGAATGGTGGTGGACAATTAAACAACTCATTGGAGGAGGCTCCACAAACATCCCCATCCTCAATGATGGAGGAGCCCAGCATATCAGTGCAAAAGATAAGGCTGAAGCATTCACAACAATCTTCAGCCAGAAATGCCGAGTGGATGATCCATCTCGGCCTCCTTCAGAGGTCCCCAGCATCACAGATGCCAGTCTTCAGCCAATTCGAGTCACTCCACGTGATATCAAGAAATGGCTGAATGCACTGGATACTGCAAAGGCTATGAATCCTGACAACATTCCAGCAATAGTACTGAAAACTTGTGCTCCAGAATTTGCTGTGTTCCTAGCCAAGTTGTTCCAGTACAGCTACAACACTGGCATCTACCTGGCAATGTGGAAAATTACCCAGTTATGGCTTGTATACAAAAAGCAGGACAAATCCAACCCTGCCAATTACTGCCCCATCAATCTACTCTCCATCATCAGTAAAGTGTTGGAAGGGGTCATCAATAGTGTAATCAAGCAGCATTTGCTTAGCAATAACCTACTCACTGATGCTCAGTTTGCCTGGGCCACGCAACTCCTGCCCTCATTACAGCCTTGGTTCAAACATGGACAAAAGAGCTGAACTCAGAGGTGAGGTGAGAGTGACTGCCCTTGACAGGAAGGCAGCATTTGATCGAGTGTGGCATCAAGAAGCCCTAGCAAAACTGGAGTCAATGGGAGTCGGGGCAAACTCTCAGCTGGTTGGAGTTTAAGCTGACACAAAGGAAGATGGTTGTGGTTGCTGGTGGTCAATCATCTCAGTTCCAGGTCATAGCTGCAGGAGTTCCTCAGGGTAGGGGCCTAGGCCCAGCCATCTCCAGCTGCTTCATCAATGACCTTCCTTCCATCATAAGGTCAGAAGTGAGGATGGTCGATGATGATTGCACAATGTTCAATACCATTAGCGACTCCTCAGATACTAAAGCGGTCTATCTCCAAATGCAACAAGACCTGGACAATATCCAGGCTTGGACTGACAAGTGACAAGTAACATTCATGCCACACAAGTATCAAGCAATGGTCATCTCCAATAAGAGAGAATCTAACTGTCACCCCTTGACATTTAATGGCATTACCATCACTGAATAACATCATGGGGATTACCATTGAGCAGAAACTGAACTGAACTAGCCATATAAATACTGTGGCTACAAGAGCAGGTCAGAGGCTAGGAATCCTTTGGCGTGTAACTCACCTCCTGACTCCCCAAAGCGTGTCCACCATCTACAAGGCACAAGTTAGGAGTGTGATGAAATACTCTCCACTTGACTGGATAAGTGCAGCTCCAACAACACTCATTAAGTTTGACATCATCCAGGACAAAGCAGCCCACTTGATTGGCACCACTTCCCCAACATTCACTCCCTCCACCACTGATGCACAGTAACAGCAGTGTTCACTCCCTCCACCACTGATGCACAGTAACAGCAGTGTATACCATCTGCAAGATGCACTGCAGAAACTCACCAAGATTCCTTTGACATCACCTTCCAAACCCACAACCGCCACCATCTAGAAGGACAAGGGCAGCAGATAGATGACAACACCACCACCTGGAAGTTCCCTTCCAAGCCACTCACCATCCTAACTTGGAAATATATCACCATTCCTTCCATGTTGCTGGGTCAAAATCCTGGAACTCCCTTCCTAACAGCACTGTGGGTGTACCTACACCACACGGACTGCAGCAGTTCAAGAAGGCAGCTCACCACCACCTTCTCAAGGGCAATTAGGGATGGGCAATAAATGCTGGCCTAGCCAGTAACGCCCATATCCCATAAATGAATTTTAAAAATATTTTTTTCCAGAATGCAGTTAATTATAAAGTAAATGTGGTAAAAATAGACTTTTGAGTGAGTGGTTAAGATCTGGAATGCGCTGCCTGAGGGTGTGGTGGAACCAGACATAATCATAGCTTTTAAAAGAGAATTGGATATTTATCTGAAGAGGAAAGAATTGCAGGGCTATGGGACTAGGTGTGCTGCTTTTACAGAGAGCCAGCACAGACACAACTGGCCAAATGGCCTCCTTCTGTACTGTAACCATTCTACGCTTTTATGGAAAGAAAGAGGAGGACCACTCCTCTGGGCCAGTAAAGAGAAACCTGTGCATCCGTTACCCAGGGCTCCCCTCTTTCCCACCAATGATTCTTTGGCAAAATCCTTTTCTCTTCACAACTTACCTAAGAGCTGGAGGGTAGCTGCTCTTCAACCATGCTTCAGTATCTTTCCAGCCAGTCCTCCTGCTACCCTAATGAGAATCTTCCAAAGTTCTGCTGGTTGAGGAACAGTTCCTTTAGGTTGGAAAATTGCTATTTAAATAAGGGAAACCAGGAAATTATAGGCTAGTTAGCCTGATATCTCTTTTTGGAAAATCACTAGGCTCTATGGCCAGGATTTTGCCCTGGCCGGGCAAAGCATGCGAGAGTAGTCGGGAAGCCGACCACTGCCCGTCATCGGGCTGCGACTGGGATTTCATGCTGGTGGGCCAATAAGGCCTGCCCAGCATGAAACCCGCGCTGCAGCCCTCAGCGCTACCTGTGTTCGGGGGCGGGGGGTTGGTGGCAGAAGGGCGAGCGCGGAAGTTCGCGCATGCAAACTTTTTTGAAAATGAAAAGGGAAGGTTGGACGGGCAGTGAAAATTTTCTTTCAATTAGATCTTTAATGGCCTTAATAGGCCTGTTAATTGTCGGGGGGTGCACTGCCAACTCCTGCACGCTCCCGCTAAGTGAAATATTGCATGAGTGCGCAATGGCTTCGAGACACTCGCCCAACGTCATCGTGTGTCATTTTATGCCTGTTTGGGTCGGGTGCGTGCCCACCCGCCGAGCTCAATGTTCTGCCCTATAATTCAGGATAGGGTAACCGAACACTAAAATATTTCAGCTGATCAGAGAGAGCTAGCACAGATTTGTGAGTGGTAGATCTTCCCTGACGAGTTGCATTGAATCTTTGGAAGATGTGACTACAGTACAGATCAGGGGAATGTCTATGGATGTTATTTATATGGACTTCCATAAGGTATTGATAAAGTCACTCATAAGAGACTTAGCAAAAGTTGGAGCTCATGGAATTGAAGACAAATTATTCAGCTAGCTCAGTGGCAGGAGACAGAGTAGGGATAATGGACAGGTAATCTAATGGGCAGGGTGTGACTATAATGGTGTCC
The DNA here is from genome assembly GCF_964194155.1 of Cetorhinus maximus. NCBI lineage: Eukaryota > Metazoa > Chordata > Chondrichthyes > Lamniformes > Cetorhinidae > Cetorhinus > Cetorhinus maximus. Next base: position 90,187,256 of record NC_135885.1, read on the forward strand.
TGTAAAAGTCTGTGTTCGGGGCTCAATTATTTATCATATTTATAGATAGAAAGCCACATCTCCAAATTTGCCAATGACACGAAGATAGACGGCAGTGTAGGTGGAAGAGTGATATTACAGACGTAACAGTGAATGTGGAGCATTACTTTTAATATCACTCAAAGTTCTCAGCAACAACTTGTTTGCTCCTGTTCAGCTGGTCACTATTAGGAAAGGCTGTTAAATCAAGCATTAACCACTAAAATGTGATGCAGCCTCTTTAGTGATCGCTTCTTAACAATCCTCCGGGCAGCTTTTCTAGCATGCATTTCAATTCCTTTACCTAGGTGGCATCTTGCGCTAAACACAGACTAAACCAGTGTTGTAGCTTAAGACACCTCTTTAACTCTTTAGCACCAAAAAATATTTGGCCAAAGGCTCCCCTTTCTGTCCAGATTTATATGAAGGACGGATACTGAGATGAGGTATGAGAGGGCTGCCAACACCTGTGAAACCAGATTTTTTTTGTTTATGGGATGTAGGCGTTGCTAGCCACGCCCACATTTATTGCCCATCCCTAATTAGTCTTGAGAAGATGGTAGTGAGCGGCCTTCTTGAACCGCTGCAGTCCTTGGGGAGGATTTTCCCTTCATCAGGCGGGCGCGGTGGGCAGGCCCAGGAGCAGCCAGGAAAAGGTCTGCTGCCCACGATTGGCTCCCGACCGCAAATTCATGCCGGCTGGTCAATTAATGGGCAGCCAGCGTGAATGGCACACTGAAACGCTCAGCACTGCCGGGGTGGGGGCAGGAGGAGGGCGAGCGCGGATGTTCATGTCTGTGCGTGAGTGCATGCAGTAAAAGTGCCCTGAGGCACAGAGCTGCCTTAAGGAGCTGAAGATTTTTTAAATAAAAAATAAAGAATTTAAAGATGTTAAAAAACATGTCCCTTCATGTGACTGTCACATGAGCAGGGACATGTTAGAAATTAGCTTGAGAAATTTTTATTTTTTTTAAAATCAGAAATCGAAACCTCACCCCTGCCTGTGGATGAGCTTTCGCAAAAAAATCCAAAGGCCACCTGGCTGATTCGCCTGCCCTCCAACCGTAAGGTTGGCCAGGCAGCGAAAATTTTCTTTTAATTATGACTTTAATGGCCTTAATAGGCAGCGGGCGTGCTGCCGACTCCTGCATGCACCCAATGACTGAGATATCACGCGAGTGCGCGATGACGTCAGGACGCTTGCCCGACGTCTTTGCGCATCGTTTTACGTTCATTCGGTTAGGGCACATGCCCACCCGATGAGCGAAATATTCTGCCTGTAGCTGCAAGCCAGGATGGTGTGAGACTTGGAGGCAAACTTGCAGGTGGTGGTGTTCCTATGCACCTACTGCCCTTGTCCTTCTACATGGTAGAGGTCAAGGGTTTGGGAAGTGCTGTCAAAGGAGCCTTGGTAAGTTGCTGCAGTGCATCTTGTAGGTGGTACACACACTGCCACTGTGTGTTGGTGGTGGAGGGAGTGAATGTTGAAGATGCTGGATGGGGTGCCAATCAAACAGGCTGCTTTGTCCTGGATGGTGTCAAGCTTCTTGAGTGTTGTTGGAGCTGCACTCATCCAGCCAAGAGGAGAGTATTCCATCACACTCGTGACATGTGCCTTGTAGATGGTGGACAGGTTTTGGGGAGTCAGGTGGTGAGTTACTTTCTGCAGAATTCCTAGCCTCTGACCTGCTCTTGTAGCCACAGCATTAATATGGCTGGTCCAGTTCAGTGTCTGGTTAATGGTAACCCCTAGGATGTTGACAGTGGGGGATTCAGCAATGGCAATGCCATTCAATGTCAAGGGGAGATGGTTAGATTCTCTCTTGTTGGAATGGTCATTGCCTGACACATGTGTGGCACAAATATTACTTGCCACCTATCAGCCCACGTCTCAATATTGTCCAGGTCTTGTTGCATTTGGACATGGACTGCTTCAGTATCTGATGAGTCACAAATGGTGCTGAACATTGTGCAATCATCAGCGAACATCCCCACTTCTGACCTTATGATGGAGGGAAGGTCATTGATGAAACAGCTGAAGATGGTTGGGCCTAGGATACTTCCCTGAAGAACTCCTGCAGCAATGTCCCAGAACTGAGATGATTTACCTCCAACAACCACAACCATCTTCCTTTGACTCCAGTTTGCTAGGGCTTGTTGATGCCACACGCGATCAAATGCTGCCTTGGAGTCACTCTCACTCTCACCTCATTTCTTGAGTTCCGCTTGTTAGGTTCCTATGACATGAGAAGGACTCTAACGATGTATGTTAAAAACTTTATCTTTACTGTTATTTTTATGATTGGACTGTTTGCTGAACCAAAAAGATGGCTGCTGCAGGTCACCTGACCACAGGTTGACCTTTGTCTGAGAACCACCACCAGGAGTTTCAAGAACAAAAGAATTCTTTGCTCAGCTTCTGGAATCTCACACTGCATTGTACAGAGCCCTTGTAATCACAAAAGATGAGGAGACTTGCACATCAGAACTCATTATGTCTACAGAGCTGCTAACAGATTCATATCACACCTGGGACTGATCAGTTCAAAAGGGCATCTGATAAGCTCACCTTGCCAGCGGAGTCGGTGAGTCTGCCTAGGCAATGATTTCCCAAACTCTAGACACTCAACATGGATGGTAGCTCTTTCAACCACTAATGACAAGGATATTATCAGCCCTGAAATCAAAGCCAATTCCAGATACTGGATAAACATCCCTTTTGAAGTCATTGTGGAGAAGGAAGGTCACATGACTCAAGTGACCATTTTGAAATCCCGGTAAGCCTTTGAGAACTGAGAACTAGTCAGTCTGCTGCTTTAACATCCAACTGGTGAGCCACCTAGAAGTAGGCCCCTCCAGGCAGAACAACAGCCTATACCTCGAAGCCTGTCTCTGCTGGAAGATTTCGTACCATCACCTCCAGAACCGACGTAGTCGCTGCATACCTACTTCATCTTGCACTGACAAAGAAACTTTCCTTCACTCTGCTGATGATGCAGAATAGACAGAAGGGCTGGTAATTGGCTGGATTGGATTTGTCCTGCTTTTTGTGGACAGGACATACCTGGCCAGTTTTCCACATTGCCGGGTAGATGCCAGTGTTGTAGCTATAATAGAACAGCTTGGCTAGGGGCATGGCTAGTTCTGGAGCAAGTCTTCAGTATTACCACCAGAATGTTATCAGGGCCCTTAGCCTTTGTACGATCCACTGCCTTCTGCTGTTTCTTAATATCATGTGGAGTGAATCAAATTGACTGAAGACTGGCATCTGTGATGCTGGGGACATCAGAAGGAGGCTGAGATGGATCATCCACTTAACACTTCTGGCTGAAAATGGCTGCAAATGCCCCTGCCTTATCTTTTGCACTGATGTGCTAAGATCCCCTATCATTGAGGATGGGGATATTTGTGGAGCCTCCTCTGCCAGTGAGTTGTTTAATTGTCCACAACCATTCACAACTGGATGTGGCAGGACTGCAGAGCTTAGATCTGATCCATTGGTTGTGGGATTGCTTGGCTCTATCTATCCCATGCCACTTCTGCTGTTTGACATGCATGTCGTTCTGAGTTGTAGCTTCACCAGGTTTTTTAGTTTTGCCCAGTGTTGCTCTTGGCATGCCATCCTGAACTCTCTATTGAATCAGGGTTGATTCCCTGGCTTGGTGGTAATGGTAGGCGGGAATATGCCAGGCCATGAAGTTACAGTTTGTGCTCGAGTACAATTCTGCTGCTGCTGATGGCCCGCAGCACCTCAATGGATGCCCAGTTATGAATTGCTAGACCTATTCGAAATCTATCCCATTTAACACGGTGGTAGTGCCACACAACACAATGGAGGGTGTCCTCAATGTGAAGGCGGGACTTCCAAGTCAAAAGCAAGATACTATGAATGCTGGACCTTCCTCTCCCGCTCACAGCTGAACCTTCCTCTCCTGCCCCTCGACAATGGCCTATGGCCAAGACCATGATGTTCCAAAGCAGACCCGAGACCTAATGGAGACCTCTCGCCTTCCATGACCTGCCTCGCAGTGGAGCATGTCCATGTGAATCCATCCAGCATGTGATGCATATGTTCCTCCAGGGTCCAGCAGCTGTCGGGTTCCAGCATCTTCTGCTCCTCGGATGTCCACGATATGAGCAAGGACCTGATACTAAGTCCCAACTTCTGCACATCACACTTGTCCAGATGTGTCCTGGGCTGGGGTGTTTTCCCACTGATTTGGGCAGTAAATTTGACGTGGGGGGTTGATTCTGGAGAGCAAGCAAAATGATGAGATGCAAATGCATTGAAATTAGGTTTCCGGCGTTTGGCAGTGGGAAAGGCCACCTGCCTGAGTGGAGTAGACGATCACAAACTGGTTTTACGATGGCGTGAAACCAATTTTCGGCCTTCCTACCACATTGGCCACTCATGCCCACCATGATGCCTGACACCAACAGGGGAAGAAAATTCTGGTCATAGATTTAAAACAATTAGCAAAATAACTAGAGAGCAAATGAGCTGAAATTATTTCACCAAAATCTGAGTTAAAATCTGAAACGCACCACCTGAAAAGATGGTGGAATCAGATTCCATAGGAACTTTCAAAAGGCAAGTGGGCATGTTTTTGGAGAGAAGTAGTTTGTAGGCTTATGGGGAATAAATTGATGTGTGAGACTAATAAAGAATTTTTTCAAGAGCTGGCATGGGGTACGATTGGCCAAATGGTCTTTCTCTCTGTTGTAGGATTCTGTGGGCTGGGTTTTACACTGTCCTGCTGGCAGGTGGGAAGGTTTGTGGGGATGCCGGGGGGGAGTGGAAGTCTTAAATCCAGTGGCGGCCTGTCTGCCACCAATCCACCCGCCCTTGCCCCACTGCAATTATACCATTGGCGGGCATGATGCTGTGCGGTCTGCCCAGCAGTGGGCTATTTGAGGACCTTGGAGCATCTCCCCCAAGGATTTACCTCACTCCCCAAGTTGCCCTCCATCCATGGCCTCTCAAACCCCAGCCCCCTTAAGCCCCCCTGCCCAGGGATGCCAGCTTGGCACCTGGTGAGACCCCTAAACACTGACCCAAATGCAGACCCAATGCCGCATGCCTCTGTCCCAAAATGCTGGTCTACGGTTTCCTGACATGTTCTGCCTCATTTTTAAACAGTTATCCACCAAACTTCTGGCACTACTTTTTCTAACTAATTATTAAATATGTGTAATAATGCCTTTGCCAACTCTTCCTGAGAATCTTTTAATAAGCATGGATCCAATCTTTCCTTACCATGTTTATCTTTTTTGAGTTTTATTAGCTTATTTGAATTTTCTCCTCTTTTAAACGTTGTTCTATCATTTCTAAGGCCATCTTCTGTTGTCATGTCCACCTGATCTATCTCCCTGATAAATAATGAAACAAAATAATTATTTGATATTTCTGCCATTTCACTAGCGCTAGATGCGATTTTACCATGTCATCTCTCAGTGCCCTTATACCCATCCCAATTTTTCTTTCTTTCTGCAGAATATTTTACTATTTTGTTTTATGTTAGAAGAGGGTAGTCTGTTTTGGTCAACAGTGAGGAACAGGAGGATGTGACCATGGGTGAGACAGGTAACGGGACCGAGCAGATAGCAGTGGAGGAGCCTCAGGCTTTGCAATTGTCAAACAGGTTTGAGGTGCTCACAGCCTGTGTGGACGAAAGCGAGATCTGCAAGGTGGATGAGCAGACTGGCCATGGCACCATGGGATAGGAAGCTGTTAAAGTTGGGGGGAGCAAACAGGAATATAATGGTAGTAGGGGACAGTATAGTGAGGGGAATTGACACTATTCTCTGCAGCAAATAGCGAGAGTCCAGAAGGCTGTGTTGCCTGCCCAGTACCAGGGTTCGAGCCATCTGCTCAGGGCTGGAGAGGAACTTGCAGTGGGAGAGGAGGATCCAGTCATCATGGTCCACGTGGGTACCAACAACAAAGGCAGGAGAAGGAAGCCACGCATCAGGAACATCATTTTAATACATCTGCATTTAATTATATGCCCTGCTCGCTGGAATCATCCCTCCACGGTGTGATTGCATGCCAACATGTTTCACAATTGCACATAAGCGGCGAGCACCTGGCGAGCTGCACTTCACTCGGGACTTCAAGGTTTGTTTGCCAACTTCGCTTTGGGTAGCACTCATGGTCATCAGCACCAGGTTTCGCAGGCAGCACCACATCACTTTTAGGGGATCTCATGCACAGGTCTTCACCTACCAGACCAGCCATGGGGTGGGGGTGGCTTTTCAAGCTGCAGGTCTAGGACTTGCTTGGGGAAGGAGCAGAAGTGGCCTCAGGCAAGGGAAGAGACTGCAGGGTGAGGGCTATACTGGGGAAGTGGGGTATCCCTGGGTGTGTGTGGGGGCACATGTTGATCTGTGCAAGTGGCCTCAAGATGGTGAGGGCTGAGGAGGCAGTCTCCAGAGGAGATGAGGCCAGATGGAGATGTGAGGGTGTATGTGAGAGAGTGCGTGGTGATCTGGCAGTGGGCGAAATGCCAGTGAATACGTGTTGGTCTTGTAAATGTGAAAGTTTAGAGTGATGAGATGGTTGCCTTACCCTGGTGGCACGGATGAGATCATTCATCTGTTTTCTGCACTGGATAGCCAACCTGTTGTGTGCAGCATTGGCACTGACCACTTTTGCCACCGCCTCCCAAGCCAAAGTGGTGAGACTGATGCACCTCCTGTGGCGAGAGTGCAGCAGATGACATCGCGGTGGGTCTCCACGGACCAGAAGGCATCCCAGGGACGCATCACTGAATCATGGGGCTCCACTCTTCTTGACTTTTGGGGCCATATTTTCACTGGTGCTCTCTTGGACTGCAGGCATTGAGAAGTGTGCGCGCAGCTGCAGTTTAAATATGGCGCCCTGCGTGAGGAAGCGGCGAGGTAACAGTGTGGCAGGCTAATCGGAGGCCGCCCGCCAGCGAGACGGCACGTCTCCTATCGTTGCATAATTAATTAGATGGGAATGGGACAAAGAACAAAGAACAAAGAAAAGTACAGCATAGGTACAGGCCCTTCAGCCCTCCAAGCCTGCGCCGATCATATTGCCTGTCAACTAAAACATTTTGCACTTCCGGGGTCCGTATCCCTCTATTCCCATCCTATTCATGTATTTGTCAAGCTGCCTCTTAAACACCACTATCGTACCTGCTTCCACCGCCTCCTCTGGCAGCGAATTCCAGACACTCACTACCCTCTGCATAAAAAACTTGCCCCGCACATCTCCTCTATAGTTTTCTCCTCTCACCTTAAATCTATGTCCCCTAGTAATTGAGTCTTCCACCCTGGGAAAAAGCTTCTATCTACTCTGTCCATGCCACTCATAATTTTGTAAACTTCTATCAAGTCGCCCCTCAATCTCCATCGCTCTAGTGAGAACAATCCGAGTTTCTCCAACCTCTCCTCATAGCTAATAACCTCCAGACCAGGCAGCATCCTGGTAAACCTCCTCTGCACCCTCTCCAATGCCTCCATATCCTTCTGGTAATGTGGTGACCAGAATTGCACGCTATGGCATTGAGAAGTGTTGGACGATATGGCATGAAAAGCTGCGGTTGTGGCCGGCAGGTAAAATATCCTTTTTCCCGCCCATAAGACGTAGGAGCAGAAGTAGGCCATTTGGCCCATCGAGTCTGCCCCGCCATTCAGAGAGATCATGGCTGATCTAATAATCCTCAATTCCACTTTCCTGACTTCTCCCTATAACCTTGATTCCTTAACTGATTAAAAATTTGTCAATCTCAGCCTTGAATATACATAATGACCCACCTTCTACAGCCCTGTACGGTAAAGAATTCCACAGATCCACTACCCTCTGAAAGACGAAAGTCCTCCTCACCTCTGTCTTAAATGGGTGATACCTTACTCTGAGATTATGCCCTTTGGTTCTAGACTCTCCCACAAAGGGAAACAACCTCTCAGCATCTACCCTGTTAAGCCTCCTAAGAATCTTATATGTTTCAATAAGGTCGCCTCTCATTATTCTAAACTCCGATGAGTACAGGCCTAACCTACTCAACCTCTCCTCATAAGAAAATCCCTCCATACACAGGATCAACCTAGTGAACCTTCTCTGGACTGCCTCCAATGCCAGTATATCTTTCCTTAGATAAAGAGACCAAAACTGTTCACAGTTTTCTAGGTGCGATCTGACTAGTGTCTTGTATAGTTTTAGCAAGATTCCCTATTTTTGTACTCCATTCCCTTTGAAATAAAGGCCAACATCCCATTTGCCTTCCCTATTACCTGTTCAACTTGTATGTTAGTTTTTTGTGATTCATGCACGAGGAACCCCAAATCCCTCTGTGCTGCAGCTTTCTGCAGTCTTTCCCCATTTAGATAATATTCAGCTCCACTATTCTTCCTGCTAAAATGCATAACCTCACATTTTCCCACATTATATTCCATCTGCCAAGTTTTTGCTCATTCACTTAACCTGTCTATATCCCTCTGTAGACTCTTTGTGTCATCCTCACCACTTGCCTTCCCACCTATTTTTGTGTCATCCGCAAACTTGGCAATAGTACAATCACTTCCCTCATCCAAGTCATTAATATATATTGTAAATAATTGTGGCCCCAGCGCTGATCCCTGTGGCACTCCACTATTTATAGGTTTTCATCCTGAAAATGCCCCCTTTGTCCCAACTCTCTGTTTTCTATTAGTTAACCAATCCCCTATCCATGTTAATATACTACCCCTAAATGGGCTATTAAGTAGCCTTATGTGTGGTACCTTTTCGAATGCCTTTTGGAAATCTAAATCTATTACAACTACTAGTTCCCCATTATCTGTCCTGCTTGTTACCTCCTCAAAGAATTCTAATAAATTTGTCAGACATGATTTCCCCTTCATGAAGCCATTCTGACTCTGCTTGATTATATTATGTATTTCTAAATGCTCTGCTATTACCTCCTTTATAATAAACTCTAACATTTTCCCAATGACGGATATTAAGCTAACTGGCCTATAATTACCTGTTTTTGTCTCCCTCCCTTTTTGAATAAGGATGTTACATTGGCAGTTTTCCAATCCTCTGGGACTTTCCAGAATCTAAGGGCACTTAGAAGATTACTATCAATGCATCCACTATCTCTGCAGCTACTTCCTTTAATATCATAGGATGCAACCCATCAGGTCTAGGCTTTGATCTCCTTGTAACCATGTCTCCATAATGGCTATAAGATCATACCCATTAACCTCTATTGTGCTGTTAATTCATTATTTTATCCGAATACTACGTGCACTTAAGTAAAGGGCCATTAATTTGCCTTTTGACCATTTTTTCCCCCTTTGACCCTATATGTTGCTTTTTTTTTAATGTTTGTACACTCTATCCCTTCCTGTTACACTCTGGATATCATTACCTAAACAGCTGCCCTGCTATGTTGCCAGTTCATTTTGCTTTGTAAGCTTACATATCCCCTCTCCAGAACCCTCCCCCTCTCTATTTAGTTTAATTCCTCTCTATAGCCCTAGTTATTTGATTTGCCAGGACACTGGTTCAAATGAAGCATGTCCCGCTGGAACATCTCCCTTCTACCCCAGTACTTGTGCCAGTGCTCCATGAACTGAAACCCATTCCTCCCAGACCAATCTTTGAGCCATGCATTTAATTCCTTGACTTTATTTACCCTATGCCAGTTTGCCCGTGGCTCAGGTAGTAATTCTGAGATTATTACCTTGGAGGTTCTGCTTTTTAATTTAGCTCCTAACTGTTCAAATTCTTTTGGCAGAATCGCCTTTCTAGTCCTAACAATGTTGTTGGTACCAATGTGGAAAGCAACAACTAGATCCCTCCCCTCCCACTCCAAGGAGATGTCCTTAACCCTGGCACTGGGCAGGGAACACAGCCTTCAGGACTCACCCTCACGGCTGCAGAGAACAGTATCTCTCCCCCTAATTATACTGTCCCCTACTACATTCCTATTTCATCCCCCCACTTGAATGGCTCCCTGTATCATGGTGCCTGGTCAGTTTGGTCATCCTCCGTGCAGTCCCCACTCTCGTCCACACAGCTTGCAAGAACCTCGTAACTATAAGACAATTGCAGGGGCTGAGGCTCCTCGAGTGCTGCCCCCTTGGTCCCCATACTTGCCTCTCCTGCAGTCACACCCTCCTGTCCCTGATCACAGACCAAATTTGAATGACCTAATCTGAGGGGTGCGACCACCTCCTGGAGCAAAGTGTCCAGGTAACCTTCCCCCTCCCTGATGTGGCACAATGTCTGCAACTCAGATTTCAGCTCCTTAACTCAGATTCAAAGTTCCTCAAGCTGCAAACATTTACTACAGATGTATTCGCTCCAGATCACCTCGGTGTCCAGCAGCTCCCACATGCTGCAGCAGCAACACATCACCCGTCGTGCCATCACTATCTTATTTTATTTAATTTATTAATTAATTACTCTAGTATCCCTGCTCTTTACACTTGAAGAATACCCTGCTTTTTACACTTTATTTTAATTAATTATTTTTTGCACCAGTATCTTATACGTAACAAGCTATTTTTAAGAAAAAGAGAGAAAAAGAAGACTAGAGACCTAAATACAAACTAAAAACCTTACTTTTACTTTAAAGACCAGAAATACCCACTAATCCTAATCACCAATCCGCGCTATTGAACAAATATTTTGCTTCTGTCTTCACTGTAGAGGATACAAAAAACTTTCCAGTAATAGCTGTAAATCAGGAGGTGGAAGAGAGAGGGGAACTTGGTGAAATTACAATCCCTAGGGAGGCAGTACTGAGCAAACCGATGGAGCTGTGGCCTGACAAATCTCCAGGTCTTGATGGATTTCATCCAAGGGGTCTTAAAAGAGGTGGCTAATGAGGTAGTAGATGCATTGGTGTTAATTTTCCAAAATTCCCTAGATTCTGGAAAGGATCCATCAGACTGAAAAGTAACAAACATCACTCCTCTATTCAAGGGAGGCAGAAAACAGCAAACTGTACACCAGTTAACTTGACATCTTTCGTGGAGAAGGTTTTAGAATCGATCATTAAGGAGGTTATACCTGGGCACTTAGAGAAACTCAAGGTAATTGGGAGGGGTCAGTATGGTTTTGTGAAAGGAAAATCATGTTTAACCAATTTATCAGAGTTCTTTGAAGGATTAACAGGCACTGTGGGTAAAGGGGAACCTGTGGACATCCTGTACTTGGATTTCCAGAAGGCATTTGATAATGTGCCGCATCAAAGGTTATTGCGAAAAATAAAAGCTCATGGTGTAGGGAGTAACATATTAGCCTGGATAGAAGATTGGCTGGCTGGCAGAAAACAGAGAGCATGCATAAATGATTGGCAGGATGTGATGAGTGGAGTCCCACAGGGGTCTGTGCTGAGGCCTCAACTTTTCACAATTTATATCAATGACTTAGATGAGGGGAATGAAGGCATTGTAGCTAAATTTGCTGATGACACAAAGATAGGTAGGAGGTATGTTGTGAAGAGGACATAAGGAGGTTGCGGATGAATATAGATAGGTTGAGTGAGTGGGCAAAAACCTGGCAGATGAATATAATGTAGGAAAATGTGAAGTTTTTCACTTTGGCAGTAAGAATAAAAAAGCAGAGTATTACTTAAACAGAGAATGACTGCAGAATTCTGAGATGCAGAAGGATCTAGGGCCAGAATCTTCTGTTCGGAGTACGGGCGGGCCCTGCACGCCGACACATAAAAATGACGCGCGGTGACATTGGGCATGCGTCCCGACGTCGCCACGCGTCATACTAATCTCCGTTCAGCGGGCACGCACTGGAGTCGGCTATGCGCCCGCCGAAATGTGAAAGGCCTGTTAAGGCCAATATTGAACTAATTAACCCTATTGAGAAAGCTGCCCATCCAACCTTAAGGTTGACAGGCAGGCAAAGAGCCCAGGCGGCCTTCGCATTTTTCATGAAACCTCATCCACGGGTGGGATGAGGTTTCATGAATATTTCATTAATTAAATAAAAATTTTTATCAAAATTCATGAACATGTCCCAGCTCATGTGACACTGTCACATGAAGGGACATGTCTGAATAATTTTATTTTTCTATTTATTGCAAGTTTAACACTAAAGTTAATCTCCCTGAGGCAGCTCAGTGCCTCAGGGAGATTTCTGTGCTCTTGTGCGCGCATGCGCTAAAGAGCGCAGGCCCCGACTCTCTCTCTTCTCCCCCACCCGCACAGGAAGTTCTGAGCGCTTCCAGGTGCGCATCACGCTGGGCAGACCTTAATTGGCCCACGCACGCGAAATGGCGGCATGCAGCTGATCGTGGGCAGCAATCAACTCCGCGCCCACCCGTGCCCGCTCCCGACTGGCCCACTTGACAGGGAGAAAATTCTCCCCCAGGTGTTCTCGTGCATGAGTCACAAAAAGTTAGAATGTGGGTAGAGCAAGTCATTAAGAAGGCTAATGGAATGCTATCCTTTATTACAAGAGGAACTGAGCATGAAAGTAAGGGCAACATTTTCCCTCCCATTGAGGGGGATGTGCAGGAGTGGGCGCGGGTGAGCGGGTTCCCAATTGGCGCCCCCGGTCAGGGGCAAGTCGCCATTTTACATGGGCAGGCCAATTAAGGCCAGCCCAGTGTGACGTCTGCCAGGAAGCGCTATGTGCTCCCTGTGTGGGCGGAGGGGGATTCCCTCAGCCGGGAGCGCACAGGTCTCCCTGAGGCAAAGTGCTGCCTCAGGGAAATTGGCTCAGGTTTGAAATATTAAATAAAGATGAGAAAAAAATTTCGCTGCCATGTCCCCTCATGCTGCTCACAATGGCCAGTTCTAGGCCACAACAGAGGGGTTCAGGTGAGCAGGACAAGCTGGAGAATAGGCCAGTAGGGGGCCAATGTGCCCCTCGCTTTTCTGATGATTGCCTTGCTGCCCTCCTCAAGGAGGTGGCAGCACGGCGGGAGGCGCAGGATGGGAGCGGGACGCCCCACCCACATGACGAAACGTGCCTGGAAGGAGGTGGCGGAGGTGGTGAGCTCCCGCGATGTGGTGCGGCGTTCCTGGATCCAGTGTCACAAGCGCTTCAATGATTTGTTGTGCTCTGGCAGGGTGAGTACCATACTGGCATTTGGCATTTAACCCAGCAGGACGGCTTATCCTCTGCGCACAGCACCCCCCCCCCCCCCCCCCCCCCCCCCCCACCCAAAGCCCCACTCTGGTTGGGGTGGGCCGTGCACGAAGAGAGTCAATGTGCAATTTGCCCTAATCAATGTTCTTCTCTCTTTTTCAGGAGAAGAATGCTCATAATGCGGCCGAGTGTGTGAGAACTGCAGGCAGTCAGGCATAGCTCTCCGCATTAAGCCACTTTGAGCAGGAGGCCCTTGAACTGGAGAGGCGCCATGCGCCCAGGTCTACTGGTGTCGGTGAAGCTGGGGTGCCATGGCCAGGTATTTAAGCCCAACAGTGAGGTCAGCATTGTTCTCCCAATAGCCATAGCACTGATGATTGTTAAATTAATTATTGTTGCAACATTGCTGGGCCATTGGTTATGGAAGGTTGAGTGCATAATGAGCCGGGGGGGGAAAGGGATGAATTTTGTCATTGTCTGCATGCTAACTGATCCAATGTCCTTGTTCTTCCTTTCAGCATCAACAAAACACGGACGGGGAGGAGGAGCAGCAGAGGCCCCCTCTCACACCTGAGGGGCCTGAAGTCTCACCAACATCACACCATCTCTGCGAGACAGGCACCAGCGCAGATACTAGCATCTCAGTGTGAATTAAAACAATGGCTAGTGTCCCAGGGCACAGTGGTGAGGGCACTTCACAGCCGCTGGAAAAGCTGGCAAAGACAGAGAGTGCCCATGGTGCCAGCAGTTGGAGGACTGCTGGGAACCAGGCACATGCTCAGTCGGTGCCTGATGATGCGCCTCTAGAGTCGTCCGCGACACAGCAGGTGCGGGAAATGCGGCCGGGTGTGCGGGAGCACCTGGGGGAGATACATGAGGCTATGCTTGGCTTGGTGTCCATGGTGCAGGAGTCCACGTGGACACTCGCTGAAGCAATGAGCCACATGTCCGAGCGCCATGCATCCTCCATGGAGAGAGTGGCAACTCTTGTGGACAGCCTGCTCCAGGGGACCCGCCAGGGCTCCCTGGGGATGCACTCTGACCAGCAAGTCCCCACATCGGCATTGACCTCAGCTGTTCAGTGCCAGTGTGGGAGATGGTTTGGGCATCAAGCTTCCCAGCTTGTTGCACAAGCATCCACGGTGAGCAGGGAGGTCCGAAGCGACCTCACGTCGGCGCAGCAGCTGCCTGTCATCTTTGTGGGCACCTCTCAGGGCGCTCCGGATGAGGGCGGCAGCTCCTCCGCTCCTCTCCCAGTGACCGTATCATCTGGTGAGGCTGTGGCGACTGGGGATATGCCAGCTGTGCAACTGGCAGCTCCCTCCCAGGCGGGGCCAGCACAGGCTCCACGGGCCAGAGGACGGCCGCCAAGGTCATCGAGGCCAACAGGATAACAGAGTCAACAGGCTGTCTCAGATGCCACTCCAAGCGATGGGGCAGCACCAAGACGTAGCACCCGAAAACATAAACATAAGGTACCTTACGCACACCATGGGTTTATCACTGGTGCTTTTGTGTTGGCCCGAGATTAGGTCCTTATGATTTCTTTTTGATTGTTTACACTATTGTTTTCTATTTGTGATAACTTCTGCTTAACACATTAAATGCCAGATGTGTGACCATGGTTGAGGGTGCCTCGTTTCTTCTGCACATGTATGTTTAAGAAAAGTGTAATGAGTGATTTGTTGGACATTCAGCTTTATGTGCAAGACCCTTAGTTAGTGCTGATGACCTGGCAGGTTTTGCACTCAGGTGTTGAGTATCAAGGCAGCAGCCCAGGCTTCTCCTGGAGGTCCATCTGTGATGTGCTAGCTGAAGGTTCATTGGATTAAAGCATCCCGGGCGTCCCTGCCTCCCTGGAGTATGCCCAGTTTAGTGTCTACTCCCTCAGCATTTCCCTGTGCGTGCTCACCCTCGGACTCATCGTGTGCATCTGAAGCAACAGCATCAATCTTCATCGTCCACTACACCCCCCCTTTCCAGCGCAAGATTGTGCAGAGTGCAGCATGCAACCAGTATCAGCGACACACGATCTGGGGGGTACTGGAGTGCGCCCCCTGAGTGGTCCAAGCATCGGAAGTACATCTTGAGAAGGCCGATGGTTCTCTCCACCACAGCCCTTGTGGAGGCGTGGCTCCTATTGTACCACTGCTCAGCCTCTGTTCTTGGATGGCGGAGAGGCGTCATGAGCCACCTTCTGAGGGGATAGCCCTTGTCACCCAGCAGCCATCCATCCTGCCGAGCCGGAGCACTGAAGAGCCCTGGTATCTGGGAGTGTCTGAGGATGTAGGCATCATGGGTGCTGCCTGGGTACCTTGCACAGACTTGTAGAATCAGCATCCTGTGGTCACACACTATCTGCATGTTCATGGAGTGGAAGCCCTTCCTGTTGACGAAGGCACCGGGCTCACCTGCTGGCGCCTTGATGGCCACATGTGTGCAGCCTATAGCACCCTGGACGCGGGGGAAGCCAGCAATGGCCGCAAAGCCTCTGGCTCGCTGTGTCTAGCTTGCCTGGTTCCAGAGGATCCATTAAGGGTCCAGAAAAAGCTGCTGGGATGTGTTCTGAAGTACTGCAGACCACACAGGCAAGTTCGAAAAACTTTCACCAATAAATACTTCACAGAGCAGATTCATGACCCCACTGAGCCCTCTTATCCTGCCTGTGGATGAGGTTAATACAAATGAGTCCTACCCACCTGTCCGTTGCCCCCGTGCACCGACCCGAATATTGCACGGGCGCCGAAAATTCGGCATCGATTGAACACTAAAGGGCCTCAAGTAGCCCGTTAATTAATGGTGGGTGCGTGTTGGACTTCATCGCGCGCCCGCCCAGTGAAATATTGCGATGGCGCGCGGTGACATCGGGATGCTCGCCCAACGTCACCACGCGCCATTTCACGTGCAGACGTGCGGGGCCCTCCCCCCACACGGCAAACGGAAAATTCTGCCCATTAACTCTGTTTCTCTCTCCACGCACACTGCCAGATCTGCTGAGATTTTCCAGCATTTTCTGTTTTTGTTTCAGATTTCCAGCATTCTCAGTTTTTTGTTTTTATAAAAGTAAGGATATTATGCTTCAGTTTTACAGGGCATTGGTGAGACCACATCTCGAATATTGTGTACTATTTTGGTCTCCTTATTTAAGGAAGGATGAAAATGCTTTGGAGGCAGTTCAGAGGAGGTTTACTAGTTTGATATCTGGAATGAGCGGGTTGTTTGATGAGGAAAGGTTGGGCAGACTAGGCTTGTTTCCACTGGAGTTTAGAAGAGTGAGGGGTGATTTAATTGAAGTATATAAGATCCTGAACAGTATTGACAAGGTGGACGTGGAAAGGATGTTTCCTCTTGTGGGTGATTCCAGAACTAGGGGGCACTGGTTTAAAATTAGGGATTGCCCTTTTAGGACAGAGATGAGGAGAAATTTTTCTCTGAGAGTTGTGCAAATTTTGAACACTTTGCCTCCAAAGGCAGTGCAGGTTGGGGGTCATTAAATATTTTTAAGGCAGAGGTAGATAGATTCTTGTTAGGCAAGGAAATCAAAGGTTATGGAGGTAGATGGGAATGTGGAATTCAAAACACAAACAGATCAGCCATGATCTTATTGAATGGCAGAGCAGGCTCGAGGGGCCAAAGGCTACTTCTGCTCCTATTTTGTATGTTCGTATGTATGTTCGACTTTTCTTCGGAACAATTCTGAAGATAAGCCATATTGGACTTGAAACATTAACTCTCTTTCTCTCTCCACAGATGCTGTCAGACCTGTTGAGTTTATCCAATATTTTCTATTTTTATTTCAGGTCTCCAGCATTTGCAGTATTTTGCTTTTATTTATATGTTTCCTGGACTCTTTGGAACAACTCCGGGAGAGAGACTGCGATGTTCTTAAGCAAATTGATATAGGGAGTGACAAGGTATCGGAGGTGTCGGCAGGCTTAAAAGTGGACAAATCACCAGGTCTGGATGATTTGTGTCCCAGACTGCTGAGGGGGGCAAGGGAGGAGATCGCAGGGGCTCTGACCCAAATTTTTAATTCCTCTCTGGCCTTGGGAAAGGCACCAGGGGACTGGAGAACAGCTAATGTGGTTCCGCTATTTAAGAAGGGTTGGAGAGATGAGCCTGGGAACTACAGGCCAGTGAGTCTCACATCAGTGGTAGGGAAACTGTTGGAGAAAATTCTGAAGGAGAGTATCTATCTCCACTTGGAGAGGCAAGGTTTGATCAGTGATAGTCAGCATGGCTTTGTCAGAGGGAGGTCATGCCTAGCAAATTTGGTTGAATTTTTTGAGTAGGTGACCAGGTGTGTAGATGAGGGTAGTGCAGTTGATGTAGTCTTTATGGATTTCATCAAAGCCTTTGACAAGGTCCAACATGGGAGACTTACAAAGAAGGCAAATGCACATGGGATAAAGGGTAATTTGTGAAGGTGGATTCAAAATTGGCTTAGTTGTAGGAGACAGAGGGTGATGATACAAGGGTGCTTTTGTGACTGGAAGCCAGTGTCCAGTGGCGTACCACAGGGATCTGTGCTGGGTCCCCTATTATTTGTCATTTATATGGGGGGTAGGATTAGTAAGTTTGTGGATGACACAAAGATTGGCTGGGTGGTTAATAGTGAGATTGAGTGTCTTGGGCTACAGGAAGATATAGACAGGATGGTCAAATGGGCAGATAAGTAGCAGATGGAATTTAACCCTGAAAAGTGTGAGGTGATACACTTTGGAAGGAGTAATTTGACAAGGAAGTACTCAATGAATGGCATGACACTAGGAAGTTCTGAGGAACAAAGGGACTTTGGTGTGTGTGTCTATAGATCACTGAAGGCAGAGAGGCATGTTAGTCGGGTGGTAAAAAAGGCATATGGGACACTTGCTTTTATCAATCGAGGCATAGATTACAAAAGTAGGGAGGTCATGTTGGAGTTGTATCGAACCTTGGTGAGGCCACAGCTGGAGTACTGTGTGCAGTTCTGGTCGCCACATTATAGGAAGGATGTGATTGCACTGGAGGGGGTGCAGAGGAGATTCACCAGGATGGTGCCTGGGATGAAATATTTAAGTTATGAAGAGAGGTTGGATAGACTTGGGTTGTTTTCGTTGGAGCAGAGAAGACTCAGGGGCGACCTGATCGAGGTCTACAAGATTATGAGGGGCATGGACAGGGTGGATAGGGAGCAGCTGTTCCCCTTAGTTGAAGGGTCAGTCATGAGGGGACACAAGTTCAAGGTGAGGGGCAGGAGGTTTAGGGGGGATGTGAGGAAAACTTTTTTACCCAGAGGGTGGTGACGGTCTGGAATGCACTGCCTGGGAGGGTGGTGGAGGTGGGTTGCCTCACATCCTTCAAAAAGTACCTGGATGAGCACTTGGCACATCATAACATTCAAGGCTATGGGCCAAGTGCTGGTAAATGGGATTAGGTAGGTAGGTCAGGTGTTTCTCACGTGTCAGTGCAGACTCGATGGGCTGAAGAGCCTCTTCTGCACTGTGGGATTTTGTGATCCTGTGATTGTTTTAAATGTTTCCCATTGCAATTCTACATTATTGTTTGTTAACATTTTTATTCATTTTATCCATTTTGTCTTCTCAAATTCTATTCTCAAAACTTCAAAATCATTTTTTCTCCAACCTATTACCTATTTTTGCCAATGTTATGCTCTCCTAAATTAAATCTTAAAACATATTATATTATGGCTGCTATTGCCTAAATGTCCCCCACTTTTATTTTTCTTACTGGCTCTGGTTCATTCTTTAGTATTAGATCCAATAACAAATCCTCCCTTAACGGGCTTCTTACACCGTAGGAACTCCATTCCCTTTACTTACTTCTGCTGGCCGATTAATTTCAGAATAATTGAAATCCCACATAATTATTATTCAATGCTTTTTACTCATTTCCCGAATTTGTTTGCATATTTCTTCCTCCGCCTTCTTTGCACTGTAAGGTGGTTTGTAGTCTAACCATATTATTATGATTGATCTTTTACCCTTTATCTCTACCTACATGCATTCTAATTTTGTTTTGCTGATGGTTGTATCACATTTTTTTACCGCCATTATGTTAACTGTGATAAAAACAGCTATTCCACCTTCCCTTTCCTCTCTCCCAGTATTTTTTAAATCCTGCAATGTTTAATTCCAAGACCTGACTTTTCTGCAGCCATGCCTCAGAAATCTCTACCATATCTGGTTCCTCACAATTTATATTTACCTCCATTTTGGGACAATTTATTGCATTAAACATGTTATATAAATATAAGTTGTTATTGTTCGTTTTTCTTGTTTTATTACAGATATCATGTGCATTGCTGTACAGTTTAACTCATCTTATTAGCTGCTCTTTTCATTTTATTTTAATCATTTTTTACACTACTGTTTTACAATTCTATTTATTCACTATCCAGTTATTTACTCTCTTAGTTTAGTCTGCCCTATGTTCTTCCTTCCTGTTTTATTTATGGTTAGGCTTATTTAATTCTTATAGGTCCTTTTTCCCTCTTACTCGTTCTCTACTATTTCAAGCACTTTTCAAGTTTTGGTGGGTTCCCCGCGATCGTGGGCCGCCTTCTCTTTTAACTTTGTAAAACTTCATTCCTGTTCGAAAAGAAACGCAGCAGCGATTTCTTCTCCCTTTTCTGGGTGATTCTGCAGGTTTTTTTAAAATTTAAAACGGCAGCACTGCTTTCTGTTCTGGTTGCCCTTTTCTTTTTACTTGCAAGCTGTGTGCCAGCTTCACTAACCTACTAAGCCTGTGGGGCTGCCACCTATTTAAAAGGTAAATACAGGATCTCTTTCTTTTGTTTTGCTCACCTGTCTTGTGGATTCTCACTCAGGGGTCTTGCAATTTTGGTACTTGTTTTAAATGTCAGGAGGTCACTGGGAGATTTCTCAGCCATTTGGATCGGGGCCTGTTTTTTCTTTAATTTAAAGCGACAGCATAACCTGGTGACATATCCTCCCTTCTTTTTAATTATCTTAAACACTCACTATCACCTGGCAAGGGACAGTGCTGGATCTGATCCCATCCTCATCACCAGTTTGTTATAAGGTGGCCGAGGTGTACTATTAATGATAGAATTGATCAGCAGGCACTTCTTGGTTGGAAACTTTAAGTTTATTTACAACATACTCAGCAGCAATTACATGTGTGCTTTCGACTCCAACTGTATCTCTACACTGACTGCTGAGGTAGCTTGTGCCAGTCTCCTATTGGTTACTACAGATCATGTGATCTTGCCTAACAAGTATTATTCTTAAAGGTACATTACACACTAAATAAAACCATAATTACTACAATTACATCGGATATATGGCATAGAAACAGGCCTATCTAATATCTCTCTTCACTTCTCTTCTACTGTGGCATCAACTTCATCCTCTTTTTTGTGAAGATAGATGCAAATTACTTCAATACTTTAGTCATGCCTCTGTATCACAAAATGATCTTTACTTTTGTTCCTAATCAGCCACACCATTCCTTTAACTATCCTTTTACCTTTTATGTTTTTAAAGACTTTTAAGTTCCCTTTTATGTTACCCACTAATGTTTTCTCATCCTCTGTCTTTGTTATACTAATATTCTTTTTCAATTCCCCCTTCACTCTCTGTATTCTGCTTTTTCTGTACAAGACATGTTTCATAAAGCTCCATTTCCTGTAATTTTAGCCATTATTTTATTTGTCATTAAGGGAACTCTAGCTTTGGATGTCCCATCTTTCCTCTTTATGGGAATAGGCTTGGATTGTACCCAAAGTCTCTCCACCTTGAAGGCCGGCCATTGCTTATTTACTGCTTTCTTGGCCAGTCTGTTTCCAGTCAACCTGCGTTAGATTCCTTCTCAAATAAATGGAATTGAATCTCTTCCAACTGGATATTTTAACTTTTATTTTTTACGTCCCTTTCTATCATATTAACCAAATTATATCATCATCACCATTAACCAGCTGTTCTCCGATTGCAACAGCCTCCACTTGCCCTAGCTCCTTCGTTCCCAGAACTAGATACAACACTGCATTTTTTTCTCTCGTTAGGCTAGAAACATATTTACTAATTTAAAAGGTTTTCCTGTACACATTTTAGGAAGTCTCCATTCTCCTTGCCCTTTTTACCTTTTCTTCCAAATGTTTAGGGCCATTGAAATCTCCTACTATTACTGATCTATTAGTTTTTCAGTTCTCTGAAATTTATCTACAGATTTGCTTCTCTGTTGCCTTCTCATTATTTGAGATTTATGGTAAACGTTCAGCAATGTAACAGCTCCTTTACTGTTCCCTAACTGTAACAAAATAGATTCAATCTTTGAGCCCTCTAGTATATTGTTGCTCTGTAAATTGTAATTTTATGGATAATACTGCCTCCTCACCACCGCCTTCTCTCCTGTTCCTGGTTCTTGTCTTTTTTTATTCTCTATCCTTCTGAATATATTGTAGCCAGGAATGTTTAGCTCCCATTCCTGCCCATGTTTAAGCCAGGTCTCCTTTACAGCAATTATATCATAACCCACAAGTGACAACTTATGCCTGTAGCTCATCGACCTTGTGTGTAACGTTCCTTCATTAACACACATACATTGCAACATCATGTTCGTCAGCTTTGTTTATTCCTCTATCCACTTTCTGTTCTTCATGCTATTGTTTGTACCCTGGGTGGGAGACTTCACTGTCCATCATCAACAGTGGCTTGGCAGCACCACCACAGACCTAGCTGGCCAAGTTCTAAAGGACATAGCTGCTAGGCTGGGTCTGCGGTAGGTGGTGAGGAAACCAACAAGAGGGAAAAATGTACTTGAGCTCATCCTCACCAACCTGCCTGTGGACATCTGTCTATAACAGTATCGGTATGAGTGACCACAGCACAGTCCTTGTGGAGACAAAGTCCCGCTTTCAAACTGAGGATTCCCTCCATCATGTTGTGTTGGCACAACCACCATGCTAAATGGGATAGATTTTGAACAGATCTAGCAACTCAAGACTGGGCATCCATGAGGTGCTGTGGGCCATCAGCAGCAGCAGAATTGTATACAACCACAACCTCATGGCCCAGCATATCCCCCACTTTACCATTACCACCAAGCCAGAGGATTAGCCCTGCTTCAATGAAGAGTGCAGGAGGGCATGCCAGGAGCAGCACCAGGCATACCTGAAAATGAGGTGTCAACCTGGTGAAGCAATAACACAGGACTACTTGTGTGCCAAACAGCATAAGCAGCAAGTGATAGACAGAGCTAAGTGATTCCACAACCAACAGATCAGATATAAGCTCTGCAATCTACTACTTCCAGTCATGAATGGTGGTGGACAATTAAACAACTCACTGGAGGAGGAGGTTCCACAAATATCCCCATCCTCAATGATGGAGAAGCCCAGTGCATCAGTGCAAAAAATAAGGCTGAAGCATTCGCAACAATCTTCAGCCAGAAGTGCCGAGTGGATGATCTGTCTCGGCCTCCACCGGAGGTCCCCAGCATCATGGATGCCAGTGTTCAGCCAATTCGATCCACTCCATGTGATATCAAGAAACGGCTGAAGGTACTGGATGCTGTAAAGGCTATTAGCCCTGACAATATTCCGGCAATAGTACTGAAGACTTGTGCTCCAGAACTTGCTGCGCCCCTAGCCAAGCTATTCGAGCACAGCTACAACACTGGCATCTACCTGGCAATGTGGAAAATTGCCTAGGTATGTCCTGTAACAAAAAGCTGGACAAATCCAACCCGGCCAATTACTGCCCCATCAGTCTACTCTCCATCATCAGTAAAGTAACAGAAGGGGTCATCAACAGTGCTATCAAGCGGCACTTGCTTAGCAATAACCTGCTCACTGGCGCTCAGTTTGGGTTCTGCCAGGGTCTGACCTCATTGCAGCTTTGGTTCAAACATGGACAAAAAGCTGAACTCCCGAGGTGAGGTGAGAGTGACTGCGCAGTGTGTGCCATCTACAAGATGCACTACAGAAACACACCAAGCCTCCTTAGACAGCACCTTCCAAACCTATGACTACTACCATCTAGAAGGACAAAGGCAGCAGACACATGGGAACACCACCACCTGGAAGTTCCCCTCCAAGCCCCTCACCATCCTGACTTGGAAATATAGCGCTGTTCCTTCACTGTCTCTGGGTCAAAATTCTGGAACTCCCTCCCTAACGGCACTGTGGGTGTACCTACACCACAAGGACTGCAGCAGTTCAAGAGGGCAGCTCACCACCACCTTCTCAAGGGCAATTAGGGACGGGCAATAAATGCTGGCCTAACCAGCGACGCCCACATCCCTTAAGTGAATTTAAAAACAAAGTCGCAGAAATCCGAAGCCCTCCACTTTGCACCACTTCTTCAGCCATTCATTCACCTGAGCTATTTTCTTGTTTCCGTACACGAGTAGGTGGCACTGTGAGTAATGTTACCGCCTTTGAGGTCCTATTCTTTCATCTTTTTCCTAGCTCCTGGAACTCAGCCTGTACAACCTCAACCCCTTTTCCTGCCTATGTCATTGGTTCTAACTGAGATTGTGATTCTATAGGGATTTTCTTTCAACTACACACCTTAGGGAGGACCAGAAGTCACAATCTAATGTTATGCCATTCTCCATCTTGGTTAGATATCAGGAGGTGGTTCTTTCCCCAGGGATTGGTGGACCTCAGGATCAGGCTGCTAACTCCTGTGGTGACCATTGAATTCCTTCAAGTGAAAGCTGAATTTGACTTTGGCTGGGGCAATACATGTGGTAGGCACTCTACAACATTATTTAGGGTCAGTACTGTCTCTTGGACTAGTTTCACTTGCTTAGAGGGATCAGAGAAGAGGTTTCTGGATTTTTTTTTTTGCCTCTATTTGGTCTAGATTTTTAACTGGTTTTTCACCTCTCCAAGGAGTTCACATGGCTTACGTGTGGGCTGGTTGTGTATTTATTGTGAGGCAATGCAGTTACATGGATAGACTGGATATGCCTGAGGTCTTTTCCTGTCCATCATTGTTTGTGTGCTGAGCTTTTCCTAATATCTGTGCCATGGTCGTGGTGGGAACAAGCTACTTCAGAATCTCTGAGGATTGCTGTGTCTTTAGGTCAGATATTTTGCAGCGGAAAATTTTATTTAAATAAATGAATCTGAGGCCAATGTTCAAATTACCTTAAGTTTATGCTTGACTTACAACCTCCACAAAACAACATCCTAGGGTTGCAGACAGCTGGTGGAATGAAAGCTATTTTGTTGATCCTTGGGATATTAGCATTTTAGGCAATGCCAGCATTTATTGCCCTTCCCTAATTGCCCTCCCGGAAGGAAAAAACAGTAAAAACTGGGAAATAAGAACACTGTTCCAAACTGGTCTTGTATACCTTAAAATGGAACGCCAACAAAAACTGGGAAATAAGAGTGCTGGTCCTAACTATATTTTCCTTTGGGGGCTTGATAAGGTGGTGGTGGTGAGCCACCTTGAACCGTTGCAGTCTAATCTCTCTTTCCTTTCCAAATTCCATGAGTGTGTTGTTGCCTCCCAAATCTATGTCCACCTTTCCCACAACTTCATGTTTGAACCTCTCTGATCAGGTTTCCACCCTGCCATAGAACTGAATGGCTGTAATAAAGTCTCAACTGACTGCTATGCAACTGTGACTGTTATATATTGTTATATTACTTATAAAGAGCTAGGAACTAGTTGTTAAATGAATATATATACTGGGGTGTCACATTTCACTGCTACACTGCAGTCATGTATTAGTCCACTAGCTACATGGAGAGCTGCAAGAAATATATTCGAGAAGCACCAGCATTTGAGTCTAAAGTGTGATCATTTCTAATTTATGGGGACCATTTTTAATTTATGGTGGCAGCGGAGTGTCTGTGAGTAAAAACCCAGACATTTTAAACAAATTTAATGATGAATTAGGTGAAAAAAAATCAACCTTAATTAGTGCCAGAGAGAGAAAAACTGAGTGAATCATGCAAAAACGAAGGCCAGAATTTTTAGCTGATCGGGTGGGTGTGTGCCCAACCTGAACAAGTGTAAAAGGGCGCACGATTACGTCGAGCGAGCGTCCTGACGTCATCGCGCACTCACGCAATATTTCGGTCAGTGGGCGCACACACAAGTCGGCAGCCCGCCCGCCAACAATTAAAAGGCCAATTAAGGCTGTTAAGGTAATAATTGAATTAAATTTTAAGCAGCCTTTAGATTTTTTAGGAAACCTCATCCACGGGTGGGATAAGGTTTCCAACAGCTATTAACAATTAAATTAAA
The DNA here is from genome assembly GCF_964194155.1 of Cetorhinus maximus. NCBI lineage: Eukaryota > Metazoa > Chordata > Chondrichthyes > Lamniformes > Cetorhinidae > Cetorhinus > Cetorhinus maximus. The sequence continues at coordinate 90,212,579 of NC_135885.1, forward strand.
ATGTTAACATTTTATTAATAACGTGTCCCTGCTCATGCGACAGAGTCACATGAGGGGACATGTTTTGTAACATTTTAAAGTTCTTTATTTTTAATTTTTAAAATCTTCATCTCCCTGAGCCTCAGGGAGCTTTTCCTGCGAGCACCCATGCGCATGTGCAAAATTCCCACTCCCCCTCCTCCCCCTCCCCCACACAGGCAGCACTGAGCACTGCAGCACATGTTTCACACTGGGCGGATCTTAATTGGCCCACCAGCGTGAAATCATGGTCGGGCCCTGATTGTAGGCGGTGGTCGACTTCCCGGCCACTCCTGCCCACTCCCGCCAAGCCCGCCCAACGAGGGCAAAATCCTGTCCAAAATGACCAACGCAGCAATCAACACAGCTCCAGCTCATGATGAATTGGGAACTGATGATGTTGTAGAGGCATTTAAGAAGTTTAAACAAAAGGGCGGGCTGACATTCAGTAGCTTTCTAAAAGGCGCTAGCAAAAGAGAAAGGGTCAGCTATGTCCCTTTTGTGGGCAAGAGAGAAAGATGTTACCTACAGGAGGGGGTCAATTCAAACAGCACTGTTTTCCTCTTACCGTCTGTCTATAAACAGAAGGTTTTGAATAAACAGTGACGTTTTTTGTGTGATCTAATTTTCCTAATAATCCCACAGCTAACTTGAGTTACGATTAACTCAGCCAGTTAGTTTATTGTACACTTTCAAGACCAGTGAAAAGGAGTGTTCGCAACTTCCCATTTACATTCACACAGAAAAGGGAGGGATAGAGGAAAGGCGATTTACAATACAAGGACCACAGAAAAACTGAATACTGGCTCATGTGAGTTCCAGAGTCCCAAAGTCAGAGCCCATGAGGAAGTCTTTCACATGGGCATTTGATGGTCAGCAACTGGAGACCGGTGTTGGAAGATTCACATTTTCAGGTCGCGTTGATGCCGCAAGATGATGTAGGCATGCAGAGATTGTATCAGTTCTCTGTAGGCGATGATACAAAATCTTCCAGTCAGGTTAGGTGGGCTGGTGGTCCAACCAGGACAGAGCTTGATTCTGTGCTGGATGGTAAGCAGCAGACTGGCTGCACTGCTCAGAAAGGTAATATTAAACTGCCCAAAAATACCAGAGTCTTGGGTTATGTGACCTTCCTTCTCCACAGTGACTTTGACAAAGGGTGTTTATCCAGTGTCTGGAATTTGGCTTTGTTTTCAAGACTGATAATGTCTCAGACATTATGAGTTGAAAGGGGTGCTATTCATGTTGAGGGTCTGGTGTTTGGGAAGCCATTGTCTCAACAGACCCACGGACTCTGCTGGCAAGGTTGGCTTATCAAATGCAAATGACATTTCCTGTAGCTCTTTTTGAAAATGGTCTGTACAGTCTCAGGTGATCTGTTAGAAGTTCCTTAGGCATAACAAGGTGTGACGTTCCTGAAATGGAGAAGAGAATTATTTTGTTCTGGAGACTGTTGGGGATCATTTCCAGATAGAAGGTCAACCATCTTCATTGTCTTTGTTCAGCAAGAAAGTCCAATTTAGAAATAAGAAATAGTAATAAGGATGAAGTTTTCAAATACATATGGGATTCTGTTCCGTGTAGGAGGAACCCAACAAAGGGTTACATTTTTTTAATAGCTGGGAGCTATTAAATGAAGACAATGAAGACAACAACAAACACTTGGACAAGATTTTTGAAAAATTCATCACATATCTCCAGCCCAAATCAAGTCACCAGATCTACCAATATGAATTTCAAGGCTTGAGGCAGGAATCACTTGATGATTTTGCAACAATGTAGCCAGAAAGTGTAAATTTAAGAACACAGATGAAACACTGCTTGGTAAGCTCATTTGGGGCTCTGAACGCCATGAACTATAAAAAGAATTAATTGGAAAGGACAAGCTCACTATTGGAGGCTGTAGACACTGCCAGAGCACATGAAGCCACAAGTCAACAGATGAAAACACTGATTACCCAAACGGCTAGCTTTCAATTAAATGAAGAGAAAAGCAGCAAGATTAATACAGTGAAACAGTGCAGAACAGACAGAAAGAAAATGTGCAAGACATATGGACTGACCGCAAGAGTTCACAGACAGAAAGAAGTGTCCCACATATGGATTAAACTGCAGAGTTTGTGGAAAGCCAAACATTGGGCAAAGATGTGCAAAACAAAGAAACCAGATGGTAAACTGGTTATCAGAGACAGAGCAACTGGAAAAGTGAGAATTAATAAAAGAAGCCAAAACATCCATACCCTGGAAGGTCAAGATGAGTTTGAGAACACAATAGACATAGGAGAGAGAGAGAGAGAGAAAATGGGGAACTACAGACCTGTTAGCCTGACATTAGTAGTAGGGACAGTACTAGAATCTATTATAAAGGATGTGATAATTGGGCACTTAGAAAATGAAAGTAGGGCTGGGCAGAGTCAACATGGATTTATGAGAGGGAAATTATATTTGACTAACCTGTTAGAGTTTTTTGAGGATGTAACTATCAGAATAGATAAGGGGGACCAGTGAATGTGATGTATTTGGGTTTTCAGAAGGTTTTTGATAAGGTCCCACACAGGAGATTAATAAACAAACATAAAAACAGGTGGGATTGGGGGTAATATACCAGCATGGATTGAGAATTGATTAACGGACAGAAAACAGAGAGTAAGAATAAACGGTTCATTCTCAGGTTGGCAGGCTGTGAACAGTGGGGTATCAAAAGGATCAGTGCTTGGGTCCCAGCTGTTCACAATCTATATCAATGATTTGTATCTGGTCACCAAATATAATATTTCCAAGTTTGCTGACGACACAAAACCTGGTGGGAATGTGAGTTGTGAGGAGGATGCAAGAAGGCTTCAAGGGGATTTATACAGGCTAGGTGAGTGGACAACTTGGCAGGTAGAATATAATGTGGAAAATGTGAAGTTATCCACTTTGGTAGGAAAGACAGAAATGCAGAATATTTTTTAAATGGTGAGTGACTGGGAAATGTTCACATCCAAAGGGACCTGGGTGTCCTTGTTCTTAAGTCACTGAAAGCTAACATGTAGGTGCCAAAAGCAATTTGGAAGGCAAATGGTATTTGGCCTTTATTGCAAAAGGATTTGAGTACAGGAGTAAATAAGTCTTGCTGCAGTTGTATAGAGCCTTGGTGGGACCATATGTTGAGTATTGTGCACAGCTTTGGTCTCTGCTTTGATCCTGGACAGACCCCCAAGTATTTGGTATGATCAGCTTAGGGACCAATAGCCATCCTGAGTCCCGTGATCAAATTCTTGCGCTGTTTTTCCACGCAGGGACACTGCTTCAAGACGGCCGGGTCCTTTATGTGCAAGAGGAGAAACGCAGTGCAGCACACTTCGCATGTGCCAAAACTCGCGGCCTGCCAGGGATCGTACTCCCTGGCCTCCACCTGGGAATATTCCCACCTGGGAACATTATCACCCGGGAACATTATCACCTGGGAACATTATCACCCGGGAACATTCCTCCCTACCCCGAAAGAAAGGTAAGTCAGTTTCATAACAGCTCCTTCCCAAAGGAAGGATATACCTGCCATAGAAAGAGTGCAATGTACATTCACCAGACTGACTCCTGGGATGGTGGGATTGCCCTATGAGGAGAGATTGAGGAGTCTGGGCCTATATTCTCTCGAGTTTATAAGAAGGAGGTGATCTCATTGAAACATACAAAATTTTTACAGGGCTCTTCAGGGTAGATGCAGAAAGGATGTTTCCCCTGACTGGAAGGTCTAGAACCAGGGGGCATAGGGCAGAATCGCCCCGCCCCGTTGCGGAAGGCGTCATGGCAGGTCGGGAGGGGGGGAACAATATGGTGAGAAGGCCAAAAATCGGTTTCACGCCGTTGTGAAACCAGTTTGTGATCGTCCACTCCACCCATCGATGGTGGGCTGCGTTTCCCACTGCCGCACATCGGGAACCTAATTTCAATACTTTAACATCTCATTAATAGTCTAGCTCGCCGGAATCACTCCCCCCACGCTGGATCAAATCATAACGACTTGTTTCACAGCTGTACATAAGTGACGGGCATCTGGCCAGCTGAGGGGAACTCGGAGGTGAGTGCGCACAACTTAGAGCAGCGCTCGCGAGCATCGCCTGTAGGACATCAAGGGAGAGGTGCCGCACATTCACAGGGGGCAAAGGCAAGTCGCCTTTTCCTAGCTGGCTTTCAGTGCGGTGCTGGGGCAAGGGCTTCAGTGTTAGTCAGGCCAGCGGGGTGGGGGGTGGGGGCAAGGCAGCACAGGCTGAAGCAAGTACACAGCACATGCTGGGGGGTGGGGGTGAGGGGAGTTGGGGGGGAAGGAAGCGGCCATGCACTTGGAAAAGCTTGTCAAAAGTGAGCATTCTTCCACAGCTGAGACCGTTCAGCTGCAGCTCCATTGACATGATTGGGGTCGGGCCTCTGAAGCTTTTCTGCCCACTCAAGCAACGCAAAAGCATGAAAGTGAGACCAAATGCTTCAGAACCTTTCACCCCTCGGGTGCAGACTGCAAATTAATGTGCGTATTAGGGGGCAGCAGAACAATTGGCCGACTGGGCTACTTGTACAATCCCCTTGTGAAAGGTGAGCATGGTGCAGTCACTGGAGGAGGCGCTCAGAGCCCCTTGCAATGTCTTTAATAAGGTTTAGACCAGTATCCTGAGCTGAGAGCACAGCATGCAGTCCAATGTCCAAAGCTGCCGCCAATCGGTCAAGTGGAGTGGGGCGGAGGTGGGTGGGGTTTCGGATAGCATGTGAGCGCACTACACACTGGCCATCCATGTGGGGGCCAGCACTATCCTGCATGCATCAAGGGGCCTTCAGACTTAACCAAGATAAGTTCTTGGGCCACATATGCTAACCCACCTATCTCTCTCTTTGATCCTGCAAGAGGAGAACATCAGGATATGGAGCCTGGTGACTTAGCGGCTTGCCTTATTGCCTACAGAGACCAGAGAAGAAGAAGAGAGCAGCAGAGGCACCTGGCTCAGCAAAGGGAGGAGCACCTCCCTCAGGATGAAGGGGCTGAAGGGCCTGTTGCGCACACAGATGAAGATCCATAGAGAGCCATCGCTCATAGGCGTCTTGCTAGACCCAGGGTCTATAGACGCCGCCCTTCATTCCTGCAGATGACTGAGAACCAGTGTCACCAAAGACTGCGCATGCCGAGGGAACTGATCAATCACACATGCAGGATTTGGTGCCACAGGGATATGGGGGGCATCCACTGCCAGTGGCCGTAGAAGTGACCACGGCGCTCAGTTTCTATGCCTGTGGCTCCTTCCAGTGCTCCACAGGTGACATGTGCAGGATCTCGCAAGCCTCCATGCACAAGTGCATCAAGGAAGTCATGGACACCATCTTCACTAAGACACAGAACTTTGTGCATTTCGCCTGGGACCAGGAAAGCTAGGAAGCAAAAGCGCTGGGATTTGCACAGATCTCTGGTTTTCCACAGGTGCAGAGCGCCATTGACTGCACTCACGTGGCGCTCAGGTCTCCGTGGCAACAAGCAGTCAACTATATCAACTGCAAGTGCTTCCAGTGGCTGAATGTTCAGCTGGTGTGTGACCACCACAAACACATCCTGCAGGTCTGCACACTGTTCCCAGGGAGTGTCCACGACTCATACATTCTTAGCAGGTCTCAGATCCCTGACATCTTCCAGAGTCCAGAGACCCACAGGGGCAAGGGCTACCCTACCCACAGAGGACGTGGCTGATGACACCTGTGTGGCAGCCTCAGACTGCAGCAGAGCGATGGTACAACGAGGCACATGCCACAACCTGGACTTTGGTGGAGCAATTTCTAGGCATTTAAAAAATGAGGTTCTGGTGCCTCGGCAGGTCCGGTGGAGCACTGCAATACAGTCCACCGAGAGCGTCGCGTATCACCGTCACTTGCTGCGTGGTCTGCGACTTGACACTGCAATGGGGGGAGGACCTGGCTGAGGAGGAGATGGAAGACCTGCATGTCTCTAATGAGGAGGACATCAAAGGGGATGATGTGATGAGGTCCTCGAAGGCGAGGATCCTGGCGATGAGGCCATTGCACTGGCCAGACAAGGCAGGTGTGCTCGGGAGGCCCTCATAGCTGCAAGATTTGTAGAGGATGATGATGAGATGCAGTGAGGAGACACCATAGATCCTCACCTTGCATCTGTGAACGTTTGGCTCCGGTGTGGCTGATAGTAGCGCACATACCCTCTGTGCTCAGGCTTTTGTCATGGAGAAGCTAATAACCTAATAGTCGCTAGGTTCCAGGAGGATGATGATGACATGCAGTGAGGACACTCCACAGATCTTCACATAGCCTCAGAGAATGTCTGACTCCTGTCCGGCTGAGGGCAGCTCGCTTGCGCTCTGTGATCAGGGTCATATCATGGAGCTGCAGCCATGAAGCTTTAAATGTACCTGATCCTTTGTCCGCCTTCAGCACCTGACCCCTTCAGGAGCACAGTGTCATCGGTCACATGCTGAAGAGATGGGGGCCAGCTGCACCTTAAAGACACTGACAGCACACAGAGAGAATGATGGAACTCTATGACACCTGCCCACGACATTCTGGCAGCAATGACAAGCACCATCGAGGTGCAGGCATCACTAATGTGTCCAGTGAGTGTGAAGCTGGACCATCACTTTGGTCTAAAGGTTACACACTGCACAGGGAAGAGGCCCTGGACTGAGACGCCTGCCTTTATCTTGTGCAGGAACCAAGGTTTCACATCTGAGTGACACCAACAGAGCAAGGAGCCATAGGCAGGGAGACATTGTTGAAAGTTTATTTACAATAGTGAACATTATGTACAAGTGATTAACACCTGTGCCCAGGCTGTGCAACTACATCTTCTTAACCTTCCTAATCCCGCTGCTACATCTTGGTGCTGCCCCGACATCCATAGCGGAGGTGGAGGCAGCCTGCTGACTGCTACGCCTGTCTGTGATGACCTTGGCAGGCGTCCTCTGGAGGGCTGAAACCTGGAGGACCCCGGCCTGCTTTGCGTTTCCTGCTGTGGTCCAGATGCACCCACAGCCTATTGAGTTGGAGCTGCTGAGAGGAAGAGAGGATTTGGATTGGCCGGACACTCCTGGAGTCACCTGGGTGGATGGCCCCGCAACGTGCAACTGCAGATCCTCCGTCCCGAGGGCCCCTGGCTGATTCCTTGAGGGGAAGAGGAAGCTGGAGTGAGGTCGAGCTGCTCCACACCCCTCTTGAGTTGACACTGCTGGAGGCCAACTATGGCATCAGTGATGGAGTTCAGCCCACACAGCAGTGCAGGACCGATGTCCTGGGCCAAGGTCTCCATGGCGGCCGCCATCCTGCAACGCTGACCTCAGTCCATTGGCATGCCGGCGCTACCACCTCAGCCTGAAGGAGGATGGACTCCACTCCTGTGCTTTGCAATCTGACAAGTGCAGCGGACATCTCTTCCTGATGCTCCTGAGCTTGCCTTTGCAGCTCCAGCAACTGAGGTATGACCAGGTCCAGAGGCTCCTCATCTGATTGGACTCAGCAGATTTCTGGCCTCCAGCAGTCCTCCGAGTGCCAAGAATATGGGAAGTCTCAGATCAGCTAGATCAGCCGTGTACTGGATAGGCATCTACAAAGACATCAGAAGAATGGTGTCCAAATGCAATGTATGCCATAAGTACAGAAATACACAGCAGAAAGAGGAGATGATAGCTACTGAAGTACCACCTAGGCTTATACTGTGAGGGCTGATTTATTCACACATAATCAAAAATGGGATCTCATTGGCGAGGATTTTATAGCCCCTCCCGCCCAGCAGGATATTACGGTCCTGCCGAACTGAATGGAGATTTAAATGGCTCGCCACATCCACTGGGGGGAGACACGCTGCAGTGTGTTACAGACTACTACTCAAAGTTTCCTTTTATTCAAAAAGTGAAAGATTTGAGAGCTACAACAATCATCTCAGCAGTATGAGTTCTGTTCGCTGAGCGAGAAATTCCTGAAAGTAAAATATGTGTCAATGGAATCCAGTTCACCTCCAGAAATTTTAAGGAATTGGCTGAATAGTATGGGTTCAACATCATCACCTTATCCCCACATTACCAAAGTGGACATGGGTTGATAGGAAGACACAGCCAAATGGTCAGGAGAACCCCCACGAACTGCTGACAGACAAAGGAAGACCCAAACTTTGCCTTGTCACCCTGATCTACACCTCTCAAGGTTGACATGAAATCATCTGCAGAGCTATTGAATGGAAGAAAGTACAAGACAACTCTGCCAAGCAACACATTTCCTGCAAATGACCAGGAGGAAGCCAGATAACAACTCACTGATGCATAGGTAGGAGGAGGTCAACACTTCAACAAGCATGTTAAATAGCTACCTAAGCTTAAGGACAAACTGTACTTGTACAGGATCCAATCATGAAAACCTGGAACCCAGCCGAGGACGCTGGTGAAGCTGAGACTCCAAGGTCATATGATTGAAACTGGTAAGCAAATGAGAATGAACAAAGTCCATATTCGACCTGCACCTGGAAAAGTGGAAAAGATCATTAACAACACCGGAAAAATCACTAACCAGCGGGACAACATCAAGAGATCAAGAGCATCACCAACAGGCAGTGCAACATCAACAACATCACCAGCTAACGACACAACATTAGCAACATCAAGCGTGACTCTTACAATACCAGGAACACACTGCACAACACTGCCCGTTTTCTGTGCCAAATCACCACTGAGAACGATGAATGCCAAATCAACAAGATGGAGGCACAACATCCTATCACCTCAGATATACCATGAATAATGTTTTTCTGAGAAAACAAGCTATCAGGTGTTCAGATTAAATATAAAAGTCAATGGTTAATATTCTTTAGTTAAAAAAATAATGATTGGAATAGTTATATTAATATAGGGGCATTATTCCTATTAAAAAGGAGGAATGTTATATATTGTTGTAGTATTTGTAAAGAGCTAGGAACTAATTGTTATGTGACTGTATATTCTAGGGTGCCACATTTCACTGCTGCACTGCAGTTTTATGCTGAATAACAAACTGTGGCCTGGATCTTCCAAGGAGCAGCAATCATCGTCGGATTGTCACTCCGCTTGAAAATTCCCCTTATTCAACACTGCTCTGCATTTCTTCCTGGGCCTTCTGAGCCTGACTTTTCCAGCAATGCAGAGCGCAGCTTCCATCAGGGACCTCCACTGAAGCAGAATAGAGTCAGAGGAAGACATGTCTCCTTTTTATGAAACTAGCTGCCGTATGCCAAGTTTTAATATCAAGTTTGGATGTTAGTGAAAGGATGAGTGAATGGATGAATGAATGGATAGGTGGGTGAAGTGGGTAGGGTGGATAGGTGGGATGGGTGCATAGGGTGGGTGAGGTGGATCAGGTGAATAAGTGGGTAGGTGGGTGAGTGAGTAGGTGGGTTGGGGTAGTTGGGTCGGGAGGGGTAGTCAGGTCAGGTCAGGGGATATTCGGGTCAGGTAGAGGGGCGTTGTCAGGTCGGGCACTAATCAAGTCTGGACAGGGGGACAGTCACGGGGGGAGTTGGGTCAGGTTGGGTTGGAGGTAGTCAGGTCAGGTCAAGAGTGGTAGTCAGGCTGGGGCCTAGCCAGGTTTAATTGTGGGGGTTAGTCGCATGGTTAGATGGGTAGAAGGTCAGGGGTGGTTGTCAGGTCGGGTCAGGGGTTGCCTGGTTGGGTTGAGGGGTGGTCGGGGGTAATTGGGCATTCAGGAGGTAATTGGGGGGGGGTCAAAGGGGTAGTTGGAGGATTAGGGGGGTAGTCAGGGTCAATGTGAGTGAGTGGGGAGGTCAGTTCTGGAGTTACCCAGGAATTAGACTAGATTTTTTTCTGTCCAATGTTTCCTGGGTAACTGTCCAGGCAAGTACATCGGAACAGTCTGAAATCTCCGACTCCAGCTCACAGTTGGTGACATTTGTGGAAGGTCACGGGGAGCAGGGGAATTGCCGATTGGAAGTTGAAACTTCCTGAGCCATTCCCATAGGTCAGTGCCTCAGGACTTCTGGAGGGTCCTGACACACATCTTCTGTCACACGTCCGGTCTCCGCCAATCTGGACACTGGAAGATTTGGCCCAGTATATCAGTCACATGGAGAGCAGCAAGAACTTGAGTCTAAAGTGTGATTATTTCTAACTAATGGGAACCAGAAGTCATAGGGTGACCGTGATGCGCAATCCCTCCTCATCCTTTTTGGCCTGTCTGCAGCCTTTTGCACAGTTAACCACACCATCCTCCTTCAACGCTTCCCTATCCATTGCTACGTAAGTGTAAGTTGTTGTTGAAACAATAAAGCAAAATAAATAGGTGCCCTGGGATTTTTTTATGTCTACCTGAACAGGCAGATAAGGCCTCAATTATTGGACCAGATTTTGTTGGAGCGTAAAATCTCATGTGGTGTCTTGTGAGTTAGACTTATTCATGTGCACTTAGGTTTTAACATTCTTCACCCATGATGTTGCTGGCAATGCCAGCTGGTAACAGAGCAGCAGGGGCAACAGGGCAATGCCAGCTGGTAACAGAGCAGCAGAGGCAACTGGGCACCTGAGGCCTTAATAAACAATGGGACAAACGGGGCACATTCTAAACCAATGAGATTAAAGGGTGGAGAGATTAACAGAGGAAGGACTGAGAAGTATAGTATAAGGGTGTTCAGCATAGCAAGGGTTAATGTGGGACTGGAGAACAGTACCACCCACAGTATGATGTAGAGAGACACATAGCAGGAGACAGACGACAGAGTTGTATGTAGAAATTCAAGTAGAAGTAGAGTTAGCTCCTAGTCTGGGCTATATTTTGTACATATATAAATAGTTATGTGTTACCAATAAACATTACTGTTGAACCATACAAGCCTCTGAGCTTCTTCATGAGACCTGCTGAACAAACCCTTACAAGGAGGGTGAATTAAAATGGGTGAATTCAATGTCAAGTCAGATACAGAAATAAAAATTGTGAAAGTGAAATAAAGATCAGATTAAGAGAGAGAAAAGGGAGACAGAAAGAAAAAGGATAAAAATAGAAACATTTAAATTTGACATTTTTAGTGTCTCCTAAAGTAATTCACAACTTTAAAGACAGATTGATTGGCCGTTACTAACAATTTTCACATCATTAAAAGGGGGCATTAGCTTATAGGACTTAATTTAGTGTGGTGAATTGAATGGGGAATTGTGCAAATGCAGCAACTTCATGAAAGTCATGGAGAGGTCAAGTGCAAGATGCCGTTTTTGCCAAGCTAAGGATGGAGAGTTGCAAATTGGTCAGCAACTTGTGGCGATCGCAATTTGTGGGGTATCTCTTCATCGTCACAAGGTGCTGACTAATTTGTGCATTAATAATGATGTGTGTTGTTTAAGTGCCTTTGTTTCAGAATTTTTTTCCAATGTTTTATTGGAAAGACAGTATATTACAGTATCGTTCTTGTGTAAATTCTGACATCAAATGAAGAATTTACAGGATTACACATTCCAAAAATATTCTATGTATATGTATTTTGTATTATAAGATGGTTTTGTGTGTAAATTTTCAAGTCCCCAAATTGTTTCTTATTATCTATGCAGAAATTTATAACTTGTGACAATGAACAATACAGAAGAGACCAGCATTAAAAAAGGTATGGCAAGTGAATATAAGAATAAGAACGGGGCTTGAAGTGAAAGATTTATATGTGGAGGGCTCTGGTATTTATCTACAATGATGACAAGCTTTGGATTAAAGATGTCAGCAAGGAATATACCAGGTTACAAATGAGGTTGTTAATCCACACAAGCACTTTAGCACCATGTCTACAGCTTGGTATTTAATTTTACAACTAACTTATTGTTTAAAAGCTATTTCAATTTATTTTTTAAGAAAAAAAATCATCAAAAACAGTCTTCCTGGGAAGATAAACATGGAAAAAACTGCATTAACAATTACATGATTAAATATAAGCCTTTTGTTTCTCCTGTAACTGCCACAACCATTGCTATTAATTATGTTTATTTCTCTTTCTCTGCCTCACTCCTCCTGCTTTATAACATTTGCTAATTTTGTTGTAAAATAAAGGGATAAAGATTGTGCTTGTAAATTTAATTAATGGATGCTGGGAAATATAACAAAATGCACATGAGCTGTTTGCATGGGTGTTGTTATTAACTATCCAGCCAAAGCCTTTAAGAAGAGCCATAAAGTAAAAACTTTACTGGACGCAGTGGAGATACTGAAGACATTTTATGGGCAAACTTTTAACAGTGTCTATTGTTACAGAGTTGATTTTCCAGGCAACTTTTCTTGGGGGAAACATTGAACTTTATTTACAAGACAGCAGCAGCTGCTGCATGCGTGCATCTAACTCTAAAACTGACTCTACCCTCAAGGTTCCCTGTGCTGCTAACTCATTGGTTTACACAGATCATGTAATCTTATGACACAGGATTCTTCTTAAAGCTACAGTCCTACATTTATCAAAACTATAATTACTACACCTATGTTTTTTAAAATCTTATTCTGGAGATTACATACTTCAGTTAATGAGAAACAAATAATGGATGAAAGGGATTGAAAATTTTTTGAACGATTTGGATTGGTTTACATTCACCTTCCTTTCATTCATGAGGTGTCAGCTGTGGCTAAGATCATAGCACCCTCGCCTTTGAATCAGAGGGTTGTGGGTTCATGTCCCACTCCCGGAAAACCAAGAACTGTGATTGTACTCGAAAGAGTTGCAATCTGTGACTGTTGATAACTCGAAAGAGTTTCCTTTCATTCATAGATCACGTGACTAGCCATTCAAGATTGACTGCTGTTTACTCACTGGTGGTTTTCAATCACTTTTGATTCATGTTTGCTGCCCCTTCGGTTAGATTTGTCGCTGTTTTACTTAACTAACCGCTGCATGTACAATAAGTGCACTCTATACATGTGGCTAACGGTTCTCATATGACACTAAGAGAAAGAATGTAGCACCTTTCACCTGAAAACCTCAGGAATTCCCGAAGTGTTTTATAGCCAATGAAGTACTTTAGAAGTGTAGTCACTCTTGTAATGCAGGGAAACATAGCAGCCAATTTCCACACAGCAGATCCCACAAAGAATAATGAAATAATGACCAGTTATCTGCTCTAGTGATGTTGATTGAGGGATTAATATTGGCCAGAACACCAGGGAGAATGCTCCCCCTCTTTTTTGAAATAGTGCCATGGGATTATTTGCCTGTGTGAGAGGACACAGTATAACATCTCATCAGAAGGATCAACACATCTGACACTCTGGACTTTCAGCCTAGATTTTTGTGCTCGATCTCTGGAGTGGGGCTATGAACCCTCAACCTTCTGACTCTGAGCTGAGAGTGCTCCCACTGAGCCACTGGTAATAGAAGTAAAAAGATATTTGTGTTGCCAGGCAAATCTCAATTTTATACATACATGTATAGTAGCTGTGGTATTGTTCAGGGTAATTTGAAGGATATGTTTTTTTGTAACAATGAGGGTGTTATAATATTAGGGTCAGTGTTTTACTGGACTGAAATATTTTTTTTACTAAAGCATGAGAATTATATTCTGTGATTACCATTATTTTGAGAAAACCATAAATAAGTGGCATGTGATCAGACATGCAAACACCACTACAGACAGCTCACTGCTACTGGTCTGTCCACGCAGACTGCAAATCCAATACTTGGCCATTGTTGAAGGAGGGGGGCAATGTTGCCCACGACCTTCCCTCAGCACCCCATGCATTTTTCACTTGGCCCCCATGTATGGAGAGATTGGGGCCTTCAAGAAAAAAAAGGTATAAAAAGAAACTTAAATATGTACTTTGTTGTTTTTACTGTGATACTGATGATGACCATGCATTTCCCAGCCTGGCCTCTCTCCTCACTTACCAAGACCCTTTGCTTGATCCCTTCATTAGAGGCTCTTTGATGCTATGCACATTGCCACTTATCCTGGATGATCAGAGGAGTTTGTTCAGCCTTTTGCAACACCCAAGCTTGTGTCTGGAATCCACAGCTGCTCACCTCCACTGTGATCTCCGTCCAGGCCACCTTGGTCAAGCGGAAGGAGCTCCTGTTGCTATCCCTGGGGAAGAGTACCTCCCGCTGTTCCCAGACGGCCTGAAGGAGACCTTGCAGGGAGGCATCATTGAACCATGGGGTCACTCTTTGTCTGTCTGAAGACGTCTTGATGAAGTGGGGGCGGGGAATGATGGGGGACAACTGCAGGAAGGTTTCAAGGGGATGGAGGCTTTAAGTCTCAAACTGGCACAAGTTCAACCTGCTTGCAGAAACTGGATGCTTGCAGAGGTGGACATTTTATGCCCATCCTGACCTGCAATTCAGTCAGCTGATGGCAGAGGAAGACACTTCCTGCCTGTCCCCCCTGTGTGATTGCATGTGAAACATTGAAATTGCGTGTGTTGCAGCTCCTGATATGTGAGTGGAAGTGGTGCCCATTTCTGATCCTGCCATCACCTGTTTCATTAAGTTATGCCCTAACACTTTTCATTAACGTTTAAACTCCAAGAGGTGTCTTCATGTAACTGATCATTAAATAGATACTGTCAATTGCCATCTATAAAATGCTTATTGATATTTTGTCTTTTTGAAATATTGAATACATCTTATTTTCTTCAGAAAAGGCTGAAGATGAATATATATCATCAGAAATCATGAAAAGGCGATGGGTGCCAAATGTTATCAAAAGCACATCCTGGGAATGCTTTCAATTTGTAGGGTATGAAATCAAAATTACAGAGGCTACTGATTGCTACGGTGCATTTGTCTGGCCTTCGGTAAGCACTGTTGTCAGTTGTAACTTAACTTAAAAATTACTTTGGACGATCTTTGTGGATAATGACATGCTTCTGTCCACTATTTTAAATTGATTGAAACCTCTGCTAAAATGGCGAGCATAAGCAAGTTGTATGAAAATTTTAAGCACTCGTCTGTGACTGTCAACAAAAGTCATTTCCAGCTCTTTGTTAAGAAAGAATTTGAAATAAAAATACCACTGCCAGCCATAGAATAAAATGTGTTAAACTGCAGAAAAGAAACTAACTCACATTTCTATTGCTGCATCACACAGGCCCTGGTGTTGTGCTATTACCTGGAACACAGCCAAAAAGAGAATAGTTTGATTGATAAAAATATAATTGAACTAGGATCAGGAACAGGACTGGTGTCAATTGTTGCTGGATTACTTGGTGAGTAAAGGTCATCTTTTAAAATAAGGTCTTCATTTTATATAGTATTCCTCACACAAAGGACAGTCTCGGAAAGTTTTACAACAGGGAGATGAGCACTGAGCAAGTAGCAAAAGCAATTTAGGAAGGTAGACTAATTAGTCATTTAAATGACTGCTTAAAGAGATAAGTTGGTACTGCCTATGGAAGGATTGTCTGCAATCACCTGACATCATGGGCAGAATCTTCTGTTTGGCGAGCAGGAGCGGGGCCCACGCACCGACATGTAAAAAGACGCGGGTGACGTCAGGCGTGCGTTCCGATGTCACCCCGCATCATTTAGATTTTCAGTTCGGCGGGCACACAGCCGAATTGGCTGCATGCCTGCCGAACTGTCAAAGGCCTATTAAGGCCATTAAAAAAGTAATTAACATGATTAATGGATTTGCCCATCCAACCTCAAGGTTGGCGGGCAGGCTGGGAGCCCAGGTGGGCTTGTGAAATAGAATAGAGGAGGCTAAGGGGTGACCTAATTGAGGTATACAAAATTAGGAGGGGCGTAGATAGGGTAGACAGGAAAGACTTGTTTCCTCTACCTGAGGGGTCAGTAATCAGGGGGCATAGTTTTAAGGTGATTGGTAGAAGGATAAGAGGGTACACGAGGAAAAACTTTTTCTCCTAGAGGGTGGTGGGCATCTGGAATTCACTGCCTAAGTTGGTGGGTGAGGTTGAAATGCTCAACTTGTTTAAAGGGTACCTGGATCTGCATCTGAAACACTGTAACCTGCAAGGCTATGGACCAAGTGCTGGAAAGTGGGATTAAAATGAGGGGCTAGTTTCTTTATTCTCTTTTTTGGTCTGCACAGACACGATTGACTGAATGGCCTCGTTCTGCACCATAACGTTTCTATGGTTCTATGAAAGATTTTTATATTCTGGGAGAAGTAACTTCCAAAGCAAGGGTGAAACAATGGGATTTACAGATCAAAAGGGGAAATATATTTAAAGAAAGATGGAAAGCTGTATGGGGAATGGCCCTGTGAGATCTTGAGAAGTGGACTGTGTGAAATAGACCTGTGAAAAAGCAGCCTCTAGCCACCCCAGCGAAGTGCGGGTTGGTCCAGTGTGCAAGGTTTTGTTAAAAGCCTTGGAGTTCCATTGTCATGTGAGAGGGAGAGAGAAGCTGTGAAATACTTCCCTTATTACAACAATGGATGTTTGTGGTAATATTGCTGGATGTTTTTATAGATTAAGAATCTATTCGGACTGTTGCCTGAAAGCGGTATGTGGTTGGGAGTCTAGTTAAGTAGAAATCTTTTGGGAACTGTTATAAGACTAAGTTTAACTGTATAACTGTAATCTTGAGTGTTTAACTTTTTTCTTTTCTTTTATTAATAAATGTTTTAATTTAATCTTTAAAATCTCCAAAGGTAGTAATGGACTCTTTACTTCTGACTTCAGTGTACATATCTTCTCGTAATAAATACAAATTGCAAAATCGTTGTGATAGCTTGACCAAGTTTCCCTTAGGGATTTGTCAGCCTGGAAATTACCATCTGCCATATCATAACACAGCCCAATGAGGAAGTAAACAGTACTGAATCCAGTTTTGGAGAATGAAGTGGAGCAAGTGGAGCATGTTTCAGTTGGGGGGCATTTGAGAAAGTGATCCCAATATCAGTAGATTTAGAGTAGTTATGAAAAGGACAGGGAACAATCAAAGGTAAAGATACTGAACAGGCACGGGGCTAATTTCAGTGAGTTGGAAAGGGATATTGCCTAGATGGATTGGAACCAAAAATTGGAAGGTGAAACAGTAATTATGTTGTGGGAGACCTTCAAGGAGGATATAGTTCATCTACAGAATAAATGCATTCCTCCAAGGAGGAAAGGAAGAGTATCCAAAGCTAGAGTTTCTTGGATGACTGAAGATATTGGGCCAGATTATCCCGTCCCAAAGCGGAGGGAATGGAGGTGAGAAGGTGAAAAAATGGCCACCGAGCAACACTGATGGAAGTTCCATCTCCATTTTTGTCATCAGTGGCTTTCATGAGGGCGGGGAGAGGTGGGTCTCAGAACTCACCCGTGTCTTTTAACAGGACAATTAACTACTTAAGAGTTTATCAAAAGCCTGACTTTCAGAAGTTTTGGAACTTTGGTGGAGGTGACTGACCTTTAAGAGACCTTGGCTTTCAGACACAGTAAGGGTAGGCATGCAGCAAGTCAGAGGCAAGTAAGGAAAGAAGACTTCATGAAGGTTAGTGGCATGGTATAAGATGATGAGTTCGCTACCTTAATCAATGTAGTACACAATGAGGAAAGAGTAGAAAGGCTGTTGTAGGTGGAAGGAAGGGGCATACTGGTCATAGTCTATGTGGGGGGTAAATACATAGGAAGATATACTATTGATGTCCTATCACGCAAGGAGTGCTTTAAATCTCTAACATAGAGGGTGCACAGCAATGTTCTCTAAAATACTGGGTTTCGGCAAAGCAGGAGAGAGCTTACCAAGAAAACTGTGCATGTTAAAGATTGGCTGTCAACATAGTTTGAAACCATTAATTCTACTATCTTAGATATAGGAACATTTACAGAACCCTTTTACGGATGCCCTTTCATGTTGCCAGGTCTGGAGCTCTGTTCCTGTGTCCTGGCAGTCTAATTGGACGGCAGCCCCTCCCTCACCTAATTAAGGCCCTGAGCCAGGGAAAAATGCTGCTGGTTCCAGTTCCAAGATGGGGGCAGACTGGCAATCCAGAATCGAACCCAGCTCCCGTTTCCTGTCTCCTATGGGAAAATCCAGCCTATTTAGATTAAAATGAAAAGGAAAAGGAGGCTTACAATAAATGTCAGTTTAATAATATAGAATAGAATCTAGCAGAATACAGGAAATACACTAGAGAATTGAAAAGGAAATACAAGGGGCAAAAAGGTAATGAGAAAAGGTTAGCAAGTGATAGAAACGGGATCCCAAATTTTTTAATAAATATAGAGAGGGTAAAAGGAAAACAAAGCTTAGGGCTGATTAGTAAAAGGTTTTCTTGTGGAGTGAGAGAACATGATTGGGATATGAAATGTGTCCTTTGCTTCTGTCTTTGCTAAAGAGGAGGATGCTGCTAATGTTACATTAAAGGAGGAGGCAGTAGAGAAATTGGATAGCATAAAAATAGAGGAGATACTTAAAAGCTTGGCCGCATTGAAAGTAAAACAATCACACAGCCCAGATGGGATGCATCCTAGGTTACTAAGTGAAGTAAAGATGCAAATAACAGTGGTTCTGGCCACAATCTTTCAATCCTCCTTAGATACAGGAGCAGTGCCAGAGGACTGGAGGGTTGCAAATGCTACATTGTAATAGAAAAGGATAAACCCAGCAACCATAGGTCAGTCAGTTTAAAATTTGTGGTGGGGAAGCTTATGTGAACATAATCTGGGACATAAATGTTGGTCAATTGGAAAAATATTGGTTAATAAATAAATCAAAACCCGAGATTAAAGGGGCATTGGCAGCGTGGATATGAAATCAGCTAAGAGACGGAAAGCAGAGAAGGCTAAGGGGAGAGTTAATAGAGGTATTCAAAATTCTGAAGGAAATGATGCTGTGCACAGGGTTTTGGATGAGGTCACTGGCAGGTGGAAGCAGCAGTCAGGAGCCCTGCCTCATAGCCACTTCTGTCCCTTCAAAAATGTTGTCAAAAGTTCTAGGTTACTACATCTAAGTGTAAAAGTCAGAAAAATGAATAGTTGTATTATTCAAATAGACTCTTGCTCAAAATGTTAATGAGTAGATAAGCTTAAGTATCTAAATAATAAATAATGTTCTGAAATTTGAAATTCAATTCACTGATGAGTTCAAATGTTTGCATTTATCGAAGGCTCTTGTATTGAGTTACAAATGAGTTAAACTATTAACACCACAGCAAGATGTAATTTCCACCTGCTTGTAATAATTTGGGAACCTTGGACTTCAGACTCATGGATATTTTCATCAGTAAACCATGTATTGAAATAATTGAGTACATCTTACATTAATAATGCACTAAATGATATCCATGTTTAATTAACAACACATTTTCCAATGTGTACTTGTAGCAGGAACACTCACTGGCATTTGTACACATTGGGAAATCACAGGCACAATTCCACAATTTTTGTTTGTTAAAATTAATTAGCATGAAGTTTCAAGGAGTAGGCATGAAATTTCCCAATAAGTGGTTGAGGCTCCTGGTAGATGACTGTATGTGTAAAATGATCCTATATTATGTGCACAATGTCAACACGCATGATGTATTTAAATATAAAATGTAAACTTCCTTGTATAATATGAGATCTTACTGTACACAAACTTGGTGTAATGTTCCAAACAAATTCTTTCATATTGCAATTTTTGATGATAATATTTGCCTGCTTTCTAAACATACATTCTTGCTTTTTTTCAGGTTCCTATGTGACTGCCACAGACCTGCCTCATTTACTGGGTAACTTACAGTACAACATATCACGAAATACAAAAATGAGAAGTAAATATCAGCCACAGGTCAGAGAACTTAGATGGGGAGTAGATTTGGAAAAGAATTTCCCCAGAAATGCCTGTCATTATGATTATGTAATGGCTGCTGATGTTGTGTATAGCCACCCATACTTGGATGAACTTCTAATGACTTTTGATCACTTATGTCAAGATGACACCATCATTTTGTGGACAATGAGATTTAGGCTTGAGAAAGAAAACACCTTTGTGGAAAAATTCCAGCGTATATTTGACACTGAAGTTATATATGATCTCCCAACTTTACAGATAAAATTGTATAAAGCAAAAAGAAAAGCTTTGTATACAGGTAAAATTATAACACAGGGGTCAGAAAGGGAACTTGAGCACTAACTGCTCATGCCTGTGAAGCAATTGTTCTCCTTATCATGATGAGCTAAGGTTGAATTCCTTGCAAATCAGGCTTGCAAGATGTTATGAGTGATATATACTTTCATCAAAGCCTTGCTTCCAATGCTTGCCAAGATTTCCCAGCTATGAAGCCTTCTAAGGCAAGTTTAACTACCAATAAACAAGTCTAAACTACATGCCTAATGGAAAAGATATCTCTAGACACGATCTTTGGCATTGACAGATTAGCTTGGGATCAGAATCTGTCATTTGATATGCATCTTGCTAAGATCACAATCACAAAGTGCCTACATTGATTACATTACAACAGGAGAAAAATCACTAACTCAATGGTCAGGATTTTCAGGCCCCATTGTTGGTGGGACCCACCATGGGAGATTCGGCAGCCCAGCCAACAGTCCATTGATTTTTGGCAGGACCGGGTGGTCCCGGTGGTGGGCGGGGCCAGAAAATCCCACCCAATGTTCAAGCACTCAGGCAAGTCAAGAAGGAGTTGAAGTGTTCTATTCACTTGTTTTATAGCATTGCCAGTGATTTTACTTAAATTTTAACAAAAACATTCATTATTTTAGCTAAGTGAAAAGCACTAAACTATCCATTTTTGTTTTGAATTTTTAATATATTACTCTGCTGTTTTTGAAAATTAGCTGTTCCAAAATGAAGAAATATGTTGAAAGTCTAAAAAAGAATAAATGTAGATTTTGTGTACTTTTTTATTTGTAAACAAGCTCCCGTCAGCATGTTAAAACACTAATTAATTTTACTAAAAATCACCATCTGAGGCATAGGATAAGACATGAGGTTGGCAAATAAGTGCCTTCATGGTTAGTCTTCCAGACACGACTGGCATATATACAGAGCACGAATGAAGCAGTAGACAGAATAGGCTCTGAATATCTTCCAAGGGAGATAGCATTCTTCAATCTGCTGGCAAGAATTTGGAAATAAGACGTTACTGGGAATTATACTGATATGTAGCACATGCCTGAAAAACAATCATGTATTGTCAATCACTGACCTTTGTTTTAAAAATTGAAGTAATTCTTTTCAAAATATAACTGTTATCTATGTAAAATTTATATATGACTAAAGGATATTTAGTTAATAATTAATACACCATGACAAATTGGTTACATCATTGTTTTCATTTTTGTTTGGTTGCACAGAAGCCAGCTTTCGTCTTCTTACTTTGTACCTTATGGTCCAAAGAAGATTAAGAGCTACTAATAATTATGAATCCTTTGAGGGGAACTTGTCTATTTCCTTTTCAATCAGTGGCACTGGCAATTTGCTTCATTTGCTGACAACCCCTTGGTTAAAAAAAATTTTGTCTGAGTTGCCTATTTACTTCAGTTTTCGTTATCTAGTCCCCTATATTTGGAATTCAGTATACATCATAAAAAAAGTTTCATCCGTTTCCAACATATGAAATCCATTCATAAGCATAAAATCTTCAATCCAGTGTCACGTATGTGTAGTTGTGATATTATAGATTTTGTAAAAAAGGCGAATCTTCCTTTTAAATGGGTACAAGAAGCTGTAAAGATGGCTGCCAAAAGTCAGCTGACCTTTTACAACTGCAATGTAGTCAAGCTTCTATTTGGCTACAAGTCTAGCCATGTGAAGACATTTGAAATTCAATGTGCATTTCTACAAAGGTTAACAGAAACTCACTTCCCTGGAGGTGTGAATAGCTCTTTCCTAACACACCAAACCTGGGAGAATGGAAACCATTCAAATTAATGGCTGACACATTTAAAAGGTTAATTATCTCGCCCAAAAGATGATGGAAGGGACTATGCCCCCAGAGCTAACCCAATACCTAATATGGAAGCTTGATTTTACAGTTTGGGATAGTAGCCATTTTGAGTTTGAACTGTATAAAGTCTGGCTGAGAACGGGCATTTTGTGCAGAGAACCCAGAAGACCTCAGGGAGTTAGCCCACAGCTCTCAGCTGAACTAACTGTGAACAGCATCTGAGAGCTGTGTTTCTCTCTGCCCCACTGGGGGTCACAAAGGAAGTTGTCCAGAAATCATCACTGTTCTGCTGAAAAGAGGATCCAGGCACTTTTTAACTGTCATGCTAGCAGAACCAGTAACAGGACCTTCACTCATTCCACGAAGCAGCTCTACCTGCTGAGTCCACCTACAAAGGCAAACACTGACTAATTGACTACCAAAGCCATTGCAGCTGCTGAACAAACCCTTCACTCCGGATAACCAACACTTTAATTGCAAGCTATGGGCCTGCAATGATATATCTTACAGAGACTGATTTGAAATCTCATCTTTAAGCACCTTTTTTTCTTTATCTGCATTTTAATCTTTGTATCTGTATTTTAGTTAATAACTTTACCACTTTTACTTAAGTAACATTCAGCAGTAGTTTTGTAATAAGCTAACCTTTATCTTGTTTAAGAATAAAGCTTGACTGCTGGGTTATTTTAAATGGAACCACTCACAAATTAAAAGGGGGCTACATATACACACACACAAATATCCTAGCACATGGGCCACTTTGAGGAAATGCTTTTTACATGGTCATGACACAAGTCTCCCATCTGTCTTCTAGCCTCACCCAAAACAACAATCCTTCCGCACAACTCTGTTTTCCAAGTTCTTGGCTTTAAGATCAAGTATGTCCTTAAAGAGCTCACTGAACCCTCTCCAATATCATATTCCTTTCAATGTGGGTGACCAGAACTATGCTTGAGATGAGGGCCCATTCAATTTTAAAATTGCTTTTTTTGCTTTATGTTACACCTTTTGCTATGTAGCCCAGCATTTAGATTGTTTCTTCACTACCTGGGGATTCTGAACTAATTGTTTTAGTGACCCATCTACCACAATTGCTCAGTGAACATTCTGTTCTGATATCATTTATTTGTTCCATCTAACTACATGTTCCATGTTACATTTTCTTTTAATAAACTTATCACTTCAAATTTAGTTGCATGTCACATTTATTTCCTATATAGCTACATCGAACGAGGGGAAGGCTGACAGGGCAGTGCAATGAGTTAGAAGCACTCCTCCAATCACTAATGTGAGCAATCAGTTTAGTGCAAGTATATAATATGGCTCTGGACCTCATTACAACCTTGGCCCAAACATTGGCAAAAGAGCTGAATTCCAGAGTCGAGGTGAGAGTGACTGCCCTTGACATCAAGGCAGCATTTGACCAAGCATGGCATCAAGAAATCTTAGCAAAATTGAACTCAATGAGAATCGGAGGGAAAACACTTTGGAATGCAAAAGAAGGTGGCTGTCGTTGAAGGTCAATCATCTCAGTCCCAGGACATTGATTCAGGAGTTCCGTAGGCTACTGTCCTAGGCCCAACTATCTTCAGCTGCTTCATCAATGACCATCCCTTTATCATCAGGTCAGAGTGTCCGCTGATAATTGCAAAGTGCTCAATATCATGCACAACTTCTATGCCTCCGGCTCTTTCCAGGGGTCGGGGGGTGATCTTTGTGGAGTGTCCAATCAGCTGTCCACTCTTGTGTCAAGCGTGTGACAGATGCTCTATTCAGGCGTGCATTAACTTTCATCCACTACCACTGGGACGAGGCCAGACAGTCACAGCGAACCAGAGGCTTTGCGACCATTGCTGGCTTCCCCCACATCCAGGGTGCAATAGACTGTACACATGTGGGGATCAAGGCACCAGCAGGTGAGCCCGGTGCCTTCGTCAACAGGAAGGGTTTCCACTCCATGAACGTGCAGATAGTGTGTGACCACAGGATGCAGATTCTGCAAGTCTGTGCAAGGTACCCAGGCAGCTCCCATGACGCTTACATGCTCAGACACTCCTAGGTGCCGAGGCTCTTCAGTGCTCCAGCCCGGCTGGATGGATGGCTGCTGGGTGACAAGGGCTATCTCCTCAAAAGGTAGCTCATGACGCCTCTCTGCCATCCAAGAACAGAAGCTGAGCAGCGGTACAATAAGAGCCACGCCTCCACAAGGGCTGTGGTGGAGAGAACCATTGGTCTTCCTAAGATGCGCTTCCGATGCCTGGACCGTTCAGGGGGCGCACTCCAGTACCCCCCAGATCGTGTGTCACTGATAGTGGTTGCATGCTGCACTCTCCACAATCTGGCGCTGGAAAGGGACGACGCAGTGGACGAGGAAGACGTGGACACAGTTGCTCCGGATGCACACGATGAGTCCAGCAGTGAGTCCGAGGATGAGCACACACAGGGAAATTCTGAGGGGGTAGACACTGACCCGGGCATACTCCAGGGAGGCAGGGACACCCAGGAGGCTTTAATCCAAAGAACCTTTAGCTAGACACCACAGATGGACCTTCAACACACGCCAGGGCTGCAGGCTCCACACTCGATACCTGAGAGCAAAATCTGCCTGGATACTAACATTAGCTAAGCCCCTTGTCAATAAAACTCAATGTCAAACAACTCACTCACAACATCATGGCTTCCCACCCATTGCAGAAGTGAGGAATCACCCTGAGGCATGGCAACATGTCAAAATTTATTGAGAGAACAAATGTAACTTCATAAACCAAAAAAATCAGTGTTGGACATCACCCCAAGTCTTCCAGAAACCATTATGGGCCAACATAAAAGCCCCAATGAGAAATGCGTGGTGTGCCTAAGGTGCCTTAAATTTACGCTTACGGGTGCTACGTCTAGGTGCTCAGGTGCTCCCCCCTCGCTGACACTGGCATCTGAGACAGCCTGCTCACTGTGCTGTCCTGTTGGCCTCAATGACCTTGGCGGACGTCCTCTGGCCTGTGGAACATTTGATGGCCCCGCCTGGGAGGGAGCGGCCAGTGGCACGGCTGGTACCTCCCCAGTCGCCACAGCCACATTGGATGCCACGGTCACTGGCAGAGGGGCGGAAGAGCTGCTGCCCTCATCCAGACTGCCCTGAGAGGAGCCCGCAGAGACAACAGACAGGTGCTGCGCAGACGTGAGGTCGCTTTGGACCTCCCTGCTCACCGTAGATGGATGAACGCCGAGCTGGGGTGCATGTTGTCCAAACCACCTCCCATATTGGCGATGACCAGCTGAGGTTAATGCCGCTGTGAGGGCTTGCAGGTCCGAGCGTATCCCCAGGAGGCCCTGATTGTTCTCCTGGAGAAGCCTCTCCACGAGAGTTGCCGCTCTCTCCATGGAGGAAGCATGGCGCTCGGCTATGAGGCTCATTGCATCGGCGATGCTCCACGTGGACTCCTCCAGCACGGGCACCATGCCACACATAGCCTCATGTATCTCCGCCAGATCCTCCTGTATACCCTGAACTTCCAGCATTCGCTGCCTCACGGACGACTCCAGAGGCACATCATCAGCCACCGACTGAGCATGTGCCTGGTTCCCAGCAGTCCTCCAACTGGCGGTGCCCTGAGCACTCTCTGACTCTGCCCACACCTCAAGCGAGTGTGAAGTGCCCTCACCACCGTGCCCCGGGACATTAGCCGAAGATCTAATTCCACTGAGGTGCTAATTTCTGCGCTGGTGCCTGCCTGGCAGAGGTGGTGTGATGCTGGTGAGTGGGTTTCCTCTGGGGCCTCAGGGGTGAGAGGTGGGCCGTCTGCCTCCTCCTCCCGGCCCTGCTCCAGTGATGCTGAAAGGAAGAACAAGGACATTTGATTAATTACAGTGCAGACAGTGTTAATGTGCATGCCTGTCCCCCGGATCACTATGCGCTTATCCTTCCATAATCAATGGTCAACCCATGTTGCAAACTTCAATCACTGGGCATTCAGCAGTGCCATGGCTGCTGGGACACACATGGTGACCTCAGTGCTCGGCAAACATACCTCCCCGTGGCTGACACCGCCCCCCCCCTTGCCCAAATGCTGTCTCCTTCACATGTGGCACCACAAGGTATTACTTTGATAAGCAAGGAGGCACAAGCACATGAAGCGCAAAGACCAGCAGATGGATTGGTGTCCCGCCACCTGGAAGCTACCTCCCAGCATGTTAGCACCCTGACTTTGACATGCTTCCCAGTTCCAGCACTCTGCCTAGGTGCAGATCCTTGCCCTTCAACCCCATTCTATACTCTGGGTGTCAATGTCACACATGCTGTGGGTGCAGAACCCATCCATGCTCAACCCTCTCAGGGTGAACTGGGCGTGGGCAATACCTGCTGGCCCACCCAGCGAGGGATACACGCCATGAAGGATTCAGTGCCGTTACTGTACTCAGAGTTGCAGGGGTGGGGTGGTCGGTAGTTGTGGGGAAAGGATGACGGCTGCATTAAGTGACCTCAGCCAACATGATACCCTACCCAAGCGCAGGAGGTCGTTGAATCTTTTGCGGCACTGGACCCGTGTGCGTCACACCACATCATGGGAGCTCTCGGCCACCTCCTCCCACACATGTTTGGTCAGGTGGTGAGGCCTCCACCTCCTGTCCCTCGGAAGCAGGACCTCCCGCCCTCCTCCAGGAAGGCAGCTGGTCACTCGTCGGAGAAATGAGGGGCACACTGCCCCGATGGCCTACCCTCTGGCCTGGCCTGCCCTGCCCCGATGGCCTACCCTCTGGCGTGGCCTGCCCTGATGGCCTACCCTCCGGCATGGCCTGCCCCGATAGCCTACCCTCTGGCCTGGCCTGCCCCGATGGCCTACCCTCTGGCCTGGCCTGCCCTGATGGCCTACCCTCCGGCCTGGCCTGCCCCGATGGCCTACCCTCCGGCCTGGCCTGCCCCAATGGCCTACCCTCTGGACTTGCGTGATGAACATTACCCCTCTGATGTGCTCTTCTCCCTGCCATTGTGAGCAGCCTTGCAAAGGCTGCCAGGCCTTCATTTAAACAGGCCGGCGGGTCACCGTTGGACCCGGCGGTCTGTGCATGCCCGCCACCACCCGCCCACTCCCGCTATCTTCAGGAGTCGTGAAATATGCTGGGCAGGCCTTAATTGGCCCGCCTGCGTAAAATGGCGGTGCAGACCTGATAGTGTGTGGCGATCGGGTCCGTGCCCGCCCACGCCAGCTCCCACACTTGGGGAAAATTCTCCCCATGAACTTTTGAAAGCCATTTAAGTGCCACATTATAGGCTTTAGAAACATTGAAGCCCATGGCATTAAGGGGCAGTGGCAGAATGGAAACAAAATTGGCAAGGGGACAGAAAGCAGAGAGTAGTGGCGAACAGTTGTTTTTCAAATTGGAGAAAGTACATAGTCATATTCCCCAGGGGTCATTATTCGGACACTGTTCTTCTTGATACATATTAATGATCTGGACTTGGGTATACAAGGCATAATTTTAAAGCCTGCAGTTGATAAGGAAACTTGGTAACAATGGAGATTGTAACAGACATCAGGTAAACATAGACAGAGCGCTAAACGGGCATTGTTACAAAACCCGTAGAGGTCGATAATTTTAAAAAATAAATCTGAACTTCCAGTTGATAGCTGAAAGGATGACACAATAAGATTTCACGTTTTAAGATATTTCTGTAACTAACAGACTAAAAGCACTTATGAATAAACATTATTGTTGTGAGAAACTTGTACTTTAACCAACAGAACAGAACTTTCCCCTTTTACTTTTAACACAACCAGAGGACCCATTTGACAGGAGTACTTTACACTGTCCCTTGAGTAGTCATATAGCTTTCCCGGAAAAGTCCAACATGACTCTTTGCTCCTGGGGATTTTTACTCCCATTCCTTTCCTTTCCTCACCTGGTAACTTTTACCTCAGAACTGTCTTTCATGGTGAGGGTTTTTCCTGGAGATCCTCCCTCTAGCACAAACCAGGCAAATCTTCCAGCCTCATTTCAAATCCTCACAAATTTGGTCTTTTAAATCTGAGCGTGCGCTCCCACCCGTATTCCTGTGGGGTGAACCACAGAGACTTTCGGCCTCTAGCTGCTCCCTCTCTCCAGATTTTGTGTGTCTGTGAGTTTCGGGGATATCTTAGAAACCCTTACCCTCTCAAAGCTCATCTCCATGGCAACATGAATCACATGGGCTTTGAATCCAGGTAGAAAAGCTCATTAGTCATCCTTAAGATTCCAACTTTATTTTGGAAGTAAATGGCTAGTTTAAAGTATAACTGTTTACAACCCGGTACTCTCAACACCTTCCAGGGACTTTGGAGACTAGCAGTCTAATCCCTGTAAACACAGATGCTGCTGCTATTGTCTCCAAGTGTAAACACCTTACACATTCTTTCCAGCAAACAACTCAGGCCTCCCTTTAAGCTTTAACAGCTATGTCACCCAGGCCTGTTGTTAGGCAAACTTGAGAATAGATCACACGACCCCTTCATTTTTATCCTAAGTTAAAGACAAAGTCCAGAAACATAATATCTTATAAAACTCACATTTGTAACCATTAGACCATAAGATGTAAGAGCAGAAGTAGTCCATTCAGACCACTGAGTCTGCTCCATCATTCAATGAGATCATGGCTGATCTAATAATCCTCAACGCCACTTTCCTGCCTTTTCCCCATTGCCTTTGATTCCCTTACTGATTAAAAATCTGTCTATCTCAGCCTTGAATATACTTAACGACCCAGCTTCTACAGCCCTCTGCGGTAAAGAATTCCACAGATTCACTACCCTCAGAGAGAAAAAATTCCTCTTCATCTCTGTCTTAAATGGGCGACCCCTTACTCTGAGATTATGCCCTCTGGTCCTAGACTCTCCCACAAGGGGAAACAACCTCTCAGCATCTACCCTGTTAAGCCCCCTGAGAATCTTATATGTTTCAATAAGGTCGCCTCTCATTCTTCTAAACTCCAATGAGTACAGGCCCAGCTTACTCAACCTCTCCTCATAAGAAAATCCCTCCATACCCAGGATCGTGAACCTCCCTTGACTGCCTCCAATGCCAGTATATCTTTCCTTAGATAAGAGGACCAAAACTGTTCACAGTATTCTAGGTGTTGTCTAACTAGTGCTTTGTATAGTTTTAGCAAGACTTCCCTATTTTCATACTCCATTCCATTTGAAATAAAGGCCAACATTCCATTTGCCTTACCTGTTGAACTTGTATGTTAGCTTTTCAGGATTCATGCGCGAGGACCCCTAAATCCCTCTGTGCTGCTGCTTTCTGCAGTCTTTCTCCATTTAAATAATATTCAGCTCCCCTATTCTTCCTGCCAAAGTGCATAACCTCACATTTACCAGATATTCCATTCTGCCATGTTTTTGCCCACTCACTTAACCTTTCTATATCCATCTGTAGACTCTTTGTGTCATCCTCACCATTTGCCCTCCCAACTATTTTTGTGTCACCTGCAAAGTGGTGACAGTACATTCACTTCCCTCATCCAAGTCATTAATATATATTGTAAATAACTGTGGCCCCAGCACTGATCCCTGTGGCACTCCACTAGTTACAGGTTGCCATCCTGAAAATGCCTCCCTTATCCCAACTCTCTGTCTTCTATTAGTTAGCCAGACCTCTATCCATGCTAATATACTACCCCCATCACAATGGGCTCTTGTCTCGTTAAGTAGCCTTATGTGTGGTACCTTATTGAACTCCTTTTGGAAATCCAAATATATTACACCTACTGGTTCCCCTTTATCTATCTTTCTTGTTACCTCCTCCAAGAATTCTAATAAATTTGTCAGGCATGGTTTCCCCTTCATGAACCCATGCTGACTCTGCTTGATTAGATTATGCATTCTAAATGCTCTGCTATTACATTCTTTATAATAGACTCTAACATTTTCCCAATAACAGATGTTAAGCTAACTGGCCTATAGTTACCTGTTTTTTGTTTCCTTTCCTTCTTGAATAAGAATGTTACATTGGCAGTTTTCCAATCCTCTGGGACTTTACCAGAATCTAAGGATTCTTGGAAAATTACTACCAGTGCATCCACTATCTCTGCAGCTATTTTCTTTAACATCCTAAGATGCAACCCATCGGGTCCTGGGGACTTATCGGCTTTTAGCCCCATTAGTTTCCATAGCACTTTTTCTCTAGTGATAGTTATTGTATTCATTTCCTCCTCCCCCTTTTGCCCCATGATTATTTAGTAATTTTGGAATGCTATTAGTGTCTTCTACCATGAAGACTGATGCAAAGTATTTATTCAACTCCTTTGCCATTTCCTGGTTCCCCATTATTACTTCCCCAACCTCATTCTCTAAGGGGCCTATATTGACTTTCGTCTCTCTCTTCCTTTTTATATATTTATAGAAGCTCTGACTGTATGTTTTAATATTACTTGATAGTTTACTCTCAAAGTTTATTTTCTCCCTCTTTATTATTTTTTTGGTCATCTTCTGGTGGTTTTTAAAACTTTCCCAATCTTCTGGCTTACCACTAATCTTTGCCACATTGTATGTTTTTTCCTTTTAATTTGATACTATCCTTAACTTCCTTGGTTACCCATGGTTGGTTTATCCCCTTCCTAGAATCCTTCTTCCTCACTGTGATATATCTTTGTGAGTCATAAACTATTTTCTTAAACATCTGCCATTGTTCATTGATTGTCTTTTCTGGTAAACTCCTTTCCTAGTCCACTCCAGCCAACTCTGCCCTCATTCCTTTATAATTATCCTTATTTACGTTTAGCACAGTTGTTTCCGAACTAAGTTTCTCACTCTCAAACTGAATGCTTAATTCCACCATGTTGTGGTTACTGTTTCCTAGGGGATCTTTTACTCTGAGATTATTTATTAAACCTGCCTCATTACACATTACCAGATCCAAAATACCCTGATCCCTGGTTGGGCCCACAACATATTGTTCTGGGAAACTATTTTCTTCTCTTGAACACTATGAATTCTTGCTCATTCTCTGCCAATTTGATTTTCCAAATCTACATGAAGATTAAAGTCACCCATGATTAATGTACTGCCTTTTTTACATGCCCTCATTATCTCCTGATTTATTCTCTGTCCTACAGTATAGCTACTGTTAGGGGGCCTATAGACTACTCCCAACGGTATCTTCTTCCCCTTGTTATTTCTTACCTCCGCCCATATGGATTCCACATCTTCTGATCCTTCTAACAGTAGAGACATAGCAGTTGAAATTTAATGCAGAGAAGTGTCAAGTGATACATTTTTGGTAGGAAAAGTGAGGAGACAATATGAAGAAAATAGCACAATATTTAAGGGAATGCAGGAACAGAGAGACCTGGGATGCATACACACAAATCTTTGAAGCTGGCAAGCCTAGTTGAAAAGACTGTTAAATGCTTATGGAATCTTTGGTTTTATTAACAGGAGAATTATCAATGTCACAAATGACATCTTATTGGCTGTGACAATGGTAAACTTTCCCTCCTCATCCATCTCAACCTGTCTGCAGCCTTTGACATGGTTGATCATACCATCCTCCTCCAAGGCCTTTCTGCTGTCATCCAGATGGATGGAACTGCTTTCGCCTAATTTTGTTCTTACATATCTAATCATAACTAGATGATCACTTGCAATTGCTTCTATTGCTGCTCCTGCACCATCATCTCTGGTGTCCCCCAAGAATCTATCCTTAGCCTCATCTATTTCTCATCTACGTGCTGCCCCTCAGTGACATCTGTAAGCAAATTGTCAGTTTTCACATGTACGCTGGCGATGGCCAGCTCTACTTCACTGCCACTTCTCTTGACTCCGCCACTGTTAATTATCAGGCTATTTATCCAGTACAGGATGAGCAGAAAGTTTCTCCAATTAAATACTGTGAAGACTGAAGCATTGCTTTTGGGTCCTGCTTTAAACTCAAGTAACTACTGACTCTATCCCTCTCTCTGTAAACTGCCTGAGATTAAGCCTTGACCCAGAGATGAGCTTCTGACCTCATATTTGAACCATCACTCAGACTGCATATTTCCACCCTGTAACATAGAATCATAGAATCACAGAATGGTTAAGCATGAGGGCACTATTTGACCAGGTGCGTCCTTGCCATCTCTCTGCAAGAACAACTCACCCCGTCGCACTCTGCTGTTTTTTCCATGTAGCCTTATAAATTTTTTCTCTTCAAATAATGATCCAATTCTCCTTTGAAAGCCACAATTAAATCTTCCTCCACCATACTATCAGGTGGTGCATTATAGGAACTAACCACTCGCTCTATAAAAAAAGATTATCCTTATGTTTCTTTTGCCAATCACCTTTCACCAATGTCCTCTATTTCTCAATCTTTCTGTCAAGGGGAAAATTTTCTTCCTATCCCCTCTGTCCAGACCTTACTGATTTTGATTTTTCTTTTGAACATCCCCTGATCTCACCCTGTCTCAGTTCATCTGCTGCTGAAATCCTAATTTGTGCCTTTGTTTGCCCAAGGCTTGACTATTTCAATGAACTCCTGGCTGGTTTCCCACATTCTGCCCTCCATAAGCTTGAGGTCATCCAAAACTCTGCTGCTCGTGTCTTAACTCAGACCAAGTCCTATCTCCCTATGTTTTGATGTGGAAGATGATGTGTGCCAGGCAGACCAAATCCACAAGGGAAACTTGGCCAGACTATCATGATGGTTTTGTAACTTGTATTTATTACAAGAAGATGTGTGCACTGAATTCAGAAGTAACGAGTCCACTAAGACCTTTAGAGATTTTTAAAATTAGATTGAAATATTTATGAACAAAATATAAGATTTCAAACACATACATAAGACTACAATTACATAATACAACAACAAATCCTAAAAATCCTAATTAATCCGACTCCCACTTTTACATATCCGCTTTAAGGCAACAGTCCAAAATAAATCGTAGATTTAAAAAAAACAGCAAGTTAGCATTGTACTCACTTGACAGTGGAATTCCAAATAGTTTTTTTCAACTTCAGTTACTCAACACAACAGACTTATACACAAATGGCTGGTGGCTTCTTCAAGGTTATTTCACACACTCCTGTTAGATCTTACATGGCCCCCTACATAGCCTTTCATTCTCTTTTATATATGTGTCTCTCTCTTTAATATATAAATTCCATTGTTCCATATATCTTTGGAACTGTGCCTTTCCCATAATATAAAAACTTTCATGTTGCCAATATTGTTAATCAACTTTGGGA
The DNA here is from genome assembly GCF_964194155.1 of Cetorhinus maximus. Lineage (NCBI taxonomy): Eukaryota > Metazoa > Chordata > Chondrichthyes > Lamniformes > Cetorhinidae > Cetorhinus > Cetorhinus maximus. Next base: position 90,245,619 of record NC_135885.1, read on the forward strand.
AAAGTAAACACACTCCTTAGCCTTGCTTATCTGGCTAGTTGTAAACAGGCTAACATCCCTCTGAAATCCAAACAATCCCTTCACTTATCTAAAAATGCAAATTCCCTTCACACCTTACATGCTAAGACATCATCCATGTTTATTCATTAGCATTTTATGTACATTTCTACACCGTGTTTCTTTTGATAATTTCAAGATTGCAGTCTATCTGACTCCAAAAGTAATTAAATCACACAGACCAGGTGCATGCATTAACATAACTATATGCAAACTCTTTGTATCAACAGAGCTCAATTCAGTCCAGTGTCCAGGTTTTAAATCTTCAATTTCCTTTGAGCTTTAAACTCTCAACAATGCACCTGCAATTAGATTTTCTTGTCCAGCCACATGTATAATCTGTAGATTAAATGGTTGCAGTAATAAACTCCATCTGAACAGTCTTGCACTTCGGTCTCGAAATTTGTTCAGAAATTTTAAAGGATTGTGGTCTGTATAAACAATTGTTTCTGATGAACTGTTTGCAACATAAACCTTGAAATGCTGCAATGCTAACACCAGGCCCAAAGTCCCCTTTTCAATCGTTGAATATCTTCTCTATTGTACATTCAGCTTTTGTGGAAAATACCCTATCGGTTTCTCAATTCCAGTTTCATTTTCTTGCAACAGTGCAACCCCAATGCCTACATCACGTGCGTCAACGGCCAACTTAAACTCTTTAGCATAATTAGGTACTGCCAAAACTGGTGTCATAGTCAATACAGTTCTTAAACTGTCAAATGCCTTCTGATACTCTTGTGTCCATTGAAACTTCTTGTCCTGTTTTAATAGTTCAGTCAATGGAACAACCACATTGCTAAAATTTGGTACAAACTTCTGGTAAAACCCACTCATGTTCAGAAATCTCAAAACTTCTCATTTTTTTGTAGGCATGGGGAAATTCATGATGGCTTTTACTTTCACATCTCTTGGAGCCACCTTACCATGTCCAATGGTATGGCCTAGATGTGTAACTTGCGCTTTTGCAAACTCACTCTTAGCCAAGTTCACTACCAAATTAGCTCCTTGCAGTTGATTAAACAGTTCTTCCAGATGTTCTAAATGCTCCTCACATGTTTGACTGAAAACTATCAAGTTGTAAATATAAACAGCACAATTCCCAGCAATTACTTTGTTTGTCAGTCTTTGAAATATTGCTGGTACATTTTTCATACCAAATGGCATTACTTTAAATTGATATAGTCCATCTGGCATCACAAAAGCTGATACCTCCTTTTCACTCTCCGAGAATGGTACTTACTAATATCTTCTCAGTAAGTCAATCTTTGTGATAAACTTTGATTGCCCCACTTTCTCAATGCAATCTTTCAACTGTGGTATAGGGTATGAATCTGCTTTTGCCACTGCATTCACCATTCAATAATCCATACACAGGCTTTGCGTTCCATCACAATAGGCAAACTCCAGATACTGCAGCTAGACTCAATTATGTCATTTTGAAACATGAATTCATTTTCTTTCTGTACTTGTAGTGGCAGCGTAGTGGTATTGTCATTGGACTAGTATTCCGGAGACCCAGGGTAATGCTCTGGGACCTGGGTTCAAATCCCATCACGGCAGATGGTGAAATTTGAATTCAATAAAAATCTGGAATTAAAAGCCTGATGGTGACCATGAAACCATTGCCGATTGTCATAAAAACCCCACTGGTTGACTAATGTCCTTTAGGGAAGGAAATCTGCCATCCTCACCTGTTCTGGCCTACATGTGAATCCAGACCCACATCAAATGCCTTCTGAAGGAGGGCAATCAGGGATGGGCAACAAATGCTGGCCTAGCCAGCGATGCCCACATCCTGTGAATGAATAAAAAAAAAACAGCTTTGCTGGACTTAATCTATTAGGTTGTTGCCTTATCAAAACTGAATCTTCTACACTTACATCATGTAGAACTAAATTAGTCCTCCCGAGCTTATTCCCACGAATAGCTTTGTACGATTGCAATAGCTTCTCCAAATCACTTTGGTTGTTGTCTGGAAGGTAACTCAATATTACATTTAATATTTTAAGTACCCCCTCATTATCCAATTTGATTAGAGGAAACTCAATTTCAGAATCCTTCATTTCTACCTCTTTCTCCTTATCTACCACCACTAATATCTTATTTTGGTCCTCTTCTCTGTGAAAGTACTTTTTACGCATACTTACATGACACCCTCTGCTTCTTTCTTCTATCTGGGGTATTTATTAAATAATTTACTTCACTCAGTTTCTTTTCAATCCTGTAAGGCCCACTAAACCTTGCCTTTAATGATTCTCCCAGTACTGGTAACAAACCTAACACTTCTTCCCCAGAAACAAAACTACAAGCTGTGGCTCTCCTATCCACCTTCGCTTTCATCACCTGCAGTGATATTTAAAATGTTCTATGCAAACTCACATGCTCTGTTCAATCTTTCTCTGAAGTTTGTCACATAATCCAGGAGAGTAGTTTCTGAATTTTGACCCACCAATTTCTCATGAATCAACTTCAGTAGTCCCCTTACCTTATGACCATAGACTAAGTCAAAAGGACTAAATCTGGTAGATGTATTAGGAGCATCCCTAATAGCAAACAACAAGAATGGAATTCCCCTAGCCCAATCCTGTGGATAGTCTTGACTACAAGCTCTCACCATGGTTTTTAAAGTTTGATGCCACCTTTCCAAAGCCCCTTGTGATTCAAGATGGTAAGCTGTTGACTTAAACTGTTTTATCCGCAAGCTGTTCATTACTTCCTTAAACAGCTATGACATGAAATTTGAACCCTGATCTGATTGCATTTCTTTAGGTAAAAAAATTAGTCAACTCTTCCACAATTCCCTTTGTTGTAATATTTTGCAAAGGTATCACTTCTGGAAACCTTGTCGACACATCCATTATTGTCAGCAAGTACTGATTTCCACTTTTAGTCTTAGGGAGAGGTCCTGCACAATCAATCAGGACCCTCGTAAAAGGTTCCTCAAATGCAGGAATTGGAATTAAGGTGCCAGTTTAATCACTGCATGTAGTTTCCCTGTCACCTGACATGTGTGACATGTTCTACAGAATTTGACTACATCTTTATGCAATCCAGACCAATAGAAATATTTTTGCATTTTTCCCTGAGTTTTCCTAATTCCTAAATGTCCCCCATTGGTATTTCATGAGCTACTCTCAATATCTCATTTATGTATCCAGGTGGTATAACTATCTGATGTACTTCCATCCATTTTTCGTCTGCTGAAACATGATACGACCTCCACTCCCTCATTAATACATTACCTTTATGGTAATAACATTCTGAAATACATTCTGCCTCTGGTTCTGAGTAAGCTGACTGATATAACTGCTTTATTTGTGGGTACTTTTGTTGTAACTCTACTAACTTCCTTGAGCTAAACACTTCAGCTTCATTCTCCTAGGGCATTGAGGGTCTAGTGAGAAGGAGGAATTGAAGGAAATTAACATTACTAAAAAAAAACAGTGCTGGAGAAATTAATGGGACTGAAAGGCGATAAATCCCCAGGGCCCGATAATCTACATCCCAGGGTACTAAAGGAGGTGGCCATGGAAATAGTGGTTGGTTGTCATATTCCAAAATTCTGTAGGTTCTGCAACAGTCCCAGCAGGTTGGAGGGTGGAAAATATAATCCCACTATTTAAAAAAGGAGGGAGGGAAAAAACAGGGAATTACAGACAGGTTAGCTGAACATCATTGGTAGGGAAAATGCTAGAGTCTATTATAAAGGACATGATAACAGGACACTTAGAAAATATCAACAGGATTAGACAAAGTCAACACGGATTTATCAAAGGCTTGCTCTCTTTGGAATGCCCTTTCTCTTTCCTTTTCCTCTGCCTCTTGTTCAAGTTTTTTCATTTCCATTTCTTGCTCAAGTTCAAGCTTCTGCATTTGTAACTGAAGTCTCACTACCTCCAGCTGTGACTCACTAGTGTCAGGTATCCCTTCCAACTTCAAATGCTGTGCTATCACTTCCACTATGTCTGCTTTCTTTGCCCCTAGTTAACCTCAACTGCAACTTATCTGCCAATTCCGTTAACGTACTCTTAGATACTTTTTGTAACCCAGAGTTACATCCTCTACTTCCAGAAAAGTTTTAGCCATGGATACAGCCACTTATCAGTTTCACCACTTTAAAATCCCTCACACCAGCTCCTGAATTCAATGTACTTCACTCAAAAGCTGCATAATAAATGTCTCTAATTCAATTAAATCCCCCCCACACACATCCACACAGAAAAACTAATCCAAACCTCACTATTAACCTACTTTTACAATAAATTGCAATAATATTATGAAAATTATTATATTTTCATGACAACGTTTCATCACAGTAAAGGCGCTATATAAATATAAGTAGCCATTGTTGTATCACTGTGTGATTCGAAGGGCGAGATTTTCCAGTCCCATCAGCAGCATGCATGATGGTGGGCGGAATGGGAAAATGTGGAGGAGGGCCAAAAGTTGCTTTACCCCGGGTGTAAAAAATGTTTGCGATTGTCTGCTCCCTCCTTTCATGGTGGGCTGGGCTGCCCACCATAACATGTCGGGAACCGCACTTGTATCCATTTAAATGTCATGAATGCTCATTATAAAAGCAGTTTGCCAGAATCACGCCCCACTCCAGATCACAAGGCCATGCTGGCGGCGAATTAGACCAGTCAGATTCACGACTGGATATAAGTGACGTGCACCTGGCAAGCACCACGTCACGTATAATCTCGAGGTATGTTCGCCCTCCTTTCATTGCGCTGTGCTCGTGGCTGTTCCGACTCTGTGCCAGGATGCGCAGGCAAGACCAACAGGGGGGCATGGGGGTCTCTGAGCTAAGGCTTACCATTCCAGACCAGCAGGAAGGCAGGAGGGCGAGGTAAGGGAAGGGGCTGGAGGACAAAGACCTGACTGAGGGGGAGGGAGGGCAAGGTGAGACTAGACAGAGGCAGGGGAAGAGGCTGGAGGGCAAGGGTTTGACTGAGGTGGGGGAAGGTGAGAAAAGACAGGGGCAAGGGAAGGAACTGGAGGACAAAGGCTTGACTGGGCTGGGGGGATGCAGAAGGTGAGACAAGACAGAGGCACAGGAAGGGGCATGAGGGCAAAGGCTTCACTGGAGGGGGCTGGGAGACTGGGGAAGGGTGCACACAGAGGCATTATGGGGTGGGAGGGCAGTGGTTTAATGCAATCAGGGCCAGAAAGCTTAGGCAGTCTTGTTGGTGCACACCACAATTGAGAGGGTTGTGCTTGGCACATCTGTCCTTGTCCTAGTCCAGGGAGGGGGAGGACCTGTTAGTCCTCTGTCCGTCATGTCCAGCATGTATATACAGGGCATGGTCAGTCCCTCACACACATTGGGCCTGGGGGTGAAGGCTTCATACTGGGCTGCAGATGGCACAGTCACAGTCAGGGGAAGCTTCTGCAACCTGTAGATGGGGAGAGGTAATGTAGGGCCGAGCACTTGATGGTCTCATGGGGGCAGTCTCTGTAAGTCACAGTGCAAAAGGCCTCAGGATGGGGAGGGGTCAGGTCTACATGGGGCATCAGGACATCAACATCAAACGTTTCAGTGGGGAGGACAGGGATAGCAACAACAATCACAATGTGGTCAAGGAAGGAGAGTTATTGGAGGGAGGGAAACCTGTACATGATGCTCCTCCAGCACAATGGGAGGGATCTCGACAGGGGTGGGGGAGGTGAGGGTCGAAGCCGACCTGGTAGTAAAACCTCAGCCCCAGCATTTTTCAAGCTGATCCAATGACAGTTGAAAAACAAACAATTTTTAAAGTTGCCAGGGGAGGTCTCTCAGGGCTTGTGGGAGGAGTCGTCTACTGTGGGCTGATTGAAGGCGTACCCAAATAATTTCCGCTTTTCCAAGTGGAGAGGAAGGCACAGCTGAGACTTCTTAGGAATAGTCAAAAGCCAACTTAGGGAATGTGGCACCTTAACTCTTGTGGTGCATTCATGTGAGAGTATAATCCCGATTGGAGCCACTGTAGGATTGGCTTGCAAAGACCTTTTGTTCCTCTTGTGGCTCAGGAGGCACCAATTGAAAAGGGGCCATGGGCCAATGTGCATCTGTATAACGGCCCTAGGGCCTCTAAACCCTGCAGTTGGCACATTCAATTTGTGATCCCAACGCCCCCACCACTCACCCCCCACACCCCCCAAAACTCTCATATCATGATTGCTAGTTTGGCCTCCTGTGTAATCCAAAGGATGCAGTCTGACAGTGCCCTGAGTGAGGCTTCTGCTGGAACTCATTGACATCCAAGCCCCTGTGTCAAAGAACCGTTAAACGTGTGTCATTTTAATGGGGGTGGGGTGGGGGAGTGCATGCGTGTGCAAGCGGTGATCTGGAAGTCTGTAATAGCACTGTAAAGGGACTAGGTGGGGATGTAATGGCTGGGATCATAGGAACCCATGGGCTCCACACAGACTCCCTAGTTAGTGAATGTAAGGTGACCATTGCAGCCTTATGTTCATTCATTGCTTCCGCAGAGATGAGCACGAGGGCATGATGGATGGAGCAGGAAATGTTGTGTTCATCCTGGCAATTGGGCAACAAAGGAGGAGGGGAGGGACCCATCACTGCCAGATTGGGCAAAGGCAAGAGGCTCCCCCTGATGATCAAAGGCCAGTGGGCTCCTCAACATCCAGAAGTGGAGGCTGCTGGCAGCATTGTGTGTAGACGTCTGGCAAGACCTAGGGTGTACAGAAGATACCTCTTATTTGTCCAGATGAGTGAGAGACAGTGCCGTAGACACCTTCACATGTCTAGGGATGTGGTGGCTCACATCTGCCAAATTCTCCGGGAAGGGTTGCCACTAGGATTGGGAGGCCATCCCTTGCCAGTGACTCTCAAAGTCACCACTGCTCTGAACTTCTTTGCGAGTGACTCCACTGGTGACCTCTGTGGGGTTTCTCAAGCTTCTGCTCACAAATGCATTTGAGAGGTGCCGGATGCCCTATTTAGCAAGGTGGACAATCGTGACTCGTTCTTTCTGGATAAAGCCAGCTAGGCTGCCAGAGCAGGGGGATTTGCAGCAATCTCTGGATTCCCACAGGTGGAGAGTGCCATCAATTGCACTCACGTGGCTTTAAGAGCGCCTTGGCAGCAGCCACTACAATTCATTAACAGGAAGGGCTTCCACTCACTAAATGTGCAGTTTGTCTACAACCACCAGGAGCAGATTATGCAGATATGTGCGAGGTACACTGGAAGCTCCCATGACTTGTATACTTTGCATCATTCCCAGCTGCCACAGCTATTCAAGGACCCTCAGCACATCCAAGGCTCGCTCCTCGGTGACAAAGGCTGCCCGCAAAAGATGTGGCTGATGAGGCTGGTTCTGGTCCCACAAAGTGCCTCCGAGGAGAGGTATAATGCTGCTCATGCTGCAGCACGCTCATTGATTGAGCAGATCATAGGCATCCTAAAGATGTTTTTCCGATGTCTGGACTGGTCAGGCGGCGGACTCCAGTACTCTCCCCAGAAGGTCTCATGTATCATGGTGAATTGCTGTGCTCTGCACAACCTGGCGCTCCAAAGGAGGGATGTCTTGCCAGAAAGAAAGATGAAGGGGCTGCACGTCTTCTCCGATGAGGAGGACACCAAGAGGGCTGAATTGGATGAGGGCGAGAAAGCAGAGGCTCCAGAAGAAGAGGCCATAGCACAGATCAGACGTACAGGCATACATGTGAGGTGCTTATAGCTACCAGGTTCCAGGAGGAGGATGACGAATAGCCAATAGTAGCCTCTCGATCTGTGCCCTCCGTACTGGGTCCACATAACCGCCTTTGATGCGATCCTCATCATGTGAAGGCAGCATATCAATCTCTGAATGAGTAGTTACACTAGCATCACAACGGCCTCATCCTTGAAGGTAATGCAGCCTCGGGAACATGTGGCCTTTCTGTAACGGGATAATAACTGCAACAGGGTGTTTGGTGAGCAGAGTTTGGACAGTGCAGCCTCTGCAAACATCCCGGTGACATTCCACTGCCTGTGGCAGCCTTCAAGAGGCAGGAGCAGCACTGCAATCCTCATTGCTCTCGTGGCAGTAATCCTGCATTCATGTAAGGCGCCTCAGGACAACAATCGTCACTCATTGGTTATCTACTTCTTGTCTCAGGGACATTATGCAACCGCCCTGCGGTTTCTCCGCACAGGCAATCGTTCCTGTAAGGCAAGTGTTCAGGCCTCTTCATTTTACCCAGTCCCCAGCTTTAGATACATCCACATGACACAGTCATCTGTAACTCTCAGTGATGGATGCAATGCAGCAGTTTAACTCATCTCTCAGTGGGCCACGAAAGGCTCAGGAGATGCATAGTCTGATATACGTGAGGCACTCATGACCAGGTCTCCGTTTTCAATCTCTCAATATACCGTGCTGCTGAGCCGTGGAGTTTTTTTGGTCTGAAGATGCTAAACAGTCCACCTGGGCCTTAAGGACACAAATCACTGATATTAAAGAGCACACATCACATCTATTGCAGCCTCGCCCTGATCCCATCTGAGGATTCCACATTCCCATTCCAATATTCTTACATATATACACCGAAACCAGGCACCCTGATGGCATTGTAAGTAGCACATTGCCATGTTGATTGACCATGTGAGAGCTGGCAGAGGGTTAATGTCATGAAACAATAGATACACCTTCTGTCCCTGCGCTACATCCTCCCATGTCCAAGTGAGCCTTCTGGGACCTTTGCATACACATCCTAGGCTGCATACTTATAACCTTTCAGCAGGAATCACAAAGCTCAGCATGTTGCTGCGAGGTCCATCACTCTGCATCATGGAGGTGGGAAGGTGGGTGCTAATATTGGGCTGATGTTCAGATACACACGCGGACCGGAGATAACGCTGCAGGCAGACAGGAGCGCATAAGAGCTGCTGGTTTTTGTTCTGAAGTCAAGCACACTCAAGCCTGTTGGAAGGTACATGGAGGCCAATGAAAGAAGCACCAAGAATATGCACGCCGCCGTTAAATCCTCTGGGATACACATTTATCACTCTACAGTGCAGAAGCATCGGGGGACTAAAGCAGCCTGCAGGTTCTGAACTCATGAGGCACCATGACATGAGCCTCTGAGACAGGACTCATTATTGCCCTGGCCAACCACAAAGTTCTTAGAGGCTCACGCTTCACTCAGGTCACTATTGAGCAGAGAACGGACAGATACTGTAATGAGATGGTTGTAGAGACCATTGAGTTGAGGCAGACAATGGAACATCTGGAGGGGGGCGGGGAGGGGCATCAGTGACACTTGAGTGAAACATCATCTGAAAGGAGAGGCATACACAACATGAGAAGTGGAATGAGTTGAAATATATTTACACATGTGCAAAGAATATAGAAATAGTGGACACCTGTGCTACCTTTGTGCTCCTAGTATTTCTTAACTTTTCTAATCCTACTGGTACGATTTGGTGCTTCCCCGTCATCCACAGCCAAGGTGGAGGCAGCCTGGTGACTGCTACGTCCTTTTGTCTGGGATGACCTTGGCTTGCATCCTCTGGAGGGCCAAGGCCAGGAGGGCCCTGGTCTGCTTGGGGTCTCCTGTTGTGAGGCAGGTGCACCCTCCTCAGACTGTGGAGTTGGACCTGATGGGGTGGCAGTCAGGGGGGATTGGGATGGCTGGACACTCTCGAAGTCACCTGGGAGGATGGCCCCTGGGTGTCCAGCCTATGGGTGCCCGAGGGCCCCTGCCTTGAGGACAAGGGTCATGTGGAGTGAGGTCGAGGTGCCCCATTTCCCTCTCGCTTAACTACAGATGGATCCCACCAATGGCTAGCACGATGGATTTCAGGTTCTGCCTTATATCAGGTGCTTTGTCCTGTCCAAGGTCTCCATGGCGGTTGCCATCCTGCTAGTATTGATCTTGGTGCATTGGCGTGTCGGAGTAACGGCATCAGTCAGAATGCGGACGGACTCCTCCATCGTGCGTTGCAATTCGGTGACGGCATCTGACAACCCTGCCTCATGTTCCCGTGTCTGCCTTTGCAGCTCCAACATCTGTGTTAGGGCCAAGTCCAGAGCCTTGTCATCTGACTCAGACTCAGCAGGAGTCTGGTCTCCAGCAGTCCTCTGAGTGCCGGTGACCCTGGAAGTCCCTGCCTCTGCCTGCTGTGGACCTGAATCTGTGCTGTGCTCACCAGATTGAGAGCCCCAAGTCTGCTCTAGAACTAAGGCCCACCGAGGTGTGCGTCTCTGCACCGTGGAGGGTGCGGGTGAACGCAGTGACTGGTCTTCATCCAATGTGTCCTCAGGATTCTCATCCGAGTTGGTTTGGGGGCTGGGGCTGATGGGCTGGCTGCCTGTGCCTCTTTTCCTCTTTGTGCTGGTGCCTGTCAAAGAGACATGAGATTATTAATGATTGTCTACATAGTGACCAACATAACAAAGCACTCACAGTTTCGTTGGCTGAAGGGCGAGATGGTGATGGGTCCTCACTGGCTTAGGAGGTGCCAATCTCAAGCTCGGCACAGGCACGGTCCTGGTCCTCACCAGCAAGCTCTGCCGCATGTTCCTAACTCTGTGAGGGGCCTGAAGTCAGGCATCCCCGCCTCTGTTCTGGGATCTCTCCCTGTTCTTGTGGACGATCTTATCTTGCATAAATACAAAAGGACAGGCTGTGAGCAGCACAGATACTAAGGCAGATGATATGGATGCCTGCCTTCCATGGGTCCTATGTGGACCTGTGTAAGGCTGAGGGCACAAGCTGCACAGAATGCGAAGAGAGACGAAGAATTCAATTGTGTGAGAGAGTCAATGTGCTGGCAGTGTCTGAGATCACTGTGGACTGTAACCCTGCGGTTACGTGATGGGCTGAGAGTTGAGAGTCAGGAGAAGGTTGACTTTCCTGGCAGAGCAGATGAGATCACGGATCCTTTTCCTGCACTGAATAGCAGTTCTCCTGTGGGCCGCATTGGCGCTGGCTGCACTGGCAACCTTCTCCCAAGCCACAGTGGAGGTTGGTGAACCTCCATCTCCCATCACTGAGGTAAAGGAAGTCCCGGTGTGCCTCCACAGCATCCAGAAGTACCTCTAGCACTTCGTCTCTAAACCTGGGGGCAGTCGGCTGCTTTCCTTTGGGGGCCATCACTCACCACGACCAGTCCTGGGCTGCACAGAGTGAATGATGTGCGTGGGTGTGGTTTAAATATAGTGCCTGGAAAGATGATCTGATGAGGTCACGGTAGGACGGACAAATCACAGCCCGCCCTGCTATCAGATCCGACGTGGATCATGTTCATGCATATGTAATGAGCTAAAAATCAGATGTTTTAGCATGCAAAACTGCCAGTCCAGCTGGCGGGAGGCATACCACTTTTCCCACCCACCACCGTACTTAGTCTCCGGAGCGCAAAAATCCACCCTAAGGTTCTATTTTGGTTTTAAATATTTTAAGGAAACCGTGAAAAGAATTGAGTAAATCTCAATCTAGTTCTTAATCAATGCTAGTGCATGGCTCAGTCCTGCTCAGAAATACACAATCATTAATATTAGCATTGGCCATATGACTTAGAAAGGCTATAAGCACAAGAGATGGAAGTGTTACACTGGAAGAGTAGGAACCATTTCCAGATTAAAGTTGAGGAATTTCTTGGGGCAGTCTAGTTAGTTGCATGTTCCATTAAAAGTATTTAATAAAAGTGTTACTTTTAACAAGGTTATTTCAATGCGATAGCAGGATTAATTTTGTCCGGTGTTTTCTCTTGGGATTTCCATGGACATCCTGCTAAAATTACAATGGGAGATCAGGAGATTCCCAGGAATTCCAGGAAATTATCGATTGGATTATTTATTGTACACCAACAATAACTCAACAAGAATAGCAATACATGTACACCAACAACAACTCTGCAACAGCCATAATATATGTACACCAATGTGAGAATGGATATTATTTTAAAAATATTTTTGGGGAATATGGTATTATTCTGTGAAGAACGCTGTGTGTCTGAGAGTGTGTGTGCACATGCGTGTGTATGTAAATGATTTAATTAAGCGGGGGAAGGTTACTAGAAGACAGGTTATCTGGGGATTTTTAAGCATGAAAGGGTAAAGGCGTTAGGCTTGCAAATTTGTAAAAAATATATTATGGTGATTTGAGCTTCAATTAAATATGCTGGGTCTAACATTTGCATTGTTAGATAAATTGGGAGTTTGTTTGAATATTAAAGGGAAGTCAGAGTTGACAAGAAACATGTTTGCACCGTGCAGGGGTTCCATCAGTAAATAGGAAAGGGTATGTTACGTTTTATAGAGACAAAATAGAAACATGAAGGATTTTAAGTTTGGAAGGGTTTGAGTTTCAAGGGGGTGTGAGAACATGGAACTGGAAAAAAAGGTATTTTAGAGTTACTGTGGAGAGCTTACGGGTAGCTGTTAGCCAAAGCTGTTGGCTGCTAGCTGTTGGCTGTATGAGGAATATCACCTGGAAACAGCTCTAGGCTGGAAGATGATGCAGTTTGAATCAGCCATCCAGTCAAGCCAGAAAAGTTTTGGGCTGCAACAAGCAGTCTTGTTCTGAAACATTGGATTTCCACAGCAGAGTGAGAGAAAGTTTAAGAGGTCATGTGGCATGACTCTATCAAAGCTACCACAGTTTGTCTTGAGTAATATTTCTGGATTTTTATAGTTAAACATCAATAAGGGAGTGTTGCCCGGAAGGTGTTTACTTGTGGGTGTGACCAAGTAGGGAGTCTACTGGGGAATGTTTTGTAAGACTGATTTTTACTGTGAAACTGTGTACTTAAGTTTTATTTTGTTAATAAAACATTTACAATTAATTTTTAAAATCCCAAAAGTATTACTGGACTTCTTGCTGCTGGGATCAGTATGTTTTCATCTTGTTTTCAGAATACAAAAAAACATGAGTATGACCGGTAAGCCAAGTTTCCCTCTGGGATTTGGTTTGCGCAGCAATTAACATCAGCTATGGTCATAACAACTAACAACAACATTGCAATAGCCACAATATGAATACACCAACAACAACATTGCAATAGCCACAATATGTATACACCAACAACAACATTGCAATAGCCACAATATGTGTACACCAACAACAACAACATTGCAATAGCCACAATATGTGTACACCAACAACAACTCTGCAATAGCCACAATATGTGTACACCAACAACAACATTGCAATAGCCACAATATGTGTACACCAACAACAACTCTGCAATAGCCACAATATGTGTATACAAACAACAACTTTACACTAGCCACAATATGTGTACACCAACAACTCAGCAAAAATCACAATATATGTACATCAACAACATTGCTCTGCAATAGCCATAATATGTGTACACTAATAACAGCTCAGCAAGAAGCACACTACATTTGGGAGGGGGAAGAATAAACAAAGAGAGTATTGCTGGGGTAAATATTTCCACAAAGATTCTGCAGCAAATATTAAAGAAACAATTCAAGGTTAGGACCACACATCATACAGTTTAATGGATTTTATTGTAAAAATGCAGTAAGCTTCTACTTCCAGTTTTGAGCTTTCTATTCTGAGAAAAAAAATCATACATGACAACTAAGGTTAGACATTTCCTTCATAAAGCTTAACCCAGGAAAACTGTTGACCTAGATAGAAAAGACAATCCAAATCTCAATAACCTACCTGAGGGATTGACTGTTTCTTTGGCTGATTTATTTGAATTATTCTCATCTATTGGTGTTCTATCTGAAAAGTAAGCAGCTAACATTAACGTCTTTCTAACCAAAGATCCTAGTTGGATCCAATAGTGTAGATCACTATCCCTGCTACCAGTCCTTTAAATCTCATTCAATAGTGAAATATGTAGCAATGCATCTTTCACTATAAACCATTATCTTGTCATCAAATTGACTTCAAATCAAATCCATCATCTTATGACACTCTTGTGTCTTGGAGTGATTCACTGCACACTGTAATGTTATAAGCAGTTACATTTCTGGTGCCTTTGATAGGACATGACATTCTGGCCTCACTGACAATGGATAATCTTGTACTCATAAGAAACTGAATTGTTGCATATTTGGTCAGCTGCTTAACTGGAAATAGATAGACTGCAAACTAAAATGAAAAGCTAATACCACTGTCGTTTTCCCATGCATTGGATCATTCTGTGCTTTGCCCAACTCTCTCAGTTTCACTATACTCACCATCGTGGGTAAGAGTAAAAGTGATATTCTTTTTGCTGATGACAATGGTATAATATAGCAAAATGGATTGGCAGTAAATTAAATATGGCAACTAATTTGATGTGCAGGTGCAATAGGTGAACAGAAAAACACGTATTTTAATACTGAATTCTAATGTGAGAAACATGCTACTTAATTTTTGGGATCATTTTATTATTATAGCTGACTTTGATGTTTTTGTGTATATATTCTTCCTCACATCTCAAATACCTTTCACCGCCCTAACTGGTAAGTGCCAAAAAAGTCAAGATTAAGAAACGATAATTTGGACCACAAAAGTTTATCCCTTTGGCTCCATCACACTCCTACCACAACACTCCGGTGTATACTGTACAGTCCTTAACAATATTTCTACTATCCTGTCTGTATGTTATCACAAACATTTATCGTTCGCTAAATAAAATTCTTATTTTTCTAATTTACTGTTTATACTTCTCGCTAATTAAAGAAATGCACCTTTTGCAAACTTTTGGTCCTATTTTCTGGCTTACTTTGAAGTTAGATTCTACGTTTACCTTCTCTGTAACTTTTCATACACAAGATATATGTCAACGTCAGCAGGCAGTCTCAAAGCGCTGGCGCTTCATTCTAGTTGCATAAATGTAGCCCTTTGCAAAGCCAAGTTTTAAACCTGCCCAGTTTGTTGGCCTGAAATTTGATGTTTTAAATGCAGTGTTGCACTCTTTCAATGCAAGACACAGGCTGCTACCCACTCTCAGGGCATTAAAATTAATTGCTCAGCAACCGACTGTCCACATTGCCGTAAAAGTGCATAAGCAGAGTCCTGTCCTGGCTGGATAGAAACCTGGGTGCAGTACAAGTACAGTCGAGGAACGTGGACAAGTCTTGCATTGTGCTAAACAGATAGCACACTCAAGACAACAGATTCATTCCGGTGTCATTTAGATGTGTTTGTTCAGCTGAATAATTAAATAAGCCTCTCGGTTGAAGTTCTAAGGTTACAGCTCCCAGAGATCGTCTTGTACTGGCCAGGATCGTATGTCTGAGTCATGGAGCAGTTGAGTAGATGAGCTGCGGCTTAGAGCTTTCACATTGTTCTCGCGATCGCTCTTTCATCGGGAACCCCAGAGAAATAACTTAGATCGTTGTTTCTGCCATTTCTCGGTGATTTCCTCTGACCTTCCACCGAAGTAATAGCGGATACTCTGGAATTCATACTTTTTATTAAGGGTGATTCTCCCAATGTTAAAATCATGTCAGATGTTCGAGTCTGGTGTTCTGGTGATTACACTCTCCTGCATTAGAGATGCCAGTGAGTCAAAATAGTCACTAATGAATTATGTCGGCCCCACCCAGGATACCAGGATGTGGATTAGAATCCTTCTCCCAGATATATTTCCTTCTCCTTCCACTATCTTTAGAGGAATTGTAACTGCTCAGCAATTTATGGCTTGTCCCCTGGGCATGCTGCGTTCTGAATAGATGCCTGTTATAATGCGCCAGCATCAGTTAACCAAGGAAAGATGTGGCTTTTTTTAAAAATGTTTTTCTAAATGAAAGTATGTTGGCATCAACCTCAGTTGGACGAGGCCAGAGTAACATCAAACCTCTCCAATACCAGCAAAAGGGCTCTTTGAGGCAGGAGCAAGTGTTTGAATTCTGTTCCCCTGATATAATGAATTCTGTTGTTATTTGCTAATGTTGCTGTGTAATTGTCAATAACAAAACCACTTGCCTTTTGGAGGCGTGTCCTCCGGAGGTAACTTTATTTACTGCAGTCCAACTCCGAATGCTGTTGATCCTTCCCAAGAGTGAAGACAGAGAACAGCTCTCGGTCTTCTTTAGAAAAGGTACACGTTTTATACATAGTTTCATATTTTTAATTCATGGTGTTTAATTTACTCAATTTGCAAAAAAAAAATCATTCACACATAATTAGACTTTTCTTGTTCATATTTTGATCAAGTTTTGCTGAAATATTTGCATTTAATTTAAATTAAGATTTAACGTGCTGGAAATTAGCACTGTGTGATGTGCATTTTTGAGTGCTAAGAACGAGAACTTTAATATAGTGGTCACGGTATTTGTGCATACCGGGGCGGGTGTGGAATTGAACAAGGTACCATATTGGTCGGGGTGTTAGTGTGCGCATTGAACCCCTGCCTGAATATGGAGAGCTGGCAGATCACATTGCCCTCTTGGATGCAGTATATCTTAAAGAATGAAGATATACTATGTAGAGCAGGACATGCTCCTGAAAGGAGCAGGGGGCAGGGCGCAAGCAAAGTGTCTCAGCAAGAGGCCACATCAAATTAGGGTAGTCAGGGAGCAAGTCTCCTATCTGAACCTCAGTGAGAAACAATGTATGTTACGCCTGCACTTCAGTAAAGACACCCTCAATGAAATCTTCTACCTGTTGCAGCCACAAATCAAACTTAAAACAGGGGAAGGACTGTGGGTGTCGCTGGCAAGGTCAGCATTTATTGCCCATCCCTAATTGCCCTTGAGAAGGTGGTGGTGAGCTACCTTCTTGAACCACTGTGGTGCAGGTACACCCACAGTGCTGTTAGGAAGGGAGTTCCAGGATTTTGACCCAGCGACAGTGAAGGAACAGTGATATATTTCCAAGTCGGGATGGTGAGTGGCTGGGAGGGGAGCTTCCAGATGGTGGTGTTCCTATTCATCTGCTGCTGTTGTCCTTCCAGATGGTAGCGGTTGCAGGTTTGGAAGATGCTTTCAAAGGAGCCTTGGTGAGATCTTGCAGTACATCCTGTAAATGGTATACACTGCTGCTACTGGTGGTGGAGGGAGTGAATGTTTGTGGAAGGGGTGCCAATCAAGCGGGCTGCTTTGTCCTGGATGGTGTCAAGCTTCTTGAGTGTTGTTGGAGCTGCACTCATCCAGGCAAGTGGAGACTATTCCATCACACTCCTGACTTGTGTCTTGTAGATGGTGGACATGCTTTGGGGAGCCAGGAGGTGAATTCCCAGTCTCTGACCTGCTCTTGTAGCCACAGTATTTTTATGGTTAGTCCAGTTCAGCTTCTGGTCAATGGTAACCCCCCAGGATGTTGATAGTGAGAAGGCTGAGAAAGTGACAGTGGCCATGAACCTTTATGTGTCTGGTTCCATTCAGGCTGGAGCTGGAGATACTTGCAACATGGCCTAGTTTGCCATTCACTGTTGTGTAAGGTGGGATGAGGAGAAGGGTGGTTACTGAGCCTGTCTATTCAATGGGAGCCAAATGCATTTCATTCTCAGTTGCCAGACAAATGCAGGCAGTGCAAGTATGCAGCTACAGTAGGACTGCAGGCTTCCCATGGTGCAGGATATCCTGACTGCAGGTGCAACATGTCAACTCTGCCATACCCCAGAACCAAAAGGGATTGCACTCCCTCAATGTCCAGCTGGTGTGTGACTGTAGGCAGCAAATCATGCAGATCAATGCTTGGTATCCTGGCAGCAGCTATGATGTCTTCATTCTGCGGCCGTCTGTATTTGAGCCATCACGGCAAATTATATGATGGTTATTGGCAAGAAGGGCTATTAGTTGAAGATATGGCTGATTATTCTGGTGTGCAACCAGCATACATGTGTACAACATGCATACAATGAGAGCCATCCCATCATACGAAATACAATAGAGCAGACCATTTGTATGATGAAACAATGATTCTGTTCTTCTGGAGGAACCCTGCAGTATTCAGCAGAATGGGTATACAGTCTGTTGTATGTTGCATAAACTCACCATCATGAGGGGACAACCCCAGTTATACGATGGGTAGTTAAGGAGCAGGAGCATGAGCAGGGAGAGGAGTAGTCGGAAGAAGAGAAAGGTGAAGAGAATCTAGATATCTCCTTTCTCTCTGGGCTTTCCATGAGGAAATGAGCCAAGTGAGATAATAGCAACCACAACCCCAATTCCCTATTCGCTAACTGTTCCACACCTTACCTTCCCTTTGTCACTGACCAACAGCACCTGCATGGCCCCAATGCACAAATAAAAGTCACCCCAAAATAAATATTCCAAACCAAGTTTATAACTGAAATTATTTTGCATACAAAAGTCAACAAACTACACTTGTGCATTCCCTCAGTGTCTGTGTCTCGTGTGTTTTTGCCTGTCCTGGTGCTCCGACACAGTGTTACCCTCATGACTGCAGAATAGCTGGTGGAAGGCTGCTGACTTCCAGTGGAGAAGCTTGCAAATGGCCTTGGAAGATAACCTCGAGCAGTCCTGGGTCAGAAGGCCCCTCTGCAGACTGCACCACATGGGGCATGGGTGGCAGCAGTCTGGGCTGGCTATTCGATAGGTAAAAGCAGGGGCACTGGTGGAATGGCAGTGGTGGGAGGATGAATGTTGTTTTCCAAGAGAAGCACCTTAGGTTAGTGCTCCATGGAACCACTACCACTCCCCACCGGACAGCACTACAGCAATCCTAGAAATCGACTGGAGGACAGGTAGCTGGATTGTAGTGACAACCCGCAAGCTCCTTTCCACAATATAATCCACACCCTATGATGGCAGCAGCCTTACCCTGCAAGGCACAAGCTGACCTTGAATGAGATGTCTGACTTTCCACTGCTTGTGCTACAATGGAAGTTGTGACACTGGCCATCAGATGCTGCAGCATGGTTGGATGCACAACTTTGGAAACAGAGTTGGCCACCTCTACCATGCTGGAAAGGATGGGCTCCAAACTTCACGCGAAGCCCTGTGTCAAATTTGTGCTGGATTCTTCCTTGCCCCTCAACATTGATCGCAAGCTTTTTGCCATTTCATTGTGCACATCCATCAGTGTTTCACATCTGATTCCTCTGTAGTGGAGCCTTCCCATTGAACTGGCACCTGTTCTATTCTTGCCCCATGTCCTGGCTGCAAGCACCTCACTCCCAATGTCTCACCATGTGCATATCCTGCCTCTAATCTCACCACTAAGATATGCGCAGTGCCAATACTTGAGCTGGTGGCTATGAGTGCAAAATCAAGTGATGGTGCTGTGTTTTCATCATCACTTCTGGGTGTTCCTCCACTGCCTGGCCAGGTTGCACCTCTTGTGTATCTGAAAGGAGAGAGGCACAAATATCAGGTTATGGTGGGGGCAGGGCCTGCAGGTGAATGTAAGAGGGACATGCTTACACAATTTACAGCTTGCAAATCAGAAGCATGTGTGGGGTGAGTGGGAAGTGGGATGCGAGGAGGAGGATTCGGTATGAGGTTACTTTAAGTCCCGGACCTCTTACCTAATGTCCCAAAATTGGGAAGGGCCTGAAAACTGTGTCCTGCCCTGGAAACTATAAGCCCCATCAGGCACTGCTGTCCATCATATCTGGGTCACAGCACACTGATTTCCTACTCTTTGAGTTCTGGATTAAAGGTTGAAGCCAGCTTGGGCCGCCTCTCATCCTCTCCTTTCCCTGTCCCAGCTAGGTCCAGCTCGGTGGAGAAATCAGCCTGGCTTTGGTTATTCTATTCCCCACTGCCCCATCCCCCACTCCAGGACCCAAAATCCAGAAAATCTCTGTATCCAGTACACGTCCAGTTCCAAGCTTCCCGAATACGGAGTCCAGTACATGAATCATCGTCAATGGTTTCAGCCTTACCATTGGTACTATGACTAGGATGGCAGGAGTGGGCATATGATCAAGCCCCACTACTCTGCAGGTCATACCATTAATTTAAAAGTTTAATTTTCTCTCCAAAATAGACAATAGTTCATTTCCTCTACTGGTGCCCAGAATAAAAGAGTCTTCAAACAGGCTTCTTTCAATAAACTCTGAACAATTGTTTATTATAAAACAAAACTTCTTTTAACAAGCTTCAAGTACTGGTTAATGCACAAATATAATCAGGAGGTATAACTATCTATCTCTTCCTAAAGAATTCTCCCAGCACATTCACAGATACACACACATACAAACAAAGGATAAACAGATAGAGTCTCTCTGCAGAGATGGGCTTTAGAGGATAGGTATTACAAAAATAAAGGATATAGTTCGCAGGGTTTCAGCTCTGTGAACCTGGAGTTCCCTCGTGTGAAAACGACCACTGGTCCCAGTGGACGTCTGGAAGTTCTCACGAGCTAATCTCAGCTTTACAGGTCCAAATGTAGACCTGCACTCACATGAGGGTTCTCTGGCTACAGGTTGATAGGCACATGCACTTTCAGGCAAGGTAGAGAAAGGGAGCCAGTTAGGGAGCCTTCCTTTCTCAGCTTGTTCCCCAACAAGACCGCCTTCAAAACAAGCAGGTTCACAACTTGTGTTTTTTCTCTCTCCCATGTGATTTCCAGCAAGTTACCAACCTTTGCCTTTCAGTTTTCTCCCCATCAATTAAAGTGATTGCTTTTCAAAACAAACAACCAGATCTTCCTCAAGTACAATAAAGGTCAGGTGATTTCTTGAAGAGGCCTGCTTGTTGACAGTTCCAAGTGAACTTATGACCTTTCTAAAAATGATTCCAGGTCAGCATCCAAATGTACGGATAATGCAAAGCCCTTCCATTTTGTAAAAGGTAAATTCAGACTTGAGATGTATGATTCTAACACTGACCAGAGCCGCAACAATTGGCATTCCAATAATGATCAGCATCGTCTCCTCCATGGTGGGATAGGACATGCAGGCAACACCTATCTCCCTTTGGTTAGCTCCTGCTGTCTCTGGTTATGCCACCTTGTGCTGCAGGAAGAGGAAGTATTTCAATGAGTGTGGTGCAATGTGTTTGGCTGATGTGCCTGTCATGGTTGAATTGCATGCTGTGAGATGTGGGTGTGAGGCTTGCAGCAGTGCTAATTGTGTGGGAGTGAGGTGAGGCACATCAATAATACGTATGAGTCATTGATAGAGATTGTTCGTAGGTGAGTGATGGGGTGTAGGAAATTGAGCTTTGTCTGAGGCCAGTGGTGCAGTTGATAGGATGTGGCTTTTGAAGATGCATTCACTGACCTTGAACACTCATGTGAGGTCATTAAACTTCATGCAGCACTGCATACAGGTCTTTGGTGCTTGACTGCTGGCATCAACCTCCACAGCTATCTGCTCACACTCCTTTTAGAGCATGTGTCTGGGTGGGGCGCCTGGCCCCATGCAGATACAAGACATCCCTCCTCCATCAAGTTATTCAGTGCAGCGCTTAAAAACATTGGAGTTCACTTGCTCCCATGTTGTGCAATTCTTCACCGTTTTCCAGGTCACGTTTATTTCCTGCACAACTCCCAGCATGCGCTCCAGCCGAAGTGCCTCTCTTTAGCTTTCAGCAGTGCTTTAAGTGGTGCTGGCACGTTACAATTTTGAATCCTCCACTGATGTGTGAAGCAAATGAACAGCTCAGTTTAGCACTGGATGTATGCACCAAGGCCCAGATTTTCATGCCTCCGCCCATGTCAGAACGGAGGCAGGCTGAAAAAAATGGCAGACAGGACTCGGATACGTTAGTCCTGCCCCATTTTCATCTGTGCATATTTGCATTTGTGTGGAAAAGGGGGCGGGGCATGTTTCACATGAGTTCAGAGAGAAGTTGGAGGAGCCATAACCTGTAGTGGAAAAAGTTTTCAGACCCCGTTTTCATTGTTCCTGATGCTGCAGTGAAGGACTTTGGAAGCATGTCCTCAGCAAGGAGACATGAAAGCTGTTGGAGGGCAGACTGAAGGTGGGGAAACTTTAATAAACTAATAACAGTTTGGGATAACATTGAATAAAGTCAGCTTCATCACTGTTCAAAGTGCTGGCCTTATATCCGTGAGGGGGGCGCAGGGTGGGGGTGGGGGGGGGGGGGGGGGGGGGGCGGGGGGCAGGGGGGGGGGGCAGAGGGAGCGATTAGTGCTGGATCACCTCAGGAGCTGTAACATTAGCTGGCTGCCAAGTGTATCGCTCCGAAGGATTTTACAATGTGTGTAGGTCTCTCACATGTCCAGGCCATCAAGGCTGGACAGTGGCAAACACATAGCATGCATCAAGAGGTAGTTTCAAGAGGCACAAATAAGAAGACATCCTCAGCACAGGGTGTATCATGTCAGGTCCAGGTCCAGCTATCTGGACATGTCAGAGCACCAGTGTAGGAGAAGGCTGAGGATGTCCATACAGATGGTCACAGATACCTGTGTCATTGTGCAGGACAAACCACCAGCCGGCAGGCTTTGCCCATAGCAGTCAAGGTTATGGTAGCCCTACATTTCTCTGTGCCCGACTTATTGCAACGCCCTGCTGCAAACCTGTGCAGTATTTCACAAGCAGCAGCCCAGCGCTGTATTACCAGAGTTACAGATACCCTGTTTGCAGGGTTCACCACCTTTCCCACAGACATGAACGCCCAGGTGCAGAGGGCAAAGGCTTTTGCCATGATACCTGACTTTCCCAAGGTGCAAGGGGTAATCAGTTGCACACAAATGGCCATCAGGGCATCCACAGTTAGACCTCAGAGATTCATAAATCAGAGCGCGTGAGGCCACAGAAGATATTCCTACACGTGTGTGTTCAATTTCCAGATAGTTGTCACAATGCCTTCATCCTGCAGGAGTACTGCCTGCCTCAATTATTCCACCCCATTCCCTAGGTGCATGGCTGGCTACTCAACGACAAGGCTCCCGTTTAAGGAGGTGGCTCTCCACTCTCCTGAGAACCCCACAGAATGGGACCCAATGGCATTACAATACGAGCCATATGCAGACGTGGACCATCATTGAATAGACTTCCAGACTGTTGAAGGTGTGCTTGGGCACTCTGGAGACACCCTGAAATACTCACCTGCCAGAGTCTCTAGGATAGTGGTTGTATGCTAAATGCTGCACAATATGGCGCAGAGAAGGGGGTGTATCTTGAGGGGGCAGCTGGTGAAGAAGGGCGCATGTCACCGGAAGATGATGAGGAGGAAGAAAAGGGAGAGGAATGGCTAGTGTAGAGGGTGAGCCTTTGGAGGCAGAGTGTAGAGCAGGTAGATCAGCGGACAGCATGCCTGAAAGCTGTTGGTGGGCTCCATGCAAGATGCCAATGTCACCAGGGACTTCCTAACAAAGTGGCAATTCATCGGAGTGACCAGGAGGAGCTCACAGCATAGCATGTGCATGGCGAGGAACCAAACCTGAGTCTTCAAGTGGAGGACATCTGTGTCACTATCCTTCACATTTTTATCATCACTGTGAGCGGGACTACAGGCTACTGTCTCAATCAGAACCAGCAAGAACCTTACTTAGTCTATGAAGATGTACCCTCAATGTGCCCTGTTACATGAATGAACATTGACAACCATTAGAGCAGATATTGCATGTATTTAGAATGTCTACCCAAAATTACAATTACAATAAACATCTATCTAACAGCACAGTGACCCATTTAGTGGTCATGGCGACAAGGCACCTTGCAAATGAGCAAACCCCTTCAAAGTGCCCCCTGTGTTACCTCTGAGGAGGTGAGGCAGGCTGCTCACTTCTCTGGCTGTGTAACTGTGAGGCCTCAATGTGCAGGAACCCGTTGGGATTCCTCCTGTGGCTGCGCTGCCTGCATCTCTGCTGTGGCCACTGAGACCTGTATCACAGATGCTGGCTTTGACAGGGGGACTGGGGAAGCCATGGAAATCAGCGTGCTGAAAGCTGCTTGGGACCCTCCCTCCTCCTCCTCCTTGACCTCCTCAGCCCTGGGTAGGCTTTCAGACAGCCTGGAGGGAATCAGCTGCTGGGATGCAGCTGTTGACCCCTCCAGCCACCATTGTGCCAACAGCGCAAGTGTCCTGTTTTGGGTATGCAGCTTCTCGTGTACTCCATGGAAATCAGCGCTCATGTTATGAATGGACTGTTCCAAGCCACTTGTACCCTGTGCAGAATCTCCCTCAGCTCACGTACGCACTCCAGGTGCTGCCACATGTGATTCTCTATGAGATTGGCCATTCTGTAGAAAGAGCTCACGTGCTTGAGCCCCTGAGACATGAGTAAGCCACAGATCCCTCCACTCACAGAGCATGAGTTTGCATTGCCATCGGGGACTCCCTGATGTCCACACCTCTGCTGTAGCTGATCTAAAAACTGAACCCCAAACAGTAACTTCTCAGGCCTTTCCTCAGTGTGTGCTGGAGCATCATTGTGACTGCCCTCCCTCCTCCAAGGGGAGCTGTCCATGAATGCCTCTGACTCTGACACCTCCTCCTGTACTCTGGTGCTGTGTGCCTCACCCAGTGGCCTCAACTCTCATTGCGTGCAGGAACTCACTGATGTACAAGTGTCTGTATTGGGGGATGGTGTGCTTGTCTGATATGAGGCAGCACCCTCAGACATCTCTTCCTCCTCCTGATGGCAGAGGGATGACCCGGCTCATGGGGGTAGCAGCATGCCATTGAGGCCTGTGTGAGGCACAAGACATGGTAATGAGAGTTGATCTTTGACATCCTAATGGCTATACGAACATGACACCATCCACATCGCCCTGTGCTCGGTATTCAGTGATGTGCCGCTTGCCACTGATGTAGTGATAATTGTATTCACCCCTGTCACCGCTCCATTTACTCCCCTTGCTACCATCATCCTTGACATTTCCTTCCCCCTCCCCCAGCACATCACCTCTCACCCACAATGAAAACATGCTGTTGTATGACTTGTCCACGGCCAATTGCACCTGGAATATGAGACTCTTCATCCCTGATGCTCTGGCGAAAAGGCACAAGTGCTAGATCCCTGGCCCTCTCCTCCGCAGCCCATATTGGCCTCAGCTGCGGTGTCCCACCACCAGTCCAGTCCATCTCCATGGCATTATGTGCCCTCTTTTCCTGTGAGGACAAGAGGAAGAGGTGTGAACCACATTGTACTCCTGCATGGACATACGCTGCTCATCAGTGTGGCTTGAACAGTGGGTCACAGTTGTTTTATAGCATGAGTGCCTCATGTCCACATAGTCCTCCTGGTTACAGGACATGCATGTACCATGCGTGGTCCACCCACACTATCATGCCAATTAGAGACCTTCAATGGCCATCTCTGCTCCAAGAAGGACACACTTAGCTTACCAGACTGCGGAAGGTCGTGGAAGCGCTTGCAGCACTGTATTCAGGTGTGCCTGTGTTCACCCTATACACTCACAATCAATACAATCTCCAGCCATTTGTGATGGTTGGGCAGAGCTTTCTGCCTGCTGGGTACAGGATGTCCCTCTTGCCGCTCACTGACTGGACCAGGAGCTCCAGGTCCTGGTCACTGTATTGAGGTGCACATGATGCCTGTCTCTCCATTGATGTTCTCCTCTGGGACATTCTGGCATGGCGGCAAACAAAGCACATGGGTCTTTATGCGTGCTCGCCTCATGTGAAAAGTCACAATTCATTGTCCAGTTGGATAATGGGATGACATTAACGAGTGGGGCACTGATAATTGGTACTGGGCTGCGTGCTGGCTGGGTGCCACTAGTGTGTCTGTCCGTGTGCCAGCATGGCAAGAGCGATTAACGAGTAGTCATGACCCAGGGGTCCATTGGACCCTGAGGTGCATATTGGTGTGACCACAGTGAGGTGCAGGGTGGCTTGATGGGCCAGGACTTGGCACCTTATTTTAAGCCGTCAGTGATCTGTTGGGATTAGAGGTCTTATAGCTGAAGGCTGTGTGCAGAGAGCCGATCCTAAAGTGTGACTCTGATCACAATTGCTGCAGAGTGCAGACATTTGACAGGAGAGCAGCTACAAGTGCCAGCAGTGAATCAATACTGCGTCAATGATAAGTAGAGGCAGCCAGCAAGGGAATGCAGCTTTCATAGAGAAGGGTCATGCTGGGACAACTTTACCACAATTATAAATCTATTGGCCATCACATATGATCCGAATAAATAATGATCTGACTACTCACATGACAAGGGTCAGAGGTGACTTCACAGTACTGGGTCAGCTGTCTCCTCATCAGTTTCACCTGCCAGCAATGGCATGAGAGGAGGGCCTTTATATCACGGCTGCAAAGTGATTTGCCCACCTCCACATCCAGGCCCGGTGCCCACTTTGCGGAGCCTTCAGAGTTGGTAGACCCGTCTCCATCACAAACCCATGTCCCCAGCATGAAAATAGGACAGACAGGCACCTCCACAACAGAGGCAGGATCACAGGGTCAGGAAAAGACAAAAATCAAGCCTTCAAATGAGCTGTCAACACAAAGCTGACATGTAGCCTGCATTCCATTGGACAGGCAAGGGTTAATCGCACATCCTGATCCCCACACCTGCTTTCAGGCGCTATCCCATTTAGCCCCTAAAGCAGGTTTGTGAGAAATAAATGTATCTTCATATTCACTAACTACTAGAGGATTTGCCTGTATGCATATTCCCAGGATTGACTGCCAAAGAATCCACCAAAAGTTGATAAGTGACCAACCTAAAAATATTAAAGCATACCAAAGTAATGATGAAGAATGCACTCACACAGGGGAATGGGTCCAAGAAATATGATCAGTGTAACTCTGTTAGTTGGGTTGTAAGCATATAATGTAAGGGACTAGATTAAACAAATTAGTAACTCATTATCAACCCCACTTCTAAAGAGATATTCTCTCTCATTTTGCACAGTGTGTATTCCAGTCCTGGACTGAATGACTTTCCACCCTGCAAAATTATGTCCTGATACAGTGAGGCACTGAGAAAAATATAGCCATGTTTGGTCACTGTATTTTTGATTAAATTATATTAGCAACACAACAGAAAAAAACCTACAGGAACAAAGGCAAAACACTGCAGATGCTGAATATCTAAAATAAATGTAGAAAGTACTAGAAATGCTCGGCAGAGCCTGAAGCATATGCAGAAACAGAGTTACTAGGTTGAATTTTGCCATGAGCGCCTGGGCTATTTCCAGATCGCAACCCTGCGTGTTTCAGTAACTTGCCTTCTGGCTTAGCTTTACGGGCAATGGCTAATTTGTTAGACCCCTTCCTCCCCCACCCTATCGTCCAATTTTGGATGGTGGAAAGGTTGCTGAGGTGCAAGGACCAATCAGCGGTCAGCATGTGAGGGAGACCAGCAGATTGCGCTGTGGTGTGCAGCTGTAGTGACTGGGGTGCAAGCAAGAGCATGGCAAAGACACGGAGATGCAATGATCCAGAATGATTTTCTTAATCCCCAGCACTTTCAGTGGCAGTAAGCTCCAAGAGATATTGCTGCAATGGTAGACATCTACCTACCCTTGACTGCAGGCTTCCCATTATCTTCCGATTGTTTACCAACCTCACGTAAAATTGGAGCTATTGGATCCTCCTGATGTGCACCTGTGAGCTGGAGAGCTATGCAAACTCCAGGGGTCCTGCTTACCTCTGGGAAAATTGGAATGATGTGGAAACTTGCAGCCTAATCACCTCTGTTAATTGGCTTTCCGTTACTGCTGAGTGCTGCAATGCTACACCTGATGAAAATGCATGGAGATGGGAACATGTCAGGGAGCTAGCTCGACATGTTTATCCACCACTTATCCTGCCCTCCAAACCCAAGTCCCAAGTTGCTGGGCCAATTCTGGCCAATGTTTCAGGTTGATAATCTTTCATCAGACCTGGGAGATGTTTAAGGTTAACAGCTTTTAAGCAAGTAAAAGGAGGAAACGAAAGAACAATGGGAAGGTCTCTGATAAGGTGCATCAGGACTTAGCATTTTGCATTTGGCCGACCATCCACCTCTCCTCCACCTAAGGGAAAAAACTCTAGCCCTCGGCCTTCACTTAAAGAATGCCCTGGCACAAGGCACCATGGATTAGTCAAAGGTATAGGTCTACCCATGTGCAAATTCAAAATCCAGCAATGCTGCTCTTGAAATTTACTGAGCCCAGCTCAGGTGACCCGTGAAACTTCTAGGAGTCATAGTCAACAGCAGTAAAAGACTGGAAGTAATTAAAAAACAAACACTGGGAGTGACTGGAAATACAGATACCAGGAATTGGAATAAATAACACATTAAAGTGCAAATGCAACAAAAATAAAAACACTTGGAGAAGAACTCTCTCTATTTGCCTCTTATCCTCCATCTCTATTCCCTATCCCAAACATAAAGCAATTGGGAGGTTATTCCTAAAACAGAGAGATATTCCTCAGTCACTCCCCCCACCTGGGTGCTCTCCTGTTGGGCTGGGGCCAGCATCCTCCTATTTGACATCTCTTGTTCGCCAGTGACTGAACTCCACTCAACTAATACCCAAAAGGTGTTATTCTTCAATAATCTGATTTGTGATTGGTGCAGAATCTTTCTGCAATGGAGACCATCTCTATGCTAGATATATCTGCAGAAGATGAAGAAGAATTTGAAATCCGACGCCAGGAAGAGCGGTCAGAAACGGATTCTTCTGATGAAAATGAAGGTATAGTTATATTTAACCACTATATTTTTTCTAGAATTTGATCAACGTCCTCATAGTAAATGTGCATTTATCTTTTTCTCGGAGCATGGATGTGTGTATATATATATATATATATATATATATATAGATTACAAATACTAAGTATAAAAATGTCAAGAATCTTCAAAGGATTAAGGTGCTAATTAGAAAAAAATGAAGTTGAAGTGGTAGAATATAGAAGATAATTCTGACAACTCCACATTAAAATGATTGATTTATGACCACCTTGCAGAGCCATATAGCCAAACTCAGATTATATGGAAAAGAAAATGGTGATGTATGGAACAACAGCAGCAGGAGTAATGAGGGCATCATCATGACTGGGATTTTCTCGTAGTAACGAGAGCGAAACTGTTAGCATTCACCCTTATTATTCTGCAGAAACAGGCAGCAACTTCTGGAGTTTGCACGTGTGCCGCTCAAGATGGAAATCCAGAGGTTGTTGCCAATGCTCCTCCATAGATCTCCACTTTTGAAGTCTCCCCCACCCAATACCAACACCACCCTTGCCCCACCAATTCCATGCAGACTGCAATCAAGTAAAAATCATGGACTGACGAGAACTTTCACACTATTAATCTTGTTGTAAAAATCCTTGATAAAGCTACAACTCGTTGAATGGGATTTTAACAGCATACTAAGTTTATAATTATTGTTAAACCACTTCACTGGTCCTGAAAAACTAAAACTAATTTTATATTTGTTGAATGATAAATTTCATTACGATTAAAAAAATTAAAAATGTGGATTTTTTTAAGTTTATGTTTTAAATTCGACCATTTGTATAATCCAATCATTTATTTTGCTATTTGTAAAACTTAAACTAGAGGGGAAGGAACTAGAAGTACTTCCTGATTTGTTGTCTGTGAGAATACTTCAATTTGATTGGCTGCTTACCCTTCTTGATGACATTACTATACCTGGAGATCCCCTTGACTTGGCATCAGATTCAAACAGATGTCTGGAAAGAAGAAATCCATAACACAGAGATCACTAGACCGTGTGCAGAGCTTTCACTGAGGTCAGCAGCAAGTACCATCATTCTGCTGTTGACCACAAAATCTGGGTCCATATTTATTTTGGAAAACATGTAGATTTATACTGTTAAAATGGTTGGCTCTGCATTTATATCTCTCAAATGTATTCCTTTGCTAGATTTCACTACAATACATTGTGAAGTATTGTGATGCCAATGTCCTTTACCATCAAGCTGTGGATATAAATATATGTTATCTCCATGTATGCAGCATAAATCTACAGAACAGTTGCTCAGAAATCTCAGGTGTTCCAGATATTTCTATTAATTGTAAGGCAAAGGATTGTTCAGTTGCCTTCATTGTATCTTCCTTGACCTGTGAATGGTGCTGTTATCTTCCACTTGCTGAGTAATAGGCTTAGGCATCAATGGGTAGAATCACAAACAAGATACTGCACTTCCAAGATGTTTTGATGTATTCTAAATAACCCGTGATTCTCTTTCTTCTTGTGTTATTTATTATAATGTTTCCCCTGCTTCTGCCCCGAACTCCCAGTGTTACTTTTCCATATTGTTGCAAGGAGGCAATGAATTTTTAACAATTGAAAAGTCACACATTTGAAATTTGTTTTCTAGCAACTGTTTTGTTGCTTTTTTCTACAAATAGATTTTGCAAATATATGGAGCTTAACATCTATTGACTGATATTTTCTTATTTTCTCAGATGGGAGAGGAGCTTGCATGTAAAATTATGGAAATACTTTTTTTTCTTTGGATAATCATTGATTAGCAATTTGTGTTGTTAGTTTTGGAACTTGTTCATCTAATAACAAAACTGTAACTCTCTTGGCCAGAAAAATAGACAACCTAGGTATATTTGAGTCTTTTACGGAGATGGTTGGTGGTGCTGTGTGTTGCTATTTCTCCCTGCCAAAGTATAATTTGCTTTTCCTTAGTCCTGCACTGTATAATAATCTGCAGCCAAGAGGACTAGTAGTAATCTTGACCCAGGCTCCTTGCCATTCTACACTGAAACTACTTCACTCATATTATGAGTGTCACCTGATTAAAATATCTTGAACAACACCACTTTCCTTTTATATTGTATCTTTAATATAAAAACACAAACTTAGATGATTCACAGATGCTGAATCCAAGAGGGACATAGGTGAGGAGAGGGAGGTAGAGGAGTGCAGGAGGGAATTCCAGAGCATAGGGCTTACGTAGTTCAAGGCAGCACCACAAACTGTGGGATGAAGGGAGGTGGTGGACAAGATGCTAGAGTGGGAGGGACAGAGAATTCAGGTATGGGGGGAGGCTGTGTGGTTGGTGGAGATTATGGCGATCGGGAGAAGCAAAGCCATGAATTGTTAAAGATTAGTCAGACGATTTTGTTTTCAGTGCCAGCCTATTTCGGAGACAAGGTAACATTTTAGTTACTTCCTGGAGGAGGTTTTAATGAGAAAATGGAAGGCAGATCTTAATCAGGGTTTGTTTTCAATTATATATGAAAACGCACAAGAGCAACAAAATGCATCTTACATAAAGAGCGATATGTCATCAATCTGTTGATAGCACATTATCATTTCAATCCTAACTATATTTTCTTTGTTAATTGTCATCTTATGTTTTATTTCTACTAGAAGTTCTCATGGACGCCAAGAAGTCTTCAGGTGCTGCTCATCAAAGTTGGGCCCCCTCAGTTTATGTCTCTTTTCTAAAGGAACATTACCTGTTTGCAGGTTATGAGATCACCATCTATGAATCTATTGATCATTTTGGAGCTGTGACCTGGCCAGGGGTATGTCTTACTTAACATACATTGAATTTAGAACTTAGACTTGGGGAGGAGAAAGAAAATGGGAGACATAGAATAAAGAAACAAATGAATAAACACACTTCCCATGGTTCACAGGAGTTGGTATAAATTTGCTGTCATCTATTAATTTGTGACAAATATTATGAATACCAGGTTTTGGCATAGCATACTCGAATTCTGTGGTGTTGTATCTTCCCTAGAGGGGAAGAGCGGTCACAAGTTCATGCATCCCATGCAGTGGTAGTTATGAACACTTCTGAGTCTGTTTGAGTCACTGTAATTCACCTCAGGGCAGCCCAGGCAGAGGCCTGGAAACAGCTTGTCACCTTCTTATGGTGCATGACATTGTGATACAACAAGAAGGGTGTTAAAATTAAAAATGATCCTTATTGCATTACCACATAGCTGAGGATCATGCTGTTGGAGGGAATTACATTATCATACTTCAGACCAGATTTTCCAAATTATGATCTAAATAGGTCTAATGATTAGTGATGAATTGGAGTGTACTGGATTATTTATCCCTAAATGCTATTAATATTGTATCAAAGATGAGCCATTTCTCCTTCTAAATTTAAACATTTGAAATAATTATGAGTAAGAAAAGCATTAAGTTTTGTCTAATCCTGTTGACCTTTGAATCTTTCTACTAGTTGGAAGATGTTATGGAGCCCAACTGTGAAGGGGTTGATCCAAAAGTAATACACATAGGGATCATTTAACATTGCCTTTGTTAATGTAGTTCTCTCATACCATGTATCGTCAACATTAGCATTCAGACAGGTGTCATTAGCACTCAACATTTAAGCAATAATACAATCGGGTAGTCGTCAGAAGAAGAGGATAATTCTTTGTAACTGTTTGCATTTTTTTAAAAAAGGTCCCAATGACAAGTTCCCTCAAGCGATACTATAAACTTTATATTGTCTCAAAACAGCAGATTTACACTGTGCTTTCAGTTTTTAAAAAATAACCGATAAGCTGGCAATAATTTCTGAACATATGAATTCGGAGCAGGAGTAGGCCACTTGGCCCCTTGAGCCTGCTCTGCCATTCAATAAGATCATGGCTGATCTCATTTTAACCTCAATTCCACATTCCCACCTACCCCGATAACCTTTCACCCCTCTTGCTTATCATGAATCTATCTATCTCTGCCTTAAAAATATTCAAAGGCTTTGCTTCCACCGCCTTTTGAAGAAGAGAGTTCCAAAGAATCATGATCCTCAGAAAAAAAATTTCTCATCTCTGCCTTAAATAGGCGACCCCTTAATTTTAAACAGTGACCCCCCCCCCTTCAGTTCTAGATTCTCCCACATGAGGAAACATTCTCTCCACATCCACCCTATCAAGACCCCTCAGGATCTTATATGTTTCAATCAAGCAATATAATGCAGCAATAAATCAGTTTATAAATATGGCTTAAAATAATGCAGCACTTGGTATTATGACAAACACTGTATCACTTTAATCATGAGTTAATTGGAACTATACAAAGTATTTGTATTTGCCATTGTTATATTTCGGGTTTTATGCTAGATACTCTACATGGATTCAGTAACAATCATTTCCAAAATCAAATTTTAGAGCCCCTAAGTGTATTTTTTCCAGCACAATATCGAGATAAAAGCTAGTGAGTCCTGGGGCTTGAACAAAGAAGTTGTCCCTGTACACCAGTTACTGAACTGACTATGTGCCAACAAGTTGTTATCCATGTCTTCAATGGACAGACTTGACATAAAGCAGGTACATTCATAGCAATCACTGTGAATGTGTTACATTAACGTACAAATTTTATTCTTTACAATATACCAAATTAAGGATGCTTTCTCTAGTTATCCAACATACATTCAACCTTTATCTTACCTGATAAACTATGTATGGAGTCAATGTAGCTCCACAATAGAAAAATACTGCAGGTGCTGGAAATGCTCAGCTGGTCAGGCAGCATTTGTGGAGAGAAACAGGGTAAACATTTCAGGTCATGATGATCCTTCATCAGAACTGAGGCAAGATAGAAATGTAATGGGTTTTGAACAAGTGAAAGGGGGGGAGGAAAAACAAAAGGGTATGTCTATGATATGGAGAGGAGAGATTAAATGACAAAAGGCACAAAAGCAAAAGGGTGCAGTAATGGGTATAGTAAAGAAACTTTTAATTTCTCTTGCTCAAAACCAATTGTATTTCTATCTTTCCCAAGTTCCTGTCATGACCCGAAATGTTAACCCTGTTTTTCTCCACAGATGCTCTCTGACCTGTTGAGTATTTCCAGCATTTTCTAGTTTTATTTTCACCTAACTTCCTGCTGGAAACATAGTGGAACTGCTTAGTTGGGTTTCGACAACCTCAAGTAAAACCCACTCCATCGCTTCTGGCCTCAGGGTTCTCAATCAAGGACTACAGCCAATCACTGATCATGCCCTGTTCTCAAAGAATTTTTGGTTAGGCTTTTCTGTCAGCATTTCCCATTCAGTTTTGTTATGCCAACTGTAACAATGTAATTTTAGATTCTGGACAAGAGTTGACTCAAGCTTCTGATGTTTCTGAATTTCATTACCATCTTGCATGGAAATAATGCTTGAATTCTTCAAGTTACTGTGGGAAATATTAGTATATAGTTAATATACAAAATATTGACCAGGGTTATAATTGTTTCTATAGGCAGTTGAGTTGTGCCATTTTCTAGAAAGCAACAGGACGGAATTTAATCTTAATGACAAAAATGTACTAGAACTAGGTGCTGGAACAGGACTGGTGTCTATTGTGGCGGGCTTACTAGGTATTTATATTTTTCTCCCTATCTTCACTTTTGCAATAACAGCTTGCATTTACATAGCGCCTTTAATGTAGAAAACCATCCCAAGAAGTTTCTGGGAATGGACACCAAGCAGCAGCAACCAAAAACCTGGACAAAGAAGGGGTTTTCAAGAGGATCTTGAAGAATGAAGGGTCTCGAGGCATAGGGGTCCAGGGAAGGAATTAAGTTTAACGCTGACTACCACGGGGGCTGGTGGGAAGAAGTGTGCAAAAGGCTGAAGTCAAAGGAACAGGCAGTTTTGGGTAGGGATTCTAACAGTGGAGAAGACGAGTGAGTTAAGGATTTAAACACACAGCGCTGTAAAGGCACTTACCTTCTCCCTGAAACTGTCCTCGCTTTTCAGCTGCCAGACCTCCCAAGGCCTGGGAAACCGGCCGCCCATTGTAAAACCTGGAAAGCAGGTTAAATCGGCACTGCCAGTCTCAGTAAAATTGCCAACCCGTCTCCGGGAGCGGATTGGCTGCCCGCGCCCTGTCCTGCCTCCGTTAAAGACACAAGTCGGCGTGTTCAGATTTTCAAAATCGTGAATATCTGACACAACCCCAATCAACCCGTTATTTGGTGTGGATATTCAGCCCACAGTTTCTCTCAAACTGTGAATCAGAAGGACAGTTAACCAAGAATTTTGATTTAAAGAAATCTTAATTAAATTTTACATGTGTATTTACTGACTTACACAGGCCCCCTAGCTAAGGTGAAGACGTGCACGCTGTATTTTTCAATGTGACGTAATACATTTACCAATATAGAGTAACAGTTTAATATCATTCAATATAGAATGATAATATTGACAATTTTGTATGCACCTGCATGTCTGATTGTTTATGCCTTTTCTCTCAGGTGCTAATGTAACTAGTACCGATCTCACTTGTGCGATTGGAAACTTGCAAAGTAATCTTATGAGAAATACACGACGGAGAAGCAAGCATCAAGCCCAGGTTAAGGAGTTGGTTTGGAACGTCGATTTAGATAAAAACTTTCCTCAATCTGTTCATCATTATGATTACATCTTAGCAGCTGATGTCGTTTATCATCATGACTGTTTGGATGAGTTACAGGCTACATTTGAATATTTTTGTCAACCAGGCAGTGTAATATTATGGGCAAACAAATTAAGATTTAATACAGACCACGATTTTTTGGAAAAATTCAAGGCAACGTTTGATGCTATAGTTCTGGCTGATATCCCTCATTTGGAAATAGTAATAATTAAAGGAACAATGAAGACACAATTAGTGAAGAATACTTAGTGGGAAATTGGCATGTTTTTCATTCAAAATAATGCGCTTAATTCAAAGTTTTAATGGAAACCATTCTTTCCTATCTTAAATAAACCCTACATAGTATTCAATGCTTTTGAAATTTACACATTTAACATTATAGAGTCATAGAAAGTTTACCGCACAGAAAAAAGGCTACTTGTCCCATTGTGTCTGTGCCGGCAGAAAAACGATCCAAAACAAAAACAAAAATACCTGGAAAAACTCAGCAGGTCTGGCAGCATCTGCGGAGAGGAACACAGTTAACGCTTCGAGTCCGCATGACTCTTCAACAGAACTAAGTAAAAATAGAAGAGGTGAAATATAAGCTGGTTTAAGGGGTGGGGTAGAGCTGGATAGAGGGCCAGTGATAGGTAGAGATAACCAAAAGATGTCATAGACAAAAGGACAAAGAGGTGTTGAAGGTGGTGATATTATCTAAGGAATGTGCTAGTTAAGGGTAGAAAGCAGGACAAACAAGGTACAGATAGCCCTAGTGGGGGGTGGGGTGAAGGAATCAAAATAGGCTAAAAGGTAGAGATAAAACAATGGATGGAAATACATTTAAAAATAATGGAATAGGTGGGAAAAGAAAAATCTATATAAATTATTGGGAAAAAAAAGGGGGTGGGGGATGGAGGAGAGTGTTCATGATCTAAAATTGTTGAACTCAATATTCAGTCCGGAAGGCTGTAAAGTGCCTAGTCGGAAGATGAGGTGCTGTTCCTCCAGTTTGCGTTGAGCTTCACTGGAACAATGCAGCAGGCCAAGGTCGGACATGTGGGCATGAGAGCAGGGTGGTGTGTTGAAATGGCAAGCGACAGGGAGGTCTGGGTCATGATTGTGGACAGACCGAAGGTGTTCTGCAAAGCGGTCACCCAGTATGCGTTTGGCCTCTCCAATGTAGAGGAAACCGCATTGGGAACAACGAATGCAGTAGACTAAATTGAGGGAAGTACAAGTGAAATGCTGCTTCACTTGAAAGGAATGTTTGGGCCCTTGGACAGTGAGGAGAGGTGAAGTAAAGGGGCAGGTGTTGCACCTTCTGTGGTTGCATGGGAAGGTGCCATGGAAAACGATCCACCCAGCCTAATCCCACTTGGCAGCATTTGGTCTGTACTCCTGCGGGTTACAACACTTCAGGTGCATATCCAGACGCCTTTTAAATGAGTTGGGGGTTTCTGCCTCTATTACTCTTTCAAGCAATGAGCTCCATTATGCTACATATGTATTGTTTAATTGTTTCAGAAGTCAGTTTCTTTCATGTTGTGCACCAGCTTTTATTAAAACATTGAGCATACTGAAATATACTGCTAGATTTTATTCACTATTCACCAATAATTTGCATTGTTTTAATTTTGAATTTATAAGAAAGCCGGCTGTCATTAAAAACAGGCAGAGTGCAAAATTCAGATACTAGGTGCCTGTCTAACACGGTGTCCCTGGCACACATACACACTTTTGGCATGAGTCACATCGGACCCCATATTGGTGAGGATGTTTGTGTGTGCAGAGTCAGAATCTGAGAGAAGCAGAGAGTAGGTGAACCATGATGGCAATCAATGTGTAACACAGATTTGATGCCAATGCTGCCGTGTTAGAGCCCAACACTCCAGCTAATATAAAAGCAAAATACTGCGGATGCTGGAAATCTGAAACAAAAACAGAAAATGCTGGAAAAGCTCAGCAGGTCTAATAGCATCTGTGGAGAGAAAAACAGAGTTAATATTTCCAGTCCCTATGACTTCTTCAGAGGTAAAGAGAAGTAAAAATGTGATGAAATTTATATTAAGGGGGGTGGAGCAAGTGAAGCTGGATAGAAGGCCAGCAATAGGTGGGGGCAAAGGAGAGATTGACAAACATGTCATGAATAAAAGGACAAAGGAGTGTTAATGGTAGTGGTACAGGCGAAAGGAGTTGCTGATGGTGGCATTAAGGTAAGAAAGCAGAATGTGGTAATAGCAGGACAAGGGTAAGCACTCTGGAAAGAACAACATGAACAAGTGACAGGTGGCCCTTGTGAGGGTGGGGTGGGGGAGGGGACAGCGGTGGGAAAAAAGATCGAAAATAGGATAAAAGGTGGAGATAAAACAATGAATAAAAATAAATGGATAAAAAATACAAATGACTATTGAAAAAAACGGGATAAAAAAGGGATGAGGATGGAGGAGAGAGTTCATGGTCTGAAGTTGTTGAACTCAATGTTAAGTCCAGAAGGCTGCAAAGTACCTAATCCCCAGTTTAACCATGCAGGGCTGAACATGCATTCAGCAGTGCTTTTTAAAAGGATCATTATCTACTTTCAGATTAGCTGCTGATTGATTTCTGATTGTTCCTAAGAATCTGTGCATGCTTGGTGCTTTCCAGAGTAATTTTAAGATTGCTAAAGTCTACAAGGAGTGAGGTGGGACATACTGAAGAACTTTGCCCTGATTTCATGGCTTCTATATGAGCCAATTGCTCCCAGGCATGGGCGCACTCAGACATCCCCCTTGGATTACAGCATGACTGGGAGAATGAGAAGGCATTGCAGAGCAGGGTAAACTGGTGGAAAATGGAGCAAGGGGAAAGGGCTCTGAATAGGAGCCCATAACTGCTTAGGGTGTTCAGAGAACAATTCTCCTATCTGAACCTTAGAAAGGAAGTGTAAGTGAGATGTTTATGCTTTAATAGGGACTTTCTCACTGAAATCTGCCACCTGCTGCTGCCACGAAGTTTCCACATTAGCACTCTGAGAGTAGGATTGATGAGCATATTGTCAGAGGCTGTGAAGGTGACTGTGGCCATGAATTTTTGTGTCAGACTCCTTCTGGGCTAGAACTGCAGATATTTCCAATATCAACTACTTTTCTATCCACTGCTCATTAAAGGTCACTGAAGCTCTCTATGCTAAGACAGCTGAATACATTTCATTCTATCTTGCCAGAGAGCAACAGGCAGACTGAGCACATGGCTTCGTGAGGATTGCAGGGTGCAATAGACTGCACCACTGCTTTGCAGGTGGCGCCTGTCAATTCTGAAATGTACTGCAACCAAAAGCAATTCCAGTCCCTCTATGTCCAGCTACTGTGTGGCTGTATAGAGTGAATCATGCAAATCAATGCCTGGTATCCTGGCAGTCGTGTTGCTGATTCTGTGGCAGTCCACTGTGCCATCTGTATTTCAACAACCATGGCAAACTAAAGGGTGCTTACAGGGCAACAAGGACTATCAGCTGATGACATAAGAAATAGGGACAGAAGTAGATTATTCAACCCTTTGAGCCTGCTCCACCATTCAAGAAGATCATGGCTGATCCTCTACCTCAACTCATTATCCCCATTCCCTTAGTATCCAAAAATCCATTGATCTCTGTTTTGAATATACTCAATGCTTTGGCATCCACAAATCTTTGAGTAGAGAATTCCAAAGATTTACCATCCTTTGAGTACATAAATTTTTCCACATTTCAGTCATAATTGCAAACTCCTCACTTTGGGGAGACACTATTGTGACAATAATTCTTGGTTTCCCAGCCAGGAAGATATCCATCCAGCATCTACCCTGTATAGCCCTCTGAAAATTCTATGTTTCAATTACATCACTTCTCAAATCCTTGAAGCTTTAGGGGATGTAGGCCTTGTTGACTCAATCCCTCCTCACACGAGGAACTTCACATAAATGGCTGATGACTATGGTGCTTAAAGCATGCAAAGGTGGGCAGAATGGGGGAGGAGGAGCCTCGGGAGCAGCAGCCAACATTACTCTTGCAGAGGATGGGGAAACACCGTGAGCACTTGCACTTTTGGGTTTCTTCGGCTGTAATGGCAGCTTTCACTGATTGGGCATCCGTTGCTAACACTCCACCGTGTAGGCAATTAAATTGGCAATAGGCTCCTAGAGGAATAAGGCGGTTAAGCACACCACCTCCATTTTAACTTTGCTCCTTTCCTGTTTCCATCAGATGAACGGAGTTAAAATGTTTATTGAAGCTCTCAAAATTAAAATAGGGGCTTATCAAAACAGCTTATTTAAAAACATGCAGTATTTGATGTTTCACACAACATACAGCTGAGAAATGAAGAGGAGATGTGCTGGGTGACTAGGGTTCTAAAATGCAGACAGGAGTGAAGATTTTGGATGGAGTAGAATACAGACTTTAAGGCAATATCATGGCCAACAGATCCTCATGGGGCAATCTTACCAGGAGATGATAATGATAATTGGGAGGAGGTGGTCAGTGTGAACATCAAGGTGATGTGCTGGTGACAACTGAGGCCCAGAGATTTTTTGCTCCCTGACCACATTTCCATAATGTAGACTGGACTCCTGCCCAAAATTACTGCCTGGATCTCTGGATTTCAGGCAGCATGAGGCTGCTGCTGGAGACTTGACGGAACTATGTCTGGTAGTCACTTAAGTGCAAGGTAAGATTGGAATGGTGGTGGTTTCATCAGGTAGCACTCATGACCAGTAGGAAGCAGAGAACCTACATCTGGGAGTGTCAAGGTTTCCCTGTGGAGTCAGAGGAGCCTTACCTGGGTCTCTTCTGGTCTTCGATCATCTGTGCACAATCTGCAGATTTAACATTTCTTGCTGATTTTGGGTGTCCTGCTTATGAAAACTGCAGTTGACCAGGAGGTGGGTCCCCAGCTCCATTTTAACTGCCCCTTGCCTGATTTCTACCAGAGAAGGATCAGAACTCAGATTTAATGGTCAAATGGTCCCCAATAATTAACTGGACCCCAAAAATTGGCAATTAAAAAAATTCTATTTTGATAATATTGACAGGATGATTCTTAATGCTCACTCATATAGAGTATTTGGTTAATATCTTACAGTTCTACAGAAGGATTTCAAGATTTTAATTTCTCAATCTTGGAAGAAATTCACTGCAAACTTATATCAAATGTGTACACTGGAGATTTCCCAACGCATATGCAACTCAGAGACATAGGGCTGGATTTTGCGGTCAGAGGCAAGACAACAGTGATTCTCACCGCCAACGAAGTTGCCCACAAAGATCTAGCGATCTCTGTGATGGTGTTTTCCCTTTTCTTGATGGCAGTTTAAATCTGGGCCAAGCCAAGGTGTGCAGCAGCCATGATGTAGGTAAGCAGCCAATTGCACTGAAGTATTTACATACAGCAAACCAGAATGTTGAAAGTACTTGAAAATTTAAGTTTTGAAATAAATTATGATTGAATTAAGATAGAAGCTAAAATAAAGATAAACAAGCGATTAAAAAAATGTGGTATTTATTATGGGGAAATTTGATATTTCACAAATATAAAATTAGCTTCTCAGGGCCAGTGAGGGCATTTAGCACCAACTATTAAATTAGTACGTCGTTAAAACCCAGTTACACCACATTAAACTAGGCATAACTTTTTCAAGAGGTTTAACAGCGAGGTTAGCAATGTAAGAGTGGAAGTTCTTGTCAATTCCATTGATTTTCATCTATTGTAGTCTCGGGGGTTGGGGGGGGGGGGGGAGATATTGCAATAGCACACCCTC
Organism: Cetorhinus maximus; assembly: GCF_964194155.1. Taxonomy (NCBI): domain Eukaryota; kingdom Metazoa; phylum Chordata; class Chondrichthyes; order Lamniformes; family Cetorhinidae; genus Cetorhinus; species Cetorhinus maximus. The sequence continues at coordinate 90,286,531 of NC_135885.1, forward strand.
TGGAGAAGCATAAGATGACTGAAAACAATTTCTGCATTTCCATGTTATTCTGTACATATGCGGACTCAAGTTGTTGTTGTCAGTTTCAGTGGAGTAATGAAGGCGAGTGCAGCTAGTTTTGCTGTCATTACCACCGCAAGTAGTCTGGTCTAATAGTTAAGCAGTTCTGAAGTAAACAAGAGCACAAATTTATTTGGGAATTCTAAACCTCAATGCTCATTCTTAGCATTGAGCTGAACTGCATCTTCTTCCATTTAAGGGTATCTTTTCAGTTCTATTTTAGGTTAGTGAACAGTGCCAATTAATTGGTAATATTGCCACTTTAACATTGCTTACTGGCTTGCTATTAATAGCAGCAAAGCAGCATTGACTCTATACAAATTATATAATGTTGAACAATGCTGTCTCATTCATTCATGTTTATTGACCAACATTCAGTTTCTTCCAAAACAGAACATACCTGGTATCCTCTTGTTTCTGATCACAGTTTTTGCACAAAGAGCATATTCCATGTTTCAAAGAAAAAAAAGTACATTGCGTGTGTGGCCATGTTTAGACTTCACATGCATATAGTTAACAGCATAACCATGAAGGCGAATGGACATGACCTGACAACTAAGGTTGGTCAAAGTTCTGTCATGTGTCAGCTTCAGTTGTAAACTCGCATTAGCAGAGTGCGCTCTGAAAGAATCTGCCAGGTTTTAAATCTATATTTCTAAATCTAAATTTATATTTGCAACATCAAATGTGTAATATATAAGTACAAAAATATTAACACACAATGTTTGTAATGTTGAGTCTTCATTTTCAATTCATTAGAAGTATCAATATATTTAAGCACTTCTAATTTCACGGTCTAGTTCACTTGTGATAAAAATTCTAAAAGGCTCTTTGATCATTTATTTAATAAAGTTGTTCCATCATGGTAGCATATAATCAGTAATATATAAATTGGTAAACATTGGTCTGTACATTGTGTTTCCCAGTTTCCCCTCCTCTCCTTAAGTAACTGACTGCAGACAGGATACAGTTATATGGAGGCCAGAAACCCTCTAGCACCTTAGCTCAGTGACTGTTCTACTTTTATAAACTTAGGTCTGAAGATTTAGTGAGTTATTTAATCACAGATAGTGTCAAAAATGGCCATTCGGGCAAAATTCCAGCAGGAGGTAGGTGTAGTAGATAGTAATCAGAAATACAAACCTTGGTGATTTTTCCCTTTCCTAGCCCTCAATTGCTATTGCGTGGCCGCTCAGATCACCTAACACAGAACAGGACAAATATCAAAAGAGACCTTCCTGGTCTGTACATGCATAGGAACAATGCATTTACCCACTTAGCCATCATGAAAGCACTCAGCAATTTTATCTTGAACAGTCCCATGGGAGATGCAAAATGGCAGTTAAGAACTTTCTCTCAGGAATAGGAATATCAAGGATAGATTGTGAACTTCCTTGAGGCTACTCATAGAGCAGATTAGCAGAAGATGTTAGACCAGTCACTTAGAAGCTAAGGGATAAACAGAAATTACAAAATGGAAACAGGCCATTTGGCCCAACCTGTTTATTTTGGCATTTATCCTCCATGTGATAATTAGCTTACCTACCCTATTCTCATCCATTTTCACCCCCACCGTATGGAAATTCAAAGACAGAAAGGGATGAGAATATAAAAAAGTGTACTTTTTTTTAAAGTTTGTTTGCCAATTAGGCTGTGTCAACTTTATTTTGGATCCATGGTTTTGTTAATCATTCAATGTTTATTTGTTAAAATAAATGAATGTGTGTGTCCATGATATTTCACTTTGTGGGGTTTTCAATCAGTGTCTATTGTACTTCACTACAAAAATTTAAAGGAACTAAAATGCATAGGAATGAAACAAGAAAAAAAATCAGTTGCTTTATAATTTTCAGTCAATATGGAATTTAAGGAAGACAAAATGTCAACAGAATGGTGTGAAAATTAATCGGCAGAACGTACTGTAAAGGTTGGGTATGCTTACAGTGGATAAGTCACCGGGTCCGTGAGGCTTGCATCCTAGGTTGCTAAGGGAAGTGGGCGAGATAGCAGAAGGGCTTGCCATAATCTTCCAATCTTCCCTAGATAGGGGAGAGTTGCCACAGGATTGGACAGTGGCAAATATGACATCCTTGTTCAAGAAATCCAATAACTAGACGCTGATCAGATTAGTATTAATGTGGATAAGGTTTTAGGAACAATAATCAGGGTAAAAAAAGAGGTTTGAAATAATTAAGGAGAGCCAGCGTGGATTTGTAAAAGGCAGATTGTGTCTGACTAATCTAACTGATTGATTTTTTAAAAAATTAATTGATTTTTTGATGAAGTAATAGAGGTTGATGAGGGAATTGTGGTGGGTGTTGTCTATATGGATTTTAAGAAAGCCTTTAACAAAATACCACAAAGGCTGGTTAACAAAATTGAGGCTCATGGAATAGGAGGGTCAGTATTAGCTTGGATGAAAAAATTGGTTTGAGGACAAAAATCAGTTGAGTCATGGCAAATGTTTTTTTTTAGACCGGATGATGATAGAATGGTGCTCCCCAAGGGTCAGTGCTAGGACCACTTCTTTTTTAATATCTAAAAATGACATGGATGTGGGAATAGAGAAACTTGGAGGTGCGGCTGACAGTGAGGATGATACCAATCGATTGCAATAGGACACAGATAGGCAGGCAGAATGAGCAGACAAGTGGCAGATGGAATACAGAGAAGTGTGAGGTGATGAATTTTGACAGAAGGATAGGGAGAGGCCATACAGACACAATGGCACAGTTCTAAAGAGTCTACAGGGACAGCAGGACTTGGGAGTTCACATAAATAAATCATTGAAGGTGACAGGGCATATTGAGAGAGCGTAGTTAGTAAAGCATATGGGATCTCAGGCTTCATAAATAGAGACATTGAGTATAAGGAAATTGTGCTGAAAGTTTATAAAGCTCTGGTTAGGCCACAACTAGAGTATTGTACCCAGTTCTGGTCACCACACTTTAGGAAGGATGCAGAGTTCTTTAGAGGATGCAGAGCAGATTTACCAGAATGGTCTGAGGGACTTCAACTACAAAGTTAGGTTGGAGAAGCTGGGGTGTTCTCCTTGGGGCAAAGGAGATTGAAGGGGGATTTGGTAAGAGGTGAACAAGATTATGACAGGTTTAGATAAGTTAGACAAAGATACCATAAATGGAAAGTATCAAATGGAAGTTAATTGGCTTTTATATATTGTACACTTTATATAAAATTACACCAATGATGGCTTGCTTGTGATGATACACGATATAGCAGATTAGTGAATTCTGCAAACAGCGTATTAACTATTTTAAGATCATTTTAACGTCACATACAGTGTTAATAACTAGATGTGAATACCAGATGTCAAAGATATGCTTGCTATCAGCTATAGCTTGCATGAAAACAGCTCAAAAATTGAAACTGAGATACCAGAAACAGGCCTTAAAAAATGTTACAGATGTAGAGTGAAATTGATCCGGTAATTTAAGTGCTCATGGCTTGTTCTTGTAATTTAGGGTGTAATTTAAATCCATCAAATATGTTCTAACCTACTTTCATAGATCATATTTCTTGATTTAACATACAGCGGAGTAATCTGGACAGTTAATTATATTTAGGTCCAAAGGCATTTCCTTCTCCAAAATTTGGGCACATTACACTAAAAGCTCAAACACAATGCAGAATCATTTAATTGCAACACACTAGGTCAAGGAGCATTGAAGAAGTGGGCTTGCAAACACTATTCTTTGCATGAGTTTGCAATCTCAGTTTTGTTGGTGTAAGAAGCTGGTGAGCTAAAGGTGGGAAATTCTGGACAAACACCCAGGCAGGTAGTGCAGACTTTTTCGAACAACGTTACAAAAATATAAAAGGCCACTTACCAACTGGTGAAACAATTATGTCATAACACAAAATTAGAAGGGGCTGATGTCAATAATGAATTTGGTTTTATGAATATATCAAAAGTGCACATTTTAAAAATGGTTAATAATTAATACACACTCTAATATGAAGGCCTTGCATTTTTGTCAAATTAAGGGTCAACATATTTAAATAACTGCAGCAAGACTACATTTCTTATACAAAAGACTATGTCCAAATATCACTAGGGAATGGAAAATAATTCCTTAAGTGTGACGCACAATATCAAAATAAATATTAACATTTCAATGTGTTTCTTATGCAATCATTTGCATTATAAAGTGAGCAGTATTAACTCCCAGTTTTTTGCTATACTCTGATTACTTTCAAAATAGAAAATAAAAGTTTGAAAACATTATAGAAAAGATGGTTAATGATATTTAGAGGCTTAAAGTCATACAAGTCTATGTTTCATGCATCATGGTTTGGTATTTTAATAATGGATTCTTTTTACTTAATAAGGACTACAGTACACATGTTTATACATTAAATTGAAGTTGGTGGCACCAACACAGGAAGAATATTGGGTAATCATCATGTTTTGATGGTCTCTGAACAATAAATGTTATACCACACATCTCAAAAATGAAAAAGCGGTTGAACCAATTGCAAGATTTTGTACATATTGCCACTTTCATGCAAATCTTCTCAACCACAGATACATGGGCACCAATACCCACATTCACAGGTCTCTGCTTTAGTGAACTGAGGCTTTACTTGCACCTTAGGTATCCAGATTCAAGTCAAGAATATTGGACTTTAATTTAAAACATAGCAATATCATGGCACTGTATCCATGCAAGCTGCACTGTAAACACTTTTTCTTGTTTGATAAATCATTGTTTAGACTATTAATTTGAAAGGCCTTACATGTGACTTATTCAATAATGTATTAGAACAGACTATTCCTATTTCGATTATGGCTTTACCTGTACTCCCAAGTTTAATCAAGATGAGTTATAAATTTTAATTATCAAAGTCTAATTTTCTAATTAACCAAATTGGTTATGGAAATTAGCTTTGATTAGCATAATTTGATAAACGTCTCTGTACTCTGCTCATGTTTTGCACAGACTGGAATCACATTGTCCAAGTTAATGAAAACTTGAAAGTGTCAAATGACAGCTTATTTTCCCTTCAACACTACTTTGGCCGATTAGGTGGGCAAAGTAGAAAAGCACTAAAGGTCTTTAAAGATATGTTTTCATATGAAAAGAACACATAAGGCATGGGAAAATTATCCAAGACGACAATCAAAATGTCAAGTGTATTTCTTTTACTGAACATATTTATGACAATGCATCTATAACTTGCCTTTTTCATATTGTCACAAGTTTATTTTGAGCTTCACAGATCTACTGAAATTGAAGGGCGATTGAAATACAGCTGCCAATATTAGTTTGTTTCTGGGTGTTGCATTGTGGGAAAAAAAGTGCCCAGGAATTATTTGGTATTGGAAGCAGACACATTTTCCTTAAATTGTGGGATAAACTAAAGACACAAATGTCAAAAACAAGTTGGGCCCAATGAAGGGCAAAAAAAAGTTACAGTTGGCAAATATGCAGAAGGAATTAGTGTAAATACATGAATACCAGTCTGTTCAATAAATAAAGATATACAAATATCTATTTCAAAACAGTAACAATTAAACCTAAGGTGCACCTAGTATCATGCCTAGGAAGCCTAAGCACCTTATTTTTAAATCAAGTAGTTATGGTAAACAGCAGTAACAGAAATGTCCTACAATCATTGCATCCGTTAATGAATGAAAACATACTGTATAAAAGTCCAAAATACTTTTAAAAAAAAAAGTGCCTTTTTAGAAAAAAAGACAAAAGTATAAAAATTACTAAATTTACTTTCTTCCAATCAATTTGATGCCTGTGACAATTATCCTAGAAAGGGGTATAGTCTTGTGGATACATTATAGGAAGCCAACTCTCTGTAAATGATGCACAATGGCTCCATCCAAGAGACTTCATTGTCTAAGTGAAACAAACACATGGATATTACAGCAAACATTTGAACAGTTAGCACCAAACCAGTAATACACATTTTAAATTATATAGTAAGATGTTAGATAACAACTTGACAGTTTTTATAGTATATTGACCAAGTACTTTCACTGGGATTTCATCGAACAAGAAGAGAACTCTCTATTGGCTTTGTCTATTATTACCAACAAAATGTTTAATAAGTAGAGTTTCAAATAAAACCCTATCCACCAGTCTGATGTTGGCAGGTTAGTTGTTCAATCAAAGGGACAGGTTTTGACCACTGCATTTGTCAATTTCAGTGTCCTGGAAAGCCTGCCTGAAGATGTCAGCCTGCTCAGTTTGCACCCTACTCCTCCTGCCTCCATATTAACGCAATTATAGTTTTACTTAGATCCTTTAGCACCTCCAATGATCCTTTAAGGATTGCTGGTTAAGCCACTATTGAATTGGAAAAAATTAAATGAACCAGTTTATGCTGACTGGGACAGTGCGATCCTAAAGCAGGTGTTAGGCCTTGATTAGCATACTTACGGGGGTCTAACACTGTTTAGGTCGGTCTTCATGTCAACAGAAACTTGTCAGCTGTCCATTTGGCATTGACACACTTCTGGGGATGATAAGGTGAGTGTGCGAGAGGGCACCCAGATGCTTGATCCCTAACTCTAATTTTTCGCCCACCAAAAAATTGCACAACAGGGTTCAATTTCTTGCATGAGTTCAAATCTTAAACAATTTTTGACTGTAATCTGAAATCCAAAGGTTAGTTATTTTCTGTGGAGGTAATGATTTTTTTTGTTAAACTATTTTATATATAAAACAATAATTTTCTGGTCATGTAGGTTATTATCCTCCTTGTTACCTCCTCAAAAAATTTGATCAAGTTTGTGAGACATAACCTTTCGGTAACAAATCCAAGCTGACTGCCCTTGATTAATCAAGACCTTTCTAATTGACAATTTATACTGTCCCTCAGAATTTTTTTCAATATTTTGATTACCACTGAGGTTATTGGTTACTATTAGTGGTTACTCTGTCTATCCCCTTTTTAAAATAATGTTACAACATTAGTGGTCCTCTAGTCCTCCAGCACCATGCCTGTACCCAGAGGGGGTTAGAAAATGATGATCAGAGCCTCTGCCATTTCTACTCTTGCTTCTCTTAAAAGCCTTATATGCATCTCATCTGGGCCTGGTGACTTATCTACTTTCAAAGATGCTAAACTCCTTAATATTTCCCCTCTATGTTTATACCATCTAATATTCCACGTTCCTCTCCTTACAATGTCTCCATCATCAACTTTTTTAGAACCATACACGTGTCTTTGGGCTCCATACACAGGTTACTTTTGTGGTCTCTAATCAGACCTAATCTTTTCTTAGTTTTTCTTTTGCTCTTTATGTATTTATAAAACATGTTTGGGCTATCTTTGATTTTATTTGCCAATATATTTTCATGTCCTCTTTTTGCTTTCCTAACTTCCTTTTTAATTTCACCTTGACACTTTCTATATTCCTCCAGGCTTTTTTGGAGTATTTACCCCTTGGTTCTAATACAAGCCTCCCTCATTTGCCTTATCTTGTATACTCCTTGATATCCAGGGGGAGATTTGGTTCTACCCTTTTTCTTAGCAGGAACATATTTGTTCTGAACCCTTCCCATTTTCACCTTGAATGCCTCCCAATGCTCTGACACTGATTTACCTTAAAGTAACTAACTCAAGTCCACTTTTGCTAAATCACATCACAGTTTAGAAAAATTCACCTTTCTCCAATTGAGAATTTTTATGCCAGGTCTATCTTTTTTCTTTTCCATAATTATACTAAATTTAACTGAACTGTGATCATTACCACCAAAATGCTCTCCCATTGGAGGGAAGAATTCCCACTGGTTTAAATAAGCAATCAAATCTTGCAATTTACACAGACATATATTCTCTTCATATTGCTACTGATTCTTGCTCTTTTGATTTTGTATCTGTTGAAGGAATCTTTGTTTCCTATTGCAACAAACTAAAGCAAGTAAGCCTTACCTGGATGCAATTTTTCCAGTTTTCCTTACTTGGTTTATCCTCCAGAAGTTTAATTGCAAACTTGAGAGCCCGGCCATACATTTTGTTCACTAGTGCATGCTTGTATGCAAAAGTTAAAACCTATTAAGACAAACAGGGGAAAAAAGAGCAAATAGATCGATTGCAACATAAGGAACAGAATTAAACAAACATCAAACCAGCCTAAATTTTCCAATTTTTACCCAACTTTTGAGACAAACACTCTCATGTTCTCTCTCCTCATTTTATATTTTATGAATTCGCTAATATAGGACTTGAACTTATTTGAACAGTAAAGTGTTCAGGATTTTGAAGTTGTGGTAAAGCGAGACCTCTGCTGGGACTGGTGAAAATCCATGGTGGTGCCTGTAGAGGTCAGGGATGTAATAGGATTTCCCTGCCTCATTTTCCACCACTATATCCAATTAAGGGCAGCATAACAGAGTAAACTCCAACCCTCATTATCACCATGCAATTCAATTATTACTGGCATCACAGTAAAGCCCAATTTTCTCCTCAGCTGACCTCCTCTAATGCGCAGTTTTCCAGCAGGGTGAACTGGATAGTAAAATTCCCCTGAATGGTTTTTCTCCACTTTTGGCTTCTCCTGGCTAAGATAAAATTGCTCAGCAGAGTTCAGGAATTAATGCTGGAACCTTACAGTTTACTGTACAGTCCAACCACTCATTACCTTAAGCAACCAACCTACTGGGGAGCCAATAATAAAGCTTAAATAACAACTTCAATCTACTGCTCGTACTATTTACTGAAAAATTGCATTGATATACAGAGAAGAAAGGAAGACAACAACAGAAGTTCAAGACAAACTTTTCTGATCTGCATAGGCTCATTTTTATGATTGACAATGCAAGGTTTTTTTTTATTTGATCATGGGATGTGGGCATTGCTGGCGAGGCCAGCATTTATTGCCCTTGTTCAGATGGCATTTAGGAATCAGCCAAATGCTGGAAATACTCAGCAGGTTTTGCAGGATCTGTGGAAAAAGAAATAGAGCTAGTCGGTCAGATTTTTGCTTCTGAAGTGGCTGGCTCGAGTTGGGAAATTTCCTGGCTCAGCACACCAAACTTTGGAAGAAGTGCCCAGCATGGCAAGACTTTCGCTCTGGGCGGGGGGGTGGGGGGAGGCGGCGGCCACAGGGGATGCTGAGGCAGGATGTTTAAAAGGCCTGCCTCGGTTCTCTGAGACTTTGGGCGGAATCTTCCATCTGGAGACTAAGTCCAGTGGCAGGAGCAGAAGTTGGAGTGACTTCAGCTAGAGAGTCGGGTGGTTGAATAGGTGAGATTTTGCGCTGTTCAGCTAATTTATTATGTATCTGTGAGGAGTACGTTGTGGCGGGGGGGGGGGGGCAGGAAGCGGCCCAACCTGCCATTAAGTCATGGGCTCCAACGTACGGGTGCCATATTTAAACGGCACCTGGACATTCATTCACTCTTCCACTGAATCTCCCACTATCAACATCCTGGGGGTTACCATTGACCAGAAACTGAACTGGTCCAGCCATATAAATACTGTGGCGACAAGAGCAGGTCAGAGGCTAAGAATCCTGCAGTGAGTAACTCACCTCCTGACTCCCCAAAGCCTGTCCACCATCTACAAGGCACAAGTCAGGAGTGTGATAGAATACTCCCCACTTGCCTGGGTGAGTGCAGCACCCACAACACTCAAGAAGCTTGACACCATCCAGGAAAGCAGCCTGCTTGGCTGGCACCACATCCACAAACATTCACTCTCTCCACCACCGATGCACAGTGGCAACAGTGTGTACCAGCTACAAGATGCACTGCAGGAACTCACCAAGGCTCCTTCGACACCACCTTCCAAATGCACGACCAATACCATGTAGAAGAACAAGGGCAGCAGATAGATGGGAACACCACCACCTGGAAGTTTCCCTGCAAGTCACTCACCACCCTGATTTGGAAGTATATTGCCATTCCTTCACTGTAGCTGGGTTAAAATCCTGGAACTTCCTTCCTAACAGCACTGTGTGTGTACCTACACCACATGAACTGCAGCAGTTCAAGAAGGCAGCTCACCACCACCTTCTCGAGGGCAATTAGGGGTGGGCAGTAAATGCTGGCCCAGCCAGCAAAGCCCACATCCCATAAATGAATAAAAAACTCTGCTCCTTGACATCCTCCCCAGCCCGATACTGCCTCAGTCTCACCCCTCCCCACGTCCAGCCCTTGGTGCTGCTTGTGCTACAGGTAGCTGATATTTCTCAATGACGGTGTGAAACACAGGCGAAACCAGCATCTACTGATCTTGAATTCTACCTCACCAGGTGCCAGCTACTTTTGCACAGTTGTGAAAGCGAACGTTCTAAATTCTTACTGGTGGGGAGCTTATTTTGGAGGGGGATCAAGATTCTGGTGTGTTGGTCTTTTAATAAACATTCATGAGATGCAAATGGGGTTCCCAAAGTAGCTCTGTGGTCACTAGACCTGCCTTTAGGCTGCTATGAAAGTCCAGAGAGCAAGATTCCAAACTAATTACGCAGCTTTGGGAAACCGATTTCAGTTAAAATCGCTTTGGGTAACCACCAGGCAATGATGAAACACTTTATCCACAGGAAGGGATATAGTTTGTTCCCTCAAAAATAACAGATTGAAAAAAAAAGTTTACCTTAGCATCAGTAAGTTCTGCCCACTTAAGTATCTCATAGGAGGTTTCAGTCAAGCTTTTGAAGCTGCATTTGGGATCATCTTCTGTATTGTCTATTTCTTCTGAGGCAGCACCATCCTGTGAATGGAACTGAAGAAGCCTATCGGCCAGTGCACAGCCCTTTCGGCACAAAGCATCAATCAGGGAGGATTTTTGTTTTTCCATATCACTGAGTATAGGAAAAGAATGGATATAATAAAAACAGTATTTCGGCATAGCAAGAATCATACACTTCAAAGATTCAATATTGATTCAAACATTATCCTGAAAAGCAATTTTAAGTTGCTTAGAACAGTTAGTTTGTTGAAGCACAGCACCATTTTTAAGAACTTAATAAATGTATCAGAAGCTATTTGGTTGTTCAGAAATTAATGAAATCTTTGAAAGCTTAGTTTTTGCAAACTTAGCCGTTTCTTTGACCATTTATTTCGCCAAGAAGGGATATTTTTAAATAGGATGCAATATGCAGATATTCTCATTCAAAAATTGCTTTATTTCTGTGTGTTCATTATCACCATTTGATTTAACAAAACAAACTGAAAAAGAAGGTATTAACTTGAAGGCTTGATGCCATGGATCAGTTACAGAGGCAGACGCCAAGAATCAGTAAATATGTCAAACAACTTCAACATTATAAGTGAGTAAGTTCTTAAGGTCATACTGACAACTATAATTTAAAGAAATTGGTTATAGAATGAACTAATTAGTTTCCAGAAATCTCTTCTATAGGTCAGTAATAAAATGTAAATAATTTTCAGGTATGCACCTCTTAACACTAGCTGCTTCAGGTCTGGAATCAGTCTTCATGGCTAGATGAATTGCTAGTGCAGTTTGATCAATTCGAGATATCACATCATCTGCTGCTTCCACAATTTCATCCAATCTTTTCATTCGCTCCTAAATGGGAGAGGTCAGAATCCTTTTACTGGTAGTAATAACAAGAAAAAACATTTACATAATGTTATGAACGTAGAAAATACTCTAAGATTCGTTATGGGGGAGGGGAAATGATGAAAAGGAGAATTGGTTGGATAAAAAGAACAGAAATTGTGCCAAGGTAGAACAGCTGGGGGGTTGGGAGAGCAATGGGGTAGGGGAGGGGAGTTGGGGGGGAAGGAGGGTAGGAGAAGGAGGTGGCGCAGTAGTTGGGTGGGTGGAGCGGTTAGTCGGCGGGGGGGTAAGAGGAGGGCAGTTGGAGGGGTCCAGTAGGGGGTTCGGAGGTGGGGTCAGTACTATAGTTACCCAGGGGTTAGAAGTGGTTTTCCAATTTTTCCAGGATAACTATTCTGCTCAGAGAGTCGGAGCCATCTGAAAACTCTGATGGTTCCCAGTGCAGGGTAATTTCCCAACAGAAGTTTAAACTTACTGGGCAATTCCCATGCAGTCCTTGTGTGGGGATTTCCGGGAGTCCCCCAGCGCATCTTCTGGGGTACCCCTGGGGTATGACTCCTCACAGAATGGAAATTCTGGGCCAAAGTCTTCAAAAGGTGGAAAGAAAAGTGAGAGATTTAGAGAACTTTCCAGGGAGTGGAGCCAAGACAACTGAAGGCTCTCAAACGACTGGCTGGGGCATGATACATGGGAGGACATGAGGAGGACTGGAGGATGCAAGGCTAGAGGAAAATGCAGGCAGGGTGGGGTGAGGTTGTGGCAGGTTTGAACACAAGTCTGTGGATATTCTATTCAACGTGTTAGAAAACAGAGAAACAATTCATGAGGAAAAACTCAGCAGGTGTAGCAGCATTTGTGGAGAGAAAAACCGAGTTAACGTTTCCAGTCCATATTCTTCAGAGCTCTGAAAAAGGGCCATATGGAATCGAAACGTTAACTCTGTTTCACTCTCCACAGATGCTGCTACACCTGCTGAATCTTTCCAGCATTTTCTATTTTTGTTTCAGATTTCTAGCATCCGCAGTATTTTGCTTTTGTTAAACAATTCATCAGTGTCGATAAGATGATGGGCAAATAGGACTAGGTGTCAGACAAGATATGGGCAGCTGAGTTTTCAACAAGTTGGCGTTTATGGAGGATGTAAAGTTAGCAAGGAGGATATTGGAGAAAGTGGGGGAAAAATTGTCCTGCCCCAAAAATGGGCATGGAGAGTCTGATATGTGATTAACCCATGCCCATTCATTGCATTGTCAGCTTGGTAAATTTGTGATGCCTGATCATTTAAATGATTGCTGTATACAGCGAATGCTCCCTGTGGTTTATTGGCTGCAATAGGGGGCCAGCTATTGCTGGAGAGTGATGTGGCACATTAGTTCTTCTGCAGAGGGAGTTAGATGAGGACATCGATGGGCCAGGCTACAGAAGAAAATTGATGGGTATACAAAACCAAATGTTTGGTGCACTGGAAAGCCTGTGTTCAATGCCAAGTAGCATGGAGGAGTCCAGCACCAAATGAGTGCAGGGTTTTGCACTGAGCATGGAGCCCATCCTTTCCAACATGGGACAGGTGAACACTCCAATATATTGTCTGTGGAACCCAAGATGCAGCGTCTATTAGTTGATATCACAGCACAAACAGTGTCTGAGTGCTGCCTTGCAAACTCAGGCTGCTGGCCTAGCCACATCCTGTGAAAGAATAAAAAACTTTTAAAAAGGCACAAAGGGAAAACACAAATTTGATTACTTTGTTTCTGTGTACATAATATCACGATTGAATTTATAAAATTGGATTGTAATGTGTCGTTGGAAAGAGAATGATATGATGGTCAGTGTTGGAAAAAAGGCCAAGAATGTGGGATTATTGGTGAATGGATAGGTGTGGTTAAGGTTACTGATACTGCCCCTGAATTATATGATCATGGTGAGTCTGGGCAGCAGTACCATTCCTTCTACATCGTGTTCTTCCACTTCCTGTTGCAATTCCTCCTCTTATTCTCTTTTGACAGGTATTGCCAAGGCTGTTCCCTTATAGATGCCAGGTAGTGAAGCAGACTACCATAAATCTTGGCACCTGCTCAGCTGAGTACTGTAGGGCTGCTCGAGAACAGTCCAGCCAGTGGAAGTGTAGCTTAAGGACACTGACGCTGTAGTCTGCAATGTTCCATTTGGCAACATGTCTCTCGTAGGCCTGCTGTGCACATTGATGTGGGTTCTGGACCAGAGTCATAATGAGGCATGGCATGAGTGATAATCCCTGTTGCTCACTACTAGCCTTTGACTTCATCAAATAGAGGTGTCGTAAAAAGAAGAAATTGCGAGTACTGCCAGGATAACAAGCATTCACTGCATGATGAGCTGCCTGTGGTCACCAGCTACACCATGAGAGTGTGAGATCCCTTTCAGGTCATGAAAATGGTTGAGTTGGCTTGAAGTGACTGGCTCCCTGCACATGGCGAAGCCTGCAATTCATGGAAGCCCTCATGTTCACTCTGCCTGCTTGTCTCTGGCAAGAGGGAATAAGATGCAGCAGTCTATCTTTGTATACCGTCTCAGTGACTTCCCTTTTGCAGTTGTGTATGGCAAATTGCAAGATGTTGCTTACATCTCCAGCAGAAAATTGGAAGGAACCAGACACACAAACGTTTAGGAGCTGTGATCACCTTGACAGCCACAGAATATGTTGAAATAAAAACAGAAAATGTTGGAAATACTCAGCAGGTCAAGCAGCATCTGTGGAGAAAGACTTTTCATCAGAATGGCAGAGCAGGTTCAAGGGGCTGAATGGCCTGCTTCTGCTCCTATTTCATATGCTCGTAAATCAGAATATGCTGTCCTTACCCTACTTTAAGGTTGCTGTTGTGGCTGCAGCAGTTGGCAGATTTCAGTCACAACCCTCTTTTGTGAAGTGAAGATGTTTCATGCATTTGTTGTTGCTGAAGTTAAGGCAAGAGGATTGCTCCTGAAAGATCATCGTGAATGTGGTCTCCTGCTGAGAGCTCTTCTCCTTCTCCTCCTTATTCTAGCAGTTTGCATGCTTTGCATGGCTTCTATTCAATCTCCCTGTCATGCTCGATTTCCAAATAAAGTCCTATTAGGCAAACTACGTTTGGAAGCAACTTGTTTCAGCACAAGCTTTTATATGAACAAAAAAGTACTTCAGCATCAGCTAAACTCCTCCCCATAGACGATTCAAATTTTGGACAGGTATAGGAAAATACCAAAAACACGTGCTTGCACATATCTGACCCGATTTTTGAGTGTTAGTCCACAGCACCTAAAATAACAGGTGCTGCACAATCCAATTTCTCCTCCAATAGACCTAGTTACGACGAGGGTTTCAGCAGTGGTGTAGTGAGCTAGTGGTGCAGGTTGAGTGATGATACAGAAGTGGAAATAATTATTCTTGGTGATTAATGGGATGCAGGTAGAGAGCTCATCTCTGGGTCAAATAGCATGCCAAAGTTTCACTTAGCCAAGTTTATCCTAAAGGTGTGACTAGGGATTGGGGACTGGGAAATGTGGTTACAGTCTTCTAGATGTTCTATTGGAGGAAATTTTGACTCATTTATGACTTGATGTCAGACAGTATAACAGTACAGATGGGTCAAAGGGCATGGTTAAGAGGTAGAGCTAGATGGCATCAGTATATATAATCAATCTGAAAATGTCATTACCAAACAATGGATAGATTAGGAAAAAGACAAGCCAACGATAGATCTTTGGGTGATTCTAGAGGAGACTATGCCACAGTTTTAAGGTTTAGAATGACATTAGAGGGTGCCTTTACTCACTAGCAAAAGGAAGCAAAATTTTCTTTAATAATGCATGTATCTGTACATTGATTAAGCAACTTTTAGACGAATCTTAACCTTTTCATTGTCCAAATGATGCAGTCGTGCAACATATAGCGGAAGATGGGTTGGATATGTGTCCTTCAATTCTTCATAGAATGTATTCATGTCCAATCTGCAGAAAAAAAGAATCTTTCTGTTGGTGGATTTGCAGAAAAAAATTTCAAATATTCCTTTCAATGTAGCCATAAATTAAGCCTACAAAAATTAACAATTTTCTAGAAACTGTCAGTGCAGATAATTGAAACACTACAATCTTCACACTACTAGCTTGCTTTCAGTCAGGCACTAGAAGTGGAATGGAGTAAATATTGAATGACTTTTTACAGGGAGAGAAAACATCTTGTGATATCCAGTTATTCCAAGACACTTCCTCATGACCAAGCCACTGATGGAGACTAAGATAACTCTGAGGGGCAAGAGCTGCAAAAATGTATGATCTAAGGGAGAAAAAAAATTCTCCTTTGTACCTGTTATCTCAACATTGAAAACAGGCCTGAATTCTTCTCTTTTGTTTAAGTGGCCATAACTGTACTGTGTCATTCTTATCACCAATTCAACAACACTTACAGATTATGAATGGCTGAACTCAACTGTGCTTGATATAAGTTTTAAAGACATGTCTCATGGTACTTGAAATGATGGACACTGGTGATATTTGACTGAAATGAGCAAGTTATTTGAGAATAGGACAAATCAGACATATTTCCTTTGATTTGGAAGCAACAGTGCTAAATCTAGCCACATTATACAATTCAATGGATGGTTAACATTCCAACCAGAGAATACGAAGGCGACAAGCCATCCACATTAAATCAGCCTTGAAGCACTGTACAAACATCTATGCCATGAATATGCGCTCCTGCAAAATACATTGTATAAATATGAAAAGCAGTGTGCTATTTTTTTCTTTTGCAAAGCAAAAGTTCTTACCTTTACTATTAATTATGTGTTTTGCCATTTTCCAGATTTACTTTGTAATCCATTTATTATGGCCTCTTGTATTAAATACCCATCTATCTCTCAAAAATTTTGTTTCGATTTTGGCATTGTTATTGTTCTGCCAGTAGATGTTAACCTTTTGGCAGGTATTATAAAATATTTTATACAGTCGTTGATTTATTTTCTTCATCTTGACTATTATATCCAATATTAATCACCAGGAAAATCACATAGGTTTTATTTATTTATCTATTTATATTTATTTATTAAGGACTTCTAGTTTCAGCCTCCTAGTCCTAATCATATAAGCTTGTGAGCCATATGGTCAGCATTTCCGTTGGAAAATTTTATTCATGAATCTAAAAAAAAAACGCCTAGCACACAAGGAGTGGGAACAAGACAGTTATGAAGAGTGTTCCTAAGGAAAAATCAAACTGGATGCACTATTTCCTGAATAAGGGCTAAATCACAAGTCTAAATATGAAGATAATTAATTGGAACCAGCATAAAAAGCTAAGTACACCAAGGAAATATAGAAACATTTGGATAAACATACAGCATAATTGATCCACCAGTTAAAAAAAAATTAATGAGAAATGAAACAAGCATTAAATAATTCTGCATCTCTTGAATACCCACTATAGTCCCAGTAAGGCTTGGGAGAGGTTCGGCAGTTTCTTTACTAATGACCCAGCTAAAATGGTATATGACACAGAAAAATTGGGGAAGGAGAGAAAGAAGTGAACAGGAGAAAAATATACAGGGAGAGGGAGTTCGCTCAGTAAAAAGAGTGGCGGCCTTGGTAAGTAGGACCTGGTAAGTATTTCTTCTGTCCTTAATATTCCCTAAACTAGAGGAAGTAAAAGCAAAGGGAGTAATTTACAGCTAAGTCATGGCAGGGCAGCTTGGCCAAGTGGAATGCTCCTCCTGTACGATGTGGGAAGTCAGAGACACTTCCAGTGTCCAGGGCGACCATGTTTGCAGGCAGTGTCTCCAGTTGCAGCTACTCGAAATCCGTGTTTCGGAGCTGGAGCAGCGCCTGCAGTCACTGTGGAGCATTCGCAAGGATGAGATCTTCATGGGTAGCACATACAGTGAGGTAGTCACACCACAGGTAAAGAATGCACAGGCAGAAAGGCCACGGGTGACCGCCAGAGAGAGTAAAAGCACTAGGCAGGTAGTGCAAGAGTCCCCTGGGTCCATCTCCCTCTCCAACAGACTTTCCATTTTGGATACTGCTGGGGGAGATGGTTTCTCAGGGAATGCAGCAAGAGCCAAGTCTATGGCACCATGAGTGGCTCAGCTGCACAGTGAGGCGGAAAAAAAAGAGTGGGAGAGCATTAGTGATTTATCGTAAGGGGAACAGATAAACATTTCTGCAGCCACACATGCGACACCATGGTGGTATGTTGCCTTACTGGTGCCAGAGTTAAGGATGTCAATGAGTGGCTGCAGGACATTCTGAAGGGAGAGGGTGAACAGCCAGAGGTTATGGTCCATATAGGTACCAACGACATAGGTAAAAAGAGGGATGAGGTCCTGAAAGCAGAATATACGGAACTAGGAAATAAATTAAAAATCAGGACCTCAAAGATAGTAATCTCTGGATTACTCCCAGTGCCACATGCTAGTGAGATCAGGAATAGGAGAACAGATCAGATGAATGCCTGGCTGGAGAGATGGTGTAGGAGGGACAGATTTAGATTCCCGATGCACTGGGACCGATTCTGGGGAAGATGGGACGTGTACAAACTGGACGGTTGCACCCCAGCAGGACCGGGACCAATATCCTCGCAGGAGCCTTCGCTTGTACCATGGGGGAGGATTTAAACTAGATTAGGAGGGGCATGGGAACCCAAGCAGGCAGACACAAGAGAGGGAACCAAAGACAGAAAGACAGAAAAGTAGAAAGCAAGAGCGGAAGGCAGAGGAAACAAAGGCTAGCAGCAAATAGGGCCATAGTACAAGAAACGATGTGTAAAAATGTTAAAAAGGCAAGTCTAAAGGCACTGTACCTGAATGCACGGAGCATTCGCAATAAAGTAGACGAATTAACAGCACAAATAGATGCAAACGGGTAAGATTTGATTACGATTACAGAGACATGGCTGCAGGGTGACCAAGGCTGGGAACTGAATATCCAAGGGCACTCGATATTTAGGAAGGTCAGGCAAAAAGGAAAAGGAGGTAGCATGACCCTGTTAGTTAAGGATGAAATCAGTGCAATAGTGAGAGAGGATATTGGCTCAGAAAATCCAGATGTCGAATCAGTCTGGGTGGAGCTAAGAAGCAACAAAGGGCAGAAAACATTAGTGGGAGTTGTCTATAGGCCTCCAAACAGCAGTGATAAGGTAGGGGATGGCATTAAACAGGAAATTAGAGATGCATGTAACGAGGGTGCTACAGTCATCATGGGTGACTTTAATCTACATATAGACTGGGCAAACCAAAATAGCAATAACACTGTGGATGGATTCCTAGAGTGCATACAAGATTTTTTTTAGACCAGTATATCGAGGAACCAACGAGGGAACAGGCTAACCTAGATTTGGTATTGTGCAATGAGAAGGGTTCAAATAATAATCTTGTTGTGCGGGGTCCTTTAGGGAACTATGACTATAACATGATAGAATTCTTCCTGAGGGTAGAAAGTGAAGTAGTCCGATCTGAAACTAGGGTCCTAAATCTTAAGAAAGGAAATTACGAAGGTATGAGGCATGAGTTGGCTAAAATAGATTGGGGAACTTCATTAAATGGCATGATGGTGGATAGAATGGCTAATATATAAGGAATGAATGTATGCATTGCAACAGTTATATATTCCTTTCTGGTGCAAAAACACAACAGGAAAAGCAGCCCAACCACGGCTAACAAAAGAAATTAAGGATAATATTAGATCCAAAGATGAGTCATATAAAGTTGCCAGAAAAAATAGCAACCTTGAGAATTGGGAGCAGTTTAGAATTCAGCAAAGGAGGAACAAGAGATTGATTAACAGGGGAAAAATAGAGTATGAGAGCAAACTTGCAAGGAATATAAAAGAATGTAAAAAACTTTTATAAGTTTGTAAAAGGAAAAAGATTAGTGAAGACAAATGTAGGTCCCTTACAGTCTGAAAGAGGAGAATGTATAATAGAAAATAAGGAAATGGCAGGACAATGAAACAACTACTTCAGTTCTCTAAGACCATAAGTCATAGGAGCAGAAGTAGGCTTTTCGGCCCATCGAGTCTGCTCCGCCATTCAATGAGATCATGGCTGATCCAATGATCCTCAACTCCACTTTCCTGCCTTTTTCCCATAACCCTCGATTCCCTTACTGATTACAAAGCTGTCTATACCAGCCTTGAATATACTTAAAGACCCAGCCTCTATTGCTCTCTGTGGTAAAGAATTCCACAGATTCACTACCCTCAGAGAGAAGAAATTCCTCCTCATCTGTCTTAAATGGGCGACCCCTTACTCTGACAATGTGCCCTCTGGTCCAAACTCTCCCATAAGGGGAAACAACCTCTCGGCACTTACCCTGTCGAGCCGCCTAAGAATCTTATATGTTTCAATAAGGTCGCCTCTCATTATTCTAAACTCCGATGAGTACAGGCCCAACCTACTCAACCTCTCCACATAAGAAAATCCCTCCATACCCAGGATCAACCTAGTGAACCTTCTCTGGACTGCCTCCAATGCCAGTATATCTTTCCTTAGATAAGGGGACCAAAACTGTTCACAGTATTTTAGGTGTGGTCTAACTAGTGCCTTGTAAAGCTTTAGCAAGACTTCCCTATTTTTATACTCCAGTCCTTTTGAAATAAAGGCCAACATTCCATTTGCCTTTCTGATTACTTGCTTAACTTGCCTGCTAGCTTTTTGTGATTCATGCACGAAGGCCCCCAAATCCCTCTGTGCTGCAGCTTTTTAAAAAAATTTTTTTTTTTTTTTTTTTTGCAAAAATATACTTTATTCATAAAATATCTTCAACAACATTCCAAACCATTTCAAAATCACCATCACAAAAGTACAATCAGGTTCAACTTTTACAACATGTATCACGAAATGCATCAATGCAATAAATGAATATTACAATCATTTGCCTTTCCCCATTTAAATAATATTCAGCTCCTCTATTCTTCCTGCCAAAGTGCATAACCTCCCATTTTCCCACATTATATTCAATCTGCCAAGTTTTTGCCCACTCACTTAACCTGTCTATATTCCTCTGACTCTGTGTCATCCTCACCTCTTGACTTCCCACCTATTTTTGTGTCATTCGCAAACATGGCGATAGTACATTCACTTCCCTCATCCAAGTCATTAACATATATTGTAAATAATTGTGGCCCCTGCACTGATCCCTGTGGCACTCCACTAGTTACAGGTTGCCATCCTGAAAATGTCCCCCTTACGCCAACTCTCTGTCTTCTATTAGTTTGCCAATCCTCTATCCATGCTAATATACTACCCCCAACACCAAGGGCTCTTATCTTAATAAGTAGCCTTATGTGTGGTACCTTTTGGAAATCCGAACATATTACATCTACTGGTTCCCCTTTATCTATCCTGCTTGTTACCTCCTCAAAGAATTCTAATAAATTTGTCAGGCATGATTTCCCCTTCATGAAGCCATGCTGACTCTGCTTGATTATATTATGCATTTCTAAATGCTCTTCTATTACATCCTTTATAATACTCTAATATTTTCCCAATGACTGATGTTAAACTAACTGGACTATAGTTACCTGTTTTTTGTCTCTCTCCCTTTTTAAATAAGGGTTTAACTTCCCAGAAATACTAGTGGTAGAATCTTACCTATGGCGGGCGGGCTGGGCGCAGAGCCGATCAGCGCCCACGATCGGCTGTGCACCATTTTATGCAGGCAGACCAATTAAGGCCCGCTCAATGTAATGCACGGCCGGTAGTGCTCAGCGCTACCTGTGCGGGCGGGGGGAGAATGGGAGAATCGGGGCCTGTGCTCTTTTGCGCATGTGCGTGAAAGAGCGCAGCAATCTCCCTGAGGCAGCTCCATATTTAAATAAATAAAGTAAAAATTTATTTAGACATGTCCCCTCATGCAACAGTGTCACATGAGCTGGGACATGTTGGTGAAGTTAAGAAAATTAATTTTTTAATACAAGCTTCAGGAAACCTCATCCCGCCGTGGATGAGGTTTCCTGAAAAACGCGAAGGCCGCTTGGGCTTTTCGCCTGCCCACCAACCTTAAGGTTGGACGGGCAGCGTTGTCAACAACTTTAATTGCTTTTTTGATGGCCTTAATAAGCCGTTGACAGTTTGGTGAGTGCACAGCCGCCTCTGGCGTGCGCCAGCCAAACGAAATATCGAAATAGTGCGCGATGACATCAGGATGCATGCCTGACGTCATCGTGCGTCATTTTACGCGTCGGCATGTCGGGCCCGCCCCACACGCCGATGGCAATATTCTGCCCTAGGGAACCAAGGGGGTAGTGAGAAAGAGGAATTGAACGAAATTAGTATTACCTAAAACAATAGTGCTGGAGAAATTAATGGAACTGATAAATCCCCAGGGCTTGATAAGCCACGTTCTAGGGTACTAAAGGAGGTGGCCCTGGAAATAGTTGATGCGTTGGTTGTTACCTTCCAAACTTCTATAGACTCTGGAACAGATTGGCATGTTGGTGGGTGGCAAATGTAACTGCACTATTTAAAAAAGGAGGGAGGGAGGAAACAGCGAATTCCAGATCAGTTAGCCTAACCTCAGTAGTAGGGAAAATGTTGGAGTCGATTATAAAGGATGTGATAACAGGACACTTAGAAAATATCAACGGGATTAGACAAAGTCAACAGGGATTTATGGAAGGGAAATCATGTTTGACAAAGCTACTGGAGTTCTTTGAGGATGTAACTAGCAAAATAGTCAAGGACAACCAGTGGATGTGGTGTATTTGGGTTTTCAGAAAGCTTTTGATAAAGTCCCACATAAGAGGTTAGTGTGCAAAATTAAAGCACATGGGATTGGGGGTAATAAATTTTCATGGACCGAGAACTGGTTAGGAGACAGGAAACAGAGTAGGAATAAATGTTTCTTTTTTCGGAGCGGCAGGCAGTTACTAGTGGGGCACTGCAGGGCTCAGTGCTTGAGCCCCAACTATTCACAATATATATCAATGATTTGGATGAGGGAACCAAATGTAACGTTTCCAAGTTTGCGGACGGCATGAAACTTGGTAGGAATGTGAATGATAAGGAGGATATTAAGAGGCTTCAAGGCAATTTAGGCAGGTTGAGTGATACATGGCAGTTGCAGTATAATGTGGATAAGTGTGAAGTTATCCACTTTGGTAGGAAAAACAGAATGGCAAAGTATTATTTAAATGGTGATAGATTGGGAAATGTTGATGTACAAAGGGACCTGCGTGTCCTTCTACACCAATCACGGAAAGCAAGCATGCAGGTGCAGCAAGAGGTTGAGAAGGCAAATTGTATTGTTGGCCCTCATTGCTAGAGGACTTGAGTACAGGATGTCTTACTGTACAGGGTCTTGGTGAGACCACACCTGGAGTATTGTGTGCAGTTTTGGTCTCCTTACCTAAGAAAGGAGTGCAGCGAAGGTTCTCCAGATTGATTCCTGGGATGGCAGGATTGTTGTATGAGGAGAGATTAGGCCAACTGGGCCTGTATTCACTGGAGCTTAGAAGAATAAGAGTAGATCTCATTGAAACGTATAAAATACTGATAGGGCTGGGCAGACTGGATGCAGGGATGATATTTCCTCTGTTTGGGGGGGGGGGGTCTGGAACAAGGGGTCACAGTCTCGGGATATGAGGTAGACCATTTCGGACTGAGATGAGGAGAAACTTCTTCACTCAGAATGTGGTGAGCCTATGGAATTCTCTACATCAGAAGGCTGTGGAGGCCAAATCACTGAATATATTTAAGAAGAAAATAGATAGGTTTCTGGACTCTAAAGGCATCAAGGGGAACGGGGAGAGCACAGGAGTACTGCATTGAGAAAGTGGATCAGCCACGATCATACTGAATGGCGGAACAGGCTCGAAGGGCCGAATGACCTACTCCTGCTCCTATTTTCTATGTTTCTAAACAAAAGCTTGGCTGTTAACTGTTCCCTAGTGCATTTTCCATGGCCTCTACCAATCAGTACTTTCCTCTCATCCAGTGTAAGTTGTTGTTCCCTTTACAATTGATATTCTTGCATGTCTGTCTCGATGAGTGCAAGACAAAACACTTCGACAGCATGTCTCTTTTTTCAGCAATACTCAAATTCTGTACTTCCAAGTTAACAATATTAGAAATGCAAGTCCCTTTAAGAGTAAACCAGGGCAAGCTTCAGAGTGAATTGAGAGCAGGTGATGCGCATTGAAGCCTGTACTTAAGAGCTGGATTTTTCACTAGTAGTGGAGTTAGCTTCTGGATAAGGAGTGGATCCTGATATTTGTACTGAACTATAGTTTAACAAAAAATAGTTGTGGCTCGCAGAATGTGTTCTGCTGCCTAATTTGGTAAATGGATAACCACCTATTAAA
The DNA here is from genome assembly GCF_964194155.1 of Cetorhinus maximus. NCBI lineage: Eukaryota > Metazoa > Chordata > Chondrichthyes > Lamniformes > Cetorhinidae > Cetorhinus > Cetorhinus maximus. The sequence continues at coordinate 90,310,408 of NC_135885.1, forward strand.
CACAAATGACTATTTGGAAAACAGTATATTCTGGAACATTCATACCGTGTAAGCTATTAAAAACCGAATACATTCCATAATGTTAAGACATCTGAAATGATTTGAAAGGCTAACATTATTTCTTCAAAACAGGTTTATTATGAAAAATGACTTTTTCAATAACTTGAATTTTAAATAGAGGGAAAATGGTAAGAAATAGCAAAACAAAAACAGAAATACCTGGAAAAACTCAGCAGGTCTGGCAGCATCGGCGGAGAAGAACAAAGTTGACGTTTCGAGTCCTCATGACCCTTCAACAGAACTAAGTAAAAATAGGAAAGGGGTGAAATATAAGCTGGTTTAAGGTGGTGGTGGTGGTGGGGGGGGGGGGGGGAGAGAGAGAGAGAGAGAGAGAGAGAGGGAAGGGGGGCTCTCCCCCCCACCTTAAACCAGCTTATATTTCACCCCTTTGCTATTTTTACTTAGTTCTGTTGAAGGGTCATGAGGACTCGAAACGTCAACTTTGTTCTTCTCCGCCGATGCTGCCAGACCTGCTGAGTTTTTCCAGGTATTTCTGTTTTTGTTTTGGATTTCCAGCATCCGCAATTTTTTGTTTTTATCTCTGTAAGAAATAGCAAACTTTCTCTTGACATTAAAATTTGAAGAGTTAAACTCCCAATCAACTTCACTGGCCTACACACATCTTGGAATGAACTAGTACGTACTTGACCATCCATTGTATCTTCAGGTCTCTTAGAGCATCAGCGAACTCATCTTTCATATCCTTCTCTTTATCCACATCTTTCTCTTTCTCTTTATTTCCATTCTTCTGCTTGTTTGGAGATGGTATAAGATGATATTGCACCGACACCATGTCCTGTTATGGAACAAACAGAAATAAAAATTAACAAAAATCTGGATTTTATAACTTCATTAATTTGCAGAAACAATAGGGAATATTCATTCCCAGCATTCACATTTCTTGGCTTAATAACAATTGCAAGACCACTGTAGGGTTTTTAAAACCATATTTTAAAAAAAATTTAACTATTTTATTTGATCCAATCACAGAGCTTGCGATTTGAATTTGAATCTCCAGTACTTTTGCTCCCAGCTTATTTGCTGATGACTGCCTCCAAAGATATGAGGTAGGTACTTCTTAAGTGAAATCAAGGTCATTAAATATTGTAGTGCAAAGAAGAACACAAAGAAGCTAAAATCACTAGAAGCTAAAAGGTAGGGTTCGAGAAAAAAAATCATGACTGGAGCAACAATTCTTTTGCTGTTTGCCTTACACCTCTATAGGTTTGGCAATCCCTTTGCCTGATTCTGCCTCAAATTTAAAATTCTCACTCTTGTGCTTAAATTCCTCAATGGCCTTGCTCTTCCTAATTACCTTCAGCTCTACAACACTTCCTAAACCCTCCATTCCTGAGACTCTGGCCTCTTGTATATTCCCCTCTCTTCTCTCCACCACCGTAGTTTGTTTATCAACCTAACCACCGCTCTTTGGAATTCCCTGCTTAAATCTTTCCACCAGTCTCTTTCTTCAAGCCCATGCTTAAAATCTTCATCCATTGGTTAAGCTTTTGGTCACCTCTCCATGATCTACATCTTGGCTTGGCAACTGTGAAGCTCCTAGGATGTTTTTCCATGTTAAAGGCATTATATAACTGAATATTATTGTTCTTGATTGCATTTTTATGATTGGGACTCTAATTATTGCCTCCACCACACTTTCTCACTACCTGTTTCTACTTCTTGTTCTTTTCTCTTTATTCTCTCTCTGCTGTGTCTTCCAGCCTGTACTTGGGAGTCAATAGGATAGATTTTAAATCAAATGAGCTTTGAGGTTTTAACTCGGGGAGAGAATTATGCAGAAGAGCAAGAAGAGGAATTGAGAAAAGAGGAGAGGGAGAAGAGGGACAGAGGAGGAATTGCATTATAACAGTGACTCCATATCAAAAGTACTTCATTGGCTGTGAAACATTTTGGGATGTCCTAATGTTGTGAAAGGCACTATATAAATGCAAGTTCTTTCCTTTAGCATGGATTTGTAAAGGGTAAGTCACGCATGACAAATCTAATTGAATTTATTGAAATGGTGACTGCAGTAGTGGACAGGGGAATACACATGGACTTCCATAAGATAAAGTCCTTCATGACAAACTATTAGCTAAAGCTGAAGCTCATGGAACTGAAGGCAAACTTTTGGGCTGGATAGAAGGTTTGCTGAGAGGCAGGGGACACATAGTCAGGATAATGGGAAAGTATTCCTAGCGGCAGGATGTGGCTAGTGGCATCCCACAGGAATGTGTGTTGGGGCCTTAACTAATCTCTGTATTTATTAAGGGATTGATATGATGGTGTAGGGAACCATATATCCAATGACAGAAAGATAGGCGGCATTGTAAGCAGTGCAGATAGATGCATAAAATTACAAAGATATAATAATAGGTTAATTGAGCAGGTAAAATGGTGGCAAATTGATTTCGATGTAGACAAATGTGAGGTCATCCATTTGGGACCTAAAAAGGATAAACCAAGATACTTTGTAAATGGTGAAAAGCTAGAAGTCCAAAAAGGCTTAGGGATCCATGTACATGGATCATTAAAATGTCATGGACGAATACAAAAAAAATCCAAAAGGCTAATGGAACGGTGGCCTATACATCTAGATAACAAGAATATAAGAGGCTAGAAGTCATGCTGCAGCTTTACAAAGCCTCAGCTAGGCCACACCTGGAGTACTGTGTTCAGTTCTGGGCATCACACCTTAGGGAGAATATATTGGTTTGGAGGGAGTTCAGCATAGATTTACTCGAATGATGCCTGGATATCAAGAGTTAAAGTACGAGGACAGGTTACAGAAACTGGGGTTGCATTTCTTATAATTTAGACAAATAAGAGATGAGATTGGATGAAAGTTTTCAAGCTAATAAAAGGAACTGATAAAGTAGATAGAAAGAAACTATTCCCATTTTGGGTAATCTTGGACTAGCGGACATAGGCTAAAAATTAGACCCGGGCCTTTCAGAAGTAAAATTAGGAAACATTTCTGCATGCAAAAAGTGGTAGAAGTTTGGATTTATCCTCCACAATTGATGCTGGTTTCATTGTTAATTTTAAACCTGAGATTGACAGATCTCTGTTAGCCAATGGCACTAAAGGTGCATATACGAAGTTAGGTCACAGATTAGTTATTTTCTCACTGAACAGCAGAACAGACTTGAGAGGCTAAATGACCTACTCCTATTTCTATGTTTATTGGTTCGGGGCTTTCCTTCTCATTGGAAAAGGGGATCGTTGTTTGGGTAGGGGTTGGAAAATTTCCCCAATGGAAATGCTGAAAAATCTCAGCATGGTGGCTAGCCATTTTCTGAAAGGGTAAATTAACTTTCCTCAAGTGGTGAGTTTTGTAGTAGGAATATACTAATTCATTTTATGAAGACCAATCAGCAAAGGAAAAAATTGCAGAAATAAACTCTCATCAGGGAGTTTTAAATGTGGGGCAAGTATTGACAGCTATATGCTTCTGATTTCCACATGGGCGCCACATATTTCAATTGTGAGGGTGAAATGGGGGCAAATCATCCTGTCTAATAAATTTACAGATAGCAATTGTCAGTCTTAAAGAGCTCTTATAAGCAGGCTGGTCTGGTCAACTAGTCATGCCTTTGCTTTTAGCTAATGCTCATAACATGTACCAGTTCTTAACATCTTGAGAGTGTAGAGATATCACTCCAACCTATCAAGTGGCACTATGGGATACCCCAGCTAATGGATCACATAATGTAATACTCAGTAATCTCTGCCATTTTTAACATACAACAAACAAGTTTTACAATCCTGATAGGTCTTTGAATTATCAGCATTATTGAATTATTTAGTATTGCTGAAAAATGAGACATGCTGTCATGGCATTTCATCTTGCACTCATCAGGACTGTTTCGCAAGAATACCAAATCACAAAACAAAAACAATTTATACTGCATGACAAGAGGGTGCTGATTGGTTGGCAAGTGGACTCTGATTGGTAGAGGCTCTGTCATGGAGAATGCACCAGGGAACATTTAACTGCCAAGCTTTTGTTTAAATTCAAAACAGGGAGGTCGACTTTGATTGGTTAAGGCACTGCCATGGAGAATGAACCAGAGAATGGCTGTCCCCCAAGTTTTTGTTTAGTTGAAAAAGACGCAATGCATGGACATGTTTTTTCTAGTTGCAAAGGGCAAGGCCCTGTGTGTGAATATATGTAGCTTCTAGCCCAACTGTTAATCTTAAATTGGTTATTGGCATCATTCTTAGCACAATCAGGATTGTTTAATAAATATTAGACAATGCTTGTCAGTGCAGAGATTTGGTATTCTTGCAAATTTGTCCTGATAAGCGCAAGATGAAAAGCTTCAACAGCATGTCTTTTTTTTCAGCAATACTCAAGTTCTGTACTATCAAGCGACTATGGGCTATATTTACTCATTTAGTTATTGTCTACGCGGTTACTATTCTTGGGGTTCCCCAGTTGTGATCCTATTTTGTTACCCATAAGCAATTCTACACAATTCCCATTTGGTTTTATATTGGTGATATTTAAAGCTCTGATTCAAAATATTAAAAATAGAGTTTAAAAATTAGGAGGCAGATAGTGAGGAGGCAAACTGAAAATAAAGAGGTAATGAAGACCAGTAGCAGCTTTGAGAACTATTTTTAATTTAATTTAAATTCATGTTCCAAATTCTGTTCAATTAAATAAAAACTCATTTATTTAGGCAGTCAGTTTGGTCACTATTGGCTGTGATGTATTCACTTATCATTTACATAACTGTAGCTAAGTTGCACTTTATACTTAAAGTTGAGAGATCAAATAATACTGTGTAAGCACAGCATGACACATACAATGATTGTTTTTAGGAAACATGTAAACTCAAGTAGCCACAAATCGGCAGGTTTGTGACCAACTACAAAATTCTAAATATTTTCAAAAAAACAAAAAATACACAATATAAATGTTTACAATTATCTGGGTTCACACCTACTGAAGATACTGACTGTTCTTTATACACCACTAGGTAACCTTTAAGGACTACTGCTGCATTTCTTTGTCATAGTGACATCACTATGGTTTATGAAAATTAAAAAAACTTTTTGAAATGAAGTACAGCTTTGTAACTATTCCCAATTACTCTACAAATCAATTTGACAGCTTATGATCCAATAGAATGATCTTCAAAGTTTTATGCAGCATGCTCTTATGTTCTAAAATGCACTGCCTAAAAAGGTGGTGGAACCAGATCAATAGTAACATTCCAAAGAAAATTGGATAAATAATTAAAGGGAATAATATTACAAGCCTATGGAGAAGATTTTGAGGTAGGGGTGGGATTAATTTAATTCAACATCTATAACAAAGACTGGCACAGGGCACAATGGGTTAAATGGCCTCCTGTGTTGTATCATTTTATGTTTCTCTGATACCCCATTTTAAAACTTATAGTATGGAAGGAGTCCATTTGGCCCATTGTGTCCCTGCTGGTCAACAAGTAGCCATCCAGCCTAATCCCACTTTCCGGCTCTTAAATCACAATCAATTGGATAATTTCAAATAGGCCAGAAATAACTTTCACAAGTTACTAAACTGGACAAAAATAATTTCAGAAAGATCAATAACCAAAATCCTATAGTTTTGAAAGTTTTCTAGATTGTAGAAGGAAATTGCTGTACCCAGTTCTTATGACTCTGAATCACCACTAGTATCTAAACTGGAAACTCAAAATCCTGAAACTCTCTCTTTAACAGCACCACGGGTGTACCTGTACCACGTGGACTGTAGCGGTTCAAGAAGGCAGCTCACCACCACCTTCTTAGGGGCAACTAGGGATGGGCAATAAATGCTGGCCCAGCCAGCGAAGCCCACATCCCATGAATGAATTAAAAAAAACTATCAATCATGTCCATTCTATAACAATGCTAATCAAGTCAGTAATAAGAAGAAATGGAATGATTTTGCTGGTAGCTCCACATTCCCTGCAACAATCTACAAGGTGCACTGCCAAGGCTTCTTTGATAGTACTTTGACCAGCTAGAAGAACAAGGGCAGCAGGCATGTGGGAATACCACTAATTGCAAAGCACCCCAACTTGGAAATATATCAACGTTCCTCCATCGTTGCTGGGTCAAGTGAGAAAATATTTTGGGGACTAAGATTTGGTGGTTGGCTGGGAAACTGGGAAATAGGATAGAGGCAGTCTGCATTCCCTAATGGGGAACATTAAAAATGATTCATCTTTAAAATAGCATCATCAAACTGAAATCTGCTACAATTAGAATAAGTTATTTAATAAGATGCTTTCCTCATGAGATGAACAACACAGAATTTGGTTAAAAGTATACGTAAATTGTATTCACTTTGGGGGAAAAAAATTGAAGTATTGCTATTATTATATGCAAAGACGTGAGTGCTAATTCTTAGCACATCAGCCTCTTCTACCAACAAGATTGGTGAGCACTACCTAGTTAATCCATCAGTTGCCAACTTCACCATCACTGAACCATAACTCCAGTTAAAGGACATGCAGAAAATGTTATATTTTCATTTAATGGAATACCACAGTCAATACAACCACAGAGGTGAATGTCGAGGCAGGACACGTTCGATCTCCAACAATTTCGTTGACATCTCTACTGAGGAAAGTAGTTTGTTTCTACCAAAAAAATAGCTGAGTGCTACTATAGCACTGTAAACACAGTGAACTGAACAGCAGCACTTCCAAAAAGAACATTCCCTCATAGAGTATAAAAATAGGGAAGTATTGTTGCAACTGTACAAGGCATTGGTGAGACCACACCTAGAGTATTGTGCACAGTTTTGGTCCCCTTACTTGAGGAAGGATGTAGTTGCACTGGAGGCGGTTCTGAGGAGGTTCATTAGATTGACTCCAGAGATGTGGGGCTTGTCTTATGAGGAGAGATTGAGCAGGTTAGGCCTATACTCGCTAGAGTTTAGAAGGATGAGAGGAGATCTAATTGAGGTATATAAGATGCTAAAGGGGATAGACAAAGTAGACGTGGAGCGGATGTTTCCTCTTCTGGGGCATTCTAGAACGAGAGGCCATAGTTTTAGGCTAAGGGGTGGTAGATTTAAATCAGAGATGAGGAGGAATTACTTTTCTCAAAGGGTCGTGAATCTGTGGAATTCACTATCTCAGAGTGCAGTGGATGCCGGGGTGCTGAATAAATTTAAGGAGGAGATAGACAGATTTTTAATTAGTAATGGGTAGAAAGGTTATGGGGACAGGGCGGGAAATTGGAGTTGAGGCCGAAATGAGATCAGCCATGATTGTAATGAATGGCGGGGCAGGCTCGAGGGGCTGAATTGCCTACTCCTGCTCCTAGTTCTTATGTACCCAAGTACATTCAGACATCATCTTGCTTTTAATAGGGAGTGTTTTGGCTTCTGTTGGCAAGTTAACAGGGGCCACACTGTTTACACTTTTACCAGCATAATTTAATTTGAGGAGTGTTACAAATGAAAGAATGGCTCTGGTCTATATATCTCTGGAAAAGTATTTTAGAATTTTGAATAAAATTTTGCAGAAATTTGTTACAGATATACAACAAAATAAATACATGTTGTTTATACAGTGATGTGGACTGAGTAATGGATACCTGCGTAGATGTAAACTTCGTGCATGCTAACTACTCAAATGTTGCAAGTACACATATGCAAATTTCATGTATTCTAGTTAGTGCAAAATCTGGTTAGAGACTTTTCCAGTCTGGTCAAAATACGATGACGCCAGGCCAGAGCCAAAGTTACAGTTCCAACTTTAACATTGCTTCTGGCTACTGTTCTTATTTGAAAATGCTTCCTGTAGGGTATTTTGCTATCAATTTTACCAGCATGCTTTAGCTTGGTTACAGTCCAGTCTGCAAACTGCAGTAAAAATGCTCAGGTCCATATTCACACCTGTGAATTCCAAGATGGTACTTTCAGATTACCGGTTGCTAATGGAAAATGCTGAGCAAAGATAGTATGCTTGAGTTGGATGGGGGGATGGTATCAGAATGGGGGGAGTGAAAAGAAAACAGGAAACAAGGAGGGGTTTAAAAAAAAGATAAAACCAAGCCAAAAACAAAAAAGAGCGGCACGGCACTACCTGCACCTCCTAGCAGTAGTTACAGAGCAGCAATAGAAGAGGCTTGGAGAGCAGGTCGCTTTCCCACCTTCTCAGCTGGGCAATTATACATGCATGGGGGACCTAAAATAGGGGTAAAAATAACTTTTAAAATGGGGATAAAAATGAATCTAAGTAAAATTATTTAGCACTGTGTTGTCACATAAACATAAACATGAACATAAAGAGGAAGAGAAGAGAGAGATAATCAGGTGTATCTCATGCAACTAGAAATTTGTCAGCTGGAAACAAACTTTATTTTTTTAATAAAGTAAAAGCGTTCCAGGCACATAGAAATTACAAGAACAGGACTTTCTGCCCAACTAGATTGTGATGGTGTTTATCTGCCACACAAGCAGTAGTCTTTGCCCCATGTACCTCTAATCATTCATTTGTTCACTTATCTATCCACTTCTTAAATGCTAATAGGGTTTTTTGGCTTCAATCAGTAACCCTGGTGGTACATTCCACAGCCTCATAATCTTTTGTGCAAAATGTTTTGTCTGCTCTTCTGATACCCTCTGTCACTTTAACAGTTTCCAATTTCCTGGTCCTGTCTAATCTTCACTATGGATGTTTAATCCCTCTGTACCTCCATCGCCCACCAGGATAGTCTGAGGGCACTCCCACTTTTCCTTGAATGGAGGCTCAGTTTCCATCCGCCATCCTTCTTTGCCTGGCTGAACTTGTTTGCACATTTCACAAATTCTCCTTCAACTCTACTCACTGCCTCCAAATAAAAAAGTGTTGCTATGGGTACCCACATGGGTCTTAGATCTGCTGCCTTTTCGTGGGATATGTGAAACATTCCTTGTTCCAGTCCTACTCGCCTCCCTCACCTTTCTTCCCAGTACGTTGATGACTATGCTGGTGCATTTCCTGCTCTTGCCCAGAATTGGAAAATTTCATCAACTTTGCTTCTAATTTCCACCCTTCTCTCATCTTCAAATGGTTCATTACTGACTCTTCCCTTCGTCGACCTCTCTGGCTTTGTTTCTGGGGAAAGGCTATCAACAAATATTTAATGTATGCCCACTAGGTTCCAGCTACTTCGACTACACTTCCTCATACCTTTCTTCCTGTACAGACTCCATTCTGTTCTCTCAGTCTCTCTCTGTCCACATTGCATCTGTTCCGATGATGCAACCTTCAACAGAGGATCCTCTACCCACCACTCCCCCGAACCCAACCCTGCAACTGTGGTTGGCAGGACCTCGAATGAGTCCATCACATTTCCTGTACTTCTGCTCTCATCCATTTCCCTCCTTGCTGGAACCACAATAACAATAAAACAACGTGGGATCTGCTTTTAGTTGAACAAAGCCTATTTCCAGCAAAAGAGGTCTTACTTTAAAAAAAAATTAATTTATGGGATGTGGGCGTCACTGGCTAGACCAGCATTTATTTCCTATCCTTAATTGCCCTGAGAAAGTGGTGGCGAGCTGTTTTCTTGAACTGGTACAGTCCCTGTGTTGTAGGCACACCAAAAGTGCTGTTAGGAAGGGAGTTCCTGGATTTTGACACAGAGACAGTGAAGGAACAGCGATATATTTCCAAGTCAGGATGTTGAGTGGCTTGGAAGGGAATTTCCAGGTGATGGTGTTCCCATATATCTGCTGCTCTTCTCCTTTTAGATGGTAGCGGTCGTGGGTTTGGAAGGTTATGCCTAAGGAGCCTCGGTGCATTCTTGTAGTGCATCTTGTAGATGGTACAGGCTGCTGCCACTGCTCGTCGGTGATGGAGGGAGTGGATGTTTGTGGAAGGGTGCCAATCAAGTGGGCTGCTTTGCCCTGGATGGTGACAAGCTTCTTGTTGGAGCTGCACTCATCCAAGCAAGTGGAGAGTATTCCATCACACTCCTGATTTGTGCTTTGTAGATGGTTGACAGGTTTTGGGGAGTCATGAAGTGAGTTTCTCGTCACAGGATTTCTAGCCTCTGACCTGCTCTTGTAGCCACAGTATTTATATGACCAGTTCAGTTCAGTTTCTGGTCAATGGTATCCCCCCAGGATGTTGATAGTGGGGAATTCAGAGCTGAACGTCAGGGGGCGATGGTTAGATTCTCTCTTGTTGGAGATGGTAATTGCCTGGCACTTGTGTGGCACGAATGGTACTTGCCACTGGTCAGCTCAAGCCTGGATATTGTCCAGATCTTGCTGCATTTGGACATGGACTGCTTCAGTATCTGAGGAGTTGCGAATGTGCAATCAGCAGCGAACATCCCCATTTCCGACCTTATGATGGAAGGAAGGTCATTGATGAAGCAGCTGAAGATGGTTGGGCCTAGGACACTAACCTGAAGAAGTCCTGCTGTGATGTCCTGGAACTGAGATGATTATAACCTCCAACAACCACAACCATCTTCCTTTGTGCTAGGTATGACTCCAACCAGCAGAGAGTTTTCCCCCCCCGATTCCCATTGACACCAGTTTTGCGAGGGCTCCTTGATGCCACACTCAGTCATATGCTGCCTTGATGTCAAGGGCAGTCACTCTCACTTCACCTCTGGAGTTCAGCTCTTTTGCCCATGGTTGAACCAAGGCTGTAATGAGGTCAGAAGCTGAGTGACCCTGGTGGAACCCAAACTGAGCATCAGTGCTATCAAGCAGCAATTGCTAAGCAATTGCTGCTTGATAGCACTGTTGATGACCCCTTCCATCACTTGATTGATGATGGGGTGGTAATTGGCAGGTTGGATTTGTCCTGCTTTTTGTGTACAGGACACACCTGGGCAATTTTCCACATTGCTGGGTAGATGCCAGTGCTGTAGCTGTGCTGGAACAGCTTGGCTAGGGGCACGGCAAGTTCTGAAGCACAAGTCTTCAGTACTATTGTCGGAATATTGTCAGGGCCCATAGCCTTTGCAGTATCCAGTGCAGTCAGCCGTTTCTTGATATCACGTGGAGTAGAATGAATTGGCTGAACACTGGCATCATTTTTAGGTATGCCTGGTGCTGCTCCTGGCATGCCCTCCTGCACTCTTCATTGAACCAGGGTTGATCCCTGGCTTGGCGATAATGGTGGAATGGGGGATATGCCAGACCATTAGGTTGCAGATTGTAGTTGAGTACAATTCTGCTGCTGCTGATGGTTCACAGCGCCTCATGGATGCCCAGTCTTGAGTTGCTAGATCTGTTTGAAATTAAGTCCCTCCCGACTATACATCATTGTGCCGCCACCTCTGCTAGGTCTGTCCTGCCAATGGGACAGGACGTACCCAGGGATGGTGATGGTGGTGCCTGGGACTTGATCTGTAAGTATGATTCTGTGAGTATGACCATGTTGCTTGACTAGTTTGTGAGACAGCTCTCCCAATTTTGGCACAAGCCCCCAGATGTTAGTAAGGAGGACTTCGCAGAGTCAACAGGGCTGCGCTTGCTGTTGTCATTTCCGGTGCCTAGGCCGATGACGGGTGGTTTGTCCGGTTTCATTCCTTTTTATTGACTTTTTAGTGGTTTGATACAACTGAGTGGCTTGCTAGGCCATTTCAGAGGGCATTTAAGAGTCAATCACATTGCTGTGGGTCTGGAGTCACATGTAGGCCACACCACGTGAGGACAGCAGATTTCCTTCCCTAAAGGACATTAGTGAACCAGATGGGTTTTTATGACAATGGACAATAGTTTCATGGTCATCATTAGACTTTCAATTCCAGATTTTTAACCTCATTTTAGTCTTAGAGGTCCAATTTGCAAAGACTTTTTCAGTACAAATCCACCAATGCGACAAAGATGGCTGGTCTATTCCTCAGAATTCTCTCCAACTCTCTGACTCCCTTTGTCTTGCCTCTCATTCATTTATCTTCAAGTATATTAGCAACCACCAAAACTTTACGATCATGAGGACTTCTACTCCTGGTTCTTACGCAACTGTTCTGTGATCCTTATGTCATTGTCTTATCCATTCAAACTATGGCCTTTATTTCCACTTTTAAGTCTGTTGGGTTTATTATGGTGAGATCTCTCTCTTTCACTATAAGACACACTTTCTGCAGTTTGTGGTTGTTTTCTAATCTAAGTCACTTCCAGACTCACGATTACTACTTGCACTGTACTTTCTCACTTTCCACTCTTTTACCCCATTCTGTCAGTTCATGGAATCACTTCTTAAACTGTCATCCTGAATATTCAACCAAAATTTAAATTTACTAGTAGCTTTTCTTGCACCTCTCACAATTGTCACAGCTCTCCATTCATTGGACTCCTCTGGAACATGTCACCAGTGTACTCACTGTGGGTAATTGTTCTGTTGATATGATGGCTCTATTGTGTGTAATGGTCACTCAGATAACCACTATCAAGCCCTTGATCTACTCCATTCTGTTCCTTAGGACTCTCATCACAAAAAACATGAATCTTTGAGGTACAAAGTGCCTCGTTCATGCTATCAGCTGAACAGAGACCAATATTTTATAATTAATTCCAGTTAATCTTGAGGGATGAACCTTAACAGTTTGATTGCCAAGTTTGAGAAGTACTGTCTTACTATCATGATCTATTACACTACCTGGGCCTTCCCATACCTTACAATGCTCTCTTTTATAGTATACCAAATCTTCTGAATTGAGTGCTATCTCAGAAGGTCTAACACGATGCCTCAGTGCTCTACAAATGTTCTTTGTTGTGTCCCATGAGAAATGTGTCTTCGATGGAATGATCCTAACTTCCTACTCCTCGCATATTTCCCATATGTGAATGATATTTTTGCTATATTTAAATCCGCAGCTGTATGTAATAATTTCCTTACATGTCTTAATGGGCTCCATCCTGCGCTCAAATTCACCTTTGAAATGGAGCAGTCAAATGAACTCCCCTTCTTTGATGTACTAGTTGAGAAATTTGCCAGGGAGTTCTCTACCATGGTCTGCTGCAAGCTTACTTTCACTGATCAATATATGTGTTGAGATTCTTACAGTTCCACACACTGAGAGATTGGTGTTATCAGAAACGTCGTAAACAGGATCCATTTACTCACCAAGCAAGCTTGATGCAAAATTGGGTGGGATAATGACTACCTTGATCAAATAATTTCACGCTGTATATCATGCAAATTCATGGACGGGCATAAAGCCGTCACTTTCAGTCCTGAAAAATGCCCAGTTTACCTTAAGTTACCATGCAAGGGCAAGATATCGCAAAAATTTGAGCAATAGGTGAAGCTAGCTGTTTCACGCTGCTACTATGCAGTAGTAACATGTGTGGCATTTGCCACTATCAGGATGCTGCTGTCAAGTCAAAAGGACGTTCAGCTCATCGCAAAAATAATGTGGTATATGAATTTCAGTGCCAGTGTGATGCTAGGTATGTAGGCCATACGTCCCAAAAACTGGTGGATCGTATCAAACAGCATGTTCCAGCCACTGTTCGCAATGGGCAAGGTATGGATCGTACCCAACCAGCCCGTGCTCGCAAAACTCAAAACACAGTGTCCAACATTAGATGTGATTCCCTGATTAGACAACATTGGATAAATAATCCTCATTGTGCTAAGAATTAATCTGACAACCAATTTAAGATTGCCAGTCGGGCTTGCAGTGTGGCACATTTGTGTGTACTGGAAGCTACATATATTAACACACGGGGCCTTGTTCTTTGCAGACAGAGAGAACATGTACACACAATGCACCTATTTCAGCTAAACAAAATAAATGACAGCCATTCACTGACTCATTCCTCAGAGCAATGCCTTGACCAATCAGGGTCAAGCTGCCTGGTTTAAATTTCAAACAATATTTGCCAGTTAACTGTCAGCCACCATCACTGGTGCATTCTCCATGGCAACACCTCTACCAGAGTCCACTTGCCAACAAATCAGCACTCTCTTCACATACAGATTAACTTGTTGTTTTCCCCTTGTATTGGCATTCTTGTGAAGTGTTCTGATGAGTGTAAGACAAAAAGCTTTGATGTCTCTTTTCTCAGCAATGCTCAAGTTATGTATCACCGAATGACTAATTTTATGTCTAATTCCTTTCTTACCCTTACTATATATTAATGTAAAAATACTATACCTCATATCTAGGTCAATAAATGTAAGATGAAAATATTTCTGTCTTTGTCACATATAGATCCATGGCAAACTACCTCGTTAAAGTTACGCATAAATAGGATGTGCAGGCAACTGCTGATATTTCTTACGGATTGCATAATTCGCAGTAATCTCATTAGCCTCGCATACTCATCAATTACACCTGGATCTTTGAGCACGATTTTTATCATTGACAAGGTGGCTGAGCAAATTGTCTATTTAACTTTAAAACAATTGGTTGTTTTTCTCTCTTGCCACTATCACCTGATGCCACTTATACTTGCCTAACCTTCTGACGAGGAACATTTGTTAAGGGGATACAATATCCTGATCGGACAAACTACTATTCAACCAATTTCCCCACAAAACAATTGTCATCACATGTTCCATGCCAAGAATCATTTGTGCCTTTTTCATGGAAAGCTTACTCAACAGCACAGGAATCTCAATCGAGACTACATCAGTGTAATAAAATGACTTACTCCAGTTATTTTACATGGAATTACCACTCTCCTGAGTGACCTCAAGGCATTGTCATTGTCAAACCTCAAGCAGGTGGTAACGTTAAGGTCATTAACTTTGCGTCAATCATTACAACTTAGTGAGTCAAGATAAAATTTTAACCAAACTATCTCACATACCGTTGAAGTACGATAGTACAAGAAAGACTATAAGCCCTGGCAACATCCCAGCTGTAGTGCTGAAGGCTTGGGCTCCAGAGCCAGATGTATCCTGGTGCAAGCTGTTCCAGTACAGCCAGAACAGTGGCATCTAAGCACAATGTGAAAAATTGACCAGGTATGTCCTGTGCACAAAAAGGTCAAATCCAATCTGGTCAGTCTACCCTCAATCAGCAAAGGGATAGAAGGTGTCGTCAACAGTACTATCAGGTGGCATTTACACACCAGTAGATCACTCACAAATGCTTAATTTGGGTTCCACCAGGATTACTCAGCTTCAAACTACATTATGACCTTGGCCCAAACATAGACAAAAGAGCTGAATTCAAGAGGTGAGGTGAGAGTGACTACCCTTGACATCATGTCAGCATCTGACCGAGTGTGACATCAAGGAACCAGAGTAAAATTGAAGTCAATGGGAATAAGGGGGAAACTCTCCACTGGTTCAAATCATACCTAGGACAAAAGGAAGATGGGTGTGGTTGTTAGAGGCAAATCATTTCAGCCCTAGGACACTGCTGCAGGAGTTCCTCAAGATAATATCCCAGGCCCAAACAATTTCAGCTGCTTCATCAATGAGCTTTCCTCTATCATGAGGTCACAAATGGAGAAATTCACTGATGGTTGTACACTCTTTGGTTAGATTCGCAACTCCTCAGATACTGAAGCAGTCCATGCCCGCATGCAGCAAGAACTGGATAACATGCAGGCTTGGACTGATAAGTGGCATTTGTGCCACACAAATGTCAGGCAGTGACCATCTCAAACAAAAGAGAATCTAATCATCTCCCCTTGACATTCAACAGCATTATCATCGCTGAATATCCCACCATCAACATCCTGGAGCTTACCATTAACAGGACCAGCCATATAAACACTGGGGCTATAAGAGCCAATAAAAGCCTGGGAATTCTGTGGCAAGTAACTCACCTTCTGATCCCCCAAAGCCTGTCCACCATTTACAAGGCTTAAGTTAGGAGTTTGATGGAATACTCTCCACTTGCCTGGGTAAGTGCAGCTTCAACAACACTCAAGAAACTCTACATCATTTGGGACTAACCAGCCTGCTTGATTGGCTCCCCGTCCACCACCTTAAATATGCCATCTCTCCACCACTGGTGCACAGTTGCACTAGTGTGTACTACCTACAAAATATGATGCAGCAACTGCCAAGCTTCCTTCGACAGCAACCTTCCTAACTTGTGGCCCTAACAACAAGAACAAGAGCAGTAGGTGCATGGGAGCACCATCACCAAGCATCAAGTTCCCCGCCATTTTGACTTGGAACTATATCGCAGTTCCTTCACTGTCACTGGATCAAAATCCTGGAACTCCCTTCCTAACAGCACTGTCAGTGAACCTACACCACATGGACTGCACCAGTTCAAAAAGGCAGTTCACCACCACCTTCGCAAGAGCAATTAGGGATGGGCATCAAATGTCAGCCTTTTCTGCTATCTCTACAACCCACAAATGAATTTAAAAAATGCATTTGCACCATACAATTAAAGGAGCCCACTCTTGTAGATTCATCACATGATGAAAACTCCCTGTAATCAATATTATCTGTTCAGATTCATCAGCGTCATTATTGCCATTAACTTCCTCAGAATCATTTTCTTCATTTGTCATTTCACAGACTCTTCTTCTTTGCTGCATAATAATAGTCACATCTAAGGCATGTTATTAACTTTTCCTTGGGCATTCCCAGGACTCATTCATCCATTTCCAATTTAGTCTTCTGTTGATATAGCTAAATTTGCTATAGGTGCTTTCATCACCATTCTGTTTGTCTTCAATCCTTGCATACCTACACCTGGTATCTGGAATATTTCAAAGCCTGGTAACCATCGACTTTTCTATTCTTTGTGGCACCACTGAATGCCTCATTTATTCCATGGAGGCTGAAGGGAATGACTGTTTCTCCAGGAAATCTATAAAAGCAACAGACGTCCGATCCAACCAAGTCCTTTTCTGAGAACTGAATGCTAATTAGGCCCAGTTGCCTGTCCATATGAGACACCTTAGCATAATCTATTAATTTAAAGGCTAGTATCATACCAGGAATCCGCAACATAAACTGGTTGACAAAAGGTTGACAAAGTTCAAGTCCTTGATATATTCTTCTGTGGAATGGCTGCCTGTTTGCGGAAAGCTCTTAAATTCTGACAAGGCCCCCAAGGAGTCTGTTAGAGTGCGAAAACCTTTATCAACATCCAACTGTGCAGCATTCATCTCAGAAAACACTTTAAATTTCCGACTTTGTGCAGGAAGTGTAAAGAAAATATTATTCTTTTTTTCAATTTACTGCGGGATACTGTGAAGCAGGCTTGTGCGGACTGTGTGTAGGTTGTGTGCATGTGGCCATGTGATCTTAAAGAGAGTGCTGTGCAAGCACAGTAGTGTGCAGGAAGCAGCTTCTAGCCACCCCAGAGAAGTGTCTGGTTGTTCCAGAAAGCAAGGTTTTGTTACAAGCCTTGGATTTCCATTGTTGAGTAAGAGGGAGAGGGAAGCTTGTGAAATACTTCTCCTACAGCAACAGTGGGTGCCTTGTGGTAATATTGTGGATGTTTTATAGATCAAGAATCTATAGGTACTGTTGCCTGGAAAAGGGTGTTGATTTGTGACACAAAAACAAAAATAAAAATACCTGGCAAAACTCAGCAGGTCTGACAGCATCTGCGGAGAGGAACACAGTTATTCCTCTGTTAATTAACTGTATTCCTCTCCACAGATGCTGTCAGACCTGCTGAGTTTTTCCAGGTATTTTTATTTTTGTTTTGGATTTCCACCATCTGCAGTTTTTTGCTTTTATCTTAGTGTTAATTTGTGAGTCTCGCTGAGTAAAAGTCCTTTGGGAAATGTTATTAGACTTATTTTAAATGTAACTGTAATCTTGTGTGTTTAAGTTTTCTTTTCTTTTGATAATAAATGTTTTAATTTAATATTTAAAATCTACAAAAGTGGTAGTGGGATCTTTTCTTCTGACTTCAGTACACATACCTTCTTGTAACAAAATACAAATTGCAAATCATTGTGATAGCTTGGCCAAGTTTCCCTTTGGGATTTGGTCAGCCTAACACTTACCACCTGCCAGATCATAACAGAAGCGACAACACCATGACAATGCCTCATTTTCTCTTTGGTAGAGTAGTAACATGTCTTCATATCAACCTCATTCTTTAACTTGTGATACAACTCAAATTCAGATAACATTAGAGGATAATCATGCACCAACAATTTAAGTTAGGCTTGCTTTCTGTCATTTTCCACAATGGCAGATGCAATCTTAGCTTTAGGTCCAAAAGAAAAATATTTTTGAGACGAGGGGGTGGAGTTTCCAGTCCCCTGTGACGGGTTTAATGGCGGGTGGGTGGGGGGACGACGACAACGCACCGGGAGCTGAAAAATAGGTTCCCTGCCAGCGTCAAATGACGGTGGGAATTTGCACTCCTGCCTGCGATGCTGGGTCTCCATTCCCACCAGAGGCTGGCGTGAAACCGATTTGCATCCCATTAATGGGATGCAGATGAAGGCCCGACTGGAATCACATGCCCCTGGCCCCGATCATCCACACCTCCAGCAGAAAATCACGTTGCTCCAGAATACGTCTGGACCAACATGGCATGTATATGTTGGCACTTACCTGAAGACGGCCTGAGGCAGCCTGCGGAGATCAGGATGGAGGGGCCTCTAGCGACCATGTACCCTGGAACACGCAGCGATGGGTGGGGGAACATCTATCAGGTGGATCTTCTAGCTTTACATTCTTCCAGGAGGTCCATCTTCCAGCTTCAGAGTCTTCCAGCTGGTCCAGCTTCAGAGTCTTCCAGCTGGTCCAGCTTCAGAGTCTTCCAGCTGGTCCAGCTTCAGAGTCTTCCAGCTGGTCCAGCTTCAGAGTCTTCCAGGAGGTTCATCTTCCAGCTTCAGGGTGTTCCTGGAGGTCCATCCTCTAGCTTCAAACTGTTTCTGGAGGTCCATCTTCTATGTTCAGGAGGTCCAACTTCTATCTTCAATGGCAGGTCAGTAATGGAAGGCTCCCGGATATGATAGCAGGGAGCAAGCCACCCAGCCTGCCCCGCCGCACGATATGTCAGGAAACCCCCGACTGCATAATTAATGAGGCTGGGGTCGTGCAATATGACGTGAATTCACAGTGGGGTCCGTGGCGGGAAACACTCCCCGCTCCCGCCATGGGACTTCGTCCTAGAATGGAAAATTCTGCCCATGGTTTCCAATCTTTAGGCAATCATTCTCTGCTACTATGTCAGAACTCTGATAGCCAGATGGTGAGGGATAAAACTGCAGCCTAGCCTTCATACATTGACAAGCTTGTATATACAGAGACATACGTTATTTTAAGATTGTGCACATCTAACCAACAACCCCTCTTTTAATCTGCTCCTTTATTTTTGAGCACATGAGACCCCCCAATAAATGTTCACCACCTGAATACAATTAAACGCCCAATTGGTGTACAATTAACAGCAATGACCACCAACACACTTAATTGGGTAGGTCTATCAGGAATGTTGCTGAGATGTTACTGTCAGGGACGATTTTCCTTCCTTGTCTTTATGCCTTTGTTCAAAACTTGAGTAAAAAAATATTTGGTGATTACCACAGCCTACTGACATTAACATATGATGATTGATAGACTGTGCATCGACAAATATAATCTCAGATTATATATCTATTAAAGGAAATGTTTAGAAGCAGATGGTAATAGCCACCTTTCTGTTGCACTCCCAGGTTGAATAGTTGACTTCAAAAAAAATGAACTCAAAGAATTTCGATTGGCATAAAAGATATCTCGGGTTACTCAGCATTACTTCTGGCTGGAGATCCAAACTCCATGGGTGTACCAAAAATTCACATCATTCCACAATGATTGCATTAAGATCTAAGGGAGATAGTCAAATCAAAAAATGCTGCCACTCATCAAATTGTGCAAGAAATATGCTCTTATTAAAAGGTGTTTACTGTTTCTGTGAATTATTCAATCTGTAAAGAAATCTACTGGTTTTAGCCATTGTTTTGATGGAGTTGTGTTTTCTACCTTATGAAACTGTTAGGAAAATACAGGCTGCATCCCAAATGCTCTCAAGCAGATGGTATTGTTACGATTGTCGACCAGGCCCCAAAATTTTGGTACGATCCTGGACCAGCCACCTCCCCAAATTATTATGACCCCAGTTGAGATCCTCAAATTTTGGTAGGACCCCAGAAGAGACCCCCAAATTTCATTACGATCCTTTTAAGGGCCGGTAACCTTTTAATTAAAGTAGACGAAATTTGAGATCTCAGTTACTCAGACAATAAAGCTACAAGATTCCAGCTTTAAACAAGAAATTTTACTATACAAAAATCAACAAAGCAGTCAATATTCTATCTTATACTTTAACATACAGAATTAACATGAGATAAACATAAATTAAAAGGCAAACTGGGGTTGAACACACCACGAACTGCACATTAAATGGCAGACATCACCAAGACAAGTTCCCCGAATTACTCAGCAACCCACCCAGATGACAGTCTTCATTGTGAGTCATAAAACCTTTCCAAAATTCTGTATTCCTCACGAGGGATTTCAGCTCCTCTTCCAAGAGCTAGTCTGATCCCCAGCCAACAGCACCATGGGTACAAGCCTCACCCAAAAGGCACACTATTCCAGATCTCTCTCAAATCTACTCCCAGGTCCAACCTTCTTGATATATTTTCCAGCTGAGCTGACCTGCTACTGAGACTGCGTCGCCCTGTTTTGGCCAGGCTCCACTCCAGTGTTAAAATGCAGGCACGGTTCCAGTTTCTCAGCCACACAGCTGCCAACAACTACTTCTAGGCTTCCCCCGAGCCCCGATTTCCTCAGCAGCACCAAGCAACCTCTGCTCTAGGGCTTCCCTGAGCCCCAACTTCTCAGCAGCAGGGAGCAATCCCTCATCCTGTGTGCTTCCCTCAGCCCCAACTCTTAGCAGCACAGAACTAACAGCACTTGACATTTCTCTAAGTCCCCCTCAGCAGCATGGAGATAATGGCAGCACTCCTGCTGCACGGCGCTGACTCTCCTCTTTGCCGCCCTTTGTACTGATCTGTGGCCTTTTTAAATCTCCCAACAGGGTTCCGGCCCTGTTCTTAAGTGTGGTCTGATGAGTCCAAGCTGGGTAGATATTGTACCTTAAATGTTACCCCCACAGGAGCTTATTTACAAAAGCACACTGACAAAAAAAAGATAGATTCCCTCACAATATAATAACTAGGGAGTATTGCTGAAGAAGAGACATGCTATCGAAGCTTTTTGTCTTGCACTCATCAGGATAGTTCACAAGAATACCAACAGTAAAGGGAACAATAATTCATACTACATGAGAAGACAGTACTGATCGGTTGGCAAGTGAACTCTGATTGGTAGTTGCGCTGCCATGGAGAATGCGCCAGGGAACAGTTAACAGTCAAGCTCTTGTTTGAATGCAAACCAGACATGTTGACTCTGATTGGTCAAGGCATTGCCATGGGAAATGCTGCCCCCCAAGCTTTTGTTTAGCTGAAAAAAAATGGCAATGCCTCTACCAAACAACAGTCCACTCGCCAACCAATCAGCACTCTCTTCTCATGCTGTATAAATTGTTGTTCCCTTTACTGTTGGTATTCTTGCGAACTGTCCTGATGAGTGCAAGACAAAAAGCTTCAACAGCATGTCTCTTTTTTCAACAATACTCAAGTTCTGTTCTAGCAAACAACTAGGGAGTACTTGTTAATTCTGAGTATGTTATCTCAGGCATGGGACAATAACAGCATAGGAGATTTGATCTGTTTATACAAGTCAACTCGAGTGTGAACTGTAATACTCCACATTTTCCCCCCACCATAAAGTAAAATCTATATTTTAAAAATTACGCTTCCTAAACCGTTCCGTGCCTTTCTTTCTTTTTTTAAGATACTCCTTAAAACCTACCTCTTTAACCAAGCTTTTGGCCTTCTGCCCTAATACCACCTTATGTGGCTTGGTTTCAGATTTTGATTTATAATGCTCCTGCGAAGCTCCTTGGGACAACTTATTATGTTTAAGGTATTTTAAAAGTATAAGGTGTTGTTGTATACAACAAGACTGCACAATATGACCTACACTGAAAAGTATTAGTCCTACAAGACTTAAAAACACACATCATCTTTAGGCTAATATTTTGCTATTTGATCGTAATAGTTTTACGACAGTAAAGCAAAGTCCATAGATTGTTAGTTTCATGATGGATGATAACAAATATTACAGATAGTAATTTGATATAAACAAAAATGCCACACATCAATTCATTCTTTAATATCTTAAAAGGAGTTAGGTAAAAATGATAAAGAGTTGCTATAACTTAAGAATATTAACACTGATTACTTATTCAAGAAAGCTTTCTAAACAATACTTCCTCAGTAACTCACAGGACAGATGAATCTTGATCTGCTCAAAATTCACCCGATGGGATTGTTCTATCTTCCTCAAAAATAGAAGCTATCTGCATGATGAGTAGGGAATCATATAACTGAGATTATTTCAATTGCATCAGTAGTAAGGAAACCAAAATAAAGTGACCAACATGCATTGATACAGTGCATTTTACATAATGCAATCTCAAAGTGCTTCACAAAGTGGCAACAAAACCACTAATAGCAGGAGTTAGAAAAGTTAGAGGGAGTGATTTCAGGCATTTTAAAAGATTAAACTCTGAACATTTTTTTCAAGATGGAGAGGGAAGTAGCAAAGCAGAAGGAGGACACTTCCTGAGAGCAGAGTTCTAATGTCTGAAAGGTTAAGCCACTGGTGATGGAACGGAGAGATGGGTATACAGGAAGTCAGAGTTAGAAAAACCGGTGGATTAGAATTGGGATTAATGAAAATAAGCATCCTGAATTGTTGTGATGATGAGAAATTGTGAAAGTCTACTTAGCTGAGAGGGATTCAGTACACGACAGAATACGGATGGTGGAGTTTTGAATAGATCAGAGTTTGTGTGTTTAGGACTTCTGAGGCAAGGGATGAGAGCACTGGTATAGTTAAGTCTGGAAGCAACGAAGGTAGGATGAAAGGTTCAGCAGTGGTGGGGAAGAGGCATGGATGGTGATGGGCTATATTACAATGTGGAAATAGGGGCTTAAAGCTCAACTCAGGGTCAAACAGAGCACTTCTATTGTGTACCATCAGGTTCTGTCTGAGCAGGCAGCTGGTGAAGAGCCTACTTGGTTGTTAAGATTCTGGTGAGAATTGAAGAAGATTGTTCTGGTCTTGAAATTGTTAAGTTTGAGAAAGTTTTAGCTCAGACACAATTGATGTCAGATGTAGAGATAGCACAACAGTCATCAAGTTAGGGGTGCTGTAGAGAGGTAAAGCTGAATATCCTTTCATGAAATATGTCACATATATATTATATAGAAACCATTGGCCAGTCAACCAAATGCAGGAGCTCCCTCAACATTTGTGAGAAAACCAAAGTCATATGCTGCTGGCTCTGGATTTCATCCCGCCCTTTCATCAATGAATGTACCATTAAAAAAAAATCACTGACAGTTTGTTAATTCATCAATACAGGAAAATATTGTTTAATGTCCTTCATTCCACTTGCATCATTCATCATGCATTGTGGAGTGCCAGATTTGAAATTGAAATACAAAAATACAAGATTTTAATTCTAAATAATGCTTGCAAACTAGCTAATGGCATACATTTTGACTAATCCACTAAGTTATTTTACATTTTTTTTCAAGGAACGAAAAACCCCTTTATATTTTTGAGTACAAAAGAAACAAGAGCACTGGGGAAGAACAAAACAATAAACTTTTCACTGATAACAATGCTCCCTAAAGAACACAATAAAGAATGGATGAGAAGGAGATTTGGTACACTTTTGTAAGGGACCTGACTGCATATTTTAATTAAAAGGCAATCTTCCCTGAAAAGCCCAAAAATGATATATAGCAATCTCTCAGATCATGTTTAAGTTTACAGTCCACCCTTTTCAGATTGTTGTAATTTCACTCCTCCTTTCCAACAAGGATTTTTCTTCTCTTTTCAACCTTCTCAAAGAGTGAACTTTTATCTTGTTAACGTTCCACAAGTGCTGTACATGAACATACACCACTCATGCATGAGCGTTAACCTCAAAATTGCCAGGAAACCATTTGACAATATGGACATCGCACCTAAATCTAATCCTGTTCTCACCCAATATACAAGAGCACTTTAGGCATGGATCACTGTATAGCAATGAGAAGCGAGAACCTTGGAAAACTACCAATCTCAGCCAACAAAAGCCCATAGTTTGTTGGAATGAAATGAAGGAAGAGCAGCGTAAGATTAAAGAGGACAGGCTAATGTAATTTATTTAATTTCAGAGCTAAGGAATCTTGAATTTGTTCTTTTAAACACCTGTAATATTCTCTCCCTTTCCAAATTTGCCTCAATATTCACACTAAATATTCGATGGAAAGCATTCCAAAACAGGACTTCCCGTCAGAAGATTAAATGAATGGGATAGAATAGATAATCTATTAAAGGGGAATTCTGATGAGCCATACTTTTTTTTGTTTCATGCTTTGTTATACTCATACTTCAAGCCAAACTTTCAAAGTAGATGGATAATGCTAAAATGTTCAATGAATGTTCACCTCTCTACTGGTGCTTGCAGTGTTTCAGAATTTGCCTAAGGATTGATTCTTTTCTTCGTGTTCGAGGCTCGGCAGCAAATATCATGAGGCTATTTGATTATGGAGAGAACTCCAGTCAAATTAACCCAAATCCCACTCTTTCCTGATGTCCACGCATGCCCAATTTATGCAGGCATCAACAGATGATGGCAGAGGTCAGGACATATCAGGATTGCATGGTATGTGAGACTTAATGGCACAATAGATAGTGACTTTATCTAGTAAACCATTGCGAAACTGAGGAAAAGAATTTTAATATGACAGTCTAAAGAAATAGATGAAAAAATTCTATCAATAGGGCTGGTTACAGATTTCAAGAGTTAAATTAAGGCACACTGTTAACAGATAGCCAAGAAGAATGCACACAATGTACTTTAGTGCTAATGTAGATGCAAGATGCTAATATCTTATTGGGTAGTATCAAAGGAAATATGTGTCAAGCTTGATAAATCCTAATTTCATACAGTCTACTCCTGACAATTCAGTTATGTTCCACACAAAAAACGAATTTTCCAATAATTTGATTAAGCAGCAAATAACACAAAGTGAACTGTTATGTTTTTGAATTGAACGCTTGAATTATCAGATAACTTGAATTAAGCAACTTTGCACAAAGTGTGTTTGTATAACATGCTTTCGCACTTCTGGAGTACCACAGTAGTATGGATGCAACTTAAGTTGCTATTTAGTCTCCAGTTGTAATAATTGTCATTTTTATTTTCCAAATGTTAATGAAAATAAACAAAATTTTGTCCGAGGAAGAACATCAATTAATAGCAAATCTTAGGATTCAAGTTTCCACCCTGCAAAAATAAATTTTGACTAGTTTTAGGTTGTCGGTAATATTTTTAAAAAATATCTGCAAAGTGACCATGATTACATAGGATTTATGACACGGAAACAGATTATTCGGTCCAATCAGTCCATGCAGGTGGTTATGTTCCACTCAAGCCTCCTGCTATCTTTCATCTAAATCTATTATAATGTTCTATTCCTTTCTCCCTCAAATGCTTGTCACGCTTCCCCTTAAATGCATCTATACTATTTGCTTCAACCACTCCCTGTGGTAGCAAGTTCCACATTCTTACTACTCTTATAGTGATGGCCTCTAGTTATGCTCTTCCCACAAAAAGAAATATTCTCTCTGTATCCATTCTGTCAAAACCTTTTATAATTTTAAAGACCTCTATGAGGTCATCCCTCAGCCTTTCTCCACGGATGCTGCCTGACCTTCCGTGTATTTCTAGCACTTTCTGTTTTTATTCTCTGCTTTTCAATTCTATCCTTTTAGAAAGAAAATCTAGTGCTTGGTTTGCTTTTTTAAAAATGGTCTTGCTGACCTGTGAAACATATTTTAGTGATTGATCCCTTTGTTGCTCAACCCCACCTAGACCTGCATCTTCCAAGTAAAACGTGGCCTCCCTAGCTTCCTACCAAAATGCACTCCCTCATATTTATCTGTGTTCAACTTTATTATTTGCCCATTTTGCATGTTTATTAATGTCCTCCTGTAATTTGGGGTTCTCCTCAGTATTGACTGACCCCCCCAATTTGATGTCATCCGTAAATTTAGATATTGTGTTTTAGATTCCAAAGTCCACATTGTTAAACATCTCACCTTCTGCCACTCTGAATAACCACCCTTTACTCCCACCCTCTGCTTTCTGTCTTGAAGCCAACTAGCAATCCTTTTTGCCACTTCTCCCCGGCTCCACATTATCTAACCTTACTCATTAGTCTATTATAGGGCACCTTATCATAGGCCTTTGGAAAAGCCAGATAAATTATATCCACTGCATTAACATTGTCTATTCTCTCTGTTACCTCCTCAAAAAAAAAACAATAAGGTTATTTCTAGATGTTTTTCTATTCTCTCCTTCTGCAGGGATTTCGTTACTTTTCCTACCACTGACATTAAGATGACTGGTCTATAATTTCCTGGACATGTTCTGTCCCCCTTCTTGAATATAGGGATTACATTATCTATTTGCAGTCTTTTGGCAGAACACCCTTTTCTAACAAATTATTAAAAATGTGTAGTAATGCTGTTTAAAGAGCAAAAGAGTTACCACAATCTGAAAAGTTTTTTTTGAACCATTGAATTAATTTTGCTTTGTTATCAGAACAGTCCAAAGGAGGCATCATGCTGCAGTGGTATAAACTTGTAGGATGCCTGACCCATGGTTTCTGAAACCACCTGCTGACAATATGCCCTGTAGGCCAATTATCATATCAGAACCCTGATCTGGCAAGATAACACTAAAAACCAAATGATTTTAAGAACTGTTGAGCAAATAATTTACTTCCTTTAAAAAAAAACATAGGATTTAGTTAATAATGAAATGATCTCTTAACTTCAAAATCATACCAAATAGCATCAAAATTTACATCAAACAATAAATATAGAATATATTTATTGCAAAAGAGCAATGATTTGCAAGTGTTTGCATAATTTTCTTAGAAAATGCAGCTTTTTAATTGAATTGTACTTGCATCAAGCAGTTGCTGTGTGTCCAAAGTTAAGAGGCAAAGTAGCAATTCAGCAATAGAAGTAAATGGTAACTCCACCCAAATTATAATTTATTCTGAAATACCTTCCCAAACAACCAATTCCACTTGATCACAAAGGGAACTGCATGATGAAAAAAAATGATATCCTTATAGGTTTTTATAGTTCTCTTTAGTCAGAGCAATAATTTAACATGGTTGAGGTTAAATAGTATAATATATATATAAAATGTCCCAATGTGCATTGAAAGATCTCAGAAATTTCAGCCAGACTGTAAAAATTGTTAGAATCACAATAAATAGCGTAGTGACAGATGACAATGCAGTACCTTTTTAAATTTTCCTTGACGTTTTGAAGCAGCCTGCCCCTGGGAGTCAGAACAACATACTGTAAGAAAACATGCAGACACTGCACAATTTGGAGACCTTCTCTAATATATCTTGGGGTTTTATTGGTACCCTTTTTGAAAAGAAACAAAAAACTGCCAACTCAAGATCGACAATAAGAACTCCCTTACTGGAAGTAGCTACATAGTTGTAGACTAGGAGACTTAATTTAATTTCAAACAGATGAGAAAAGCTAGACTTTGATCTAAACAGATGTAATGAAACATAACAGAATTTTAGATCAAGCTATACTAAACTATCCTATGCTATACAGCATTCTTCTCAGTGGTTGAAGTCATTCTCATCTATGTTTGATGTAAAATCACTTCCTGCCACATAAAATAGAATTGCCAAATATTTTAATTCTGATGTTAACATTTTTTTAAAAACTGTTGCCATCATTCACGTGTAAAATTCATAATTGCTGATCTACAGTAAGAAATTTATGGCAGTATGTAGAAGTAACTAGATTACATAGCTACAAAATGTACAAACATGAAATATGTATAGGAGCAAATGAAAGCTAGATAAAATATCAACCATTTTTTATTCACTTAAATATTTTCAAAACTTTAAAATGGCACATTAGTAAATAAATCTAAATTGCCCTGTATTCTTACATTTTAACAACATGCAAGTTTAACAACCTGTAATTGTATTCTCTTTATCCATACTACTTATTATTTGAATCTGGCAAGTTGTAGGCAAAGCCTGCAAGTGTTTTTTTATTATAAGGGGGAGCTTTATTCAAAACATTCTGCTAATATTTTGTGCCTGTTGTATTTGTATGGTGCTTTTACACAAAGAAGATACAGCTGCAAAAATCAGGGAACTTTATTCTGTCTAAATATGCCTGAATAGTATAAATTATCTAATAACATAGAAACATCAAAAGCAAACAACTCTCGAGTTCAAATATTCCAAGGTGCATGCAAAAGCAGAAACCAATAAAAAGTACTGGTATTTTTGAATGGAAGTGTTATAAAAGCAGAGGTTTACATATCAGACAGCTTTAGAAAGAAAAAGGATAAATTAGATAAAATACACTGCATAGTGAAATAAAGGCCCATCCCTGGAAGATTTGGAAGAGTCATGTACTCACAGCTTTCTTTCCTAGTTCACCCTTTGACAGCGTTAACGTTCCTGACAGGTAACAACCTGGCCCTGTTCCTTTAGGAATCCTAGAATTAATCATGCAAAGTTAGAATGCAGCAGAGAAGAGAGAGACTGTGATACCACTTCATATTTAGACTTCGCCTGTATGTCGTCAAATTCAGCAATTACTTTGTAGTGGAAATGACCACTACTGACTAAAAAAAAATGAATGAAAAGGGTATAATTAAGCTAAAATTAATTCTAAAGATTATATTCAATTGTCAACATGAAATATTTGGAAATTACTTGTTCATTTAGAATGTCAAAATCTGTACTGAATTTATATAGCCCATACCCAGTGAGCAGGTATTTCCTTGAAAATATTTCTTATAGGTAAACCCATTATACTACCTGTAATTTCAGTTATGTCTATGGGCAGCTGCAATGGCACAGCTGATGGTAATTGCTGAGCTGTTCAAATCCCAAAGGGAAACTTGAAACAACTGCCACAACTGGTTTTGCAATTTATATAAATTTCGAGATGCGTGCCTTGAATTCAGTAGTAATAAGACCACCAAGACTTGCAGGTTTTTACAAAACTAGATTAAACATTTATTAACAAGAAAAACAATTTTTAAATACATACATAGATCTACAAATTACTACTATGGTAACTTTTAAATCCCCTAATCAATCTAACTCCCAATTACACTTTTGTAAAGGCAGCAGTAAGGCACATAGATTTTAAAAGACCCAGCCAAGCTGACACACAATACCCTGAACCAGTCAAATTCAAAGTGAGTTTTCTTAACTTCAGTTCTTTGAAGACAGCAGCTTGAAGCATAGATGCTGAATGCTTTTCGCTCTTGTTAGATATTAAAAATGCCTCCCCTTATACAAAGCCTTGGTTCCTTTATAAATATTTTCCCCTTTGAATGCAAATTCCCATTGTTTCACTGTCTTTGGACTTCACCTTTCTGATAAAAAAAATCCCTCAAAGTACTAAGTTTTATCAGTAATCTTTGGGAAAAACGGGAGGGCGTGTGCCCGACCCGCTTGAGCATAAAATGGCGCGCATTGACGTTGGGTGAGCGTCCTGACATCAACACGCAGTCATGCGTTATTTCGGCCTGCACTCGTGCACCGGAGTTGGCAGCGCGCCCACTGACAATTAAAAGGCCTGTTAAGGCTATTAACAAGATTATTAACTGAAACTTATCGTTGCCCGTCCAATCTTACGGTTGGCCTTTGCACTTTTTAGGAAATCTCATCCATGGGCAGGATGAGGTTTCCTAAAGCAAACAAAAATAAAAGTTTTAAAATTTTATTAATAACATGTCCCTGCTGAGGGGACATGTTTTATGACATTTTTCAGTTTTTTTTTTGGAAAATTCTTCATCTCCTTGATGCAGCTCTGTGCCTCAAGGAGATTCTGAAGCGTGCACTCAAGTGCAGGCGCAAAGTTCGCACTCACCCTCCTGCCCCCGCCCGCAGAGGGAGCACTGCCGCTCGCGTTTCACGCTGAGCCGGCCTTAATTGACATGGGCTAAATTCTGCCCACTGTTTCTGAACTTTACCTGGCTATGAGGGAGTGAAATTTTACTCCCTCTTTTGAAAACAATCTAGTCTGGTTTATTTAAAAATGCAAATGTTCCCTTGGCACCTATGTTTACCTACTTAACATTTGAAACCTAGCTCATCTTCTACCACATCAAAACCTTCAGGCCAGCTGCCTTTAGTCCAATTAAGTCACACACACCCACATACACACACACCACTATTTCACAATAAATTCCGATAAGATTGAGAATTATTATATCTTCCTCCTGACAGTAGCACATTGTTTGAAGCATTTAAACTGCAAGGGTATCCGACCTTGCTTGCAGAACCTAACCCAGCCAGGCATCCCACCCAGCTCAAGTGTCTGTGCTAACTCCTAAATTTGCTGAACCATGTGAAGCTGAGGTCATTTCCTTTTTAAAGTGAATTTTAGCAACCTCTGAAAATTTCTGACCTATAATTCCTGACACCCTGCAGATGCTGTGACAATCGCAAATGGTGAAATATAAATCAAGAGGTACACACGTATTCCCAACTCCTCAAACTAAAACGATTTTTATACCAAGTGTCAAAAAGATACATTAGCAGCTCATTCCCTCCATCCGAGAAGGATGTTGTGACTAAACTCCATCACCATCTCCTCCCTTACCTATTCAGTATGAATGAATTTTCTGGGAGTAGGAGAAGGTGGCAGCACCACTCTAACACACTCATATAAGTACAATGTTGCCTCAGTGGGTGTGTGGAAATGAAGGAAAGATGCCCTGTTCGCAAAGCAGAATTCTATCTCCTGATTGTAGGAAACACTGACACCAGTAATCACTGAGAAGAATCTTGGGTCTTTCAAGAAGGAAGTTTTCCATACTGAGAAAAAATTTCAGCTCCTGGTGGAGAGATGCATTAAAATTACCTCCCAACTGGTGCAGCAAAACTGAGGAACCCTACCCTTCCTACCGCTGTCCCTCTTTTCCTCAGCCCTCACCTCTCCCCTTTCCCTTCATCTCTTTTCACACGTTCTACATTTTCCCTCTTTCTGCCTTGCATTTCTATCCCTCCCCCTCGTTGCATTTCTCCCGTCTTCTATGCTCTCTCCATTTCTCTCTCCCCCACACCATATTTTGTTCCATCTCTTCCCCTCTCCCTCCTCCGATTCACCAGACCACTTGTACATTAAAATATTTTGATAATGCTGTCTACAAAGCTGGTTTTGATTAAAATTTTACAAGATTACTCAGTCTTGGCAGTCATTTTATGACTTGCTATTCTGCTACATAAAGAAATGCAACCTTTACAGTGTTATCACTTCTCCCAGAAATAATGTAACCTGTTTCTCACAATAAATTTATTTTATAGGTTGTAAAGACCTAAATGCCCAAATCCCAGCCAGGTGCTCATAATGTTGCCTCCAAGATTAGTCTCTCTCTGTTGAATACAGGAGCAATCAATTAATCTAGTCATTACTAGCAGTAATACCAATCAAGGTGGTGGAAGATGTATCTGAGTTTATGAAGTAAACAATGATTAGCAGTGAAATAACTATTAAAAATTATAAAACTTAAAGACTAAATAAAGAATCATAGGAAGCTAAAAGGGCATGGGTGATGGATAGGGCCATTATGGAAACTTTGCACAGTTCATTAGATAAACATTGAATCAAAAACTATAAAACACTTAAAATGTAATCTTTTACCAGGAACCATTTTACCATTGTTACCATATTTTGTAGCCCTTGCACAATCTTTATATATTCTGCTGTCATAGAGGAATGGACACTGAACAGCAAATTACAACATTTTAGCAGCACCCGCCAATTGAACAACCTGTTCAAGCTTAGCATCCTATTTGGTTCCAAGCTCAGCTTCTGACCACCGACTATCTCCCTTACTAAAATCGCCTATTCCCACTTCTGAGATATTGTCCATCTCCACTCCTGCCTCAGCACATTACCAGCTGAAACTCTCATTTCCTATTCCAATGCTTTCCTGGCCAGCCTCTTTTTCTGTAAACACGAGCTCATCCAAAACTCTGCTGCCTATATCCTAACTTGCATTAAGTTCTGTTCACCCATCACTTTAAAATTCTCATCATTGATTTCAAATCCCTCCCTTGGCCTCACACACTCCCGCCATCCCACAATATTTGTAACTTCCTCTGGCCCTACAATTCTGGCCTCATGTGCAACCCCAATTTTCATCACTCCACCATTGGCAGTCATGTATTCAGCTGCCTAAGCTCTGAAATGCCCTCCCTAAGTCTCTCTATTCCTTTAAGATACTCTTTAAAACTCCTTCGTCCAAACCTTTGTCCTAATATTCCCTTATATGGCTTGGCATCAAATTTTGTTTGATCATGCTCCCATGAAGGGCCTTGTGATATTCCACTACATTTCAAACAATATGTAAATGCATGTTGTTTTATTGTTGAAATTAAAATTCTGATGCAGCAATATTTACTTACTTATCATCAGGAAGAGAAGTAACAAAGAAAGGCTGCGAGCAGTTTGGTGGTAGAGTCAAACTGTTGTTTTTTTTCTTGCCTAGAAGTGCACTGCTGTGATTGTCATAAACATCTAAATTCAGAGGACTGGTAAGTCTATGGGATACAATAATTGGAAGGTCCTTAAGGCGTTCTAGCTCACTAAGCTGTTCATGACGCACTTGCAGCCGGATGGTATAGTCTCCCTTCTCCAACTTCAGAGAATACTGTTGTAAAGAAAAGTGAAAGGTATACATCAGATTGTTCTTTAGAAATCTGTCATTTATTTTCAGTTTAAAATGTGAATGAGCAATTTGTTTCAGCATTAATAACACTTATTAAATAGGTGAAGACAAAAGAAGCATTTTTGAAAAGGATATGGCAGCATTGCAGAGCAGCTATTTAGGTAATGATACCCAGAGTATGGCAGGAAGGGACAGAGTGTAAACAATAAAAAAAAGCAGCAAATAGGGTCAATAATAGAAAAAATGGTAAAACAGCAAAATTAATGGCTCTTCACTTAAATGCACGAAGTATACGGAACAAAGTAAATGAATTAACGGCACAAATAGAGGTTAAGGGATATGATCTTATAGCCATTACGGAGATATGGTTACAAAGAGGTCAAAGCTGGGAACCAAATATTCAGGGGGACGTGGCTTTTCAAAATGACAGGCAGGAAGGAAAGAGTGGTGGGATAGCTTTGTTAGTACGAGATGGAATAAGTATGATAGCAAGAAATGATCTTGGATTGGAAGATGCAGAATCCATATGGGTGCAGGTAAGAAATAATAAGGGAAAGAAGACACTGGTGGGAGTAGTCTATAGGCCCCCTAACAGTAGCTATACTGTAGGACAGAGAATGAATCAGGAGATAATGAGGTCATGTAAAAAAAGGCAGTATATTAATCACGGGGGACTTTAAACTTCATGTAGATTGGGAAAATCAAATTGGCAGAGGTAACCACGAGCAAGAATTCATAGAGTGTATTTAGGGCAGTTTCCTAGAACAATTGTGGATCCAATCAGGGATCAGGCTATTTTGGGTCTGGAAATGTGTAATGAGGCAGGTTTAATAAATGATCTCAGAGTAAAAGTTCCCCCAGGAAACAGTAACCATAACATGGTAAAAATTTAGCATTCAGTTTGAGAATGAGAAACTAGGGTTGGAAACATCTGTGCTAAACTTAAATAAGGGTAATTACAAAGGAATGAGGGCAGAGTTGGCTGGAGTGGACTGGGAAAGGAGTTTAGCAGAAAAGACGGTTGATGAACAATGGCAGACGTTTAAGAAAATAGTTCATGGCTCACAACAAAGATATGTCCCAGTGAGAAAGAAGGATTCTTGGAAGGGGATACACCAACCATGGTTAACCAAGGAAGTTAAGGATAGTATCAAATTGAAAGAAAAAAAACATACAATGTGTCAAAGATTAGTGGTAAGCCAGAGGATTGGGAAAGTTTTAAAAACCAACAAAAGATGACCAATAAAAAAGAGGGAGAAAATAAACTTTGAGGGTAAACTAGCAAGTAATATAAAAACAGACAGTAAGAACTTCTTCAAATATATAAGAGAGAGGCCAAAGTGAACATAGGCCCCTTAGAGAATGAGGCTGGGGAAATAATAATGGGGAACCAGGAAATGACAGAGGAGTTGAATAAATACTTTGCATCAGACTTCATGGTAGAAGCCACTAATAGCATTCCAAAAATACTAAATAATCAAGGGGCAAAAGGAGGGGAGGAAATAAATACAATAACAATCACTAGAGAAAAAGTACTAGAGAAAATAATGGATAGAGGATTGGCTAACTAATAGAAGACAGAGAGTTGGGATAAGGGGGGCATTTTCAAGATGGCAACCTGTAACTAGTGGAGTGCCACAGGGATCAGTGCTGGGGCCACAATTATTTACAATATATACTAATGACTTGGATGAGGGAAGTGAATGTACTGTCACCAAGTCTGCAGGTGACACAAAAATAGGTGGGAGGGCAAATGGTGAGGATGACACAACGAGTCTACTGAGGGATATAGACAGGTTGAATTAATGGACAAAAACTTGGCAGATGGAATATAATGTGGGAAAATGTGAGGTTATGCATTTTGACAGGAAGAATAGAGGAGCTGAATATTATTTAAGTGGGGAAAGACTGCAGAAAGCTACAGCACAGAGGACTTTGGGAGTCCTCGACCATAAATCCCAAAAAGCTAACATACAAGTTCATCAGGTAATAGGAAAGGCAAATGAAATGTTGGCCTTCATTTCAAAGGGAATGGAGTGTAAAAATAGGTAAGTCTTGCAAAAGCTATACAAGACACTAATTAGACCATACCTAGAATACTGTGAACAGTTTTGGTCCCCTTATCTAAGGAAAGATGTATTAGCATTGGAGGCAGTCCAGAGAAGGTTCACTAGGTTGATCCCGGGTATGGAGGGATTTTCTTATGAGGACAGGTTGAGTAGGTTAGGCCTGTACCCATTGGAGTTTAGAAGAATGAGAGGCGACCTTATTGAAACATAAAAGATTTTTAGGGGACTTGACAGGATGGATACTGAGAGGTTGTTTCCCCTTGTGGGAGAGTCTAG
This sequence comes from Cetorhinus maximus, assembly GCF_964194155.1. NCBI lineage: Eukaryota > Metazoa > Chordata > Chondrichthyes > Lamniformes > Cetorhinidae > Cetorhinus > Cetorhinus maximus. The sequence goes on from NC_135885.1 coordinate 90,345,573, forward strand.
GGCCAGAGGACATAATCTTAGAATAAGGGGTTGCCCATTTAAGACAGAGATGAGGAAGAATTTCTTCTCTGAGGGTAGTAAACCTGTGGAATTCTTTATCGCAGAGGGCTTAGAGGCTGAGTCGTTAAGTATATTCAAGGCTGAGACAGACAGATTTTTAATCAGTAAGCAAATCAAGGATTACGGGGAAAAGGCAGGAAAGTAGAGTTGAGGATTATCAGAGCAGCCATGATCTCATTGAATGGCAGAGCAGACTCGATGGGCCGAATGGCCTACTTCTGTTCCTACGTCTTATGGTCTTAAATAAGTTTTGGAGTATCAATATTTTTCATTCACTGTAACTTCAAGGGTGAAGTCCACAGAATTACAAATACTCTGCTATTGGTTCAGAAAAAATATTCAAACTTCAAGGTGCAATGGAAATACTTTGTGAAATTGTTATTCCAGGCTATTATTGCATTTTCAGCTTTCTGATGTCAACCATCCATTTTTACATCAGCAAATAGGCAATATAAATATATATTAATATATAAATATACATATATAAAACATGTATGAAAAATAAGTGTATATTTATATATCTATATATATTATATATATTCATATTTAAGGATCCCTTAAAATAGTACTGGTGCTGGGGAGGGGTGTGGAGGTGGTGGTGGGGGTGCAGTCCTTCATGCCGCTTTATGCATGTTCAGTTGTGCTGGCCTAAAAGAGGAGCTTGGCTAGAGGGTGGAGATCCTGTGCTGGTGTCAAGTCGTGTTGTATGCTGATTGATGTCATAATCTTCCTGCTCTGTATACTTCAGCAGACATCAAGTGCAAATAAGCTAACTCTTTTATCAAGTTAGCATTAAGTACGCTTTGTACCAGAAATGTGTGCCCACCACGAATGCCATTTTGGAACCCAAGGGCGCTTATAACCCTACCTTGACCTTATTGGTTTATGAAGAGATGTTGGGAGCTTACATATGAGGGACAGTGCAACGTACAGGACTTTCCATCATTATCTTGTTTATATTGCGCACTCATTGATTTCATTTTTTAACCTATGTAAGAGTGAGGTGATAACAAAAGCACGAGAATCTCTATTTCTATGGCCCTCCTCACATACAGAGCAATATCTCAGACTGCTTTACATAGGTAAACAAAGAACGGACAAGGCAAAGAAAAAAGAGATTGAGGAAATAAAACAGTCTTAAGGGAGCTGTCTCAAAGAGGCTTCTGAATAGAGAGGGTTAACAAAGGCATGGTACCAGGGGAAGAGAGACTGAGCATTATGGTTGAAGGAGGGGCCATCAATGGAGGCGGCTGGGTAAGAAGAAGTCAGCTAGTATTAAAGGCGTACAGGGTGAAAGAAGGAATGCATTTTTGCAGGAGATCATTCAGGTGGTGTGGGCAAGGTATTGGAGGAATTTGAAGGCAAGGATATAGACCCTGAAGTCATTTCACTGGGGTGGGGTACAGGAGTCAGAGGGGCTTGGTGAGAAGGGAGATGATGACGGTATGGTTGTTGACATGGATGAGAACATGGGCAGCCATGGTTTGCATAAATTGCCATGTGTGGACAAGTTGTAGGTTGTGGAGGGTGGAGGGTGGAGGCTGGAAAGGGGAGTACTGAGAAAATTGAGCCAAGGTAACAAAGACATGGGTAAGGCTTCTGTAGTACATTTGGTTCTAGCGGCAGAAAACAAGGATAAAGAGAAATGTTCAACAAGATTACAAAAGCAAAAATACTGTGAATGCTGGAAATCTGAAATAAAATCAAAGTCCTGGGCATACTCAGCAGGTCAGGCAGCATCTATGGAGAGAAAGAAAGAGTTAACACATCAGTTCAATGACCTTTGATCAGAGCCAGGTAAAAAAGATCGAAGAGGCTTTAAACAAGTGAAAGGGTGAGGGTGGGAAAAAGGCCAAGGGGGACTGGGAAATCCTTTAATATGCCTTAAGTGGCCCTTAATGAACTGTATTGGCTACCAACTGCATGCAGACAGGTAGCCTTGCCATCTGCACCCCCCACCCCCTCGCCTCAATGAAAATGGCCCAAAGGCAGGATGAAACTGGCACACTGGCTGGCGGGGCTACGTTTAGTTCCCACCCACCTCTAGGCCCCACTGGGGTCATCATCAAAGCTCACGCCTGGTAACTTTGTTTCTCTCTCCACAGTTGCTGCCTGTCCTTCTGAGAATTTTCAGCATTTTCTGTTATTATTGTTCATTAAGATTGCCATTTTCAATTTAACCAGCACAGTTTCAGGATTGTGCATAAGTGGAAGCCTGATTGGAGTTTTGAACATGAATGATGGGAGAGGTGGGACCTTTTCCAGGACTTTAAAAAAAAAAATGGTTTAAATTGGGATTATGATTATGTAGTTTTTAATTATGTGAGAACTTATGGCAAAGATAGAGATTGAAGTGGTGAAAATGCAAACATGAAACAGATGGAGGGAAGCTGGATGGTCAGGAACTGGGTCAGGAGGGTTTCAAAGGTGGGCTTCATAAGCTTAATGAGGGCAACAGAGAAGTTGGGTCAAAAACTATGGAATAAGGGGCTGGAATTTGGGGTGGAGCTAGAAACAGCAGAGAAAATTATCTTGATTTTGAACATAAAGTAGCTCAGCATTTGAAAGGTTATTCAGCATTCCCAGATTCCCAGTCAGGAGCAACAGTGCTGGCAGGAGAACTTTGCTAACTATGCTGACATTCTAACTTCATCTCACACTTCCTTTGCCTGCAGTTTTCCTGTTGGGAGGTTGAAATTACTCCTTTGGTATCTCAAGTATAGATAAAGTGAAGGGAAGTCAGAAGCACCAGTTTGTTGTGAACGTGTTTGAAGCTGTTCCTGAAACCCCAGATGACCTTAGAATTCTATAATGATCTGCCCACGGAAAGGGAAATTCAACAGTTTGTTACAGTTGAACATATTTGCCAATAGATAGCCATGCTCACTGGTCACCAAGTATGGTCTGTGGAATTGAGACCGTAAAGGTGGCTGTGTCAAGGGATTCAGCAGGTTTAGAAGAAAATCTGTAATTTAATGGAGTCAGAAGTGTTAAAGTAGCCAACATAATGGCTTTGCGCTACGGGAATTTCAAAATCTAGATGGTTTCTACATATTCCATCATAAGGGTATGACATACTAGTCCCGTGGACCCTATGTTCTGCATCTTAAGGTTTTAAAAAAAGTGGCAAGAGCGATAGTGGGTGCATTTGTTGTAATCTTCCAAAATTCTCTATATTCTGGAAAGGTCCCTGTGGATTGGAAAATTACAAATGTAACACCCTGATTCAAGAAAGGAGGGAGGCAGAAAGCAGGGAACTATATGCCAGTTAGCCTAACATCTGTCATTAGGAACATTGAAAATGCTAGAATGTATTATTGAGAGTAACAGGACAGTTAGAAAATTTTAATAGAAACAAGCAGAGTCAACATGGTTTTGTGAAAGGGAAACAGTGTTTGACAAATTTATTAGGGTTCTTTGAGGGTGGATAAAGGTGAACCAATAAATGTAGTGTATTTGGATTTTTAAATTAATTTGTTTTACTCATTCACAGGGTGGGGGCTTCGCTGGCTGGGCCAGCATTTATTGCCCATCCCTAGTTGTCCTTGAGAAGGTGGTGGTGAGCTGCCTTCTTGAACCACTGCAGTCCTTGTGGTGTAGGTACACCCACAGTGCTGTTAGAGAGGGAGTTCCAGGATTTTTACCCAGTGATAGTGAAGGAACTGCGATATATTTCCAAGTCAGGATGGTGTGTGACTTGGAGGGGAATTTCCAGGTGGTGATGTTCCCATCTATCTGCTGCCCTTGTCCTTCTAGATGGTAGTGGTCGTGGGTTTGGAAAGTGCTGTCGAAGGAATCTTGGTGAATTCCTGCAGTGCATCTTGTAGATGGTACACACTGCTGCCACTGTGTGTCGGTGGTGGAGGGAGTGAATGTTTGTGGATGCGGTGCCAATCAAGTGAGTGCTTTGCCCTGGATGGTGTCAAGCTTCTTGAGTATTGTGGGAGCTGCACTCATCCAGTCAATGGGGAGTGTTCCATCACACTCCTGACTTTTGCCTTGTAGATGGTGGACAGGTTTTGGGGAGTCAGGGGGTGAGTTACTCGTCGCAGGATTCCTAGCCTCTGACCTGCTCTTGTAGCCACAGTATTTATATGGATAGTCCAGTTCAGCTTCTGGTCAAGGGTAACCCCCAGAATGTTAATAGTGGGGGATTCAGTGATGGTAATGCCATTGAATGACAAGGGGTAATAGCTAGATTCTCCCTTATTGGAGATGGTCATTGCCTGGCACGAATGTTACTTTCCACTTGTCAGACTAAGCCTGGATATTGTCCAGGTCTTGCTGCATTTGGACATGGACTGCCAAAAGTCATTTCATAAGGTTCCCCATAAAACTTTACCACACAAGAGCTGGTTTTGGGGGTGATATAGTAGCGTGGTTAAAGGATTGGCTAGTTAACAGGAAACAGGGAGTCGGGATAAATGGGTCATTTTCAGATTTTCAAACTGTAACGAGTGCAGTGCCACAGGGATCTCTGCTGGGGCCCCAACTATTTATGATCTCTATTGATAGACCAAATCTTCCACTCTCCAGATCGTCAAAGACTGGATGGTACAACCGAAGATGTGCGTCGGAGACCTATGCAAGTCCTGACATGCAGACCCACGTGGGAATTGTCCGGGAAGTTTCAATTTCTGATGGGCAATCCCCCTGTTCCCAGGGACCCTCCGTGAAACTTTGGATAGTCCCGCGGTACTTCCCTGGGTAGTTACCCCGGAAATGTTAGACCGAAAAGAAACCTAGTTTAACATCTGGATAACGACACAACTGATTACCCCTCCCCACCATCCAATCACCAACCTCGACCATCCAAGCAACCTCTTAACCCAACCTGATTACCCTGCCGACCCAACCCAACAACCGAACTTACTAATCAACTGGACCAAGGTATTCCCCAACCCAACTACCCAATGTCCCGACCCAACTATTCCCCAAGACAACCTAACTACCCCCCAAACACCTATCCTCCGACCTGACTACTCCTCCCGACCACCCGACCAACCCCAACTACCACCTCACCAACTTACCCACACTCTACACTTCATCCAACTAGCACCTCAACCACCTCCACCATCTCACCTACCTACCTACTTACCCACCTTACCTACCCTTCCCACCTACCCATTCATTCACTCACCCATTCATCCACCATTCACTCATCCATTCATTAATATTCAGCTAGGCATATAAAGTTGCCATTTGGCAGTTAGTGCTGTAAAAAGGGGGCATGTCCTGTCTTTCCCCGACTTCATTCCAACGGAGTTTCCCAAAATGGCGCTGCGCTGTGCATTTCTGAGAAAGCCAGGCTTGGAAGGTCCCAGAAGAAATGCGCATGAGTTGGGCAATTTTCGAGTGAAGCAGCAATCCAGCTATTACTGCCACTGCTCAGAAAATCTGAGCCATTGACTTGGATGGAGGGACAGAATGCATTGTGGCCAAATTTGCTGACGATACAGAGATAAGAAGAAAAGCGAGTTGTGAGGGGGAATACAAAGTCTGTAAAGGGATATAAGTAGGTTAAATGAGTGGGCAAAGGTTTGGTAGATGGAGTGCAATGTGGGAAAATGAGAGGTTGTCCACTTTGGTGGGAAGAACAGGAAATCAGAGCATTATTTAAATGTTATTTAAAAAGTTATTTAAGCTATGTTTTAGTTTCTCAATCTCACTCCTTCCTTCTCCTTCTCACATTGGCATGAAACAGGGGGATGAGTGAGAGCAATTTAAAAGACTAACATTGGATACATCAGATATTATGCAGAACAACCTTGAGAATCAAAGTATTTCCCATTTCAAAAATAATTTGTTTTAAAACATGACAGACAAGAGCACCCATGCGTAAAAGTAAAAAAGGTCAAAATTATTGAATACAGTAACAAAAGTGACTTGTAATGTTTAATCAGAATTATAATACAGTAATAACACCTAACAGGAAGGAGGGTTTAAGGAAAATCATGTACTCCCTGTACACTTAATGTCTTGATATGAATTCCAGTACTATTGCACTTTAGTTACCTGGTGTGGGTAGGCATCTCCTGAGCCCATCAGCTTTTTGTTTTGGTCATACAGCATCCACAGTTGGCTATCAAATTCAGACTCGTACAGGAGTTCACAAAGCAGGGGACAGCTGGCAGTCACCTCTCCATTCTTGGGCTAGAGTTAGGAAGAAAAATTGTGCATCATTGCCATTTAAAATGAAAATCTGCAAAAGACTCGTGTATAATTTTTGAAAAACTATATTTATTGTAAAATAAGACTATAATGAAGGCATGTGCTCCTCATTTAACTTTCTGTAATTTATTAATAGTTCTAATTACAGTTAGAAATCAAACTCCAGAGGGAGATTTTTTTAAACATCAAGCATTGTAGGGTAAGGCTGCACCTCTATCAGCTGTTGTTCCGTTCCTCCAAAGTTGTAGGGATACACTCATTTGTAAAATGCTGATGTATCATTTTTTTAAAAAAGGATTTGCCTACTTGAGTTAGAAATATCAGGATTGAGGTTCTTCTAAGGCAATCACTTCCATCCAGTCAACCACAGTTCATCAGTCTCATAATAGTATAACTAATACCAGAACTAGACCTAGTTATTTCTGCAGGCAATAGAATGCCCTCTAACTTTTTAAATTTGTGATGTGGCTCTACCGAGAACATTCATTATGTGGTTGTGCATGCTGCATGTGCATCTTGGCAATCCATTGTTGAAATAACATCAGTTCATTAGGTAGGTAATGTGCTCCATTCATCTTGACCAGGATTTTAATTGTTAGCAAGTTTCCTATAGGAAGTGCTAGTTTCAGTTATGTTCCTGCATCCCGATGCAGAACAAGCCTGTGGCAATTTTATCCAGTGGGACACTTATGCATGCTGTTGGCTGACTTCCCACCTGGAACAGCAGGGAGTAGCTGCCATCCTGCAGAAATTCAGGTGGCCCTCAGCTGTCTGCCGGTACTCAGGCAAGTGTGGAAACTGGCTGCAGGCGGTCTCGCAGTATAGCAAGGCGGGTGGGAAGGGCGAATTCTGTGCCCACAAAGTAAAGTCTGGTAGACCTAAGATTGCCTTATGGGGTTTAGAGAATACTCCTGCTAGCCCCACAAAGCAAAGTAAAAATTTAACCTTCAATGACCTCTTCCGCTTCTGATCCTCTTCTCACCTGACTTTACCTGGCAGGAAAGCTACAAAGCCTGCATCGCTCAAGCAGGAATTAAAATTATGGTCCGAGTTAAATGACGTCTGTCCCCTGATTTGCACATTTAAAGAAGCCTGCCAGCTTCAGAAGAGTGCCTTTCTCACCTGCTCAGGAGAACAGGTTAAAACTGAGGATGGCAGGATGCAAGTGGATCATCAGTGAGTAATTCCCCCTGGTCAATTTTAGCTAGGTTTTAAACGGGCAGGAAGGGTTAAAAATCAACCCTCAAGTTTTTACCAGCAGTTTAATTAACAAGACTTTAATTCACTTTAACAACCTGGTACATTTAATTACGTGCCATTAATAACAAATTTTCATAGATTCCTTTCTGGAAATATTCATAAATTCCAATCCTGCTTAAAACAATAAGCACATATTTTATACATGGTGTTGGGAAGAAAAAGATGAGGAACTGTCTGTGATATCCACAGTCAAATGGTTCAGCAACAGTTTGACACTCTTGTACTTTGGAATGATACAACTGTGGAACTGTACCTGAGTAGTGTGAGGGAAGGGAAAAAAGGGGAAAACTGAAGTAGGAAGAAAAGTCCTACAGCATTGTAAATAAGGCTTTTATATCAAAGTTATCTGAATCATCAACTGATTTTTAAAAATAGCTTATATAGCTCTTTTCATGGCCACTGGACGTCACAAAGCGCTATACAATGATGTACTTTTGGAGTTAGTCACTGTTGTAATGTAAGGAACACAGCAGCCAACGTGATAACAACCAAATAACCTGTTTTTGTGCTGTTTATTGAAAGATAGATGTTACCACAGGGCATTGGAGATAAACCCCTGTTTCTTCTTTGAAATAGTGCCTTGGGAACTTTTACATCCACCAGCGCAGGCAGATAGAACCTTTCAGATGAAAGACAGTCTCTGACAGTCAGCAAACATTTGGTGTGCTACCAATTGAGCCAGAGATGGTAGCATTTCATATGATTGTTTTTTAGACAACCAGGTGAATACTGCCAAGCTAAACATGTACTGTTATTACATCTCATGTCTTTTTTCTTGGTAAAGAAATAGTTGCAAATACATACGTACCCACAAATATCAAGGAAGTGTTGACATCAAGGCAGCATTTGGCCAAGTGTGGCACCAAGGGGCCCTTGCAAAACTGGAGTCAATGGGAATCAGGGGGGAAACTCCCTACTGGCTGGGGTCATACCTAGCACAAAGGAAGATGGTTGTGGTTGTTGGAGGTCAATCATGTCAGTTCCAGGACATCACTGCAGGAGTTCCTCACGGTAGTGCCTAGACCCAACCATCTTCAGCTGCTTCACTAATGACCGCCCTTCCATCATAAGGTCAGAAGTGGGGATGTTCACTGATAATTACACAATGTTCAGCGCCAATCACAACTCCTCAGATACTGAAGCAGTCCGTGCCCACATGCAGTAAGACTTGGACAATATCCAGGCTTGGGTTGACAAGTGGCAAGTAACATTTGCGCCACACAAGTGCCAGGCAATGACCATCCCACAAATGAGAGAATCTTAACTTCACATTTAATGGCATTATCATCGCTGAATCCCCCACTATCAATATCCTGAGGGGTTATCATTGACTAGAAACTGAACTGGACCAGCCATATAAATTCTGTGGCTACAAGAGCAGGTCAGAGGCTGGGAATTCTGCAGCGAGTAACTCACCTCCTGACTCCCCAAAGCCTGTCCACCATTTACAAGGCACAAGTCAGAAGTGTGATGGAATATTCTTCACTTGCTTAGATAAGTGCAACTCCATGAACACTCAAGAAGCTTGACACTAAGCAGGACAAAGCAGCCCGCTTGATTAGCACTCCATCCACAAACATTCACTCCTTCCACACTGACGCACAGTGGCAGCAGTGTGTACCATTTACAAGGTGCATTGCAGGAACTCACCAAGGTACCCTAGGCTGCACTTTCCAAACTCATGACTGCTATCATCTAGAAGGACAAGGGCAGCAGATAGATGGGAACACCACCACCTGGAAGTTCCACTCCAAACCACTCATCATCCTGACTTGGAAATATATCGCTGTTCCTTCACTGTTGCTGGACTACACCACATGGACTGCAGCGGTTCATGAAGACAGCTCATCACCGCCTTCTCAAGGGCGATTAGGGATACTCAATAAATGCTGACGTAGCCAGCGATGCCCACATCCCATGAATGAATAAAAAAAGAGATCCAAGTGCTGGTAAGATCCACTGGCTGGGAATTCCATGCAAATTGTTCCTGTTGCAGCAGAGTGGCAGAGTAGAACCCCCATCAACCCAAGTTTTCCTACCAGTTGTTGTGAAATTGTGGCCGGGGGAGGGGGAAGATAGGGTCATTTTAATGGTTATAGCAGGCTGCTGTTGTCCAAGAGCTGCTCATCTCTATCCAGCCTTGTAAGTTAGAGCAGCCAACAGCCACTCACCCTGAGGTGACACAAAGGAAGGCATTGTTCCTCAAGACATGCGCTAATCAGTTTCGTCCTCGATCTAGATAATACTTGAGGTCTTTCAAATGGTATACCGCAATTTTGAGCTGAAGTGAGTTACTTGCCATTTTTTGGTCCTGATCCATAGATTCATGGAATTATGCCATGCCTCATGCACGAATTTGAGGGCTTATGTTTCATAAATGAAGACCATCAATTACAACAACAGCTTATACATATGTAACACCTTTAACATAGTAAAATGCCCCAAGGTACTTCACAGGAGTGTTATCAAACAAAATCTGACATTGAACAACATAAAGAGATATTAGGAAAGGAGACAAAAACTTGGTAAAAGAAGTCCCCAAATCCTTGCCCCTTTATCTGTCTGTAATCTCCTCCAGCCCCATAACCCTTCGAGATATCTGCGGCTCCTCTAATTCTGGCCTTTTGTGCATTCCCAATTCTAACTGCTCAACCATTGGCCTTTAGTTGCCTAGGCCCCAAGGTCTGGGATTCCCTCTCTACAACTCTCTGTCTCGCTACCTTGCTTTCCTCCTTTAAGACACTTCTTAAACGCTACCTCTTCATACAACCTTCTAGTTATCCGACCTTAATATCTCCTTATGTGGCTTGGGGTCATAATTTATTTTATAATGCTCCTATGAAGCAACTTGGGTCATTTCATTATGTTAAAAGCACTATATAAACACAAGTTGCTGTTGTAAGTTTTAAGGAGCGTCTTGAAGGAGGAAAAAGGCAGAGAGGTTTAGGGAGGGAATTCCAGAGCTGTGGTAGCTGAAGTTACTGCTGCCAATGATGGGACCATTAAAATCATGGATGCTCAAGAGGCCAAAATTAGAAAAGTACAGAAAAATCAGGGGGTTGTACGGTGGAGGTTTCAGAGACAGGGGTGGGGGAGGGAAAGATGGGGTAAAGACCATGGAGGAATTTGAAAACAAGAATGAAAATTTTAAAAATCGATGTGTTTAACTTGGAGCCAGTATAGATCAGAAAGCACAGGGATGATGGGTGAATGGGACTTGGCGTGAATTAGGATACTGCCAACAGAGTTTGGATGAGCTCACGTTTACAGAGCACAGAACATGGGAAATTAAACAGGAATGCGTTAGAATAGTCAGGTCTGGAGGTATCAAAAGCATTGATTATTGATTATAATTAATTCATTAAGGTCTCCTCACAAAATAATGAATAAGACCTCACGAATGTTGCACGTATGACATGAAATGGAGAACTGTTTAAAAAAAGCTACATGAACACAATTTCTTCTCTTAATTTTTAGTACTTACTTGATGAAAGTTGTACGTCAAAATAATCTCATAGAAATGTCGATTGTTTGGTAAGGTATCTCGTAGTCCTAAAGGCCTTGTTTTTGCACTTACTGGTCTGAAATTTGAAAAAAACAAAGGTTTCATTAGGAAAAATTAGGTATTAATCATTAAATACAGGAAAGGAAAACAAATGGTTTTATATCCAGAATCTCTGTGGAAATGCAATTGTTCTCCCTTCAGCAAATATTTTATTAACTGGGAAGGCAGTTTGATCCTCTATTTTTCAATGCATTTTAGATAAAAAAAACAGATTAACAGAACTCATTATTTCACAAAACCAATAAATTTAAGTACAAAAGATAAAAGCAAAAAACTGCAGATGCTGGAAATCCAAAATAAAAATACTTGAAAAAACTCAGCAGGTCTGACAGCATCTGCGGAGAAGAATACAGTTAACGTTTCGAGTCCGTATGACTCTGTTGAAGAGTCATATAGACTTGAAAGTTAAGTACAAATCTGATTAAGTAAAGGATTACCATTTAATTCATATTGAAATAAGAACACAAGATAAGAAGCAGGAGCAGGAGTAGGCCATTCAGCCTTTTGAGCCTGCTCCACCATTCAATGAGATCACTGCTGGTCTTCTACTTCAGCACCACTGTCCTGCACTATGCCCATATCTCTTGACGCTTTTAATATGTAGAAATCTATCAATCACAGTCTTAAACATACTCATGAACTGCTGGAGATTTTCTGCTTCAAGTTTGAAATTTGCTACATCTTTAGAAACCATTATTCCGTATTGTAGGTGAGTTCATGATTACCCAGCTCCAGGTTCATCTTTGCAGACCAACTTGATTTGAGCTTTCTACTTCACATCTGATCAGTTGGCAAGACTGATCTATTCCACTCTAGAACATTGCCCGATTACACTTTACTTTTGCCTATTTGCTGTTTAACCCTCATCTGTGCTTTCATGTTTCTAAATGTCCTGCTTGCTAACTTTGTCAAGATAGCTCATCACAAGCTCCTGCAAAATTCACACACACCAAATCAACCACCATCTTGCCCATTTCCAATAGTTCATTGTGCCCCTCAAATCAACTTCAAAATCCTCCTTCTTGCTTTCAAATTCCTCCATGACATTGCTCCACACAATACACAAAGACTCATTTTTTAAGCAGCTTGGCTCTGTCGTCCTGAGACTTTTCTGGAAGATGGTGTAATATTCTATCCAAATTTTTTAATGCCTCCATATTGGCTAATTTCATTACTGGGGGGGTCCGATTTGAGAACTTTCAATCTCTGACTCAGCGTTTGAATCCTCAAGTTCACCATTTTCCTTCTTCACTACTTGGAGTATGCTCACTGTTTGACCAGCCTCCCTGTCATAGTATCATTTCAACATGTTTATATGACACACTCGTTGATGCTTCCTCATATCTGGGGTACTAATTATATAGTTTACCTCATTTGGTTTCTTTTAGGTCCACTAAAGCTAGCCTTCAGTGGTTCATCTGGCAGAGGTAACAGAACTAGTACTTTATCCCCAGGTTTAAAAGTTTGAGTTTCAGCTGTCTTGTCTACTCGGATTTTCATTACTTCTTGGGAAACCTTAATTTGTTCCTGAGCTACTGTGCAAGCTTCTGACAGTCTTTCTCGAAATTTGTACATGTAGCCTAAGAGAGTAATTTCTTCTTTTTGGGCTATAATTTTCTCTTTAATGAATTTAAGCAGTCTCTTGACTTCATGTCCATAGACTAACTCAAAGGAACTGAACCTATTTGACTCATTAGGTGTGTCTCTAATGGGAAATGATAAAAATGAAATTCTCTTCTCCTAGTCCTTGGGATATTCAAGACAATAAGCTCTAGTCATTATTTTTAAGGTTTGATGGCATTATTCCAATGTCCCTTGAGACTGTGGGTGGTATGCAGATGATTTAATCTGCTTTACCCCAAAACTACGCATTGCCTCCTGGAATATTTGTGACATAAAACTTGATCCCTGATCAGACTGAACGTCGCTGGTAACCAATACCTGGTGAAAAACTGAATTAACCCTTTGGTTCCCACATTTACAGTAACTTTTCTTAGGGGGACTGGCTCTGGGAATCGGTTAGACAAATCTTTAATAGTTAAAAGATATTGATGTTCTGTTTTGGTTCTGGGTAGGGGTCCTACACAATCCACTGGAGCCCTAATCAATGGTTCATCAAAAGCGGGTACTGGAATCAATGGAGCTGGTTTAATCTACGACTGAGGCTTCTGAAACCAGTTGGCATGTGTGACATGTCTTGTTGAATTCAACCACATCTCAATGCAATCCTGGCTAATAAAAGTGCTTCATTATTTCCTAAATGACTTGCCAATGGAATCTCATGGGCAATTCTTAAAATTTTCCTGCAGTAACCAGGAGGGACAACAATTTGATGGACTATTGTCCATTCTTCATCCGCTGGTCTCTAAGGATGTCTTTGCTTCTTCACCAATATGTCAATTTTTAGGTAATAACATTCAGGGACCCTTTCTGATTTTTCTTCAGAAGATGCCAGCTGAGACAATGCCCACAAACTAGAGTCTGCCTGCTGGGCTTCAACCAAGACAGTTTGGCTAAATAAATCAGCCTTGTTATTTTCAGGGTCTTTAACCTCATTCAACCCCCCCAGAAAAGCCCTATCTAACTGGACACCTGAATTTTCCTCCCTCCCAATTGATTCTACTTCATCTTGTCTAAATTTATGAGCTTGGACTCTAGGTACCACACAATCTTTCACCTCAACTGAGTCTCTCTTGAAGCTCCGGGAGATGCTAATGCTTTCAAACCTGCCAAATCTTTACTCAGTCGAAAATCTATCCTTCAATAGGACAACTTGGAACAATTCCTACAGTAACAACTCTGTTTAATAAGTCGCTTTGTACATTAACTTAATACAAGGGAATAAGTTCATAAATCCCATGAATACCCTCCTTAATACTTTTTCTTTCATCAAATCTTCTAGAAGACAAATCGTATCATCAGCCACCATCAATGACTGAACTGCTTCAGTATCTCTCAAAATCTTAATTTGTTTACTCGTTTTGTTGGATGAGTAAGGGAATAATTCTCCTTTAGAGGCAAAATTTCTATAAGCTCCAGTAACCTAACTCACTTCATCAGTATCCAAGGAAGAATCCCCTTGACTGTTCTGAACCATTCCACCACTCTAGTAGGTTCTGAGGGAACACTTTGCAAATGTACTATTGCTATTGTTTATCACTGTTTCCTTTACTGGTACAGTATCTTTTGAAGACTTCTTAGGCATCCCTATTACTGCCACTGATTTAACTTTCAGCTTCCAACAATTTGCTTTTACATGCCCCGTCTTACAGCAATGAAAGCATGCAGGTTTCTTTACATCACTTTTATCCTCTATGCTGCCATTCTTATTGACTGAAACAGCTTATGCCTTCTCCCTAAAGCCTGAATCTTTTCTATTCGTCCAGTGCTAGAGCCAACAAGGGGGCATACGCATACCATACTGGATTTGGTAACGAGCAAAGATTAATGGTCTAAAGCTGTGTGAAAATTTCTCGAATAGTGATCATAATATAATCAAGTTCAATGTATTGCTTGAAAGGGAGAAACACAGAACAGCTACTAAGGTTCTAAATTTAGATAAGGTTGACCTACAATGTGATGAAACAGAACTGATTACAGTAAACTGGGCAAATCTGTTAATGGGTCAAAGTGACAGTGGGAGCTGTTCAAAAAAAAATTGTACGCAGAATCAGTTTATAATTCCATGGGGCAAGAGCTCCACTTGTCCAAGAAAACAGCTACGGATGACTAAAGAGATGAAGGACAACATAAAACTAAAAGAAAAAGCACACAAAAAAATAGCACAGGCTCTGACTGGGAGAGATAAAAAGAACAAAAGTAACATAACAGCAGTAAGGCTAAAAAAAGGGGATTACAAAAAGAAATATGCAAAGGATATGAAAAGCAACACAGAAGATTTTTACAATTACATTAGAAAAAAGAGGGTGGTCAGAAGCAATGAGAGCCTCCCGAAAACTGAAAACAGTGATATTGTCAATGAAAATAAGGAAATGGCAGACATGTTGAATAATTGATTTGTGCCAGTATTCAAAGTAGAAGTGGCTAACAGACTGTCTCAATTAAACTGACATTAAAACAGGGGACAGAACATACCAAAATTGACTTATTCACCATATTTATTAACAACTAAATAATGGAATAGAAAGCCACTTGTCCAAGTTTGACAATGACACAAAAATAGCAGCATTGTAAGTCGTATAATGGAAGCATAAAATTACAAAGAGATAATAGATTGGTGTGCGGACAAAACTATGGCAAACAGATTTCACTGTAGGCAAATGTTAAGTCATCGACTTTGGACCTAAAAAGTATAGAACAGGGTACTTTCTCAAGAGGGAAAAACTAGAAACAGTGGAGGTCTAAAGAGACGTGAGGGTTCAGGTACATAGATTATTGAAATTTCACAGAAAATAATCACAAAGGATAATGGAATGCTGGCCTTTATAGAGAGAAGACTAGAATACAAGGTGCTAGAGGGTAGAAGTTAAGCTTCAGCTACACAAAGCCTTGATTAGGCCAGGCCTAGAGCTCTGAACAGTTCTAGGCACCACAGCTTAGGAAGGATGTAGCGGCCTTCAAGGCAGTGCAGTGTAGATTTACCAAGATTCCAACGGTTGAATTATGAAGAAAGATTAGGGTTGTATTCCCTGGAAGATGGTTAAGGGGTTGTCATGAAGCTATTAATGTATATAACATTATTGGAAATTATTTTTTTTAAAATAGAGGGTTAGTCTATGGGTGTGTCTTAATCGGATTAAAGACAGCTAGTCTGGGTGCTTTGATGTATACTAGTTTTGAGATGTAAGAGAGGTAGAGTCTGATTTCTGAATTTAGAGCTCCATCTCAAACATAACACTTAAAGTATGGGTTATGACAGTTGTTTAAAGTTTCCCTCTTGATTTTTACATAACTCAGCTTTACCAACTGCTGGGTCATAGAGGTCTACAGCACAGAAAAAGGCCCTTCAGCGCATCGAGTCTGTACTGGTACCTAACTATTCTAATCCCATTTTTCAGCACTAGGCCCATAGCCTTGTATGCCATGGCATTGCAAGTGTACATCTAAATACTCCTTAAATGTAATGAGAGTTTCTGCCTCTACCACCTTTCAGACAGTGAGTTCCCACCGCCCTCTGGGTGAAAAAAATCTTCCTTACATCCCCTCTAAACCTCCTGTCCCTTACCTGAAATCTATGCCCCCTGGTTATTGATCCCTCCACCAAGGGGAAAAGTTCCTTCCTGTCTACCCTATCTATGCTCCTCATAATTTTATATACCTCAATCATGTCACCCCTCAATCTCCTCTGCTCCAGGGAAAATAACCCCAGTCTATCCAATCTCTCCTCATAACTAAAACTCTCCAGCCCAGGCAACATCCTGGTAAATCTCCTCTGCACTCTCTCTAGTGCAATCACATCCTTCCTATAATGCGGATTCCAAAACTGCACGCAATACTCTAGCAATGGCCTAAACAGCATTTTATACAGTTCCAGCATAACCTCCCTGCTCTTATATTCTATGCCTTGGCTAATAAAGGCAAGTATCCCATATGCCTTCTTAACCACCTTATCTAGCTGTCCCGCTACCTCAAGGGGCCGGTGGACATGTACACCAAGATCCCTCTGATCTTCAGTACTTCCCAGGGTCCTACCATTCATCGTGTATTCCCGTGCCTTGTTTGTCCTGCCCCAGTGCATCACCTCACACTTATCCGGATTAAATTCCATTTGCCACTGATCAGCCCATCTGACCAGCCCGTCTATATCCTCCTGTAATCTAAGGCTATCCTCCTCACTATTTACCACAACACCAATTTTCGTGTCATCCACGGGTCATAACAGGGGTGATTCAAGATATTAAGGCGTACAGATAGGGTAAATCATGTGAAAGTGTATCTTTTGACTGGGGAGCCTAGTACTAGAAGGTATTGTCTAAGGCCAGGATTTTCTGGCCCTGTCTCGGGCGGGACCCGCTGCGGCCAAGGTGGTGCCCCAACCAGAAGTCCATTGACTTGCAGCGGGACCAGAAGATTGCGGCAGCGGGCGGCTGAGGAAAATCCCGCCCTAAAATTAGAATCAGAAGGTTTAGGAGTGAAATTAGGAAACACTTCTACACACAAAGGGTGGTAGAAGTTTGGAACTCTCTTCTGCAAGTGGCAATTAGTGCTAGATCAATTTTTAATTTCAAATCTGAGATTGACTGATACCCAAAGGAATTAAGAAATATGAGGCAAAGGCGGATAAATAGAATTAAGTCACAGGTCCGCTATGATTTCATTGAAAGGTGAAAAAGGTTCAAGGAACTAAATGGTCTTCTCCTGCTCCTATCATCCTACCTCAGAAAATGCAACATTTCCTCAACAGTGTAACATAAGAACAGGAACAAACTGTTTTATTCCGGAAAGCCAATTGGTAAAGGATCGTATGTCTCACTTATATCAACAGAGTTAAATATTACAAGCATTTACCGCCTAACTCAGTCACCCAATCCCTTTATATGTGTTTGAGTGAATCTCTATTTAAAGCCCACCGCTTGTATACAGTTAAACAAAATTAATATTCAATTAACACTTGGAACTTGAACCCATGACCTTTTTAACTCAGAGGTGAGAGTGCTGCCACTAAGCCAAGATGACACTATTATTGACAGCAAAAAATGTACAATCATATATATCAGTTTAGGGGACTATAATTTCACTGTCTCTCATTTTCTATGAATTGCTTCCTAGCGGTGGATCATTTACTTAAAGACTTAAAGAATAACAATATTATACTTGGAGGGAAAATTATTTTCCAGGGAGGTGATTTTCTGCAGCTCCTACCAGCTATTCCTGGAACATCAAGAGATATATTGTAGGAAGTTGTATTAACAAAAGCAATATATGCCACAGCTGAGGAATTTCAAGCTTAAAGAAAACATGAGAGTAACACCCAACAAAAAATTGTTTGCAGATTGGCTTCTTAAACTAGGGGGTGAAAAATTGGGAGATTTAATTGAAATTCCGGAGAACTGCTTTTCCAAGGAGCCTAATTTTGTTGGTTTCCTATTTGGTGAAAGCATTCTGCTTACTATTTGGAAGTTATTCTTTGTGCTAAAAATGAAAGTTCGCTAGATTTGAATAAAAAAGTTTTAGAAAAGTTGTCAGGTGAATTTTTTAAAAATGCATCAGTGTCAACTTTATAGATTAAGATGATAATAACAGTCTGTATCCTCTAGGGTGCCTACAGTCTAACTCTAACAGGCATGCCATTGTATAAGATTAGACTCAAAGAAGAGGCACTTGTAATGTTGCTATGAATCTTGAATCCCAAACAAAGACATTGTAATGGAAGAAGATTGGTAGTTAGGAAGCTGGTTTCTTCAATGACATATGCTGCAATTATAACAGACAGAATTCAAGGAAATAAAGTGCTTATTCCTCAAATAATAGAGTAAACCTGCCTTTCCAACCCAATAGAAAATAGATCCCAATTAGACTTACAATTTCAATGACGATAAACAAGTCACAGGGTCTGACCTCTGACGAAATTTGTATTTATATTCCTAGATCTGTCTTTAGATATGGACAGTTTTATGTAGCTTTTTCCAGAGTGAGAAGTGTTAATTCTGTTAAAAGTCTTTGGTAAAAGAATAACTAGAAATTTTGTACATTGGAATAAAGATATTAATTTGACCACAAATGTCTTGCAACTCTCTGCCAGTTTTAATTATTATCTATTCAATGTTCTCTGACTTGGAATTTAAACCTATGACAAACTTGTTGAAGTAAGTCAAGTGGCAATTATACTCCATAGTTTTCCATGTTCTTGGAAGAACAATTAGAGGGACGATCTCCAGGAATACTTTGAAATCCTTGCAGTGACATCTTGCTTCCATTGCCAGCCTTATCCAACTGTGCATGAAGTAAAACTAATAACAGACAGCATTCCCGTGAACAATGTAACAGAAGCTGAAAACTTAAGGCCAAAAAGAGAATAATTATTATCCAACAGGACCACATACAGATCTGAACTAAAGTTATTGTTTACCTCAAAGATTGAATCCAGTTCTTGAGACTTAGGCAGGGAGCAATGTCTTCATGCTTCAATGTAGATCTTACATCAAAACGAGTAATTCCATCTGATGCATGCTAAATTGAACAAATATTAAAAACATAGGATCTGCTGAAATAACAAGTTTTGACCACGTGAAGCAAGTTATTCCAGGCCATACACTATCAGAATTAGCTTACTCAAATGAAACGTTTGTGTATTAAATGTAACAAAAGCATACCCTTGGTGTTTGAAAGATCTATTTACTGAATTTTGAGACACCATAAATGCTATAAGCAAACAACAAATGAACTAGCACTAACCAGCACCTCAAGTGACCCAAAGTATTTCACAGTGAAATAGGATAGGAAGAATAAGGAGAGCCATTACAAACAAAATGGTGCAATTTTAAAGGGGTGCAGGAACAAGGAGAGCTGGCACTGTACGTACAACAATCTTGGAAGGTGGTGGAACAAGTTGAGAAGGCTGTTAAAAAAAACATATAAGATCCTTGATTTTATAAACCAAGGCAGTGCTCAAGTGCTAGGAAGTTATGCTAAAGCTTTATAAATCACTGGCTAGGCCTCAGCTGGAGTACTGAGTCCAATTCTGGGCATCATACTTCAGGAAGGATGTCAAGGCCTTATTGAGAATGCAGAGTAGATTTTACTGAACTGATGGCAGGGATGCTGGACTTCAGTTACTTGGAGAGACTACAAACTCTGGAATGGTTCT
The DNA here is from genome assembly GCF_964194155.1 of Cetorhinus maximus. Classification (NCBI taxonomy): domain Eukaryota; kingdom Metazoa; phylum Chordata; class Chondrichthyes; order Lamniformes; family Cetorhinidae; genus Cetorhinus; species Cetorhinus maximus. The sequence continues at coordinate 90,365,396 of NC_135885.1, forward strand.
CCTCAGAGCAAAGTAGGTTAAAGGGAGACTTAATGAAGCTTTTTAACAAGATTGTGAAAGTTTCTCCTTACTTACTTTATCAAAACCTATTTTCAATGGCAGATGGTTCAGTAACCAGAGGACACATATTTAAGGTAATTGCAAAATAATGAGCGGTAAAATAAGGACAAATAGTTTTACTCTGAAAGCTGGTATGTTCTGGAATGCATTGCCTGAAAGAATGGTCAAAGCAAATTCAATAGTAATGTTCAAAAGGGAATTGGTAAATAATTGAAGGGGAAATTTGTGCAGGGCACAGGGTGTGACTACTTGGATAGTCCTTTCAAAAAACCAGCACTGGCACAGTGGGTCGGATTGTCTCCTTCTGCACTGTACCATTCTATAATTCTGTTACGTTAAGAGAACTTCATACGCACAGGCAAATGTTTCCAGGTAATTTGAAAGTACGATAAATAATTGATATTCTTGATTTGAGATGGGGTTTGAAAATTTTGTTTACAAACGAACGATTAAAATCTATGTCACATAACCTGCTTCTGCAACTGATCTCAATTACATACAACGTTAACAACATTCCTTCTCCAGAGATACAATGCTCCAAATAAAATCTAAAGTATTTGTCTTCTTAATACCAAAATATAAAGTTAGAACTTACAATGTGCAGCTGGGAGGGTGTGCAAAGGAGGCCATGGAAGGAAATTGTGTAGTTGATATTGACATCACCAAGACTGGCCCACCAGCGGGCAATGCAAAACTCTACAGTTTTGCCATACTAGAAACAGTAAAACAAAACAGGTACATTAATTTTAAAAGCTAAATTCTAACAGTTTAGATGCCAAAAGTCATAAAGCTTTTACTGTATTGTCGAATTTGTACTCACCAAAACCGGAAATGCCTCACAACACGATCCTTTCTCCGAGAGTGATGTGAATTTATAAAACTCGTTAGTACGATAAGCCTTTTGTTTTTCAAGTTGAACTGCATGAAGGACAAACTTTGAGGAAACGTCAGATGAAAGTGAAGACATGGTGACCTCTGAATAGAAGAAATTGAAGTATTAAAACAAACAGCAATAGACACAAGCACGTCTCCCTTTAATGAAATGGCTGGAAGATAACCGTGCATTCTTATAGCAGCAAAGACGACTGCTTTGATATGAAAGCACGTATCACATATCTTTTGCTGGAGAAGGTGGGAGGGAAAGCCTAAAGAGAGGAAGAGCAAGGTTTGCTTGCTGGGAAAGCAGCAATACTCCTCCTGGGCCAAGATGAACTTTATGAACATGCAAAATAAATTTACCTGGGCCTCTTCTAGCCTAATGTCAAATAAAGTCATTAGGCAGTGCCAGTGAAAACATTGGGCCACAACTTTTCCATTTGGATTAGTCTCCCACCTGCATGGGGAGGGTGGCCTCTGCATTGCTGAAATCCCACATTCAAAATGTGTGGAACAGGCTGGGCTAAAAGGTTAATCGTACAATCATTCATTAATTGCAATATTCCTTCCACTAGGTGCATTAGTGAGAACACTGCTCTTTCACTCATGATAGGAAACCATTTTGCCAGATTTGAAGCGATAGATTTTTGTTTATTCTTTCACATGGGTGTCACTGGCTAAGCCAGCTTTGCTTTTGCCAATTCCTAATTGCCCTTGGAAAGGTGGTGGTGAGCTGCCTTCTTGAACCACTGTAGTCCATGTGGTGTAGGTACACTCACAGTGCTGTTAGGGAGGGAGTTCAAGGATTTTGACCCAGGATTGGTATTCAGACAAAATAAGAAATTTACCGAAACATAGAGGCCTGAACAATCCCCATCCACCACCACTCTCCTCTGACTGGCTGAACTTCTCTCATTGAACAATTTCTCCTTAAACTTAAAAGTGTGGCTATGGGTACCCGCATGGGCCCCAGTTATGTCTGTCTCTTTATGGGAACATTCCTTGTTCCAGCCCTACTCAGGCCCCCTCCCACAACTCCTTCTCCGGTACATCGATGACTGTTTTGGTGCTGCTTCATGCTCTCGTCTGGACCTGGAAAAATTTATCAATTTTGCTTCCAATTTCCCTTCCATCACCTTCACATGGTCCATCTCCAACACTTCCCTTTCCTTCCTTTACCTCTCTGTCTCAATTTCTGCTGATAGACTGTGCACCAATATTCATTACAAGCCCACCGGGGCCCACAGCTACCTCAACTACAGCTCCTCACACCTTGCTTCCTGTAAGGACTCCATCCCATTCTCTCAGTTCCTTCGCCTCTGTCGCATCTGTTCTGATGATGTCATGTTCCAAAATGGCGCTTCTGACATGTCTTCCTTCTTCCATTACCAAGGTTTCCCACTCACTGTGGTTGACAGCGCCCTCAACCGTGTCCAATCCATCTCCCGCGCCTCTGCCCTCACACCTTCCTCTCCCTCCCAGAGCCATGAGGGGATCCCCCTTGTCCTCACTTATCACCCCATCAGCCTCCGCATTCAAAGGATCATCCTCCGCTATTTCTGTCAATGCCAGCATGATGCCACCAAACAGATCTTCACCTCATCCCCCATCAGAATTCCGTAGGGACCATTCCCTCCGGGACACCCTGGTCCACTCCTTCATCACCCCCCAACACCTCATTCCTCTCCCACGGCACCTTCCCATTCAATCGCAGAAGGTGCAACACCTGCCCCTTTACCTCCTCCCTCCTCACTGTCCAAGGGCCCAAACACTCCTTTCAGGTGAAGCAGCGCTTCACTTGCATCTCCTTCAATTTAGTCTACTGCATTTGCTGCTCCCAATGTGGTCACCTCTATACTGGAGAGACCAAACGCAGGCTGGGTGACCGCTATGCGGAACACCTCTGGTCTGTCTGCAAGCATGACCCAAACCTTCTTGTCGGTTGCCATTTTAACACACCATCCTGCTCCCATGTCCACATGTCCGTCCTTGGCCTGCTGCAATGTTCCAGTGAAGCTCAACGCAAACTGGAGGAACAGCACCTCATCTTCTGATGAGGCACTTTACAACCTTCCGGACTTAACATTGAGTTCAACAACTTTAGACCATGAACTCTCTCCTCTATCCTCACCCCTTTTTTATTCCCTTTCTCGATATTCATTTTTATTTTATTTTTTACCAACTTATTTTTATTTATTTTCATTTTTATTCATCGCTTTATTCCCAACTTTTATCCTATTTTCAATCTTTTTTCCCCACCATCGTCCCCTACCCCAACAAGGGCCATCTGTCACCTGTTCATGTTGTTCTTTTCACAGTACTTACCCTTCTCATGCTATTATCACAGTCTGCTTTCATAACTTAATGGCACTATCAGCACCTCCTTTAGCCCTTACCACTACCATTAACACCCACTTTATCCTTTTGTTCATGACATCTTTGTCAATCTCTCCTTTGCCCCCACCTATCGCTGGCTTTCTATCCAGCTTCACCTGCTCCACCCCCCTCAAACAGTATAATTTTCATTACATTTATATTTCTCTTTAGCTCCGAAGAAGTCATATGGATTTGAAATGTTAGCTCTGTTTTTCTCTCCACAGTATGTTAGACTGCTCAGTTTTTCCAGCATTTTCTGTTTTTGTTTCAGATTTCCAGCATCTGCAGCATTTTGCCTTTATACAAGAAATGTACCCTATTTCAAACTGTGAAGTTTAAAAGATAAAATAAAAATGTAAAATAAAAAAATTGTTAAAAATAAATATTTTATTTTTTCTACATAAAACATTGCTCTTACCAGCCCAGGTAGCGCCCCAAGGTACTTCAATAAAGTGTCGTCTAATTTGGCCAGGCTTAAACTGAACATCACTGTATGCAAGATCATAACTAGAGGTTTCATGTAACCTGTAACCAAAAAATTATATTAATTACAAGGCGATTCATAGAGTGAATCAGAATCTGATTCATAGAATCTAAAATGTATTCATTATTTATACATATTCTGGGTGCTGTCAGCAGGATTGTAGCTGGACTGAAAGAATTTGAACAGGATGTTCTGAAAGAAGGGGAGCTTCAGCTGGAGAGAACAAATGGGACAAGAGTGAACTTTCTAAGGAGGGGGTGATAATGGCAGTTCTGAAAGAAGAAAGGAGGGTGCCAAAACAAAGAAAGCCATTAATAGAGCCAATAAGCATGGGCGGGGGGGGGGGGGGGGTGCGCAGGAGTGCCAACTGAGTGTTCAGAAATTGAATGAGGAGTGAATCAAGAGAACAGGAGATGAATCTCACATAGCAGATAAGCTTAAGAGAGAATGGGAAGATCAGAGAGAAACTGAAAAACTATCATTGGTAGGGGATCAGACTTTAGCTGGTCAGGAGCAGGCATGGAGGGTGAGTTTGTGACATAAAAATAGGGGGTGGGGTGTTGGAGGTAGGGTGGGAGGGTGATTGTAACTGGCTGTGAGCAGAAGAGAAGGGTGAGATGGTGGCAAGACAACTTTTTGTTGGTACTGGAGATGAGGAGATATGGAGTGCAGGAAAGGTAGGATAGGAGTTTAAGAAGATGGTTCGCCATTTAGAAAAGGAATCCTGGGGCATACCTCATTAAGGATGATCCTATTGTAATAAGAGAATTTGGCTGAAGTGCTCAACATGATACAGCCAAATCTGATTTTGAATAAGCAGACCACTCACATGCAGCCCTCAGACATAAGGAATTGAAGTTGTGGGCTGCACTAGAAGGAAGGACAGGGTGGGAAGTGATTGACCACCTATATGAATAAGGCCATTGTTGGCAAACCAACAGTCAATAGAGGTACATGACTGATGAATAACTAGAGCAGCAGGAATGAATTATTTGGTGCAAGAGATTTTCAGGGACAGATGGTGAAAATAGTGAGGTGGGGGAGGTTGATGAATTTCAACCAAAAACGTAATGGAATTGACAGATTTACTTAAAACCTTTGAAACTTCTGAAAAGTTATTTCAATACTGGTAGAACTCTAAGAGCTTGGCTGAGGCAGGTCAGTCGCAATAATTAGCTGTTCACCTTTTGGCAGGCTCTTCAGGGGTCTATGCAGGTAATTGGAGGGAAAAAAAAATCACATTTCTGCTGGCTCAATTACAGTGAAAATGAAAGGAGTGGCATCTGATTCACATTGATCAGAGACAGTAACTCACATGGTTCCCAGGAATGAAAGTCACAGGAGGAAGAAAAATCAATGAGTTGCTTACATGATTGACAAAAGCAAATCAACAGAGAGAAAAGAAATGATGAAAAAGTTGGATATGCTGCAGACAAAAGTCTACTAGAAACTGAAGCAACATGTATATTATTTTAGCAGATCTCTGATGACATGGGTCATAGGTGGTCTAGGGTCTAATATATGATTGTAATTTTAGCTGCCAACTTAATCTGAACATTTAAGGCCAGTGCTCTAAATAGCTAAAGTTAGATACTATGAAACATGTACAAACAGCCACCCTCAAAAAACTGCCCCCACCTAACACTGGCCCTCATTCCAGCTCTACCTGTCCCATCCCCCACAACCAGCTTATATTTCATCTCATTTCTATTTTTCCTTAGTTCTGATGAAGAGTCATACGGATTTGAAACTTTAACTGTGTTCCTCTCCACAGATGCTGTCAGATCTGCTGAGTTTTTCCAGGAATATTTTCAAGCCTTGTGCCTTTTTTGAATTACCCAGGAGCTTGGGGAGCCTATAACTCCCTGTTGCTTTCTCTTGGGAAATGCCTTAGCCAATAAGAGTCGACTTGCCAGCCAATAAGAGTCGACTTGCCAACCAATGAGCATTCTTTTCTCCTGTAGTATAAATTGCTGTGATCGTTTGAAATTTGGCATTCTTGTGTTTGTCCTGATGAGTGGAAGACAAAAAACCTCAGCAACATGTCTATCTTTTCAGCAAAATGCAAGCTCTGTATTATCAAGTGACAGAGAGATAATGGGTCCTTGCCTGCTGAATGATGTAGAACCCCCGCAATCATAAATTTAAGCTCATCTCCTGTCAGAGAAAGTTTGCTTGTCAACCCATCTGTCAGTTAACTAGTTTTCCTTTTTTTGCTCAAATCTCATTGTCCCTTTTCCTCCAGCATCTCATCCAAAACTTCATCCGTCTACTAGGCCCCACTCTCCTGTTCTATTCGCCCTTTTTCCTGACTGAGTCCAAATATCACCCTATCTGATATGACTTCCCATGTTCAATGCCTTGGAAGATTGATGCTAATGTAAATCTCCCATGGTAAACTGGATTATAAACTGTATTGTAATGGCAGGAGCACAATAATACAAAATATATGATTTACTACTCTGTCAGTAAGGTATTTGAAGTGACCTGTGTATTCAAGGCAGGTTCTATAAGTCTGCACAGCTAGAAGTAACGCAGAATTTGACTGGCAGGGAATTTTCCAGATTAGAACATGCTTGTCAGGTTCAGGTTACAGCTCAGAAACATTGGGCAGAGTTTTTCATTTGGCGGGCGTGCTTGGTGGGAGCAGGCACGGAGTCGATCGCGACCTGCGATTGGCTCCGCGCTGCCATTTTACGCAGGCGGGCCAATTAAGGCCCGCCCAGCATAATACGCAGTCGGTAGCGCTCGTGCAGGTGGGGGGAGAGTCGGGGCCAGCGATCTTTCGTGCATGCGCGCAAATGAGCGCTTCAATCTCTCTGAGGCACGGAGCTGCCCAGGGAGACTGAATCGATAATAAAATGATTAAATAAAAGGTGTAAAAATGTATTTAAACATGTCCTCACATGAGTTGGGACATGTTTTCAAATTTATGAATTTTTATTTATTTATTTAATAAATGCTTCAGGAAACCTCATCCTGCTCGTGGATGAGGTTTCCTAAAACAAATGCCACTTGGCCTTTTCGCTTGCCCGCCAGCCTTGGGGTTGGATGGGCAGCGTTTAGAGTAACTTTAATTAGATCCTTAATGGCTTTAATAGGCCGTTTACATATCGGCGGATGCGCAGCCGTCTCTGGCATGCGCCCGCTGAGCGAAGCATCGCTAGTGTGATGACGTTGGGACGCACACCTGACATCATCGAGCATCACTTCAAGAGTCGGTGTGCCAGGCCCGCCCCCGCACGCTGATCTGAAAATTCTGCCCATTAAGTTTATCCAGTCTCTGTGCAAGCCTTAGCTCAGCAGCACTACTCTCTCCAGGTCAGAAGGTCATGAGTTCAAGCCCATTTCAAGGGCATAGTGGAAAATAAACCAATAAACAAACAGCCTTACTAACCTTATTGGTACTGTGACAGTTATTGGAAGTCTAAATAAAGGACCTGCGTTAGGAGCAGTGATGTCATATCCACAAACCTGCAATAAATGAATAAATGTTAATAAATGAATAAATAGTAAAATAGCCAAATCATGCCTGATACAATGCCATGGAGTATTTGCGGCCAAAAAATTAAAACATAATTAAACATAATTATAACATTAAAACTAAATAGAACGGAGTAAGCATTTCACACTAGTAGCACAGTACGACCACAAAAACAAATGTTTTCAGTGCATTGGGGAACATAATTTCTGGTTCGCTGTTATTCTGCATAATAATCATTTTTAACCACATTCTGAATTATATAACTGCGCAGCACAGAATTTGTTCTAGTTTTCTGGGTTTCACATCAAACAAAACCGGATGTCAAATGTAGGATTAAGTTCTTGACGATACATAAAAGTTACACTTTCGAAAAAGCTCAATAAAATTATAACTATCTTCTAGCAAATCTTTAACATTAACTTCATTGCAGGAAAATAATGGTGCAAGTTTTGACTTTGGCAAGGGTGTAAACGTCAGGGGTGTAAAGCTGTGTTACACGCCCCATCTGATTTTCCTCTCCGTTGAGTTCAATGTTAGGGTATATAATGGGCAGCCAATCTGATGCTGCCTGTTTTATATCCAAAGGAGGCAGCTTCTCTTCCCCTTTGCAATGCATAAATGCAACTCAAGTACTGTTACTTTTTGAGAAAATCAAGCATATTTTGGAATAACAGAATACACTGTGCATATTTACTAAATAAAGACATTATCTAGTACAAGATACCTCAGTAAAATGCACTCCTTCACGAAGGCCACGTGGATCCACTCGTATGGTTATATGTCTACACTGATTCATCAGCTCCAAGTGACTGGGACACTGAATCCATGATGCATTGCACGTTAAAGCTAAGTGGAGTTGCAGAGATATGCGTTCAGAGTTTTCTGCCAAAAATGAAAATTTGAAAAAGGAACATCATTAAGTCAAGTGCTAGGCTGTGAAATCTAACTACATTGTTGGTAAGAGGTATTGTTAGGATCCCAGCTGAGGTTACCCCTGGACAAGCCTGATCCCAGGGTGGAACCCAGCTTGATAGATCCTAACTTTTATTTATTTAGCTACGAGGAGAGTAGCTACTGAATGGAGTCACAGGAGTCAGCTGATGAACTTTTAACAAAAGAATAAAACATTTATTCAACAAGAAAAGATGAACTATATTACAATACTCCTTCACCTGCAACTATACTTTTTACAGATTTGCAAGAGTAACACAAGTTACAAAGCCATCTTATACTCTAATGTCATAGTAAGTACACAGTCCATGTAAACCAATAGACACCCTGTAGTCAGACACACCACACTTTGAAGACAAAGGCTGAATCTTCCGGTCGGCGTGTGGGGGTGGGCCTGACACACTGAAGTGTTAAATGACGCGCGATGATGTCAGGCATGCGTCCCAACATCATCGCGCGTCATCGTGGTATTTCGCTAATGGCCTATTAAGGCCGTTAAGAATATAATTAAAATATTTAAGAATGCTGCCCGTGCAACCTTAAGGTTGGCAAGCAGGCGAAAACCCCAAGCGACCTTCACGTTTTAAAAGAAACCTCATCCACGGGCGGGATGAGGTTTCCTGAAGCTTTTACAGAACAATTAAATAAATTTCCCCACCTTTACAAACATGTCCCAACTCTTGTGACACAGTCACATGAGGGGACATGTTTGAATAAATGTTTACATCATTTATTGAAGTTTTTTATTGTCTACTTGATCTCCCTGAGGTAGCTCCATGCTTCAGGGAGTTTGCTGCGCTCTTTCGTGCGCATACGCAAAAGAGCGCTGGCACTGACTCTCCCTCCTCCCCCTGCCCGCACAGATAGCGCTGAGCGCTACTAGCTGCGCGTTATGCTGGGTGGGCCTTAATTGGCCCGCCCGTGTAAAATAGCGGCGCGCAGCCGATCACGGGCGGCAATCCGCTCCGCGCCCGCCTCCGCACGCTCCCACCCAGCTCACCCGCCTAGGAAAATTCCAGGCCTAAGTGACAGATGCCACCTCAACCAGGTGTTATGGATCTCTCCTCAACTCCCTGCAAATGCTCGTCACACCGTGAGCCAACCGGTCTCACTGCACTCCGTCTTTCACATCAGGGTTTTCAATCCCAACTCTCCAAGACCTCGCCTTGGAATCTTTTCCCAAACCGATGCTTTCTTTCAGATGTCTTCTGCAAGGGTTCACGTCCAGGGTTTCGAACTCTCCTTCTGATGTTCCTTTTCCCTGGGTCACCACATGCATTCAAGCTGTCTTCCATGTGCTCACTCTCACCAACTCAGCATTAACTGTATACCACTGTGTCACATGCCCATAGCAAAGGATTGCAGACCTTCTGCCGTCTCTTTGGACCTTGATGCCTCTTGCAAGCTGTTCTTCCTTTAAATATCCTTTTTGCAGCTTTTGTCTCTTTAAATCTGAAGCTTAGGGTTTTTCTCTCTGCCCCTCACTCTTAACTTCACTTAACAGGACCTTTTCCAGGTTCCTGTTCTTCCTTTGACTAGAAGGTCTGCTTGGGATTTTCCCCTGTTCCACTCCTCTGGATGTTGGGGTCTTTTCTTTAGCTTGGCTCTGGCTATCTGTCCCCTTCTAGGTTGCTTCTTTGGCAGCTATCTTCAAAACCAGCTGAACTCCAAAGCTTCCAAAACAAATTGCTGTTTTCTGTACGTCAGTGAGAGGGAAGCCTCTCTGGGCTCCTGTTTCCAGGCAACAGTCCAATTCTTCTACTCTTGTTTGTTTACCTTAGCTTAAGTTGTAAAACCAAATAGAAATGCAGGCACATTTTTAAAGTGAAACTAAAACTCAACTTGACCTTTAACATACAGGTACAGAAATACAAACCAAACTTAAGCTTTAAAGCTAAAACTCATTCCTAACACCTACAAATACCAATATAACTTACGTAAACTATCTCTATTTCCTAACAGTATATACAGCCATACACCTTTGATGAGCAGTATGACTGTTCAACAGCCCATGTATTTTTATTAAAAAAGCGAAATGTCTGGAGTGTGATAGATCCAATGTGAATATACATGCGTGTATACACACGCTAGTGAATCTCCTGTGGTACTGCTCAAGGTAAATCATATAATACTCTGCTTTAAAAAGACTCTTGTTCTACCAGATAATGTATTGTTCTGCTGTTGAGGTGAAGCTGTGTCTCAAGGGTACAAAATGTAACTGTTAAGTAAACAAGAGATGAGGCTAAAGTTTAACTGTTCTTCAGGTTGCATATTTATTTCCCCCTTTTTAAAAAGAAAATGTGATTAATTACATTATTCAATCATTCTGGCTTCTGTGTCAATTGACTATCTTTGTTTCTATATATATTTTGTGCAAGTCAGCCTGATGCAGAAATTGACATGACACCTGCAGTGTGATGGTAAAGAAATCATGCTAAAATTACTTTTTATATTTTAGAAAATTTTCAATGCAATTGTTGAAAGAGGATGCATTATTTTGTAAAGACACAAAAATTATACATGGTATTAATCCGCCATCAGTTATTAACTTTTCATCTGAGTAAGAAACTGTGTTGACTATCACTGCATTAATGAAGAAATGCTGCATTATTAGAGGCGCTGTCTTTTTAGAGAAGTTTAACCCGGGGGACCTATCTATTCCATTATTCTTGAAACCATTACTTTACATTGTGGTTTGCATCATCATACTTCAATGTATTACTTGTTCTCTCCCAATCTTTCCCCCAAAGTACATTACCTTTTGCATCATTTTCTTTAAAGCTTTATTGTTCTGACTACTTTAAACTCCTGGCTAAGTGTTAAATCTATTACTACCTCAACTAGATTTTAACATCTGAAGTTAATAACAGTCTTTCAATAACTCAGGAAACTGGTTTCCTCATTTTGAATTCTGCTCACTTACTATGCAAATACACTGTCTACAAACTCTCGAGAAAGCCTTAAAATCTTTTCAAGAAGAGATTGATCTTTCTTTTCAGTGATCTCCATGAAGTGAGACCTCCACGAAGACTCAGATAACTTCCCTTCTAAGTAAGATCCACTCTTATATCTATGAATAGATTGTCCATAAAGGATACCTCTTTCGTTACTTTAACCCCAATACACATTCGCGGGCAGGCTACTTGATATTCAGAATTCTCTAAATGGAATAATAAATTATACTCATCTTTTTAATCCATGGCCAGAATTTTATGTTGATCAGGCAGGTGCGCGGTCAACTCGGACACAAGTGAAATTGCGCAAAATGACATCGGGCATGCATCCCAACGTCAGCGCGCATGCGAGCAATATTGAGGTTGGCGGGCGTGCGCAGGAGTCAGCGCCGCGCCCGACGACAATTAAAAGGCCAATTAAGGCCATTAAAAATCCTATTGTCTGCGATTTTCGCTGCTCGTGCGATTTCGCGCTCGTTGCACTAGCAAAACGGGATGAAATGTTCGGGGTGAAATATAATTTAATAAAAAGATATCTGGGGGCTGATGTTTTTTGAGTTCTGCTGTCAGGTGCTTGAATATGCCGCGTAGACACAGTTTGGTGCGTTTTTTCCTGTCATTTAATCTGTCCAGGTCTGCCGCTCCCTGACGCAGCTCCGCAACAGCTGTCTGCCTTCAGGGAGCTCGCTAGAAGCGCCCACCCACACCCTCACCCTCACTTTTGTCAGTGCCTGACCTCTTCCCAGCCCCCTCGGCAGCGCTGAGGCTTTCTCAGCACGTGTTTCATGCTGGCTGGCCGTTAATTGGCCAGCCAGATGAAATTGTGTTCAGGGGCCGATGGTGGGTGTAAGTGCATTTTGCTTCCAGGCCTGTCGACTTGGTGCACACACCAAGCATGAAATTCAGGCCCGTGTAGGATTTGATTAGATGATTATAATATTTTTCCCTTTTCTTAGTGTCAATATTTTTGAAGTTCCATTATTTTTCATGATTTATTTGTGCACTGATCCCCCACCTTTCCTGGACCATAATTTTGCCTCTAGCTGTTTCATGTCATTTTCTCATCTACAACCTCCCTTTTCTTTTTATATATTTATGTCTTTGCCATTCCAGTTTCTGCTATTCTTGAAGTCGTTCTCTACCTATTATTTTCAATATATCTCCATTGCAATCTGAAGATTCAGCACAATTCTGCTAAAGAGAAACTTACCTGAACTAAAACCCACCATAGTATTTAACTAAAGCTAGTGCTTTCTTTATGCATTTGCAATTTAAAATATCCTCCTGGTCTCCATAACTCACGTTAATCAATAAATATTTCGTAATTATGAATCTATACAGATATCTCACATTCTTGGAGACACGGCTACATTTTTATGGGAACGTTTCAGATTGTCTATCGTCAACAATTATTACAAATTGAACAAGAGCTGAAGCACTAGATTTTTTTAAATTAAAAAATGTTTCCTAAATTCCTAATATTTTTTATCTAGTTAAAAAAAGTCTTTTAAGCCTCAACTTTATCTTGCCTATAAGCTATTTCACAGTCACCAATCTTGTAACATTAATTCTCATCTTAATTTAAAGAAAGATCAACCTTGCATTTACATAGCACATGTCCTTGGGACATCCTAAAGTCCATGCAATTATTTTAAATCTATTGTTATGGTAGCAAACTTATTGATGTATATATCTGAAGTAGTTCCTTAGCCAATGTCTTGCCTATTCTAAAGGCAAATCTCCCGTTCAAATCTCTGCAGCTAAATGCCAGTACTAATTCTTTGTAGATTTCTCCAATCTTTCTGGTTTACACAAAAAATATCCAATAACTCTGTAGTAAAGACGCTACTGGCTGTTGCCACTAAACAAAGACTTTAATAGAACATAACTAAATTTCAAGGGAAACCATGAGAAGAAATACTTAATTGGAATAAATAGCTACCCTAAGTATCTGGTAAGGATCTATTATGGCATTCATTAATTTCAGAATATAGCATTATAATGCAGCAACATGTGAAATGTCTGGACTTCAGAAATGGAAATGTATGGTCAAAGGAAACAAAACTATTACCCATGTGCAAGTTGAAGTTCTACTTTCAGGTATATCTTTGTAATGATACAGTAATACAGTACATCGAAGTACCAACAAATGGTGCCAATGAGTGGTGTAATACTGCTTACAAATACTAGGATGCTGAGCTCTCCATCTCTGGATTTCTACATTTGTATCACTGTACCCATTACATCAAGACGCACAAACCAGCTAAGTAGAAATAGATGAAGTAATTCTAAAGAATGGATGAACAATGATAGAATGCAAAAAATGAGGAATATGAGGAAAATCAAATTGATCCCAATTATGAGGAGGTAAAAGACAGAGAAAAAAGAATTAACTGCAAATGTGAACAAAAAATGTAGTCTATGTACTGCCATGCTCTGAGTTTAAGAAACAAATTGGCTATTATAAGTGATAATATCACAGGAAAATACAAATTTAATAGCAACAACAAGAAATGTGGCTGCAAAAATTGACAGGTATTGAAGATTGGGTTGTAATAATACTTGTAGGTGAAACAGATTAAGTCTGATAACATCAGTAAAGGGTGTAATGTATGCTGTAACAATGGCTGACATACACAAAAAACAGTTTCAGGCATAAGTTAACATGGTTTTGGATCAAAGATGAAAACAGATTGTTACATTATCCTCGGCTGAGTTCTAGCACTCCCACCTCTGAGTTAGAAGATCTAAGGTTCAAACCCCACTCCAGGGACTTCAACACAAAATGTAGGTCAGTGCTTCCCAAATCTTTTCCCGGTGTCACCCCGTTTTAATGCCTCAGACTTGGTGTGTCTTCGCTGAGGGCAGGGGTGGGACAATGGTGGCGGATTCAGCTGCTGAGCAGGAGTTTTTCGGCTGGGGGGGTGGGGAAGTACAGCCTGATGGGAATTGTTTAAACTGCAGGGTTGTTTTTTTTAAATAACAAGCACCAACTTTTCTTTGCAGCAGCAATCAAGCCTCAAAGATGCCGTTTAGGTCACAACCACCAATAGGAAAAAAACGTGAGGATTTAAAGAGGTCTTGCAGTTGTTAGCATTCAGTCTGAGCTCCATGGCAGCCGTTAGTGCCTTGGAGCTCATGACCCCAAAATCTCGTCTCGCGACCCCACAGTTTGCAAAGCCCCAATCTAGGCTGAAACTTTGGTAGAGAACCGAGGGAGCGCTACACTCTCAAAGGTGTCATCACTTGGATAAACCAAACTGGTTCTCTCAGATGGCACTATTCAAAGAACAGCAGAGGAAATCTGTGTCCTGTGTAATATTTGTCCTTCAGCCAACATCTCCAAAATAGGTTATCTGATCATTTGTTACATTGCTCAGTATGGGACCTTGCTTGCTGCCATATTTCCCTACAGTAACTTCATTAGATAATTATGGAAGCAGAAGACGAAATTTGTACAGATTAAGATGATGACATAACAATATCATTAGTCCATTTCAATTACCCACTAAACGATAGAGACAGAAAAGGATAAACAGGAAAAAAAAATTGAATTCCGAAAACGTGTGCATGGCTACTTTCACATGCAATAACTCTGTACGCTTATAAGGAGAAAAATTGAATGATGTAGACGAAGGTGATGAATTAAATATGGGTGAACACCTTGAAAGTAGTGAATTGGAATGGTGAAGAATTTAGAAATGTGAGGTGAGTTAGATGAGGCAAGCTGGAAAGGAATTGGAACATTGGTACATTGGGCTATAGACCAACAACTGGAATTTTTTTAATTCAAGAAGCTGATTGGTGATTGTAAAGTTGCATAATAAATATCTACTTAAAAATAGGTTCAAAATTTAAAATTTCAAAATGCCATAATCAGAGGTTAGAAACAAATGAAAGAGGCATGCTGTTGAAGCTTTTCATCTTGTCCTCATCAGGATAGCTGCAAGAATGTCAAATTTTAATGGGAACAACAATTTATACTGCATGTGAAAAGGGTGATGATTGGTTGGAAAGTCGGCTCTGATTGGTTGAGACATTGCCATGGAGAATACAACAGGAAGCCATTGTCCCCCAGGCTTTTGTTTACTTCAATAAAAGGGGCAATACCTGGACAAATTCCTTTTGCCTGCAGAAAACAGGTCCCTGAGTATGAATATACGTTGCTTCTAGAGATGTAAGTGAGCTACATTGCAAACACGACTGATAATCTTCAACTGGTTGTTACTGTAATTCTGAGCACACTCAGGATTGTTCAGCAAGTACTGCCCAATCATGGGATCACATCTAATGTTAGATATTATATTCTGAGTTTTGCAAGCATGGGCTGGCTGAGTATGGTAAGTACTCTTTCTATTGTATGAGAACGTATAACTAGAAAGAAATAGTTCAAATAGGAGTGAATTTTTTGTGTAAAGGAAATATCGGCCTGAAACTTTCACGCTCTCCAGCGCCAGATTTGTGGGGTACTCCCTCTGGCAAGTTCCCAGGTAAGGATTTGCACGGCAATTGCCCAGAAATGCTAACTTTCGCTGGATAATTGCGTTGTGCTAGGAACCATCAGAAAATACAAATTAAATTGCGAACTTCGATGGTTCCGCCAGGGATATACCAATAGTTACCCAGAAAAAGTTGGAAGATTTAAAACCTCTTCTAACTTCTGGGGAACTATTGAAAAGGCCCAGGCCGACCTTACGGGACTGCCCCACACCCCCGACACCTCCACCCATGGGAGACCCCACATCTCTGTCCCTCCACGGCCCCAGATCCCCACTCTGACCTCGGACACCACCCCACCCCGACCTCGGAAGCCCCCGACCTCAGACTCCCCGTTCCTGACTTCGGGACCCCCGATCATGGAACCTCTGATCCCCCTCCCCCCTACCTCAATCTCCAACCGCCTCCCCCAACCTCGGAACCCCTGATCGTCCCCCAAGGACCTCGGAACCCCGACCCTAGAACCTCCGACCCTCTCTCCCTGACCTCGGACCCCTCCCCGTCCTCGGCCTCTGATCCGCCCCCCCCCCCCCCGACATCTGACCCTCCCCTGACCTCGGACCACTCCCCCACCCGACCTCGGATCATCCCGTCCTCGGACTCCAGACTCCCACAACGCTCCCCCAACGTTGGGCCCCTGGACCACCCACAACCTATAAATCCTATCCACTTACCTTCCCCTGGCCTGTCAATTTCCCAGGCCCTTTAAAATTATTTGCTTTATGGTAGCTAGTGCTTTAAAAAAAGGGGCGTGGCCTCCTTGAATATGGTGGATCTAGACTTCGCTGGGGCCTGCGAGGAGTTTTTTGCTGGCCCTAAGCAGCTCTGGTGAACAGAAGTGGCCACAAAATTTTCAAGACCAGGTAAGTATGTGTTTATTTCTTCTAATTTCAACAGGCCAGCACTTTCTGACGCTAGTCGGAAGTTACGGCCCATCATTTTTTCCTAATATTACTGTGGGATACTGAAACAGGCTTGTGGGGCCTTCGTGTGCATGTGTTGCGTGCGTATGACTAACTTAATTGCACTGAAGACAGTCAGACTGCAAGGTTTAAATCATCAAAGGGTTTAGGTTAAAAAGCAGGCGTTTTAGACTCATAGATGTCTACAGCACAGAAGGAGGCCATTCAGCCATCGTGTCTGCACCGGTCAACAAAGATCTGACTACACTAATCCCATTTTCTAGCCCTTGGCCCACAGCCCTGGGGACCATGGCAAAGCAAGTGAATATCTAAATACTTCTTAAATGTTACAAGGGTTTCTGAATCAACCACCCTTTCAGGCAGTGAGTTCCAGACTCCCACCATCCTCTGAGTGAAAACATTTCTCAACTCCCCTCTTAGCCTTCTACCTCTTACCTTAAATTTATGCCCCCTGGTTATTGACCTCTCTACCAATGGAAAAAATGCCTTCCTATCCACCCTATCTATGCCCCTCATAATCTTATACACCTCTATCGGATCCCCTTTCAACCTTCGCTGCTCCAAGGAAAACAACCCCAGCCTATCCAACCTTTCCTCATTGCTCAGACTCTCCAGCCCAGTCAGTGTCCTGGTAAATCTCTTCTGCACCCTTTCCAGTACAATCACCTCCTTCCTATAATGTGGTGACCAGAACTGCACACAGTATTCCAGTTGTGGCCTAACCAGCATTTTATACAGTTCCAGTATAACCTTT
The DNA here is from genome assembly GCF_964194155.1 of Cetorhinus maximus. Classification (NCBI taxonomy): domain Eukaryota; kingdom Metazoa; phylum Chordata; class Chondrichthyes; order Lamniformes; family Cetorhinidae; genus Cetorhinus; species Cetorhinus maximus. Next base: position 90,382,755 of record NC_135885.1, read on the forward strand.
GTGCTCTTGTATTTTATGCCTCAGCTAATAAAGTATCCCATATGCCTTCTTAGCCACCTTATCTACCTGCCCTGCTGCCTTCAGGGATTTGTGGATATGCCCACCAAGGTCCTCTGATCTTCAGTACTTTCCAGGGTCCTACCAATCATAGTGTAATCCCTTGCCTTGTTAGCCCTCCCCAAGTGCATTACCTCACACTTTTCCAGGTTGAATTCCATTTGCCACTGCTCTGCCCAACTGACCAGTCTATTGATATCCTCCTGTAGTTTATGGCTATCCTCACTATTTACCACCTTACCAATTTTCATGTAAATTGCAGACTTCTTGATCATACCCCCTACATTTAAGTCCAAATCATTTATGTACACCACAAAAAGCAAGGGCCCCAGCACCGAGCCCTGTGGAAGCCAACTAGAGACAGACTTCCAGTCACAGAAACATCCCTCTACCATCACCCTCTGTTTCATGCCTCTCAGCCAATTTTGGATCCAACATGCCACTTTGCCCTGGATCCCATGGGCTCTTACTTTCTTGACCAGTCTGCTATGAAGGGCCTTATCAACAGCCCTGTTAAAGTCCATGTAGACCACATCAAATGCATTATCCTCAACAACACTCCTGGTTACCTCCTCAAAAAATTCGATCAAATTTGTCAAACACGACCTTCCCTTAACAAATCCATGCTGACTATCGCTGATTAATTCATGGTCTCTCCAAGTGCAGATATATTCTGTCTCTCAGAATTCTTTCTAGTAACTTTCTCACCACCAAGGTTAGACTGATTGGCCTGTATTTGCCTGGTCTATCCCTTCCTCCCTTTTTAAATAATGGGATAATGTTAGCAATCATCCAGTCCTCTGGCACCGTAACAGTGGCCAGAGAGGATTCGAAAATTACTGCCAGGGCCCCGATATCTCTTCTCTTGCCTCTTTCAACAGCCTGGGATACATCTCATCCGGGCCTGTGGATTTATCCACTCTTAAGGCCGCTAAACCCGCTAGTACCTCCTCTCTCTCTATGTTAATTTCCTCTAATATTTCACCGTCCTCCACCCTTATGTCTATACTTGCGTCGTCCTTTTCCATTGTGAAGACCAATGCAAAGTATTCATTGAGGACTGTGGCCACATCTTCCGGGTCCACACACAGATTGCCTCTATGGTCTCCAATTTGCCCTACTCTTTCCCTAGTTATTCTCTTTCCCTTTATCTATTTAAAAAACCCCTTTCATTCGACCTACCAATGCTTTCTCATGCACTCCCTTAATTTCTCTAATTTCCTTTTTAAGGATCCCCCCTGCATTTTTTACACTCCTCTAGGCACTCTGCTGTATTGAGCCCTCGATATCTGCCACAAGCTTCCCTTTTTGGATGAGCTAACATTTGCATTTGTAGACAAGTTGAGAGGTTGTTTGAATTTAAAAGGGGAATTAGAAGGTGACAAGGAAAATGGCTGCATCTAGCAAGAGCTCATGGGTAAACAAGCAGTGGGGATATCATGTTTTATTTACCCAAAAACAAAGACAAGAGAGAAACATTAAAGGTCTTATATCTGGAAGAATTTGAGTTTCAAAGAAAGTTCAAAACAATGGATTTAAAGATAAAAGAGGAAAAATATATTTAAGGAAAGATTGAAAGTTGTATGAGGGGGTGGCAATGTGAGATCCTGAAGAGTGTGCTGTGAAGTATCAGTTTCTAGCCACCCCAGAGAAGTGCTTGCTTGTTCCAGAAAGCAAGATTTTGTTAAAAGCCTTGGAATTCCATTGTCTAGCGAGAGGAAGAGAAAAGCTGTGAAACACCTCCCTATAGCAACACTGTGTGCCTTGTGGTAATATTACTGGATGTTTTATAGATTAAGAATATATTTGGATTGTTGCCTGGGAGAAGGGTGTTTATTTGGGGGCCTAGCTAAGTAAAAATCTTTTGAGAAATGTGGTAAAATTAAATTTAACTGTCTAACTGTAATCTTGTGTGTTTTAATTTAATATTTAAAATCTCTAAAAATGGCAGTGGACTCTTTACTTCTGACTTCAGTGCACATAACTTCTTATAATGGAAATACAAATTGTAAATTGTTGTGATAGCTTGGCTAAGTTACCCTTTGGGATTTGATCAGCCTGGCAATTACCACCTGCCATGTCATCACATTTGTTAGAACATTAAAGATTAAGGGGTGATTTCAAAAAAGAATTTAAAATTATGAAGAAATCTACAGTGAAGATGAAAACAGATTGTTTTTTCTAGTGTACAAGTGATCTAGGATGAGAGGACCTAGAAATAAGATAAATGTATGAGCTCCAGGACAGTAAGCATGAGAAGCTATGGGCTGAATTTTACAAGCTGCGAGTTCCCTGCCCTCCCAGCTCAAAACTCAGGGGGTGGGGCTTAGCCTGCCCAGAAGAAGAACAGCTGCATCACAGCCATTTGATAATAGGCTGGTGGTATCTCAACACCTCGGGGACAGGACGTCCCACCTCAAAGAGCTACCAGTCATTCAGAAACCAGCAGCTCTCAAGTACTGGTAGTGGGGCTTGAGGAAGTGTTCAGAGATGGATTGGAGCTTTGTAAGTGTTCGGGAGGGGTGGTCAGTGAGGGGGCTGATGGCCAGGTTTTGAGTGGCCATGGTGAGAATGGAACCTGGAGGGTCGTTGGGCCCAGGGTCCAGTCAAGGAGGGAACCTATCACCCTCTCATGCAGTGAAACCTGCCTGGATGGCCACTTGCCATGGGCCCCTCCTGTCACTGGCTTAGTCCCAGCAGTGGCAGAATGAGGCCTTTAAACGTAAGGGCCTCAATTGGTCCACTGGTAGGTTGGCTGTCTGATGCCACCCCCGCAGCTGGTAAAATTGCTGTAGGGCAGGGGTGGGCAGATAGGTAGCGGGCAGCCCGCTCACTGGATTTAAAGTACCCCCATCACCCCACACCTTCAAACCTGCCAGCGTGGGAGTGTAAAATCCAGCCCTGTATTTTTTTTATTGTTTACAGAGAGCTGTGAGACTGCAATGCAATACTGGACTAAATTGAATTAAGTGGAGATCACAACAACATTTAAGAATAGGTTAAGAAGATGGTAAGAAAGGGGATATAGAACAAGGGTGAAATGCTGCGGATGCTGGACACCTGAAATAAGAACACGAAATGCTGGAAAAGCTCAGTAGGTCTGGTAGCATCTCTGGAGAGAGAAACAGAGTTAATGCTTTAAATCCGTATGACTCTTCTTCAGAGATATAGACTAAGCATTGGCATGTGGGATTAGAATACTGCTGTACTGGTGGATGAACACCAGCACAAATAGTTTCTATGTTGCAATTTTTAGGTAAAAGCAGTTACTAATAAAAACAAAGGTGAATGTGCAAGCATGAGAAAATAAATACACATACACAACGTGTCACACAAGCTTCACTGCAATCAGTTCAAAGCAGCAATGGTGGAAGCCTGGCAACAGATTAACATCTACATGCTTAGTGAGGAAAACAGTAGCAAACTTATTATCAAAATCCAATTTAAAAATATATTGACCAGTGGTAACCTAAAAGTCTGTTTTAGGGTTTCTGGACAATCACACAAATATTATTACAGATGTACTGTGGGAGCTGCTGCTATTTAGACGAGACTTTAGGCCTGCCTGTCCTCAGTTGGATGAAAAAAGAACAGGGCAGTTCTTCCTTGAGCCCTAGGCAATATTTATCACTCAAACAAAAGAAAATCTGGCCATTTCATTGTTGTCCATTGCCCCACGAAAACTGGCTGCTACGTTTCTCTACATGACAACAGTGACTACACTTCAAAAGTACTGTACTTCATTGGTTGTAAAGTGCTTTGGGGTGTCCAGAGATTATGAAAAGTGCTATGGTGATAAACTCTATGCTTTGTATTTGTGAGAAATCCCTTTAATTCAAAATGAAACTAATGAGAATTCTGTAAAGAGGGGTATAATTGGAATTCCTGGCTACGACATCATTAGACTTCTGAGAAATTAACCTGACCCTAGGTTGCTAGGGAGACAGGGTTCACATATGAGGCAAAGCCATGAACTGGGCTGTGATTTAACATTGCTACAAAGATGACATCTTGATAACCAGAAAGGGCAAATTGCAGCTAATTGGGTTTTGAATTTCAGCCTGGGTTGTGGCGTGCAGAAGCCCCACATACAAAATTCTTGTTGAGGGAAATGCAGATAAAACTGCTGGTGTTAAAAACCAAGCAGGTTTCTCAAGGAGTCTGTTTCTGTTCAGAAGAAACAGAACAGAAACAGGCTGGGCTTGAGTGCAACAAAATGATGAAGGTGTAAATAGGAGATGGTTAAGGAAGGAAGTCTTGGGCAGCTGGAAAGAGAAGACCAAAAAGGTAGATTCTGGGAGCTAAGCAGTGAACGTCTGGAAGGGTATGTCTTTTAGAAGCATGTGGAAGTTGGATACGGTAAAACTTATCTGAAAGGACTTTGGGCCTCCCCTGTATGATTAAAGGAAATGAATCTCCAGCTGTGAAACACAAAAAGCTGTGGGACTTGGTGGCTGTGATTAATGCCATAAGTACGGGGAGGGGGGGCACGCGCAATTTTCATGAGGCCTATCTTTGCAGTATTGACTATTTAAAGTGAAATTCATTGTTTCTATAGAAATGACATGTCTCTTAATGTATGCTTTATTTTACATTGATTTTGGGTTTGACTGTTTCAGTAAAAGTTCCAAAAAGTGAAATCTTGTCCCTTTTGTCAGCATCCTTTGGGGATTCCTTTCTTTTGTGGTTATTGGTCTGTATGGGAATCGTAACACTATAAATGCAAGTTTTATCTTTTCACAAAATTGATACTATTGCATCTGTAATTCTAATTCATAAGTTTAATGCCTAATGAGTGCAAAGCCTTTGTTAAAAATAATACATGATCAAGAGAATCTTACCTGCATTTTCTGGAAACACTGGTTCAATACCAACTCCATGATCTGAAGGTGAAACTAGTTGGGCAGGATCCCGGAGGTAGATCCCACGTTGGTTGCCAACAGCAATGCTGAATCCCAAATCACTGGTACTCATGGATGAATTTTGTATGAGGTAGTCATAAGCTTTATCAACCTAACAAGAAAATAATTTTCATATACTGAGTCCCATACCTTATAAAAGTAGTATTATGTCCAATAATATTACCAGGGACACTGATTTAACAGCACTGGGACAATTTTAGGATTTGGAAGGACTGGGAATGTGGTCTGGGGTCTGGCAGTTCTGGGATAAGGGCTGTCTAAGGGTCTTGCAATATTTTAATGGGGTTAGCCACAGAACTTCAGGAGCTCCATGCACACCTATTCTGTGTTAAAATCGTATTTGTTTGTAGCAAAGGTATTTCACCTGTAGATAGTGCAGTGAACTTAACATTACATGATAGATCATTATGCAGTGGGCTAAACATCAAACTGAATAACCATCCCAAGCTTGAAGACATGGAAATCGTCCGACCACCTGCCGCCTCTATGGACTAAACAAACAATATCAGAAATAAACGCACCAACCATGCTTACCAAGGCAACAACTGCGAGCCCTTCCCACTAGCTGAACCAAATTCTAAATCAACATTTTAGATTGGATATGTGGAAGAAGACAAATGGTTTAAGGGGTTACAAGAATAGTGCAGACTAAAATTCTTGGAAATATTTTCTCACATTGTATTATAATTTATATTTTGAGTAGTTGGTTCAAATGTCCTGTTTGATGTATTCGTTCTCTATCTTCTCCCATTGAAGCAAACTCACCTCTCATAGAATGAAAATTCCTCCAAGAAGCTCCTCTGCTGAAGATGAATCAAATTCTCACTCATTGAAGAAATCTCCATGAGCCCCCAACCAGCTAAGGCAGTATTTGTAAATTCCTCCACCAGAAGTAAATGCATCCACCAGCGTACATCTCTCCTCTTCCCTAAACTGTCCATTAACTATCTTAGCCCTTGCTGAAATAAAATTATACACCAGAATCCTCACATCCAGAGAAAATAGACACACATTTCTCCATCTCCCATTATCTCTTACTCTGCCCCTCCATCTTTCCAATCCTCACCTCCTCTTGCTCTGTACACCCATGTCCACCTACTTCCTCCTCCTACCCCTCTCTCCACACCTAGTATCACTAATCCTTCTTTTCTATTCTTTTCTGAAATAACAGTGAAGTCCACATCATACAAGAGGTAGGTACCAAATAATAGTTGGTTTGGTTACTTTGGACTAACTTAAATTTCCTGGAGATATTTTTCAGATTATTTTTCCCCTTCTTGGCATTAGGTTGTTAATTTTTTTGCCTATCCCAAGAGTTTATGTGGCATCCAGAAGGTAAGGAGTCTTTTGATGTGATGTATGTGGAAGGGAAAGGGGAACTTGGTGAAATTACAATCACTAGGGAAGCGGTATTGAGCAAACAGATGGAGCTGTGGGCTGACAAATCTCTGGGTTCAGATGGACTTCTTCCTAGGTGGCTCTGGAGGTAGTAGATACATTGGTGTTAATTTTCAAAAATTCGTTAGATTCTGGAAAGGTTCCATCAGACTGGAAAGTAGCAAATATCATCCCTCTATTCAAGAAGGGAAGGAGGCAGAAAACAGCAAACTATAGGCCAGTTAGCTTGATGGCTGTTGTGGGGATGGTGTTAGGGTTGATCATGAAAGAGGTTACAGCTGGACAGTTAGAGAAACTCAAAGTAATTAGGAAGAGTCAGCATGATTTTGTGAAAGGGAAAACATGTTTAACCAATTTATCTGAGTTCTTTGAAGGAGTAACATGTGCTTTGGATAAAGGGGAGGCTGCAGATGTGTTGTATTTGGATTTCCAGAAGGCATTTGATAAAGTGCCACATTCAAGGTTATTACGGAAAATAAAAGCTCATAATGTAGAGGGTAACATATTAGCCTGGATAGAAGATTGGCTGGCTGGCAGAAAACAGAGATCATGCATAAATGGGTCATTATCTTTTTGGCAGGATGTGATGAGTGGAGTCCCGCAGGGGTCTGTGCTGGGGCTTCAACTTTTTATAATTTATATCAATGACTTAGATGAGGGGAGTGAAGGCATGGTAGCTAAATTTGCAGATGACACAAAGATACGTAGGAAAGTATATTGTGAAGAGCATAGGAGGTTGCAGATGGATATAGATAGGTTGAGTGAGTGGGCAAAAATCTGACAGATGGAGTATAATGTGGGAAAATGTGAAATTGTTCACTTTGGCAGAAAGAATAAAAAAAGCAGAGAGTTACTTAAATGGAGAATGGCTGCGGAATTCCGAGGTGCAACGGGATCTTGATGTTCTAGTGCATGAGTCACAAGAAGTTAGAATGCAGGTAGAGCAAGTAATTAAGACGACAAATGGAATGCTATCCTTTATTATGAGAGGAATTGAACATAAAAATAAGGATGTTATGCTTCAGTTATACAGAATATTGGTGAGACCGCATCTCGAATACTGTGTGCAGTTTTGGTCTCCTTATTTAAAGAAGAATGTAAATGCATTGGAGGCAGTTCAGAAGAGGTTTACTAGATTGATACCTGGAATGAGCAGGTTGTCGTACGAGGAAAGGTTAGATAGACTGAGCTTGTTTCCACTGGAGTTTAGAAGAGCGAGAGGTGACTTGATTGAAGTATATAAGATTCTGAACGGTGTAAGTGGACTTGGAGGTTAAATACCTCCCAAAAACTTACAAATTGGTGACGCCGACATGATCGGAGATAAAATAGGAAGATTTAGTGTTTATAACAAAGGATCTCGGTGTATCTGCCAGGCCAACAGCAGCATCGGGAAGAGAAAGCCCTCAGGGTTGTGGAATCATTGAGAACCCGCCAGTGACTCAGACGCTTTTAAAGATGACAACTAAAACTGTTTCTTCTCTCTACCAAGAAAAGTTACACAAGATGTCAAGTAAAGGGGTCCAGTCACTGCTTATGAAGTGTCTGGAGAAAGGGGGTTGAAGAAGTAGTTGCATTTATCCAGGAACGGCCGGGTAAGAAAAAGTTAAGAGCTGAAAAGGCAAAGAATCTTGTGGCTTATGGAGCATATTACTGTGCTTGGTGAGGCGATGAGGCTTTTAAACAGAAACAGGAAGAGATTGAGAACTTAAGAAATGAATTACAGCAGAAGGATCAGGAGATAATAAGGTTAAAGAAGCATGTTTGTACTTTGGAATTGGGAGCCGAACAGTCAGCTGCCTTATTACAACAGCAGAGCATGTGCAGTCTGCATGCAGAAGCCGCCTTGGTTGAGGTACATCAGCTTAGGCAAGACCTCACAGAATGTCAGCAGGAGAACAGGAAACTCACAGGAGCTGGATGATGCCAGGGGAGTTTTAAGGGAATCAGTTAAATAGCCTCACGGGGATATAGATCACTCTCTCTCTGTAAAAATAACTAACTAGAACTAACAAAGAAGTTAGGAAATCAGCAAGCACCAGTATCAGCTGTTACAGCTGGAGCAGTTCAGGGAATAGGTGTGATTGAACCAGGAGACTGGTTAGATTGGGATCATGGGAATCAGGAAATAACCAGGAGTGTGTGGCCAGCAGGCTGTGATTCCCATGAACAGAGCTTTAACCTTTCAGTTGCTGTGGTTAGTGTGTGGAGCGTAATGGACCCGCAAGGTCAGGTCCAGTCCAGAGAGATCGACGTGTGCCCCCTTGCCCCAGGAGAAGCTGAAGCACTGAGGTGAAAATTAGGGCCCATTGAGCTGGGGAGTGACCCTATTAGGAGAAGGGGTGATTTTAGAAGGGCCCACAATGATTTAGATGGTCCAGACTTTAAGCAGGTGCTCCTGACATCATGCTTAAATTCTGTGAGGTCAGATGTCCCTGCTGATGTCTTTCAGAATGACCACCAGCTTTGTGAGCTTTTCAGACAGATCCTTAATGTCCTCAGGATCTGGAAATTGAATCTGGCTGCAGTAATGAGCTAAACTTTACAGAAGCTTGATGAATCTGAAAAGTGTAAAGACTTCACTGTGCTGAGAAATCTGATGAGGTTTTTCAGGAGTCAGATGATTTGTGACGCAAGGCATGCAAGAGATTCAAGAATTAAAAGGGAAACAGGACAGGCAAGAGGTACTTGTTCTTGCTAAAATGAGAGATGAGATGAGCTCCCTTTTCTGTGGGATAATACACCAGCTGCTTGTGTGTCTGGCCAAAAAGTAAATCGATCTGTTTCTCTAAATTCCACCAAGTCACAACTAAGGTTAAGGGAGAAAAGAAAATTTGAGCAGAAGGAAAATGGTTAGGAGAAAATAAGCTTGCAGGCTCATAGTAGAGTTAAGATGCTGTGTGGAAAGGAAAAATACCATGGATGAGTAAGTTTGCTTGTGTATTTTGTTGAGGTATAAATCTTTTCCCTGTTTGAATGTGATTTTTTTTTTATGTGCCTGTAAGTGCTGTTTCTGGGTCACTGTATTAACCCACTGTAGTCTGGTCTTGTATGTTGTTTTAAGTTTTCTTTTTTTCCCCTAGTTGTTTAATGTGTGTATACATTTGTATAATGGTTGAGATTTTAAACCAGTTCAAAGCTTAATTTGTTTTTTCTTCTCTCCCCTGCAGCTCGCGATCTGGGGATACTTTTGACACTTTGCGTTGATCTCATTATAAGAGCTCATATTTCTAGGGGTACATGGAAATATGAAAGTGATTGCTGAGGGTGACTATGTCAATTTAATATAAGGCTTAATTGTGGATTTGTGGGAACTCAATGACCAGTTAAAAGTGAGAATTATAAGCCTGGTCTAGAGGGATGTGGAATTAGTGTTAGAATGTTATTGTATTGTTATGAGGCAGCCTTTCGGTAAAGCTGAGTTATTTAAAAATCCCAGAGGGAAATTTAAAACAACTGTCATATCCTATATTTTAAGTGGTATGTTTGAGATGCAGCTATAAATTCAGGAATTAGACCATCAGCTCTCATGAGGTTTTTATATTAAACTAAGTGAAACATTTTATTAAGTTACAACACATGGGGGAGGTGCAAGAGCAAAATGGGATTTTGGGAAAACATAGGAAGGGAGCTGCTGAGCGTCACTTCTACCTAGCAGCTCCTACTCAAAATGCAGTGTGGAGCTATTGGGAGCTCCCTTATTTTCACATCAACTCCGATTCGCTTTGGCATTGCCACGGAGAAAACAACGGGGAACTAGAGGCTCCCCAAGCTCAAGAACACGTCTACTGTTAAGCTGCGATTCCATGATTCAGCAGCATCTGCTGAACAATCCTGAGTGTACCAATAGCTACACTAACCACGGATTTAAGGTATTCAGTCAAATTTGTAACCTGGTTCATTATTGCCTGCTAGAAGTGACATACATTGATACGCAAGGACCCAAGCTCTGCAAACAAAAGGAATATGTTCAAGCCTTGTGCTTTTTTGAACTACCAAGGTGCTTGGGGTTGGGATGGCATTTGAGGGGAGGAATGCATGGAAGGGGAAGGCATGGGAGAGATGGAATGGCAGATGAGTTGGCATAGAATGGGTGAGATGAGGTTGAAATGAAATAGGTGAAAGGAATAGGGTATGACATGAGAATGTTGGCATGGGAAGGATGGAATAGCATGGGACGGGGATTTAATGTACTATTGCAAGAAATATACTAATTTCACTGCAAATGTTTTGCAGGTCTCTGCTAGTTATTTCATATTTCAGACAGAGTAGAAAACTATTTATGCTTCACAAAATTATGATAATGCTGTGCTACTTAAAAGTTTAATTTAGCAGATAACATTTTAAAGTACACAGTCCACTGACAAATACTTGAAATGTACTTCACTACTAAAATAGCTTGACAGTATTTTGCTATCACTGAAATTTAGATAGCATTACACTTGGAACTGTCATTGAGGCAGCAGTATCAGGATATTAAAATGGTATTTGAGAACTGTGTAAATGATTGTTCATTGTCATTTAGTTTAAGTCTACCTGATTTGTCTGGACTGTTTCCTTTCAGTTCAGTAACACTGAAAATAAAAGCCGATGTTTTGTCGATTCCCTCCGAATGTAACCAGGTTTTTGGCCCCTAATTTTCTTTTGGTTTTGACAGAAATAAAATAAACTCTTGCATCTATATAGGCCTTCCATGACCACAGGATGTCCCAAAGCGCTCTACAGCCAATGAAGTACTTTTGAAGTGTAGTGACTGCTGCAGTGTATGAAACCCAGCAACCAATTTACGTAAAACAGCAATGTGATAATGACTAGATAATTGGTTTTTGCTAAAAATAAAAATTATAAATCAACCAAAGAATTTTTGTTTGTATTTAAAATGGTGTATATTCTGCCTAGTCCAAGGCTTTGGCAACATCTGAATTATAATTTTCTAACCAAAAAAGTTAAAGACAACGTGAGCAAAACAACAGTTGAGAGAATTTTAGTACAAATTCCTGATGAAGTTCACCTTCTACTAAAAATGCACACATTCTTATTATAATAGCAATTTGAAGTCATACAATTTTATAACACAAACATATGGTTAAATTGTGAAAAGATACAATTCTGTCAAAATGGCCACAACATGCTATGTCACATCTAACTATAACTCATCTGGTCTGTAAGGTCTCAGCAAGAACTCAAATTAAATAACACACTTTTGATGGTAGAGCTGATTTTACTTTCTTTAAAACATCCAAATGCCTTAAGCCTAGTTTAAAGAAAGCTATGCAATATTAAAAATATACCTGAATTACACCATGTCCTTGCGCAAATACTTCAATATCATCAACCTTCAGGGCTGTGTTTTCAAGGGCTCGTCGAATGAAATGAACTGTGTAATGAACACCATTAACCTTAAGACCTGTAAAATGTAAAACATGTTACTCTCCAGTAAGCCTGATGGTGAGGGATAAAACAGTATACCATCTTTACACATTTTAATAAGCATTTATTCACAGAGATACACATTACAAACATGTACCTCCTCAACTCAAAGATCCATTCCAGTCTGCTCCTATTTGTGGGAGACCAAGTGACTCCCTGCTTAATGCTGAACACCTGCATCAAATTACACAAATTAATATACAACTGCCAAACATAAGTAAAATAAATATAATATATTGAAGAAATTGGGACGGCTGAAGTAATTGTCTTTAGTCACTACTTCAAGCTCCGTAGCTACCGACTCCATTCCTCTCCCTGTCAATTGTCTGAGACTAAACCACACTGTTCACAACCTTGGTCTCATATTTGATCCCAAGTTGATATTCCGACCATACATCCAGGCCATCAATAAGACCGTCCAGTGCCACCTCTGTAACATCGCCCAATGTCACCCCTACCTCAGCTTATTTGTTGCTGAAATCCTCATTTTGTCTCTGTTACTTTTAGATTTGATTATTTCAATGCAATCCTGGCTGGTATCCCACAGTATAGTCTCCATAAACTTGAGGTGATCTAAAATTCAGATGCCCAAGTCCTTACTCACACCAAGTCCATTTGTCTATTATCCGAGGATGCTTACCTACAATGGCCCTTGGTCAAGCAACATCTTGATTTTAAAACTCTCATACTTGCTTTCAAATTCCTCCAATGCCTCATCCCGCCCATTCACTGCTATCTTCTCTAGCCCTACAATCCTCCGGGATATTTGCATAACTCTAAGTCTAACCTCTTGAGCATCCTCAATTTTAATTACTCCACCATTAGTGGCTATGCCATGGTCCTCAGCTCTGGAATTCCCTCTCTAAACCTCTCTAACTTTCTACCTCTCTTTCTTTAAGATGCTTCCTAAAGCCCACCTTTGACCAAGCTTTTAGTCACCTAATATCCTAATAGTACCTTTTGTGGCTCAGTGTCTAAACTTAGCTTTATAACTCTCACGTGAATCACCTTGGGAGGCTTTATTATGTTAAATTCACTTCATAAATACAAATTGTTCTCTTTTGTACAGAGAATGCTAAATCATAAGTAGGACAGTACAGTACAAATCAAAAGAAGCTGTGCTGTAGTCAGATCACACAGAGCACTGTCAGTGAGATACACAGAAACAATCAAGTATTATAAGTAATTCAGAGAAAAGTCATGAGCTGACCGGTAATTTATTGAGCAACTGAATCATGAGGCAGGATCTTCCGGTCAACGAGCGGGGGCGGGACCCGCTTGTTAACGTATAAAATGATGCAGGATGACGTCGGGTGGAACTCCCGACGTCACCCCACGTCATTTCCATTTTCAGCTTGGCGGGGGCGTAGCTGAGTCAGCTGCGCACCTGCTGCCATTGAGAAACTAATTAAAATCATTAATGGACCTGCCCGTCCAACCTTAAGTTTAGCGGGCAGGCTGGGAGCCCTGGAGGGCTTCAGAAAAAGCATGAAACCTCATCCACAGGAGGGATGAGGTTTCATGAGGTTATTTAAATTTTTAATAAAGGTTTCAGTTAAAGTTATGGACATGTCCCAACTCATGTAACAGTGTCACATGAGGGGACACGTCAGGAAAATTTTTCTTATCATTTTTATTGCAAATTTTAATTTGGAGCCGATCTCCCTGAGGCAGCACTTAGCCTCAGGGAGATCAGTGCGCTCTTTCGCGCACATGTGTGAAAGAGTGCACTTCCGGCTGAGGGCATCCCCCCCACCCACACAGGGCGGATGTCACGCTGGGCGGGCCTTAATTGGCCCGCCCCGATCGGAGGTGCGCCCACCTGCTCCCGCACTTCCCTCCCATGATCTGATTGTAACCTCAACTCCACATTCCCGCCTACCCCCTATAACTTTTCACCTCCTTGCTTATCAAGAATCTATCAACTCTGCCTTAAAGATATTCAAAGACTGCTTCTACTGTCATTTGAGGAAAAGTGTTCCAAGGATTCACCATACTCAGAGAAATAATTTCTCATCATCTGTGTCTTAAATGGGTGACCACTAGTTCTAGATTCTCCCACAAGATGAAACATCCTTTCCACTTCCACCCTGTCAAGACCCCTCAGGATCTTCTATGTTTCAATCAAGTCGCCTCTTACTCTTCTAAACTCCAGCGATTATAAGCCTAGCCTGTCTAACCTTTCCTCATAAGACAACCCGTCCGTTCCAGGTATTAAGTCTTGTAAACCTTCTCTGAACTGCTTTCAATGCATTTACATCCTTCCTTAAATAAGGAGACCAATACTGTACACAATGCTCCAGATGTGGTCTCACCAGAGTCCTGTATAACTGAAGCATAACCTCCCTATTTTTGTATTCAATTCTTCTCGCAATAAATGATAACATTCTATTAGCTATCCTAATTACTTTCTGTACCAACATTCTAGCCTTTTGCGATTCTTGCATGAGGACACCCAGATCCTTCTGCATCTCAGAGCTCTGCAACCTCTCATATCACTTAGATAATATGCTTCTCTTTTGTTTTTCCTCCCAAAATAGACAATTTCACATTTTCCCACCTTATACCCCATTTGCCAGATCTCTGCCCAGTCACTTAACTTATCTATATTGCTTTGTAGCCTCCTTGTGTCCTGTTCACATCTTCCCTTCCTACCTCCCTTAGTGTCATCACAAATTTAGCAACCATGACTTCTGTCCCTTCATCAATGTCACTTCTATAAATTGTTAGGAGTTGAGGCCCCAGCACTGAATCCTGTAGCACACCACTCGTCACATCTTGCCAACCGGAAAAAGACCCATTTATGCCTACCCTCTGTTTCCTGTTAGCTAGCTAATCTTCTATCCATACCAATATGTTATCCCTTACATCATGAGCTTTTATTTTTCGCAATAACCTTTAATATGGCATCTTACTAAATGCCTCTCAAAAGTACAGTACATCCACCGAGTGCCCTTTATCCACAGCATAAGTTGCTTCTGCAAAGAACTCCAATAAATTGGTTAAACGTGATTTCCCTTTTACAAAACCATGTTGACTCTGCCTGATTATCCTGAATTTTTCCAGGTGCCCTGCTATAACTTTGTTAATAATAGCTTCTAACATTTTCCCTATGACAGATGTTAAGTTAACTGGCTAACCCTAGGATGAAGTCCATTAGGACCCGGGTACTTGTCAGTCCGTAGCTCCAACAATTTGTTGAGTATCACTTCCCGGATTATTATAATTTTCTTGAGTTCCTCGCTCTCTTCCATTTCCTGAATTATAGCTATTTCTGGGATGTTACTTGTGTCCTCTATAGTGAAGACTGCTACAAAATACCTGGTCAATTTATCTGCAATTTCCATTATTCTCCATTATTAATTCCCCGGACTCACTTTCTATAAGATCAATGCTCACTTTGTTAACTTTTTAAAATATCTATAGAAAATTTTACTATCTGTCTTTATATTTCTAGCTAGCTTTCTCTCATACTCTAATTTTTCCTTCCTTATCAATCTTTTAGTCATTCTTTGCTGCTTTTTATATTCTGCCCAATCTTATGATATGCCACCCATCTTTGAGCAATTTTATACTTTTTCTTTAAGTTTGATACTATCTTTAACTTCTAGTTAACCACAAATGGTGGGTCATCTCTTTGGAATTTTTCTTGCTTGTTGGAATGTATCTATTCTGTGTATTCTGAAATATCCCCTTAAATGTCTGCATCTCTATTGATCTATCCCTTAACCTAATTTGCCAGTTCACTTTAATTAGCTCTGCTTTCATGTCCTCATTATTGCCCTTATTTAAATTTAAAATGCTAGTCTTGAGACACTCTTCTCTCCCTCAAACTGAATGTAAAATTCAATCATATTATAATCGCTACTACCTAGGGGCACCTTCACTATGAGATCATTGCAATCTCGTTGCACAATACCTAGTATATAGTCTGCTTTCTGCTTGGCGCCAGAACATGCTGTTGTAAGAAACTATTCCAAAAACATTCTATGAATTCCTCATCTAGGCTACCTTTACCCATCTGACTTTTCCAGTCTATATGTACACTAAAATCCCCCAAGATTATAGCCGTACCTTTCTGGCAACTCTGATTATTTCTTCCTTTATGCCCCATCCTACCATATAGTTACTGTTAGGGGGCCTGTACACGACTCCCACGAGTGACCTCTTTCCTTTATCATCTCGACCCAAACCGCATCTACATCCAGGTTTCCTTATCATCTTCTCCTACTTACACCAAAGCTGACCATTCATCCTTACATGGCTAAAAAAAAGATAGACAATGTTTCACAAAACTATAGTGCATCAATTAAAAATAATTTCAAGTGTTTTATGGGGCTGGCACAATGGGTTTCTAAACCTCTGGGATCTCAGCCTAACTCTAGCTGTTTGCTCAGAAAGGATAGTTGATCTGGTGACCAGCATACCTCATCTACCACCACAATTTCTAATTATTTCATACCTTTAACGTTAATGCAATTCCAAAGTTCTTCACAGAAGACATTTGGAAAACATACTGCAACTCTGGGGAGGAGATTAGCCAGGGTGCCCAAAAGCTTGGTTTAAGAGAGGAGTTTTGAGGATTTTTTTTAAAAGGAGAGAGAAGTTGAGAGACAGGGAAGTAATTCAAGAGCAGGAATGGCAAGGTGTCATCAGTGCACATGGAAGCAGGCCTCATGTCAGCGTGTAGGTAAGATGGAGAAGGGGTTAAAAATGAACCCTTATTGGATTCCGGATGCAATAGCATAGAGGTGTGAAGAAAAGCCATCGACAGAGATGTTTGTGTTACATTCAAAGGGACAGTTGTGGGATTATGCAAGGCCAATCCCACAGAGCGAGCAAAGGGACTACCAAAAAACTCTGCAAAGAGGACGAGGAGTGATAATGTACTACAGTTACAATCAATGAGAATATTGGTCATGACTTTATTTGGGCTATTTTCATATCACGGGAATGACAGAAGCCAGACTGGAGATGTTTGAACAGAGAGTTACGATACAGACGGAAAACAGAAATAATGGTGTGAGGATGGAATTGTTGTGAGTGATTATCTTGTTCCTGAATTGGTAGTGCTCGATATTCACAGTCAATGAAGATGAGTGTTCCATTCTTAGCATTAACATACTATAACCTCAAACAATTTCACAAGAAGATTATTTCACACATAATAATTATCCAAATTTTATTTCAGTAAATAAACTAGAACTTTGCTCAACAAAACAGATAGGAATTTCAGGGTTCCCTAAAATAAAATACTTGGGCAGATGGCTCACAGAAAACTTGCTGTAGGCATTTCTATACTGCAATTCATTTTACTGCAACCAAAGATAAGTATGCCTATACATTATGCATGCTGAGCATAATTTTTTTAACACTATCAGAGATGAGTGTCTAAAACACATCAGCGGACACCAAGAGAAAACAGAGCAATTTCATATACGCTTAAAAGAAAATGGGAACTTGTTGAATAGCCTAAAATATCTAATCAGTTTTGCACTTTGATACAGGAATAATTAATAATTTTCTTTTCTGTTTTGAAATAGCTGAAGCCAATGATCTAAAAGGTTCTTTGTAATTGGCAGCAGTGTGTGTACCATCAACAAAATGCACTGCAGCAACTCACCAAGCCTCCTTCGAAAGCACCATCCTCTACCACCCAGAAGGACAAAGGGAGCAGACTCACGGAAACGCCACCATCCGCAAATTCCCCTCCAAGCCATACACCATCCTGACTTGACACTATATCACCGTTCTTCACTGTTGTTAGGTCAAAATCAGGGAACTGCCTTTCAAACAGCACCATCACTGTACCTACACCAGATGGGCTGCAGTGGTTCAAGAAGGTGGCTCACCACCACCTTCCTATTGGCAATTAGGGATATGCAACAAAGATTCACATCAGGGTGAGTGCAATATGACCAACATTTTGGGAAGATCGGAAGAATAATTCCTCCACATTTAGATGAATATCTACAACCAATGCAACACTTCGGGACAGCAAAGGACTAAAGTGCATTAATATACAGATCAGACTACTTTATTAAATAACAAAATGCTTGAACCGAAAACAGACACTGCTGGAAATACTCAGGATGACAGCATCTGTGGAAAGAAACAGAGGTAAATTTCAAGTCTGTGACCTTTCATCAGGACTGCTTGAACCATATCTACAAACATTCTATGGAATTCCATGTCTACCTATTTTGAGTGAACAGATTAATAATGAGAGTATACTGATACGAGAAAAACATTCTGTTTCCACACACTATTCAGTCATTTGTTGCAGGACTAGTGGTTACCTGAGAGGAGCAAAGCAATGCCTCCACAAGCATTTGGAGAAGACATCGAGGTTCCATTCATCAACTGTGTTCCACGTAATGTCCAGTTTGGGACAGACGCTATGGCACCACCTGGTGCACTGATACTCACTCCAAGAGCTCCATCCGCACTAAAATACATTAAAAAGATCTAGTAAATTACACATTTAAGACAAAAGACAGGCAGGAAAGAATTAGTCTATGGAACAGAAAAATAAATTTCACTTCTTTTTTAAGAACCTCCATTGATATCACATTATATCAGCAGTCCTAATGCAGCCCAAATCTACCACATTAAAACACCCCCACCACCACAGTGGCAACAGTGTGTACCATCTTCAAGATATACTGCAGCAACTCACCAAGGCTTTTTCAATAGCACCTACCAAACCCTTCACCTCTACTAGCTAGGGGCAGCAGACACTCTGAAACACTACAAAAACAGAATTACCTGGAAAAACTCAGCAGGTCTGGCAGCATCGGCGGAGAAGAAAAGATCTAGTAAAAGATCTAGTGTTTCACTCTGAAACACTACCACGTACAAGTTCCCCTCCAAGTTACACACTTGTGCGACTTGGAAATATATCACCATTCCTTCATTATCACTGGGTCAAACTCCTGGAACTCTCTGCCCAACAGCGCTATCAGAATGTCTTCACTACAAGGACTCTGATTCAAGGAGATGACTTCTCAAGAACAAATATGGATTGTCAATAAATGCTGGCATTGCTAGTAGCGAACAAATAAAAAAAATTGCACAGAACAGTAATCTTCATCTTCAGGCCATCTCAGACATGAATCCTAACTCTTCATATACTGTAACAATTTCAATTGCCAAATCGGTAGCATCAAAAATTCACTAGTAAACATTCACCATAAAATTTAACCAACAAGAAGACTTGACTAAATTTAAGCAGTGCTTATACAGAAAGTTCTCAAGGTTCCATGTCACATATGGATCAAGTATCATTTTCCAAGTTTTATCTTCTGTATTCTATACAAACCAGTCTATGGGGAGAATTTTCTCCCCGTTGGTCAGGCCGGTTGGGTGTGGAGCCGATTGCCACTCGTGATTGGCTGTGCGCCACCATTTTACGTGGGCGGGTGAATTAAGGCGCTCAATGCTATCTGTGCGGGTGGGGGGAGGATGGAGACTCGATGCCTGCGCTCTTTCATGCATGCGTGCGAAAAAGCACAGAAATCTCCCTGAGCCAGCTCCGTGCCTCAGGGAGATTTTCAGTTCAAAAGATGTTTAAAATAAAAAAAATAAAATTATTCAGACATGTCCCCTCATGTGACAGTGTCACATGAGCTGGGACATATTTATGAATTTTAATAAAGACTTTTAATTAATTCATAAACCCTTCATGAAACCTCATCCTGCCCGTGGATGAGGTTTCATGAGAAATGCGAAGGCCGTCTGGGCTTTTCACCTGCCTGCCAACCTTAAAGTTGGACGGGCAGCCCTGACAGTCACTTTAATCAGGTAATTAATGACCTTAACAGGCCTTTGACAGTTCGCCAGGCGTGCAGCCGACTCCAGTGCGCGCCGGCCGAACTGAAGATCGGAATGACGTGCAGTGACGTCGGGACGCACGCCTAACGTCACTGCGTGTGATTTTACACATCGGCATGTGGGGCCTGCCCCTGCACACCGAACGGAAGATTCTGACCTATGATATCAGGGTATGGGGCCTTTATATTTTATGTGACATAATTTTTTGCCCAAAAGAAATTTTAATATTTTTACTTTGTGATCCAGCTTGCTAAGAAGAAATTAATGACCATTTTGAAAATCCCAATGCTAAAGTTGCAGTATAACTTTGGATCAATATTCATCACTGCAATCTAGTAATTTGGGATCCTGTGGAGGAGCCAATGACACACAGCTTGAATTTGATAACTGAATGGAGTAAAACTCCACCATGGTATTAAATCCTTTGAACCTCAACATGTCTTAAACTTACCAGGGTGGATTTCAATTCTGCCTATATTCCCTAAATGAGCAAATTTTAACATAGCTCTCCTCTATGCAGAAGAATTTCAATTTGATCAAGAAAACATAACAAAAGTGCTGACTGGAAGAAATATTATGATCTTTGACAGTTTAGTACATTCTTAATAACCTGGTCTAAGGAATAATTTATATTTCTACAAATTCAAAAAATTTAGATTACACTTTGAAATGACAGGTAAAAGTGAAGGACTTTCCTAAACTTGCTGACTTGGAAAACCCAAGTTATGAAGCAATATTCAAAAATGGGACAAATATTATAGACCAAAAGCAATGAATTTGGACCCTTAATTTGGGAAGGAACATTTTCGTGTCTAACATATCGAGGTCAGAATTGCAGGAGAAGAACCAGGATCCTACCACACGATGCAGAGCAACGACACTGCTAGCTCATAATTTTCCTACCCATGTGACAAT
Source organism: Cetorhinus maximus (assembly GCF_964194155.1). Lineage (NCBI taxonomy): Eukaryota > Metazoa > Chordata > Chondrichthyes > Lamniformes > Cetorhinidae > Cetorhinus > Cetorhinus maximus. Next base: position 90,403,310 of record NC_135885.1, read on the forward strand.
ATATAGGCAAAAGGTAATACTGACTAGTTGTACCAGCGTGAACAGAATCAACTGAATTCACCCCTTGAGAAGGCTTTTTTCCCCCAGAGTAAAGAAAGTATAAATACTTCATCATATATTAAGAATACCTTCCTTTGATTGAACACATATGGTTTTCAAATATAAATAGGCACAACCTCTTTTCTAAGAACACGTGCCTTGAAATTTCACTATTTAAAATAATAGGCCAAATCTTTCGGTCTCCGGATTGTCAGGATGATCGCGTCTGGACCCTGCGGAAGTCCTGACACGTGAACCTATGTGGGAATTACCCAGGAAGTTTAAACTTACGTCGAGCAATTTCCCTATGACCCTGGGCCCTCCACAAATATCTCCAACTCTGATCTAGAATTGGAGGCTTCAGGCAGTCCTGCGGTACTTACCTTAACAGTTACCCAGGAAATTTTAGACAGATTAAAACCTAGTCTAATATCTTGATATCTCCATAACTGATCCACCCAACCACATACCTGATCCCCGACTACCCTCGCAACCCGATTATCCTGACTAACTCCCAAACAGACTACCCCTTCGACCTGATCAGCCCTCCTGATCACCCGATTAACTCCCCACTCATTATTGCCCACTGCTCAGAAGATTTGGGTCAAAGAATTAATGATTTAGTTGAAATAGGACAAAGGAATTAGGTTAACACATTTATTACTAATTTCAGGGCAACAGAATGAATAAAACTTAAAAAAACAACCAGGTAGAGAGAATAAATCAATGCTACTTTGTTCTTATGATTACTCGGGAATTACTCGTTACTGCTGCACTATTCACAATAGTTTATCATAAAAGCTTCCTCTGCAGCCTAAGAGTTGACCAACACAGATATTGCTTACCATGGTCCTCTTGAAGACCAAGTATATTGGTTGGCAGGAAGCTTCTCTCGCAAGGAGTATTCAGCAATCATCATATCAGGTGAGACATATGCACCAACACCTGTAGATAATACAATTTTTAAACTAAATGAGTTTATGCAATCAGTGTCTGGAAACATTCTATGGTGGAACTACTTCTGTACCAAACTGATAGCTTTATGGGAAATTAATTGCTTGGGTCTAATTCATTCGCACAAGTTGGCAGAACTTATTAAATAATATAATTATATTGCTTCCAGATTAATAGTAATCCTTCATTGTATGTTTGCCTTGATATTACAAAAGAAAAAGAGTGACATGGTTGAAAACAGTAATATAGTAAAACAACTCACTGCTAAGTAGACCAATCTAAAGACACCAACATTACAGATCAGGCATGCAAAAAAAGTGATCCCCTTAGCTTGCCTCATCCAAAATTTGCACTCCAAGCCTGCAGAATTAAGTGATGCATGGCATAGAGGGCTCCAGAGAAATGCTGCAGTTAGAATATTTAAAATAATAAATTCATGGAGATATCTTAGGTTAATAACGTTGGTTTATCTTTTGAAAAGACAATTGTACAGTTTAAATTAAACAATGTGACGACACACTCAAGACGTCAGCCACTCATACAAGGAAACTTAATGGACAAGCCCCAAGTTATGCAATCCAACATTGTTCAATGGCTTATTTCTCATAATCATTGCTTGTTACATAACCACATGTATTCATCTAGACTTTTTTACATGACTATCCTTAGTCTTGTGACAAACACTTCAGACCCAATAAAATAGACATCATCTACACAATACCAACAAGAAAGCTATATGTTGGTATGCAATGATTATACACGAAAGGACTAAAGTTTAGTAGAAAGAGACTATAAGATAGAAAAGTTCACACATAAACTAAAATAGCAGCCCACAGAACTGGTTATGCAAGTTTAAATAGAAACTAAGCAAATTATAGTCAACAACATAGGGCTAGCTAGCACATGATCAAAGCAAAATATTGCACCACAGAATAGTTGGGCATTGGGTCACTCTCAATATTCTGTACACTAACTTGTTTGGGATATCATGCACTCAAGAAAAGACAGAAACACAAATTCAAATGAACAAGGATCACAAATATGAACAGCAGATCATCTGTCTAATTGCTCAGTGATTTGTGTTCAATAAGGGTAGGGAAAGAAAATATATATGTTATTAATTTTTGACCAAGTATCATTAAGAGTGGGGGTGTTAGGTACTATATGGCTGAATTTAGCAGTATTTTTAATTATTACATGTGGAGAAAATTAAGATGGTTGCAAAGGTATTAATCAAAATTGAATTTTAAATAATTTAAGCAGAAATAATTTCAGCCACTGACTGAAGGTACTTACCGCAGCAAAATTAGATCGTCTACATAAAGTATTTAACATGGGTTCAATTTTCCACAATTCTTAACTCAAAAAAATCATATACAGGAGACTTTGTATTACTGAGACAGAATTTTGAATTCGGAACTGGGGGGGTCTGTAATTTTCTGCCTACTGAATGGAAAAATCACAGGCTGATGAGCACAGAAGCAGAAAATTCTAAACAAAGCATCTAAAACAAAATTATTCCACAAATGTATGAGTAGCAAAACTTAATCTTTATTAGAGATGGAATCTGGATGAAGGGTTGATTGTACAACGTCAGATAATGAATCACAGCAACATTCTACTCGTGTTGAAATACCAACAATAGATTTTAAGTTTAACCAGTTTATATTAATTAATTTAATCTTTAAAAACAGCTGAAATTGGTCCTCAGTGGCCTTTAGCTGTATTAGGAATTATTTTGTTTAAGGGCAATGCTGGGTGGTTTTATAACAAGAGCATTTTAATAAAAGCAAAAATTAAATAACAGGTACATAAACCAATTAATATTTCCAAATAGTTAAGAGAACTGGTGTTCAAAGATACATTTTGGTCAGGGTTAAACCAGTCAGTAGCAGGGATGTATAAATTGGAAAGGATTAGGTTTCACCCCTGGTCTCTGCTGAGTCAGTGGACTTTAGCCAGTATAGTTGTAGCAGCAATACAGTTTCTCTCAATGCTTCTTGGCTGGGATGATGAAAGTTGACCAAGACTTTGCACCACCCAACCCCATGTTTGGTGATCTGCCTACTCTTGCTGCAAGTGTGCAGAGAATGGGCAATGCAGGCAAGCAGGATAAAGCTTAACTGTGATCATCACTGCAGTTAAATTGCTTGTAGGCAGTCACTGTCTAAGCACACAGCATTTGAGTGAGGTATAAGAAGCACTTGGTACCTGCTGTGGAATCTCAGCAACAGTGGGCTGAATCTTCTGGCTGACGTGCGGGTGGCAAAGCCCGTACATCAGTGCTTAAAATGTCGTGCGCTGATGTTGCGCGAGCGTCCTGACGTCAGCACGCAGCATCGTGATGTTTCGGTCGGCGGGCGCGCTATGCAGCGCGACACGTGCCCGCCATTAATTAAAGGCCTCGTTAAGGCCATTAAGTGACTAATCGACCAGGATTTTGAGGGGCCTGTGCGAACTTTGGGTCGGTGCACGGGTCCAAGGGGCAGGCGGGTAAGTGATTTTTTCACAAACCTCATCCAGTGGCCGGATCAGGTTTGATTTTGGTTTTAAAAAAGTTTACCGAAGTGATTGTGTACTTTATTAACATGTCCCATCTCATGTGACATTTTCACATGAGGGGGACATGTTAATGATTTTTTTATTTTTCTATTTTTAATGTCTCACAGACTTTCAGCGATCTCCCTGAGGCAGCACTTTGCCCCAGGGAGATGTGCGCTCTTTCGCATACATGTGCGAAAAAGCACACTCTGGCAGTTGGGGAATCCCCCCCAACCACAGGAAGCACATAGCGCTTCCCGTCAGGCAGGCCTTAATTGGCCCACCCACGTAAAATGGTGGCGGGGCCCAAGTCGGCAGTGGCGATTGGCTGCTCGCCTGCTGCCGAGTCGGTCGGGCCCGCCCGCCCATCAAGGGCAAAATTCTGCCCAATGAGTGTCTTTGGGAAAAGGAGAAAATTGGTGGAAGGGATTTGGGAAAAAAAAACCCTCTGGATATAGTCATAAAGGAGTTAAATAAATCCAGTTCCTACCAATGACACTGGAAGTAGTTCCACCTGGACACCCCACAGTGGAAAGGCAAGGTCCATTATTGCCTGCACTTGATACATAGATTACATTGTATTTCAATACTGCTTCATTAATCACTTCACAAATGCATCTGAAATAGAAAATTGAATAAAACAAAGATCAGGCGGTTACATCAAACTTCTGCAACACAATTTACATGTTTAAAACTTAATATTCAATTATAATCATCTACTTAACAAGTGGGACTCTCTTGGTTCAATTATAAAATCCATTTTGCAGTATATCAAAATCCACACTCATATCAGCAACCTATTTACAGTAATGAAACTTCCCATTTATGACCATACATTTTCTGGAAGCCATACATTCAAGAAAGCCACTATAAGATGCAGAAAAGCACCCCTCAGGCGGGGTGGGGGGGGGTGTGGGGAAATCAACAATTCCTCACTGATCAGCACTAGAAACAACTGGCATATGAACAGCAACAATCGGTTAATCCTTCAATCTCGTCTTACTTATTTCAAAAGGCATTTTACTTCAGTGCAATTAATTTTCATAAAATTTAGCTAAGCTGGAGAATTTAATATTTTCACAAGTCTTCTGATCACTGAAATTGTTTGAATTATTTTATAAATTTCACCTAAAAATGTTGCTTGATTACTCTGTCTGCCTTTTTGGTCAACAAAACAAACTCACACTTAGTCCATGATGCTGGTGTCTGTTCTGATTAGATCATTACACCAATAGTATTACACAATCACTGTTTTTTCAAGTAACCAATAAATTCTATAGCTGGTAATTCAGTGGCGTTGAAGAAAGGCAAACGTTGCTTCATGTTCTGACATTAACCAGCTTTAAAATTAAGAGCAGTATATAAAATTACTCATAGTAAAAAAATTATGACTTGTGTCATGAAGCTATTAATGTATATAATATTATTGGAAAAGATTACTTTTAAAATAGAGGTTTAGTCTGTGGGTGTGTCTTAATTGGATTAAAACCAGCTAGTCTGGGTGCTTTGATGTGTACTAGTTTTGATATATAAGAGAGATAGTGTGCATTTACATTTTTTGAATAGAGCATTCAAGAAGTGGAGTGAAAACCTGACGCCTATCTAGCAGATACCAAGCAATAAGTTTATATTACTAATAAAATTGGTAGTGTGAAAAGGGTTTCATTGTTAAAAAGTGGAGTTCAAAGAGGCTGGTGAGACAATGAGAATTTGCACTCAATCAGTGGTGGTAGGTATAACTTCAGCAGTTTTCAGGTGTGCAGAGCAGAGGCAATGTGAGATCAAAAGGCAGCTATAAGCCTCCAACTGGCTCCACAGGAACTAAAGTGAAAAGAACTTCATTTTGAATTCGTAAGGTGAAAATGCTTTGCCTGGTGTTTGGTTAAGTCTATGGGTTGCTGTTGCCTTAATAGAGATTAGTTTAGGAATTTGTTAAAAGTTATGATAGTAGCAATTTGTAGCCATGTGTATACATATTTTAACCAGTTTTAACATTAATTTTAACATTAATAAAATGTTTCATTTAGTTTAACATAAATCCTTGAGAACTGGTGGTCTGATTCCTGAATTTAGTGTCGCATCTCAATCTTACCACTTAAAAATGTAGGTTATGACAGTTGTTTAAGGTTTTTGGGATTTTTAAATAACTCAGCTGTACCAACTGCATTATCATAACACTTGTTAAACAAAGGATTTATAGGGAGAATTTTCTTCCTGTCCGGGGTGGGGGTGCTGAGTGGGAGCGGGCACAGGCCGGTGTGCAGCCCGATCAACGGCCGCGATTGGCTGCGCGCCGCCATTTTACATGGGCGGCACACCCGGAAGCACTCAGTGGTACCCGTGCGGGCGGGGGAAGGGAGAGTCGGGGCATGCGCGCGAAAGAGTGCAGAAATCTCCCTGAAGCATGGAGCTGCCTCAGAGAGATTATTTTCATTATTAAAATTTCAAAAAAAGGAATGGAAAAAATTATTCAGACATTGGGACATGTCAAAGAATTTTAATTAAAAAATTTTATTGGATATATAAACACTTCATTGCCTGTGGATAAGATTTCATGATAAATGCGAAGGCCGTCTAGAACTACTTCAATTAGTTCAATAATGACCTTAGACAGTTCGGCGGGTGCACAGCCGACTCTGGTGCGCGCCTGCCGAACTGAAGATCGGAATAACACACGGTGACGTCGGGACACAAGCCCGACGTCACCACGTGCCATTTTACGCGTCACCAAGAGATTCAGGCCTATATTACAATTGGAAGGAGTAACTGACACCATTGACCAAACGCGAGTGGTTAACAGTTCAGTTCTTAAAAACATGATTTGGCCAAATATGGCATCGCTGATTAATTTTTCCATGTTTTATTCGTGGATGCACCTACTGGATATGACATGCTTTGAAAAACAGAGAGACAGTGTTCTGATTGGATCAACTACTAAAATGCAATTGTATCACTGATGTTTCCCAAAAATCATTCTTTGCACTTAACATCCAAATTTGCTTTGTGAATATATTTATGGAGCATACATAACCAAGACCATAGCTTGTTTTCTTTTTGGTAGAATTGGAACCCATGTCAACATACCAATTTCATTCTTCCATTAGTCACATGATTCAGACTTGGAGAACATCAGAAGGTAATCATACCCCAACAATTTAAACTTGCTTCCTGCCATTTTCCATAGTGGCCCCTAGGATTTTAGATTTATATCTGAAAAATATTCCTTGGTTTCCAATCTTTGCCTTTAGTACCCAAACTTTGCTACCATGCTCTACTTCAGAAAGCCAGGCAATGAAGAATAGAACTGGAGCCTAATTTTAACACACTTCATAAGCTTTTATTTACAGAGATGTACATTATAAACATGCACCTCCTAATCCAGTAACCACAGTTCCAGTATGTGCCATTATACAGCAGCACAACTGAATTCCGAGTTGATGCCCACCATCTCAAAACAATTAAATGCTTAATTAACAATACCACCTTTCAATTTAACTGCCTCACTATCTGCATACTGAAAAACCCTCTTTTAAAAAAATGTTGTAAGTCACCCTGATCTGTTAGCTGGATCTCAGATCCCCAATGAAAGGGGAGTGTAGGAGCAAGCATTCATCTGAACAAGTGACAGATGAGCCTAAATCCAAATCCAAACAGGAGCATGTTGGAAATATGCTGCCGCCAACTCTGGTGCCAAAGCAGATAGGCCATGAACTGAGACCCAAAGGTAGGCAAACAGCAAGTTTGCTAAATGTCACAGGTGAAATGAAATGAACTGCAAATAACCCCAAAACCTGAGGTGGGAATGCCAGAGAAACAAAAATTGAGTTTCTCAGCAATCACCACACTGATGCTTATAAATCAGAAGAAAAATGAAATATTGTAGATAGACAATGTCAAGGTTAGTAAGCGTAGCTGTTTCTGCCTGAAATTAATGAAACATCTAAGACAATATAACCAGAAACTTTGAAATAGACAATAAAAATAGAAAATGCTGGTAATCGTCAGCAGCAACAAAGGTCCAACCAATCCCCATCCACCACCACCCTCCTCCGCTTGGCTGAACTTGTTCTCTCATTGAATAATTTCTCCTTTAACTCATCTCACCTCCTCTCAATAAAAGGTGGTGCTATGGGTACCCCAATAGGTCCTAGCTACTCCTGCCTTTTTGTAGGATATGTGGAACAATTCTTGTTTTAGTCCCACTTGGATCCCTCCCTGAACTCCTTTTCAGGAATATTAATGACTGTATCGGTGCTGTTTCCTGCTCTCTCTCGGAATTGGAAAATTTCATCAACTTTGCTTCCAATTTCCACCCTTCTCTCATTTTCATGTGGTTTATCTCTGACCCATCTCTTCCTTTCCTCGACTTCTCTGTCTCCATTTCTGGTGACAGATTATCAAATAATATTAATTATAAGCCCACTGACTCCCACAACTACCTCGAATACACTTCCTCACACCCTGCTTCCTGCAATCCATTTGGCCAGTTTTTCCGTCTCCATCACATCTTTTCTGATGATGCAATCTTCCACAACGGCGTTTCTGATATGTCCTCCTTTTTCTTCAACCAAGGGCTCCCCGCCCCCACCACGTTTGACAGGGCCCTCAACTGTGCCCAACTCATTTTCTGCACTTTCTCATCCCTTCCCCTCCCTCGCAGAACCGTGATAGGGTTCCCCTATTTCTCTCCTTCCACCTCACCAGCCTATGCATCCAACAGATTCATCCTCCACGATTCCCACCACCTCCAGCATGATGCCACCACCAAACATATCTTCTTCTCCCTTCCCCAGCCAGCATTCCGCAGGAGCAGTTCCCTTTGTGACACCCTGGTCCTCTCTTTAAATCACCCCCAACACCTCATCCCCTTCCCACAGCACCTTCCTAAATGCCACAGATGTAACACCTGTCCTTTTATCTCATCTCTCCTCACCATCCAGCCCCTAACAGTCCTCCCAGGTCAAGCAGCAGTCCACATTGCTTCTTTCAACTTAGTATACTCTACGCGCTGCTCACAATGAGGTCATTTCTAAACTGGGGAGAACAAATGTAGATTGGTTGACTGTTTTGTGGAATATCTCTGCTTTGTCTGCAGGTGTGACCCTGAACTTCCACTGGCTTGCCATTTTATTTCTCCACCTTGCTGACAAACAGAAATCTCGGTCTTCAGCCTGCTGGTGTTCCAGTGAAGCTCATCGCAAATTTCAAAGAACAGCATCTCATATTTCAATTAGGCACTTTACAGCCTTCTGGACTCAACATTGAGTTCAGTAATTTCAGATCATAAACTCTGCCTCTCTCCCCGCCCCCCCCTAGTTTTGTTTCTATTTTTATTTCTCGTGTGAAGATTTTAATCTCGTTTTTCATATTTTTGATTCAGAGACTGCTCATTATTCTGCCATTCACACCCACTCTGGACAAATATTGTTTCTTTACTACAACCATTACCACTCCCTTTGCCTTTTGTACCATGAAATCTTTTGTCATTTAATCTCTCCCATGCTCCACCCTATTTTGACTTTTTCTTTTGTTCTTCCTCCCCTTTTACTTGCTCAAAACCAATAACATTTCTATCTTCTTTCAGTTCTGAAGAAAGCTCTTTGCCTGAAACGTTAACGCTGTTTCTCTTTGGCACCAGATGCTGCCAGACCTGCTGAGTATTTCCAGCATTTTCTGTTTTTCTTTCAGATTTCCAGCATCTGCAGTATTTTGCTTTTGACTGTGAAGTAGGTGTTAAAAGCAAATAGCTAATGGGTAGCACTGTTTAGGCAATATAAATGAATGCCCATATTAAGTAATGGGGACTGTATTAGAACAATCTTGTAACATCTAATATCCTACTATCATTGATTTAAAAAAAACAATGTCATGGTATCAAACTAATAGTAATTTGTTTCCCTTTTCAGTAACAATCCAAACCCACTATCTGTCAAATTTGATTCCACAGTAAGATTTTACATGTCATTCCACTGATCTATAATTTTATACATTTGATATTAGTGTTAGCAAAGCACTGATCAATTATACTCACCCTGCATTCGGCCAATGTGTAGCCTCACCATAGCTGTAGTTTACAAGATCACATTTATATTTTATTGCTTCAATCATCTGTTGACAGAATAGAAATAAGGTTTAAATATATTCCAGGCTTAAATATCTTTGCACAAGACAATCAGGCATTGTGAAAAATCTCAAACCAAAGGAACCTTATTCAAAACCTCCTATCTTCCACATTTTTCAAGCAGCATATAAAACAAGAAGAATGAGCAGGTGCTGCTACTGTTTCTTTGAAATGCATTGTGAACTGTGAATTTCCTGAAAGGATATTAACTTAATTCTTTATAATTTCAAAAGCTTTTTTATTTTCATCACTTTAACTAAAATGACACGCTAATGAAATTTGTTCTAATACACTGGTAATACCCTGAGCATAATCTGGGCTAGTATTTCAGCATAGTACTGAGGAAATGCTGCATTGTTGGACGTCCTGTCTTCTGAATAGAATATTAAGTCTTAATGCTGCACTGGAGTAACATCATAGAAAATTTGAAAGATAGCAGGTATAATAGGAGGCCATTCAGCTCATCATGGCCATGCTGAAAGTGAGCTCTCTCGTATAATCCCACCTTCCAGCTCTCGGTCTGTAGCCTTGTAAGCTATATTGCCTCAAGTGTACATCCAAGCTTTCTAATGCGATGAAGATTTCTGCCTCTACCATGTTTTCAGGCAGTGAGTTCCAGAGCTCCCATCACCCTCTGGTTGAAAAAATTCCTCCTCAACTCTCCTCCAATTTTTCCATCTATGCCTCCCGGTTATTGACTTCTCTGCAAAACAGAAATAGGTCCGTCCTATCCACTCTATCTAGGCCCCTCATCATTTTATACATCTCAATTTAATCTCCAAAGGAAACAAAGCAATCTGTCCTTTTAGCTAAAATTCTCCATTCCTAGTAACATCCTTGTAAATTTCCACTGTACTCTTCCTAGCGTTTTCACATTCTTCCTGTAATGGGGTGGCCAGGACTGTATGCAGTACTTTAGCTACAGTCCAACTCTTGTTTCATGCAGTTCCAGCAAACCTCCCTGCTCTCATTCTTAGGCCTCAGCCTATAAAGGTAAGTGTCCTGTATGCTTGCTTGACCACCTTATCAACCTATCCTGCTACCTAAAGGGATCTGTGGACAGACACTCCAAGCTCCCTGTTCCTCTCCACTTTTTATAATCTTACCATTTATTCCTATGCCTTGTTTGTCTTCCTGGAATACATTATCTTACACTTCCTTGACTTCCATATGCCACTTTTCTGCCCACCTGAACCTGTCCATCGATATCTTGCTGCAGTCTACAGCTTTGTTCCTCACAATCAACCACACAGCCAATTTTTGCACTATCTGCAAATTTCATAATCTTGCCTCCTGCAATTAAGTTGAAAGCATTGAAATATACAACCACGAACAGCAAGGGATCCAATACTGAGCCCTGCAGAAAACAGCCTTCCAGTCACAAAGACGCCCAACAATCATAATTTTGTACAAACTTAAGCACACATTTAACCCCTGCATTTTCCATACTCTTCTAAGCTTCCTGCAGTATTGAGCTCTTGGCATCTGACACAAGGGGTTGGATTTTATGGGGCGCCGTGGTTCCCAACCACATGGCTAAAAAGTTGGTGGCGAACCCACCAACCAAAGTGACGGCTACCTCTCAGCAATTTAACACTGGTAGCGGTGTTAATTCCTTTAATGTGACACCTCTGCCTCTCTTTTAGGAGTAAGACCTACCTTAGACAGTACCCAGCTAACTGTAGTTACAGCAGCACCAGACAATATTGGTGGCCACTGCCAGGGCTAGTAGTTTCAGGTAGTTTCAATAAAGAAATGTCTGGACTTAAGGCAAGTCCGGGGGCCAGGCTGACAGGCCCCAGCAAAGTGAGTGGAAGGCTGGGTTTGGGAGGCTGGTGGGGGGGGGCAGATGGGCAGGGAAGCGATGAGAGTACAGGAGGAAGAATGACCGTGGGGTAGGGTTGGTGGATCATCAAATCCTGCCCAATGTTTCTTTTATTTTGCCTTATCCTACCCTGTATGCTCTTTGACATCTAGGGGGGTCTAGATTTGTGGGCTATAGCTTTGGTTTTTTGAAGAAACTTATTTGTTCTCAACCCTCTTGAGCTCTCCCTCGATGTCTCCTACTGCTCTGACACCCGCGAATAGCTATTTCTAGTCCATTTTTTCCTAATCACATCCCGACTTAATAAAATTGACCCTTCCCCAATAAAACTTTTATTCCATCTATCTTTATCCCTTTCTAAAACTACTCTAAATCTAACCGAAATATGATCACTACCACTAAAATGCTATCCTACTGATGCTTGTGCCATTTGCCCAGATTCATTCCCTAAAACTATGTCCAGAAATTTTTTTTTTTTTTTTTTTTATTCGCTCATGGAATGTGAGCATCGCTGGCCAAAGCCAGCATATGTTGCCTATCCATAACCAGTGCTGATCGGAAGAGAGTCCCAGGTTTTTTGGTCCAGCAACAGTGAAGGAACATTTCCAAGTCAGGATTATGCGTGGCTTGGAGGGGAACTTGCAGGTGGTGGTGCTTCTGTGCGTCTGCTGCCCTTGTCCTTCGACGTTGTAGAGGTCACAGGTTTGGAAGGTGCTATTGGAGGAGACTTAGTGAGTTGCTGCAGTGCATCAGTTAGATTGTACAAACTGCTGCCGCTGTGCACCAATGGTGGAGAGAGTGAATGTTTATGGTGATGTATGGGATGTCGGTCAAGCAGGTTGCTTTGGCCTGAATGTGTTGAGCTTCTTCAGTGTTGCTGGAGCTGCACTCATCCAGACAGGTTGGGAGTATTCCATCATGCTCCTGACTTGTGCCTTGTAGATGGTGGACAGGCTTTCGGGAGTCAGGTGGCGAGTTATTTGTTACAAAATTCCCAAACTCTAACCTGCACTTATCTGCACAGTTTTTATATGGCTGTTCCAATTAGGTTTCTGGTCAATGGTTACCACAGGATGTTGACGGTGGAGTTTTAGCAATGTAATGCTGTTGAATGTCAAGGATTCTCTCTTGTTGGAGGTGGTCATTGCCTGGCACTTGTGTGGTACTAATGGCACTTGCCACTTATCAGTGCAAACAGGCATGGACTGCTTCAGTGTCTGCAGAATTGCGAATGTTATTGAACACACTACAATCATCAATGAGCATCCCACTTCTGACCATATGTTGGAGGAAAGGTCATTGATGAAGCAACTGAGAATAGTTGGGCCTAGGACACTACCATGAAGAACTCCTGTAGCGATGCCCTGGGCTGAAATGATTGGCTTCCAACAATCACAACCATCTTCCTATGTGCTAGGTATAATTCGAACTGGTGGAGAGCTTTCCCCCGCCACTCCGCCGAGTCCCACTGACTTCAATTTTTCTCAGGTTCCTTGATGTTGCACTTGGTCAAATGCCGACTTGATGTCAAGGGCTGTCACTCTCACCTCACCTCCGGAATTCAGCTCTTTTGTCCATGTTTGAGTCAAGGTTGTAATGAAGTCTGGAGCCGGGTGCCCATAGCAGAACCCAAACTGAGGGTGGAATTTTTCCATCCGGGACTAAGTCCTGTGACGGGGACAGGGAGTGTTTCCTGCTGTGGGGGCTGCCAGGATTTGCGATATATCATGCAACCCCTACCTCATTAATTATGCAGTCAGGGTTTTCCCAACCTATCACACAACGGGGCATGCTGGATGGCATGCCCCCCCCAACATCATATCGTTATGCCATTTTTAAAAGGCATCAGTACAGCAACTAACAAGGCCGATAGAAATAGCAAGAAGGGGGCAGGGACCTCTGGCACCAAAATTTAGCAACTCATCCCAGGACATCTTCCTTGATCAGGTGGAGGACAGGAGGGATGTATGTACCCATTTGATGGGAGGAGGAGGCCTAGCAGGGAGGCCAACCCAGTGTGGGAGCAGGTTGCCACTGCAGTCAGTGCCCAGGGCCTCCAGTACAGGTCAGCTCTCCAATGCCAGAAGAGGATGAACGACCTCACCTGCACCACCCAGAGTAAGTGAACTTTCAGCTGTTCACACTAACCACAATGAATAGTACAGGGGGCATGGGCCTCAGTGGGGGTCGGCCATACCTGAAGGAAGAAGTGACAGAATTCAAGGAGCGGACAGCTCAGCTAGCAGGAGTGGAGCGGGTCCGGGCCATTGGAGATGGGGAGACTGGATTTGGGGCTCCAAATAGTAAGGATCCATAGAAACCTCAGGGCCATGTTGGAGGCAACTCATGCTGTCACTCGCGCTCTTCTCTCTCACTTACAGGTGCCACCAGGAAGAGGGCAAAGGCCAAGCCACAAGTCCAGCTCCAACTCAAGCCCAAACCCGGGTATCACAGATGGGCAAAGTGCAACTATAGAGGCGTCACCACAGAACCTGCACCCTCTGCTAGCCCAGCGACATACACCTCGGTGGGTCTTAGCTCCAGTCTAGGAAGGGTCTCACACTCTTGTGGTCACTGCAGGGACGCGTGTCTGCAGCAAGAGAAGGCAGGGTCAGCCAAGTTCACCGACACTTGCAGGACTACTGGGGAACAGGCATCTGCAGCGTCCGAGTCCAATGACAGGCCTTTGGAATCGGCCTTCCAAATAATGCTGGAGAATCTGCAAGAGACAGGGGAACATCAGGCAAAGGTGTCTTAAGGTAAGTCCTGACTTTTACATGCCATGTTGGTCCAGATGTGTTCTGGGCTGGTGAGATTTCCCACTGACGTTACAGATGATCGGGCATGGGGGTGGGGCGATTCCAGTCGGTTCTTCATCTGCATCTCATTAGTAGAATGCAAATCGGTTTCACGCTGGCCTCTGGCGGGAATTGCGACCTTCCATGGCGGACAGTAGCGGAAGGTCCCACCATAATTTCATGCCAGTGTGAAACTGGTTTTTGGACCTCACGCCACATTCTGCCCCATCGACTGCCATTAAGCCCGCCACAGGAGAAATGGGAAAATTTCATCCTGAACGTGGGTAAGCAGGTTATTGTTGAGTAAGTGCCGCTTGATAGCACTGTCAATTAAAGCTTCCATCACTTTGCTCATAATTGAGAGTGGACTGATGGCGGGGATGGGGTGGTGGTTAACTGCCAGATTTATCCTGCTTTTTAAGGACAGGGCCATACCTGGGCAATTTTCCACTTAGCCCTTCTGCCTGCTCTCTTGTTGGGCATGCTACGTATTGACTAAAAAATATTCTCCTGAATATATTTTAAGAATTTTGCAGCCTCCGTATGTTTCACAATAAATTTATCCCTATTTATATTAGGGTAGTTGAAATCCCCCATTATTGTTCTTTAGTTTCTGCACTTCTTAGCAACTTGCCAACATATTTGCTCTCTATCTGCCTCTCACTGCTTTTGGGCTCTATGATCATTTTTTGGTCCTCACTTCAAACCATTTGCCTTCATTTTATAAAAACAAAAAACTACTGCGGATGCTGGAAATCCAAAACAAAAACAGAATTACCTGGAAAAACTCAGCAGGTCTGGCAGCATCGGCGGAGAAGAGTCGACGTTTCGAGTCCTCATTGTTATCCATTACAAGCCTACCGACTCCCACAGCTACCTCGACTACAGCTCCTCACACCCCGCCTCCTGTAAGGACTCCATCCCATTCTCTCAGTTCCTTCGCCTCCGTCACATCTGTTCTGATGACGCTACCTTCAAAAACAGTTCCTCTGACATGTCCTCCTTCTTCCTTAACCGAGGTTTTCCACCCACGGTCGTTGACAGGGCCCTCAACCGTGTCCGGCCCATCTCCCGCGCATCCGCCCTCATGCCTTCTCCTCCCTCCCAGAAACATGATAGGGTCCCCCTTGTCCTCATTTATCACCCCACCAGCCTCCGCATTCAAAGGATCATCCTCCGCCATTTCCGCCAACTCCAGCATGATGCCACCACCAAACACATCTTCCCTTCACCCCACCTGGCGGCATTCCATAGGGATCGTACCCTCCGGGACACCCTGGTCCACTCCTCCATCACCCCCTACTCCTCAACCCCCACCTATGGCACCTCCCCATGCCCACGCAGAAGATGCAACACCTGCCCCTTCACTTCCTCTCTCCTCACCGTCCAAGGGCCCAAACACTCCTTTCAAGTGAAGCAGCATTTCACTTGCATTTCCCCTAACTTAGTCTACTGCATTCGTTGCTCCCAATGCGGTCTCCTCTACATTGGAGAGACCAAACGCAAACTGGGCGACCGCTTTGCAGAATACCTGCGGTCTGTCTGCAAGAAAGACCCAAACCTCCCTGTCGCTTGCCATTTTAACACTCCACCTTGCTCTCTTGCCCACATGTCTGTCCTTATGAGGACTCGAAACGTCGACTCTTTTCTTCTCCGCCGATGCTGCCAGACCTGCTGAGTTTTTCCAGGTAATTCTGTTTTTGTTTTGCCTTCATTTTATGTTCCTTCTATTTGATCATCCTTCCTCACAGCTGTGATTTTATCTTTAATAAATTCTGCAAGCACTCTTTTTATAATTCCTCTCTCTATTCCATTTGCCTATCTGAAAACTCTGTCAGCAGGAACGTTATCCATCTTTAAGCTATGTTTCAGTAATAGTTATCATATCATACTTCCAAGTATCGATCTGTGCGCTCAGTTCATCTGCCTTATTCACCAAACTTGCAGTGAAGTACGTACAACCAATTACTGAAAAGCTCTTTTATTGTCTATCTACTTTCCCTTGATTCCTCGGCCTTCCATATTCACATTTAATTTCTTAGTCAGGGGAGATAGAACCTAATGATATTTCCTTTCAAATAATCTATAAGAAGAATAAGAGTGTCAATTTCATGAAGTAAATAGGTGGTTAGTTAATCCGTTTAATTCTTCCAAGAGGTCAATTATAGGCCAACATAGGAAAACATGGAAGAAATGTCTGCTGTCTGCCACATGTGCGGGGGTAGGGGTGGGGTGCAGAATAACATAAAATTGGAGGAAAATCAAGGTTAAATGTAGGAAACATCCCTGACAATAATAATAGGAATCAAAAGCTAACACTGCTGAATTAAAAGAGGTGATAAATGAACACTTACAGCTCTGATCAATCCTGTTCCAGTTTCCATGGTGCTAAGCCTTGTGTCACCAATCTTCACAGCAAGAATTTGAGCCCCAGGTGCTATACCATTCCGTTCAGGGTCATCTGGAAAAAAGCCTGCAGCTATACTAGCTACATGTGTCCCATGGGCTCCTGTTGAGAACAAATGCCAACATTTTTAAAATTCATTTCCAGGGTGTGGGCACCAGCATTTATTGCCTATCCCTAATTACCCTTGAGAAGGTGGTGGTGAGCTGCCTTCTTGAACCGCTGTAGCTTTACAATGGCAAGGAGTCAGCTCAAAAGCCCGGTCTACTATTGATACACTTAGTGGATAATGCTTGCCTACTAAATCAATTATACAAGTCAGCTGTAACGTTGAAGGGTTATAAAATTGCATTCCACATAATTTTCTGCTACGATTTTAATGTTGGAGAATTGTGAGAAGTGCACACCCAAACATGTGTCTGTAGAAGACATGGAATTGGAGGGAGCAGCCCAAAATGAGTTCAGCAAAATATGTTAGTGGATGGAACAACAGCAGATAAAATGTCATGAGGAGTGGTATGAAATATTGCAACAAAAAGCAAAAATGGGTGACACACTTATGTCACAGCTGGTAAAGAAATTACTAAAGATGAAGTTGAAAGTGACTTGGAAACTTTAGTGGATGGGATGCTCAACAAGTCTAAGCAAGGTAGTGTGCCAATGCACAATGATAATAGACTGTGTTTTATGAATCTAGCAGAACACCAAGTCAGAGAAGTTGTCATCAAATTGCACAGTGCTTTGGTCAGACAGCACCTAGAGTACAATGAATATTGAGTTCAACAATTTTAGATCATGAACTCTCTCCTCCATCCCCACCCCCTTTCCGATCCCCCCCCCCCTTTTTTTCCAATAATTTATGTAGATTTTTCTTTTCCCACATTTTTAAATGTATTTCCATCCATTGTTTTATCTCTACCTTTTAGCCTATTTCGATCCCTTCCCTTCACCCCACCCCACCCCCACTAAGGCTATCTGTACCTTGATTGTCCTGCTTTCTACCCTTAATTAGCACATTCCTCAGATAATATCACCACCTTCAACACCTCTTTGTCCTTTTGTCTATAACATCTTTTGGCTATCTCCACCTATCACTGGCCCTCTATCCAGCTCTACCTGTCCCACCCCCGCCCCCCTTAAACCAGCTTATATTTCACCTCTTTTCTATTTTTACTTAGTTCTGTTGAAGAGTCATACGTTAACTGTGTTCCTCTCCGCAGATGCTGCCAGACATGCTGAGTTTTTCCAGGTAATTTTGTTTTTGTTTTGGATTTCCAGCATCCGCAGTTTTTTGCTTTTAACCTAGAGTACAACGTCTGGTTCTAGTTACTAAGGCATAAAAAAGATATTCTAGCATTGGAAATAGTATAGAACAGATTTACAAGGCTGATCTTGGGCTGAGTTATGAGGAAGGGTAAACCTGGGCATTTCAAGTTTGAAAGAAGGCATCCGACAGATTATATATATATATATGATAATATGGGAAAGACAAATCCAAAAAATTACTTTACATTAAATAGTGAAAATAGGACAAAGGTACACAGGTTCAAAATAGTCAAAAGCAAATTTAGAACTAGCAAGAAGGTCTTCTTCAGGTAAAGCGTGAGCAATATTTCAAATGGACTTACATTACAATATTAACAATCCTGATATCACTGAAGAAACAGTTGGATGCTACACTGGAACAACTGTAGGGCATTTTTAAAATTCATTTACAGTATGCGGACATTACTGACTAAACTGGCATATATTGCCCCATTCCTAATTGCCCTTGAGAAGGTGGTGGTGAGCTGCCTTTTTGAAACGCTGCAGTCCATGTGGTGTAGGTACACCCACAGTGCTGTTAGAGAGGGAGTTCCAGGATTTTGACCCAGCGACAGTGAAGGAACAGCAATATATTTCCAAGACAAGGTGGTGAGTGGCTTGGGGGGGAACTTCCAGGTGATGCATTCCCATGTATCTGCTGCCCTTGTCCTTCTAGATGGTGGCGGTCATGGGTTTGGAAAGTGCTGCCTAAGGAGCCTTGGAGTTTCTGTAAGTGCATCTTGTAGATGGTAGACACTGTTCATTGATTGTGAAGGGAGTGAATGTTTGTGGAATGGGTGCCAATCAAGTGGGCTGCTTTGTCCTGGATGGTGTCCAGCTTCTTAATGTTGTTCGAGCTGCACCCATCCAAGAAAGTGGAGAGTATTCCATCACACTCCTGACTTGTGCCTTGTAAATGGTGGACAGGCTTTGGGGAGTCAGGAGGTGAGTTACTCACTGCAGGATTCCTAGCCTCTGACCTGCTTTTGTAGCCACAGTATTTATATGGCTAGTCCAGCTCAGTTTCTGGTCAATGGTAACCCCCAGGATGTTGATAGTGGGGGGATTCAGAAATGGTAATGCCATTGAATGTCAAACGGCAAAGGTTAGATTCTCTCTTGTTGGAGATGGTCATTGCCTGGCACTTGTGTGGCACGAATGTTACTTGTTAGCCCAAGCCTGGATATCGTCCAGGTCTTGCTGCATTTGAACATGGACTGCTTCGGCATCTGAGGAGTTGTGATTGGTGCTGAACATTGTGCAATTATCAGTGAACATCCCCACTTCTGGCCTTACAATGGAAGGAAGGTCATTGATGAAGCAACTGAAGATAGTTGGGCTTATTTTACCAAAGGAAAAAGATGGGTCAAAAGCATTTCTAGCCGAAAATTATGTTGTAGAGGACACCTCAATAGAAATACATACATTTTATAAAATCTGGCCCTTTAATATAAAATGTTTATATAATTACTGTATGGCAATTAACCAAGTATAATACTTTTACTCCTCCAGAACAAAATCATGACTACAGTATTAATTTCATTTGCTGAAATTCAAATGGCAGGCGAAGCGTTGAAGACATATTCAAGATGTGACTACCTAAATGGATTCTCTAAGTTTAAGATTTCTAACAAAGAGAATCTGGAAATTTTATAAATTTAGACATTTTTCAATTCTACTTATAACATTATTTGTGAAAAATCTTAACTCTATGATGGATGCAAATGAAAACCACAACAGAAGAACAGGACTCTAGCATATGGACATTACTCAATTTACTGCTTTCCTTCGTTAAACAATTATTTTTTCACACTGCCGAGGATTTTAAAAGACCCTCAAGGATCTCATCCTAGGTGGTGAAGGCAGCAAAAGGCTCTAAGATAGCATTATGATCTTGAACGTGACCATTAACTTTTAAAAATAAAATCAAACTCCTAGTTATTAACTGAAAGAATCACACAAGATTTCACGTTTTAAACAAAAACTTTTACTGTACATGAATTAAATAAAGCAAGTACTACTAACTTAATGCCATACTTCGTAAACCCTTATTATTTGAGACCGATAATCCCAACAGTACACTCCTTTTTCTACTGTTATTTCTGCCCAAGAGTTCCCCTATACTTTCCAGGATCTTAAGAGCTCTTTCACTTCTCCTGATACCAAACCAAGGTATGCCACAGCTCTAAGGAATTCACTATTCTCAGAGGTATGAGATTCCATGGGTTCTTCCACTAGCATCCAGCCAGGAGATCCTCCAATTCTCTTTAATCATCTCACGATTGTGCACAACCCAACTCATGTATGGGCCTGATATGAAATCTGAAATAAAAGCCAAAAATGCTGCAAAAACTCAGCAGGTCAGATGGCATCTGTGAAGGGAGAAACAGAGTTAACGTTTCAAGTCCGTTACTGTTAACACTCCCTTTGTCTTGTGTCCATGGCACCTCTGTAAATCTCTGCTTAGCTCCCACCTATCCCTGACCTTCTATCTTGCTCCACCTCCTCTTAAACAATATAAAATGCATCACATTTCGACTTCTCTTTAGCTCTGAAGAAGAGTCATACGGATTCGGAATGTTAACTCTGTTTCTCTCTCCACAGAGAGAGCTGCCAGACCTGCTGAGTTTTTCCAGCATTTTTGTTTTTATTTTAAGCATGGGCCTCACTGCTTCTTGCTCAGCGATTCCAATATTAGAAAACACCCTTGTTTCTGATAGCCCTGTACTGATTTCTTTTTTTGTAAAATATACTTCATTCAGAAAATATCTGAAAGAACATTACAAAACATTTCAAAATGGCCATCACAAAAAGTGCAATCATATTCAAGTTTTCTACATTGATTGTATGGAAGCACCTCATGATCTATGAACATTACAGACATTTCAACATGGTCATTACAGACAGTCAGACAGTGCAATGGTACTTAAGTTATCTATTTAGGTCATGTTGCACTCAATACAATTGTGATACGTATAGTATTCACTGCATACATTCAATGTGAGTTATTGAGCCCGATGGGTCTATACAGTTCCCAGCCCCTTGGTGCATTATGGCTGAAAGGTCTTAGACAGCGAACTTTCCCCAATGCGCCTTTGCTGCGGCTGCCATAAGCTTTAGTGCATCCCTCAGCATGTAGTCCTGGACCTTGGAATGTGCCAGTCTGCAACACTTGGTCGGGGACAGCTGTTTCACTGCACTAACAGCTGGCAGCTCTCTCTGCCTGTGTCTGCGAGAAAACACACAGATAAAACCAACACAAAAGGGTACGTCCCCTGCAACCTATCCCCACGGTAAGGTGACACCCCTGGGATGTCCCAGATAGAGATTCAAACCCATTATGCACTACTCCCAAACCTACCATTTGGTCTGAAAAGTACATGGATACTTTAAGAACTTCCCTTGTTTACCATTTGCTTCTCAACCTTTTGTTGATCTGGAGAATTACATAGATAATTCACATCTGTAGCAAAGCAATTCTCCTATACTTACTGTCTTCAGCTCCCCAGCTAAACAGGCCCATCTGCTGTTTTATGGCTCTCACCTTTCTAACTCTGAACTTGTACATGCACATGAAGCATCCTTTGAATGGTAATTATTTTAAGTTTGTTTACCAACCTCTCAAACTCAGTTTTTTCTCCCATTTATCTTTAACATCTCAATCCCCTACCTAAAATTTATTTTCCTAAAATGTATGAGTCATGAAATTAAACATTTCCCTAACAACAGACTAAGTGAAGTATTTAATACAAATAATAATTTTTATGACACTGCTCACATTAAGTTAGATGATCCACCATTTTATATAGAAAAGAACATTATGCCAAGTAGCACTCGATATACTATATTGCCGTTAAGGTGAAACTTGGCTTGTTTAAAGCTACAACTCTAACTGTTGAACGCATTCATTCAGAATTAACTGCTTTTCTGGTTGCAGGACAATTCCATAAGCAAGTGAAGGAGATGCAAAACATCATTATTGGTGCAATCTAACCTGTCTTAGCTGGGGGTCTGATATCACTGTACCCAAGAATCTCCAAACTTAACACCTGAGAAATCTACACAGAGATTTTGTTTGTTTGAGTGCATATATTTTTCCCCTGTGGGCATATACTCCATTCATCCAAATTCTGAGAGGATGCGCAAGAGTCAGGTGAAATAAAGTCTTACCTCCACTTGTCACAATGCAGAGTGTATTGCCTTCATCATAAATATTGACAGAGTAGTTGAGCATTTCAGATATCCCCAATGAGGCATATTCTTGGGCTTCATTGTAATTCCTCAGTACAGTACAGCAACTGAGATCACCACATTCACTTGTGTCCATACAGGCTCTAAAAACAAATGGTAATGATCCATGGAAGAATACTTATAAACCACAACAACACATTTCTGAGTAGAATTCAATTTTGAATCATATGATTTGTCGAAAGGTTCTTTTAGTCTTGTAAAGAGAAATTTAAATTACTGCTCAAAAGCAAATTACCTATTTAAAATTTTTAAGTGACAAAATAGTTAGCTATTCAAAAAAAGCATCAAACTCAAAGGTTACTTATTATTGAACAGCTTAAAAACACCATTCTCAATATCTGGAATATTTCAGCCACAAACATTTTTCATGTTGACAGATAAAATACAGTTTTTAAGAATCACTTCAGTGGTTACCTCCATGTCTCACCATCATGCCATACTAGGCAGTCATATGCAGGACCCAGGTCACAGTACTTTTTCTCCAAGGAATTCAGCAATTCTACCTGAGTCTGGAGTTCCTCTCGCTGCATCTTTTCTGCCTTCACAAAGTGACAATGCTGGTATTAAACATGTTGTTTCAATCAGGAAACAGTTTATAAAACTTTGACATTCAGTTGAGCAGTTAAACTATTTAAGTAACAGTTTAAGTCACCTTTGAACCTTAAACTCATGGCATAAGCAACAACAGCAATCAGATGGACCATAATCAGCTACAAAATAAACATGACACTTAAGTTTGATCTCCAAGATTTATGGCCTAAACCATGCGAGTCCAGGAGATAAATACAAAATAGTGATTCACTGACTGTAGCATATCTCAGTTGTGTAATTATAAAAATTAATTATGGATATTTTTTAATTGACAGGCAGCTCTGATAATAAAGGTAGGTTTACCTACCTGGTAGGATCTTCTTTATTCTTCAAATGGCGTGCAACTCCGCACACTATAGGAATGTAATTTAGCTTGATAGGTTCTGGGAAAATCAAATGCTGAGCAAGTGGATGAAAATATTGTTGTGGTGTTACGGACAGCGCTACATACACAATCCTATATAATATAAAGCCCCTGCACCAATTCATTTTAACCTGAACTAACTGTCCATTTAATATTACCAATCTCACATTTTAGAAAGCAGCAAGCCAACTGTCCACATCCACTTGGAAATAATAAAATACCTGGAGTAGAAACCAGTTGTCCCCGGTTGAGGTGGTGTACTTTGATCGACAACACCACTTCCATTGTAAGGGGCTACATGTGGTCCAACCTGATCAACCCACAAGAGTGATTTATGAAATAACATGAAGGGTGGAATTTTCCCATCCCGCCTGCAGCGGGTTTCGTGGTGGGCTGGAGCAGATAATCCAGCGGCAGGCAAAAAGTTGGAAATCCTCCGGCGTAAAAACAGCTTGTAATTCTCCCAATCGTGGGTTTTTGGCGGTTCGATTATCCCGCCGACTAGTGGCGTGAACGCCATTTGCATTTATTAACATCCCACGAATGCTCGTTAAAACAGCTGCTCGCCGGAATCTTGTCAAGCCTTCCATTCCTGTGTCACGCCAGCGGGGAATTACGTCGACCCATTCGAAAAGGGATAGCATGCACAAGTCTGACCTCAGTTCGCTGGTAACTTCGAGGTGAGTGCAACATACATAGCCCACCTGCCATAGCGCTGTGCCATCTTGCTGCGATGAACGCCACTCTGCTGGGGCTCTAGGGTTGGTATGTTCCAGCTCTTTGTCTACATTGTCCTGAAGAACATCACTGTGCTGTGGTACTCATGCAGGCCTCCACTTTCAGAAACTAGCATTTCAACTGGGAGTGGGCTGTAAGGTGAGGGTGGGGTTGATGAACACAAGGTGAGCAATGGGGAAGGAAGGCTGTGGAATGGCAGTGAGGGCTAAGAGTGAACACAAGGGGGTCTTTCTGGGGTCACCCTCTAACTTGTTGCCGCATGAGTGAACAGGAGTCTGCTTAGAAAGAAAGGAGGAAGACCTCTTTGCGATGAAAATTAATGGCTTCATTAGCACTGTTCTACTCAGAACTCAGTGGCTTCACATCACAGTTGCTGCATCCCAAGAGTAACACATAGGAATTTAGAATTTGGGAATGCAGGCAATAGTGAAGGAGACACAGCTGTATCATACATGGCATTCCATCAGTGAAGGCCTGTCACCTATTCACCACATTTGACACTCTTAACGTGCCAAAGGACATCCACTCACAGCAGACAAATGGGAACACCACCACCTGGAAGTTCCCCTCCAAGCCACTCACCATCCTGACTTGGAAATATATCGCCATTCCTTCACTGTCACTGGGTCAAAATCCTGGAACTCCCTCCCTAACAGCACTGTGGGTGTACCTACACCACATGGACTGCAGCAAATCAAGAAGGCAGCTCACCACCACCTTCTCAAGGGCAATTAGGGATGGGCAATAAATGCTGGCCTACCCAGCGACACCCACATCCTGTAAATGAAGTAAAAAAAAAACTGATTGGTCATTAATATGACACATCAGAGACAGGAGCACAGAGTTAGGTTGGGTCACTCATCTCAATTAAACTTTAGTATCTCACGCAGGGCTCAAGGTGTTACATATCTGTGATGTCATCTTGGTCACCTTGATGTGTGTGCTAGTGTCTCAGGGACAAGGCAGCATCAGCCACCATGGAGGTAAGGCAGGAAAAGCTATGGACCCTTACAGTTTCCATAAGTTTCATCTTCTGAGCTTCATTTTCATGCCCCTCGAATCATTAATGTGTTTAATGTTTCCTTTCAGAGGAGGCGAACGCATAAATGCATCCAGGGTTCAATGTTGCCTTTGGCAGGGTCCTAATGCAATAGAGGAGGCGAAGGAGGAAGAGGTGATTCTGTGTGCAGCTCCAGCAGGAGGAACATGGTCAAGCAGAGCCACAGCATGAATAAGAGGGTCAGGAGGAGAGACCCAGACAACACGGGTGACTCGTCCGGTCTTGGGTTTATCGTAGAAGAGTCTCCTATTTACAAATGAGTGAGAGGCAATGCCATGCACGTCTGCGCTTGTTCCAAGCTCTGGTACAGCACATATTCCACATTCTTTGAAGACCTGACACCACATGGAGTTGGAGGGTATCCCCTGCCAGTGGCTTTGAAGGTGACCGCAGCACTCAACTTCTTTGCCTCTGGTTCTTTCCAAGGATCAACAGGAGACCTGTACGGCATCTCTCAGGCTGCAATACATTGATGCATAAAGGTCACAGATGCCCTTTACAGGAAAACCCATCATTATGTCAGGTTTGCTCTGGACGAAGATAACCAGGCTGCGAGATTCACTGGCTTTGCCACCATCTCAGGCCTCCCAAGATTGCAGGGTTCAATAGACTGCACTCACGTGGCTATACGGGCTCCATAGCAGTAGCCCCTAATATTTATAAACCACAAGGGCTATCATTCCATCAATGTACAACTGGTGTGAGATCACCAGAAGCACATTCTGCACGTTTGTGCATTGTGCTCTGGGAGTTGCCATGACACCTACATCCTGAGTCACTCCCAGGTGCGTGAGATTTTCAAGGGGCCATTATGTCAGCAGGGATGTCTGGCTGATTGGGGATAAGGGGTACCCACTGAAACACTAGCTGATAACACTGGTGCGTCACTCTCAGAGTCCGTCCGAGGAGAGTTACAACACTGCTCACAGCTCCACATGCTCCCTTATACAGCAGACCATAGGGCTTCTGAAGATGTGCTTCAGATGCTTGGACCACTCAGGTTGCTCACTAAAATATACTCCCAACAAGGTTTCGCTCATCATCGCAGTGTGTTGCGCCCTTCACAATCTGGCAATGCAAAGAGGTGAACCCTTGCTAGAGGATGAACTGGAGGAGGATGAGAGCTCATCGAAGGAAGAAGATCCAGAGGCCCAGGAACCTCAGGAAGCTGCTGAGGGTCAGTATGAGCACGGTCACATCATGGAGAAAGGAAGACATGACAGACGCACCTGTGATATGTTAGTTGCTGACAGATTCCAGGAAGAGTAAAGTCAAGTGACGGCTGATGGACACATCTTTCCTGGCCCTCAATGCCATTTACTTTCATCTCAGGGGATGTCCACCCACTTGCAGCGAGAACGAGTCCTGAATTCACACTTGCGCATTCTGACCTCATGAATCGCCGGGCCATGATCTTTGCTTTGGCCTGTGAGGCCTTGTGAGTAAGCTCGCTCTGGGAACTGAGAGTCCATCTAGGAACAAGAGCGATGCGAGAGAAGACTTGAAGCCTTCGCCACCATCTAATGATGCCAACACTGCTGCCATTGGGATTTGGACATTCCTAGGGATCTCCTCCTTCCGTGCATGTCTTTTCATCTGCCACTATCACTGAGGAGACACAAATGCCGCTAGAATATCGACGCTGAAGAGCTGCCCTCACTCAATGGTGTTCCTTGAGGAAGGAGGGTTAGAAATGCTTACATCACACACTTCCAGTAAAGATTTAAACACATCTCCCTGACATCACACAAGGATGCGGAGACTAGTTCAGCTGAGGTTGACATCACAGGAATGTGAATCTCACAGTGGGGCACTATCACTGAGTGGAAGGACGGCTAAGCCTCAAAATAAGAAGATTCCAAAGAACAAAATCACGCTTTCAGTTGCCCAAATCATTCACATAAACATCAAATGTAATAACAAAAGTGCAATTTCTTTACATGTATAGCACACCCAAAAGTGACATCAATTTTTCTTAACTTTCCTAACTCTATTGCTATGCCTGGGTACAGCCCCAACATCATCAGCAGAGGAGGAGGCAGCCTGCTGACTGCTACATCCTGATGTCTGCAATGACCTAGGTGGATGTCCTCTGCTGGCTCAAGGCTTGGATGGCCCCGACCTGATAAGGGTCACCTGTTCAGGGACAGAAGCGCCCTTGGAGGCCTGAGAAGCTGGAGTGGATGAGGTCACAGGCAGAGGGGGCTGTGAGCAGCTGCACACCCTTTGAGTGTCCTGAGAGGAGGCCCCCGGGGTGTCCGGCTGACGCTCATCCGCCCTGTGAGTGCCCGAGGACCCCGCCCTGACTCCTGCAGGAGATAATGCAGCCGGAAGGAGGTCAAGGTGCCCCATCCCCATGTCTTCTACATCTTGATGGTGCCCATCAGGGTGTATGGCCATGGAGTTCAGGGTCGAGCGCAAATTCGGCAAGACCTGCCGAACCAAGGTCTCCACGCTGGTCGCCAGCGATCGCTTGGTGACCTCGAGGTGCTTGCATGTCGAAACCACGACATCAGACAGAACGCGACGGGCTTCTCCATCGTTCGCTCAAGTCTGCTGAGTGATGGTTGAATCTTTGCCTGATGTTCCGCCGCCTGTTGTTGCATTTCCACAATGAGTTGGTGGCTGCTTCCAGAGGCTCATCATCTGACTTGGACAGAGCAGGTGGCTGCTCTCCAGCAGCCCTCCCAGTGCCAGAGACCTGGCTTGTTCCTGCCTCCAACTGCTGTGGGGACGTGTCAGTGAGGTGTTCTCCAGAAAGTAAGCCAGAATCTAATCTATATCTGTGCTCCACTGACATGTTTCTCTGAGCTGGTGGAGGGTGCATGTGATCACCATGACGGTTCTTCTGGAGCTTCCTCTTCAGACGTGGTCTGGGGGCTCATGCTGGTGCTCGAATGGCTTGGGGACCTCGATCTACTGGTGCCTAGAAAATAGAGTTTCAGTTCATGAGCATGAGCCATATAAGGCTGCATGTGACTCACTGTGATTGTCAAGGTTTGATGAAGTGATGGAGCTGTGATCCATACTAAGTTGGTGGGAGAGGCTGATCTGCCCTTCCCCACAGGAACGATCCCTGTCCTCCCCAGCGGTTTCTGCCTTCTTCTTGAGGCTCTTGGCCTTCTTCTTCTGGCTGCAAGACATCTCTGCATGTGTCCGCAAGACAGGTGGGGTGGAGAGAGTGTGATTACGTGTTGGACTGGCCTTTAAGTATAGCATCCAGATCTTCGATTCCACCAGCTGTAGGCAGGCGGACGAATTATTTCCCAACCCACCAGGTGATTTGGCCCAATATTCACCTGTGCATAATTAATGACCCTCCTAGCGTGAAATCGGGTGCGAGTTCCCACCATTCCGGCCAGTGGGGTGGGCGCCGCCGAAACCTCCCACCACTGCACTTAGTCTCATAAATGGAAAATTCCGCCGGAAGAGTCTGAGATTCATGTGATAACTGCAGTGATCCCTTCCCCCCACCTCCTCCATAATGGGATCTCCAGGCAGACATCACGCATAAAGTGCATATAGAGAGACTAGTCATTTCGTATTCAGAGAATGTAAGAATAGAAACAGGAGTCGGAGTAGGCCCTTCAGCCCTTCTAGCCTGCTCTGCCATTCAATATATCATGGCTGATCTTCCACTTAAATTCCACTTTCCTGAACTATCCCCATAACCCTTAATTTTTTTTGGTGTCCAAAAATCTATCAAGCCCTGTCTTAAGTATATTCAAAGACAGAACATCCGAAGTCAACTGGGGTACAGAATTCCAAAGGTCCACAATGCTCTGAGTGAAGAATTTTCTCGTCGTCTCAGTTCTAAATGGCTGACCTCTTATTTAGGGACTGTGATACCTAGTTCTGGATTCCCCAGCTAGGGGGAATCCCCAGCAGCTACCTTGTCAAGCCATTAAGAATTTCAATGAGATCACCACTCATTCTTTCAAATTCCAGGGAACATGCAGTACGCTTACTCAATGTATGCTTCCTTAAGTAAGGAGACCAAAACTGTGCACAGTACTTCAGGTGTGGTCTCATCTAGGCCCTTTACAGTTGCAGAAAGGTTTCTTAGGTTATGGATGCTCCAACATCGAATATATTTAAAGCCGAGATGGACAGATTTTTGCTCTCTCAGGGAATCAAGCGGCACAGGGAGCAGGCAGGAAAATGGAGTTGAAGCCGAAGATCAGCCATGATCATAATGAATGGCAGAGCAGGCTCGATGGGCCGTATGGTCGACTTCTGCTCCTATTTCTTATGTTCTTCACTCCTGTACCCCAATCACTTTGTAATAAAGGCTGGCGTACTATTTGCTTTCCTAAATGCTTGCTGCACCTGCATGTTAGCTTTGACGTCCATTTGTAAGGATGCCCAAGTCTTTGACTTTCTCCCATTAATTTCTCCAGTATTATTTCTTTACAATAATAATATCGCTGAAAAAAGATACATGCTGTGAAAGCTTTTCATCTTGCACTTATCAAGACAATTTGCAAGAATACCAAATGTAAAGGAAACAACAATTTATACTTCACATTTGGTATTCTTGCAAATTGTTCTGATGGGTGCAAGACGAAAAGCTTTGACAACATGTTTTTTTCTCAGCAATTTTCAAGTTCTGTACTACCAAACAAATAGTAACATCAATAAATTCCTCATTTCCACTAAGCCCTTGGTTCCCCATTATTTCTGGAATGTTTTTTACCTTCTATCATGAATACAGATACAAAGTATTTGCTTAATGCCTCTTCCATTTCCTTATTCCACATTGTAATAATCTCTGCCACTGAAGGTGGGCAAAGGTAATATTATCGCCCCTTTTTGTTAGTTGGGCCTCCCTCATGAAAGTGACATGGATTTGCTGCTAAGTTTCTTTCATATTATGATCATTTTTTCCTAGTGCTCCTCTACTATAAGATTATGAATTAACATTTGCTCACTGCACAATACTAAATCTAAAATAAACTGTTCCCAAGTTGGTGTTTTGAAATTCTGATCTTGTAGACATTCCATGAACTCCACACTATTACTGCAAATTTTGTTTGACCAGTCTATAGAAAAATTAATGTCCCTATGATTACTGTAATATCCTTTCTACATGATCCTCAAATTTCCTGATTCATGCTCTGCCCAACACTGCAATTACTGTTTCTTCTCCTTCAGGTGCTATGTCCTAAGGGGGGGGATTGGTGATCATAGACTTCCATTTGTTTGGTCCAGGATTAAGCCTGGCAAAGAACTGCAGTGGTTTTCCATTGCCTTCTGCAGTAAGGCTGAACAGGAAACTCTCCTGCTCTTACCACCTGCCATAAATGTATTGGAAGGATTTACAGGCTGACAATCAATCTGTTTGGCCACGTTATGAACATCAAGTCCCGAAGTGGGACTTGAACCCGGAGCTTCTGGTCCAGAGGGTAGAACGCTACAACTGTGCCACAAGACCTGCAATTACTGTTACGGAGCCTATTGTGATGAAAGTATAATAATTTTCATAATATATTTCTGGTTGATTGTGAAGTAGGTTTATGAGGGTAAGTACAGTTGGGTCTGTGTGTGTGAATTAATTACAAAGTAGACTGCAAGTTTGGAATCATCAAAAAAAGCTAGGTGTTTGACATGATGATGAGTAAACATGGATGCTGGCTTAGCATGTAAGATGTGAAGGAAATCTGCATTTTTTAGATAAATGAAGAGATTTAGATTTCAATGGGATCTTAGCCTGTTTACAACTAGCCAGATAAGCAAGGCTAAAGAATGCTTTATTTTTACCAAAGGTTACTGACAATATTGGCAACATGAAAGTTATTATATTATGAGGAAGATACAGTTTCAAAGACATATGGAACAATAGAATTTACATATTAAAAAGAGAGAAACATATACAAAGAAGAATTAAAGGCTATGTGTCAGAAGTCCATGAGGCCATGTAAGACCTAACAGGAGTAGGTGAAATAGCCATAATGAAGCCTCCAGCATTTGTGCAAAAGCCTGCTATATAACAAAACTGAAGTTGGGGAAAGCCATTTGGGTATTGTGTTAACTTGCTGGTTCTGTTTTAAATCGAAAACCTATTTTTGGACCATTGCCTTAAAGGGAGTATAACTGGGAGTTAGGTTAATTAGAAATTTTAGGCGTTATTATGGTAAGTAATTGTAGTCTTATGTATGTGCTTGAAATCTTTTATATATTGTTAACAAATATTTTAATTTAATTTTTAAAATCTCTAAAGTCTTGGTGGACTTATTATTTCTGAATTCAGTTCACACATCTCGTAATAAATACAAATTGAACAACTAAGATAAAAGCAAAATACTGCGGATGCTGGAAATCTGAAACAAAAACAAAAATAGCTGGAAAAACTCAGCAGGTCTAACAGCATCTGCGGAGAGGAACACAGTTAATGTTTCGAGTCCGAATGACTCTTCATCAGAACAAATTGAAAAACCGTTGTTACAGCATGACCAAGTTTCCCTTGTGGATTTGGTCCGCCTGGCACACATCATTTGCCAAGTCGTAACACTATAAACTACTCGCACCAGTGCTTTCTGTCCCTTCTTGTTTTTCAGCTCCCCCAAACTGATTTTCCATCTTGATTCTCCCAGCTAAGATCCCCTCTCTCTACTGTCTTAATTACATTTTTTATTAGTAAGGCTGATGATATGAAAACAGAATGTTAACTTATCAGAGTCAGATTAAAAAACTCAGGTGCTAATTCATTACTTCTCCTACTAGCGTCTCACTATGAATTCAGTAAGATTAACATATTCACTCAGAGGTATACCGTGTGTCTAAATGGGGAAGCTGGCATGTGTAAATTAACTAGTAAAACAGTCAAATCAGCCAAAACTTAGGCACCCAAAATTTCCTAGAATGAACAGGAACCCTTCAGAAACATCATTATTGAGGGCTTAGAGCATTCGCTGCATCTGGCAAATAATGTCTTGCAAAGTTCATGGGCTTTGCAAACCTTGGCTTTCTTAAGTATAGCTGGTTATCCTGGGAATTTGAAAAGAACTGCAGTTCCCTATTATATTTTGACTTTACATGGGGTGGTGAAAGGAACTAACAAATATGAAAGTCCTACAGACAGACATCTATTGCCAGAAGATGAACCAAATCTAATGTTCTACACAAGGGGTCCATTGAAGATCAGGAGGGATGGTTCTACTTTAGCATCCAAGATGGAAAGGCCCCAATGAAGTTGGTGCAGAGGTACCATAATGGTGCAAGCAGAGGTGAGCTATTTAATCTCCAAAGTGTAAAATTAGGAGTTAATGTCAAGTTTACTTTATGATGTTTCTTTGGGAGATTTTCTGATATCTCTCAGAGGAAATCTATACTTTGTTTTGAATATCCTTTAGTCTAAAGGATATGCAGCACTGTCTCACAAACAGTTCAGGGGCCTTAGAGATAAAGGATTTATATAATAGTTCTGTTTACTGGACCAATAATTACCTCCTTGTAGGGATCAAGTGAAATCAATTCTTGATGGATGTCTACTTTGATTCTGGTCAGTACTATTTTAATACTGGTCTGTCCCAGTGGTGACTGAAATTGTTGAAACTTCAACAATCTAACACTGGCTTTCCATTAGCACAGATTAATACGAAAATGTACTTAATTATACCAACACTTTTTTAAACTTATGAGCACAGATTCTGAACAAACTGCTTCACTTTTAGGATATTTAAAACCTTTAATTGGCATTGGGGCTGACATTTTGCATAGTACTTAAAGCCTTGATAGATGTTTCTATTATCATCTGAACAAAGCATGGAGGTACTGAATTTGTTTTTTTGATGTAGGCAATGTATTTCATAGATCAGTACAATCACAGCCTAGGTGTGGTGCATTCTCTGTAACAAGTGTTTCAATTTTTGTCTTTTGTATACTAATGCTCATTTATTTCTTGTTGCTTCATTTGATATCACCTAAGTGACCTAGGGCTGATATTGTATACTTGTTTTGAAAAGGAGAGCTTCTTTTGATATTTTGATGGCTTCAGAGAAATCTTAAAAAGCACAACAAAACAGCTAGACTAGATGAATGTTTAATACTCATAATGAAAGTCTATTAGATTAGACTTTTGTAAAAGATTAAGATCCTGTCACAAACATTTTGTGGCAAGAATTTCATTGAAGTAGAGTCTTTAGTTGAGGAAAATGAACCTGCATAATGCAGTAGCTTTACAAAATGTGGGAATAAGTGATGTACTGCACTGCCTGTCTGCAATGTCATGATGGCATTTTGATGGGTCTGCTCAACATTCAGTTTCCTGAGAACCTATCAAGCTAGGCTAGGAAAAGCAAAGAATTCAGAATGAAACATAAATTAGATATATACACCTAATTAGACAGCAAGACGAAAATTCCATTGGTGAATTGCATCGTTTAAATGTTTTTAATAAGGTTCTGATAGGCTACATTTATTGGGTGCTTCACTCCAAATATAACTGCCTTTTACATTGTTTAAATTTATGGTAGTTTTAAATAAAAATATTATTATTTAAAGAGCATATATAAGATCAAGCAGCTCTTAATAATTCAACTCTAATCTACTGCAATAAAGTAACTCAATATAAGCAGGAGAAATATGCACCTTCAGTTACTGGACATACTCTCCCATAGGGAAAAGTTAGTAAGATGAATGGAAGACATTGCAACTATGGAACTGCAACTGTCATTATTAATAGAGCAGACAGTGTTGTAAAGTCAAATATACATTTCATGATTAATTCCCAATTTCACCCTAGTAGCCATGAGTGTTCTGATTTAACAGTTACTTATCTGTGCCAAGGTTACATTATAAATCTGCTCATACAAGATACTAACTTGTGACAAATTTGTACGAGTGCTGTCAAACTCATCTAGTTTTCTGCAAGCTTCTGCCAAAGAAACACGATGAAGCGGATCCCAGAGCTTTTCCCGCTTTTCTTTCTGTAAAGTAAAATCACAGTACTTCCTTTTCAAATATTCTTCACTGTTGGCACAAAGAAAGCGTAAAGCAATAAATATTTGGCTTATCAACCAATGACTCCTACAAGTGAAAGCAGTTAAAGCATTTTTTAAACAAAACGCACTACAGCCTTACCTGTATCCTTTCTTTTAGTGCTTTAGGGTAAAGTTCATATATATTTTTGAGACCAACATGATACTTTCCAGATGGATTTATCCAATTTTCAGGAATCTTTAAAAGCAAAACAGAGTTGTGCATTTATAGAATACGAAGCATGAACTTGCAGTTTTATAAGCTACTCACCATATTGTCAGATACACATCGGGCTGGATTTTGCAGTCAGCGGCAAAGCAACTGCACTTGCTACGGACCTCGTGGTCCACAAAGATCTCTGTGACACAGATTTTCCCCTTCCCAGTATTGGCTGAAACCTGGCAGCAAGTCAAGGAGATCTCCAAGGCTCCAGCGGCAGTGATGTCAGCAAACAGGTTAAGTACACTCAAGTATTCTCATTCACAAGCCAGGGAGTTAAAAGCACTGTTTATCCTTCACTCTTTATTTAAATTTTCAGATAGCAGACTAAATGATTATGGTTATATTAGGATAGAAGCTAACATACCGTAAGCTTTAAAAATATTTTAAAATGTGAAATGTATCATATTGGAGAAATCTGACACTCCATAAATATAAAAATTAGCTTTTTAGGTCCAGTGAGCTGTAAGTTAAGCTATAATTATGAACTTAATATGCCAGTTGTACCTCATTCAAAAAGGTATAACCTTTAAGGGTTTTTACAGCAAGACTAACCACGTAAAAGTGAAAGTTTTTGTCAATTCATTGACTGCTTAGGGATTGCACTCTGGGAAGACCTCAGCAGAACACCAAATGGAGGAGCATAGAATAACTGACAGCAACTTCTGCATTTCCAAGTTATTCCTCAAACAAGCAGACTCTCAGAGCTGCTGCCAGCTTCAGTGGACAAACAAGGGTGGATGATGTCAGTTTCACTGTTATTGATACTGAAAATGGGGCATATGCAATTAGAATGAGGAAAAAAATCTGCTCGTCTGTCTTTCTCTTTAATTGCACCTTTCACCCAAAGGTGCTTCAAAGCTGATGAGGTAGTTTTGAAGTGTAATTATAACTGTAATGTCAAGAAACATGGCAGTCAATTTGCACAGAGCTAAATCTCAGCAATGAGATAATGAGACAATCTGTTTTTAGTTGAGGGATAAATGGCAGCATATAAGATGAAATCTTTTATGTCCATCTGATAGGGCAAACAGGTCCTCCACTTAACATCTCCTACAATGGCCCAAAAATTCCAGTCTCCAAATTGATGGAAGATGCACTTCATGACCCTGTAAAAATCCTGACATGTGGACCTGCGTGGAATTGGCCAGGAAGTTTAAACTGTTGCCCAGGGCCTGCGTGAAAGTCTCCAACTCTGAGGTAGAGTGAGAGACATGGGACAACTCGATGCAACTTACTTTGAAAGGTACCGAGGAAATGTTAGACAGTTTAAAACCTGGTCTAACACCTGGGTAACTCCACAACCGACCCACGTGCCCCAATCACTCCCAACCAACCCACTACACACTTGACCAGCCTCCAACTCCCCCCCAACTACCCCCGACCATCTGATTATCCCCCACTCAACCCAACTACCACCCAACCACCCCCCAGACTACTTGTCTACTCCCCTGACCCAACTACCCCCACCGGCCAGACCAGACTTTCCCCGACGCAATTCCCCACCCCAACAACCAGGCCCAACCACGTCCCCAACCACCCGACTAACCACCCCCCACCCAGACTACACACCCCCCCAACCAGACTACACACCCCCCCCAAACACCCGATTCCCCCTGACCAGACCCGACTAAGCCCCCGACCAACTCTGACTACCCACTCACTGACCTACTTACCTCACCCACCTATCCATCTTATGCACCCACCCACTTCACCCATTTACCCACCCAATCATCTACCCATTCACCCAATCAACCACCTACCCACTCACCCATTCATTAACTCTCGGACAACAACTGGAGCTTCAAACTTCCCTAAATACGACAGCTAACCCCATAAAAAGGTGGCATGTGCTCTCTTCCTTCGACTCCACTCTGCTCCAATGGAGCTCTCTGTGACAAGCTGCACTGCGCATTTCACTGACAGGCGGGATCGGATGACCCCAGAAGAAATGCACAGTACAGTCAGGAAAATCTTTGCCAGCAGCAGCAACATGTACAGCACTGCCACTGACTGGAAGATTCAATCCAATGAAGCACGCTTTCAGTATGCACTGATGTGCTCAGGTTTTTGGTATGGACTTGAATCCCACCTTTTAATTCAGAGGTTAGAAGGCTACCACTGACATAGAATGACATATAATTTGTGTCTTTCTGCATTGCATCCATTGTCCATTTGTTCCCTTTCTTATGTATTAGAAGTTAGAATTTGTCTCACAGGTACAAGGGAATACAATTGACTACTAATGTTAATAAAATACAAATGATCAGCTAACCTCACAATTTAACTCTTTCTTACTTTTGAAAATTGAAGTAACATTAAATTTTCAAAATTTTGCTCGCATTCTCTTTCTCAGTGACCCCCCCCCACCCCCCACCACCACCACCACCACCACCACCGCCCCCACCCACCCCCGGCCCCACCATCTCTGACCCATCCTTCTCTCCACAACCCATAAACTAAGGTTCTTCACAACCCCAGGCCGATAATTTGGAATCATGTGCTCTGAGGAGGCAATGAGCAGAGGCTCTGGCCATTATGTGATTTTTCTCCCAAATGGTTCATAAATGGGACAGCTTTTCACTGCCCTGATTGGTTGTTTTTCAGTGCCCTAACTGTCTGTTTAGCACTCTGACTGCTTAATTAGGGACTTCCTTGGATGAGCTCATAATGGAGGAGGTACACTGAACAGACACAGTGGTGAATAGCAGGACAGTCCTGTGATCAGTGTCAAGGCTCCATTACATGCATATGCACAATTCTTAGCTTCAAGGCCCCATCAGTCTTCAAAATGGTTGTGGACAAAACCATTTGGCCCCACCCATCAAATACCCCACCCGCTGCTCTCACTCAGGGGTCGGACCAGTTTTCAAGCAGTAAATGGGGTCCCTATGGGAAAAAGTTGGGAAGCACTGCCATATGTATAGCCAAAAATTAGCACTGATATTTTCTAACAGTCCGTGAAATAAAAGTAAGATAAGTTGACGTTTGTAGATGGCTACAGAAAAATCAAGACTGGGAACTAAACATTATTAGATATAGCATATTTAGCAAAGAAAGCAAGATAAAAGGGGGGGGTAGAGTAGCTGTGATGGATAACATAATGGAAGTAGAAAAAATGGACACAGCTATCAGCAAGACAAAAAAATAGAATCAATATGAAGATAAAGTATAAGAAAGGATAAAACTCACTAATAGGTGCAGTCTACAGACCACCTAATAGTGGGAGGGAGGTGGGGAAATAAATATACAGACAAATTAGAGAATTGAGTAAAAGGTATGGAATAATAATCATGGGGGATTTCAACTACCCTGATATTAATTAGAGAGAAGAGATAGGTAAAGGGGATAAGGGAACAGAGTTCCTACAATGTATACAGGACTCTATTCTAACCCAATATGTAAAAAGCCTAACAAGGGAGGATTCACTATTGGATCTAGCAAATGGGTTATAAAGCAGAGCAGATAAGACAATTAAAAGTTGGAGAACATCTAGGCAACAATGACCATAACATAATACGTTTTAAGATAATAATAGAGAAGGGCATAAGTATGAAGAAAACCAAGTTACTAGATTGGAGGAAAGTTGATTTTGAGGAGGTGATAATAGAACTTGGGGAAAAAACAGGTAACAACATTGGCAAACAACAATGTAGAAGAACATAAAACATTTAAAAATGGTGTACACAGTGTAGGAAAAATATACTTCACTAAAAAGAGCAAAGTGAACACTAGTGAGACTCTATGGATGAATAAAGGCATAAGGGAACAATTGAGGGTTTGGAAAAAGGCGTGCATTAGGTGCATTGACAGCAGAGGAGGGCATGTTAAAACAGAATATGAAGAGATTAGGAGAGGAGTCAAAAATCAATTAAGAGGGCAAAGAGGAATAATTAAACTATGAACATAAAAGAAGATTTTACAGGCAGATCAATAAAAAAGGAAGGCTGTGATGGGAATAGGACCATTAAGGGATAGACAGAATAATGCCACAGGTATCAACAGGGATCGTAGAAATATTAAATAATTATTTTGCTTCAGTATTTACCAGCGAGATAGACAGATAGATACGACATTGAATGATGAGATGAACAGTGAAATAAGTGCATTTTAAAATAAAAAAGGGATGTTAAGTAAACTAATCAAATTCAAAAAGGATAAAGCCTCTGATCTAGATGGATTGCATTTATGTATTTCAAAAGAATCTAGACAAGAGATGGCAGAAGCATTATTACACATATTTAATAATTTGTTACAAAAGGTATAATGCCAGAAGACTGGTGGTTAGCTAATGTAATTTAAGGGGGGGCAGAACATACCCAGGGAATTATAGACCAGTCAGCTTAACATCAGCGGTAGGAAAAATAATCTCTACTAAAGGAGAGAATAGGCAAGATGTAACAATAAATAGTCAGCAAGGATTTCAAAAGGGAAAATAATGTTTGATCCACCTTATAAAATTTTTGAGAAGGTAATTGAGAGTAGACAATGGTAATGCAGTAGATGTAATTTATCTGGATTATCAAAAGGTCTTCAATAAGATCCCCCATAATAGGCTAATGAATAAGTGCTGGAGCCATCGCTGGTTACAATTTGCATAAAACACTATTTCTAAATTTGCAGAGGACACCAAATTGAAGGGGGTGGGGGGGTGGGGAAATAGTCAATACTGAGGATGACTGCACCAAATTACCAGAGGGCATTAATAGACTTGCAGAATGGGCAAATAATTAACAAATGAAGTTCAACATAGATAAATGTAAGGTAGTACATTTTGGTATGAAGAATAGGGAGGTCATTTATTACTTGGAAGATGCATGTCTAGGTGGGTAGAGGAACAAAGGGATCTCCAAGTACAAATGCATCAATCACTAAAAGTTGCACCACATGTTAGCAAGGCCTTAAAAAAAGCAAACCAAGGACTAGGCTTTACTTCTAAAGGGCTAGAATTGAAAAGTAGGGAAGTTATGCTAAACCTGTATTGAGCCTTGCTTCGATTACACTTGGAGATCTGGTTGCCATATTATAAAAAAGATAGAGGAACTGGAGAGGGTACAGAGAAGCTTTACAAGGATGGTAGCAGAAATGCATGGATATACATATCAGGAAAGAATCCAACAGGCTTGGTCTTTTTTCTCTTGAAAAAGGCAACTAAAGGGTGATGAAGAGGTCTTTAAAATTATGAAAGATTTTGATAGAGAGGATATGTAAAGTTTGAAATTTGTTTTTTGGTTTTTCAAAATGATATGAAGAAAAGGCACTGAATAGAAAGTGCTAGAACCTAAAAGAAAATCCATCAATACAGCTGATTGAAAAGTATTAAAGTATCCTGGGATATCAGGCCCTTTGAACATGTTCAGAGAGCACAATCCAATCAACAGAGTACCAGCTCTGGGCAATAATGTCAAATCCGAGACCAGGCTTTTGGGAGAGGATGAGGCTTAGAAGTAAAAATTTTAAGTGAATTATCTTTCTTACTTTTAATATTTCCAAGAATAAATGGTAGTGAAATATACAATTTCTGAATTTTAAAATTTTGTTTAACAGTAGAAATTTCTGATATTGAACAAAAATTGTCACTGAATAACATTTTTAACAATTGCAGTGACATTACCCAAAATTGCGCAACCACAAGCATAATGCGCTCTCACCATAAAACAGCAGCTGTGTTTCATACAGAGTGACAGTTAACACTGAAAATATTTCTCACAGAAGCATCTAGAGAAACAACAGGAACTTATATTTCCAGTGAAATTTGCAGGCAAAATTAACATTTAATATATATAATTATTTGATCTCCAATGGATTACCCATGGCAAGTTCGAGAATACCATCACACTTTTACTTGTCTCTGATTTATGTAATTCATGCTGCTGTATCTGTTTCTCTTTTGCTTTGCTACTATTAACATTTTTCTCTTGTATCTCTAGCCTCTTGCACTTTTTTCTGTTTTTTTCTCTTACCACTTACCACCCAAAAGGAACAATACAGTGAGGCAGTGAAAGAAGCCATCAAAGACTGTAGAGCGCATCTGGGTTGAGAATGATGAGAGAACCTAAGTGGCTCCCCTTCCTATTTTCTTCCATCATATTCCATGCATCTTCACCTTCCCACCACAGATCTATTCACTCAACCCTCAATTAGTTTGCCTCCTCTCCTCTCCCCACTTTAACATTTAACTTGCCTAAAAAAAAATCAAAATTAGAACGAAGGACAAGCTGAATAACCACCTTTCTATTTATTTATTTGTTTCTCTCTCTCTGCTTCTCTGTCTTGGGCATTACAAATTAGAATCTCTGGGTGGAATTTTGTCAGTTTCCACAACAGCGGATCTGGAAGTATGCACCACTTCCGCACTCTTGATTTTTGCCGTTTCCCACGCTATTACAATTAAAATTTAAAGTGCCAGCAGCATGCAAGGGAGACAGATGTGATTCCGCAGCTATGGGTGCCTTCATTGGTGAAACCCACCCTCAACTAACAATGCTGCAACTATTCGTGGGCTATAAAAGAGCCTCCTGTTCAAACAAGTTTCCCGTCCAACTCCATTGCCATGAATGTTGGACGGTGGCACGGCTGCTTTTTCAAATTTAAGTTTCACTTATAAATAATTCACATTACATTGGTTTCACTTTACTCATGTGTGCATCACCATCATTTGCTGAGACTAGCTTAGTCAAAGAGCTAACTGCTCTGGCACATCTCATGGTTGGCACGCAGTGATGGTTACCGGGTGTTGTGGAAGAACCAACATTGGCCGGAATTTTCCAGCCCTGTGGGCGTTGGCGTCATGGCGGGGGAAAGGACAAGATGGCGAGAAGGCCAAAAATCATCCGGCATGAAAGCACAACGGGATCATCCGATGGTGTCCACGCCAATCCCGCTGGAGACCGCAGGAGCCCACTTTGCATCCCGCTGATGGGATGCAAACTAAGGTCCAACCGGAATTGTTCTCCCACGCGAGATTTACCATTATGCTGGCAGCAAAACACGGTGGCCCAGAGCACGCCTGGACAATGTGACATGCTGAAGTTGGGGCTTATCTTTAGGGCCTTGTTTGGGGGGGGGGGGAGTAAGGTCTAGCTGTGAGTGGGAGGTGTGCTGTGCGGGGGAGGGGTAAGTGAGGTAAGGGGGGTGTGAAGTTGGGAAGGGGGAGGATGGAGTAATGAGAGAGAATGAGGCAAGTGGACAGCAACGTGTAAGGCAAGGGCTTTGGGGGGAAGGAAGGAGTTCGTGGGAGGGAGGAATTTGGGGGAGGGGAAGGAGCTCGGGGCGGGAGAGGAAGGAGCACGGGTGGAGGGGGGAGCACGGGTGGAGGGGGGAAGCAAGGGGGGGGGGGGGGGGGGGGTGGGGGGGATGTCGAGGTGAACGTGCAAGGGAACATCTGTGGAGTCAATGACTGCTTCCTGGGTAGCGAACTGAGGATGGGCATGGTAAGGGTGAGTGTTGGAGGAGAAAGAGCGAGCCGGAAGGGTGGGAGGGCAAGGTGCAATGTAGTGGTAGAAGGGACGGTGAGGGTGGTTAGTGGGGACTCGGAGACAGACACGGACCCTGGGGGTGGGAAGGAGGTCGTCAGGGAGGTCAACGTGGATGGGGGTGGGATTCTCAGGAAGATAGGGAATGTGCAGATTCACCTGGACATCCTGGAAAGAAAAGGGTTCTGGTTGGTAGGTGATGGTGGGGAGGTGGAAGTTGATGCCAGAGGGATCAACAGTGATGAGGGAACGAACATGGGTGTGTTGGGGAAGGGAAAGGACAGGGGAGCTGAGCAGAAACATGACGACAGCCATTTTTCTCAAATTGAAAGTGAGCGGAGCCTCGTGCTGGTTGGGCACAGGTGCTGCATGGGAGTGTGATCAGTGGGTGGGCAGAGAGGCAGGTCAGCTCAGATTAACAACTGAAAGAGAACCCCAGCAGGCAGCATTGGAAATGCTCAGGACATTGAGATGAGTGTGATGGGGGAAGGCTCCGAGTGTGTGGGAGAGTGCTTGCACAAGGCTCCGAAAGGCCCTGCCACACATACACTCTCCCTCCAGAATCACTCGTGATATGGCTGCGTGCAGCTGAACTGCTAGTGGGCGGCGGGGGGGATGTGGGGGAGGACTCGCGGAGCCTGTAAGTGAAAGACACCATTACACATTATTTAGTGAAAGTGAATATATTTTCAGATTATTAAGTGATAAAATGTGTTCACCCCTGCAACCATTTGTGGTCAGAAATTCTTAATTTTTTTAGGCCTACCACTTCTTCTAGGTGCTGCCCTGACATCTGCAGGAGGGGTGGAGACAACCTGTGCAATGGCTGGCCCTTTTTGCCTCTGATGACTTTGGCGTGCATCCTCTGGAGAGCTGAGGCCTTGAGGCCCCAGCTTGCTTTGGTTGTCCTCCTGTGGGCCAGCTGCTCCCTCTGCAGTGACAGAGGATGAGGTTGAGGGGGTTACAGGCAAAAGGGGTTCGGAGGGAGAGGACGGACTCAGATTCCTGAGTGGATGACCCAGGGGTGTCCAGCTGCCTCTCCTCCTTCCTTCGGGTGCCCGGGAGACCCGACCAGATTCCTTGAGGGGAAGGAGCAGCTGGAGGGATGTCGAGGTGCCCCGTTTCCCTCTCACACTGCCACTGCAGGAACTCACCCATAGCTACCGCAATGGAGTACAGGTCTGAGCGCATCTCCACGTTCTGCTGGACCAGGGTCTCCATGGCTTCCACCATCTTTCCCAGACCTCCATGCGTACAAATGTGGACACTACTTCATCAGAGAGCAGGCAAACGCACTTCTCTGATTCAAGTGCCACTCTGGTGAAGGCTTCCAACAGCTCTGCTGATGTTCCCCACCTTCTGCTGACTCTCTACAATGAGCTGAGAGGCTGAATCCAGAGACTCATAATCTGACTCGGATCTCACAGATGCCTCTTCCCCAGCAGTCTTCTGAGTGCCGGGGAGCTCAGCTGAACCTGCCTCCTCCTGCTGCGGATACTTTTTAAAAATTCATTCGCGGGATGTGGGCTTCGCTGGTCGGGCCAGTATTTGCTGTCCATCCCTAGTTGCCCTTGAGAAGATGGTGGTGAGCTGCCTTTTTGAACCGCTGCAGTCCATGTGATGTAGGCACACCCACAGTGCTGTTAGTAAGGGAGTCCCAGGATTTTGACCCAGAGACAGTTAAGGAATGGCGATATATTTCCAAGTCAGGATGGTGAGTGACTTGAAGGGGATCTTCCAGGTGGTGGCGTTCCCATCCATCTGCTGCCCTTATCCTTCTAGATGGTCGTGGTTGTGGGTTTGAAAGATGCTGTCAAAGGAGCCTTGGTGAATTCCTGCAGTGCATTTTGTAGATGGTACTCACTGCTGCTACTGATAGCTGATTTTGAAGGGAGTGCAAGTTTGTGGATGTGGTGCCAATCAAGCGGGCTGCTTTGTCTTGGACATTGTCAAGCTTTGAGTGTTGTGGGAGCTGCACTCATCCAGGCAAGTGGGGAGTATTCCATCACACTCCTGACTTGTGCTTTGTGGATGGTGGACAGGCTTCGGCAAGTCAGGAGGTGAGTTACTCATCACACGGTTTCTAGCCTCTGACCTGCCCTTGTAGCCACAGCATTTTTATGGTTAGTTCAGTTCCGTTTCTGGTCAATGGTAACCCCCAGGATGTTGATAGTGGGGGATTC
The DNA here is from genome assembly GCF_964194155.1 of Cetorhinus maximus. Classification (NCBI taxonomy): domain Eukaryota; kingdom Metazoa; phylum Chordata; class Chondrichthyes; order Lamniformes; family Cetorhinidae; genus Cetorhinus; species Cetorhinus maximus. The sequence continues at coordinate 90,447,157 of NC_135885.1, forward strand.
AGCCATTAAATATCAAGGGGCAATGGTTAGATTCTCTCTTATTGCAGATGGTCATTGCCTGGCATTTGTGTGGCGTGAGTGTTACTTGCCATTCGTCAGCCCAAGCCTGGATATTGTCAGGGTCTTGTATTTGGAGATGGACTGCTTCAGTATCTGAGGAGTCGCGAATGGTGCAGAACATTATGGAATCATCCGTGAATATCCCCACTTCTGACCTTATGATAGGAGGATGGTCATTGATGAAACAGCTGAAGACGGTTGGGCCGAGGACACTACCCTGAGGAACTCCTGCAGTGATGTCCTGGAGCTGAGATGACTGACCTCCAACAACCACAACCATTTTCCTTTGTGCTAGGTATGACTCCAACCAGCAGAGAGTTTTCCCCGATTCCCATTGACTCTAGTTTTGTTAGGGCTCCTTGATGCCACACACGGTCAAATGCTGTCTTAATGTCAAGGGCATTCACTCTCACCTCACCTTGGGAGTTCAGCTCTTTTGTCCGTGTTTGAACCAAGGCTATAATGAGGTCAGGAACTGAGTGGCTCTGGCAGAACCCTAACTGGGCATCAGTGAGCAAGTTATTGCTAAGCAAGTGCCGCTTGATAGCACTGTTGATGACCCCTTCCATTACTTTACTGATGATTGTGAGTTGACTGATGGGGCGGTGATTGGCTGGATTGGGTTTGTCCTGCTTTTTGTGTACCAAAGACATACCTAGGCAATTTTCCACATAGCCGGGTAGATGCCAGTGTTGTAGCTGTACTAGAACAGCTTGGCTATGGGCTCAGCAAGTTCTGGAGCACAAGTCTTCAGTACTATTGCCAGAATATTGCCAGGGCCCATAGCCTTTGCACTATCCAGTGCCTTCAGCTGTTTCTTGATATCACGTGGAGTAAATCAAATTGGCTGAAGACTGGCATCGGTGACGTTGGGGACCTCCGGAAGAGGCTGAGATGGGTCATCCACTTGGCACTTCTAGCTGAAGGTTGTAGCAAATGCTTCAGCCTTATCTTTCTCTAGGCTCCTCCATCATTGAGGATAGGGATATTTGTGGAGCCTTCTCCTCCAGTGAGTTGTTTAATTGTCCACCACTGTTCACGACTGGATGTGGCAGGACTGCAGAGCTTAGATCTGATCCGTTGGTTGTGGGATCGCTTAGCTCTGTCTATCACATGCTGCTTATGCTGTTTGGCACGCAAGTAGCCCTGTGTTATAGGTTCACCAGGCATCTCATTTTTAGGTATGCCTGGTGTTGCTCTTGGCATGCCCTCTTGCACTCTTCATTGAACCAGGGTTAATCCACTGGCTTGATAGTAATGGTAGTGTGGGGGATATGCCAGACAATGAGGTTACAGATTGCGTTTGAGTACAATTCTGCTGCTGATGATGGCCACAGCACCTCATGGATGCCTAGTTTTGAATTGCTAGATATGTTCGAAATCTGTCCCATTTAGCACAGTGGTAGTGCTACACAACACGATGGAGGGTATCCTGAATGTGAAGGCGAGACTTCGTCTCCACAACACGGTGTGGTGGTCACTCCTATCGATACTGTCATGGGCAGATGCATCTGCGGCAGGCAGGTTGGTGAGGATGATGTCAAGTATGTTTTTCCCTCTTGTTGGCTCCCTCACCACCTGCCGCAGACCTGCATTTAGAACTCAGCCAGCTCGGTCAGTCATGGTGCTACCAACCACTCTTGGTGATGGACATTGAAGTCCCCCATCCAGAATACATTCTGCACCCTTGCCACCCTCAATGCTTACTCCAAGTGGAGGAGCACTGATTCATCAGTTGAGGGAGGGCGGTACGTGATAATCATCAGGAGGTTTCCTTGCCCATATTTGACCCAATGCCATGAGACTTCATGGGGTCCAGAGTTGATGTTGAGGGCAACTCCCTCCCAACTGTATACCACTGTGCCGCCACCTCTTCTGGGTCTGTCCTGCTGGTGGGACGGGGCACACCCAGGGATGGTGTTAGTGGTGTCTGGGACGTTATCTATAAGGTATGATTCCGTAAGGATGACTCTGTCAGGCTGTTGCTTGACTAGTTGGTGAGACAGCTCTCTCAATTTTGGCACTAACCACCAAATGTTAGTAAGGAGGGTTGGCAGGGCTGAGACTGCCGTTGTCATTTCTGGTGCCTAGGTCAATGCTGGGTGGCCCCTCTGGTTTCATTCCTCTTTTTGTGACTTTATAGCGGTTTGATACAGCTGAGTGGCTTGCTAGGCCATTTCAGAGGGCATTTAAGGTCTGGAGTCACATGTAGACGACAGATTTCCTTCCCTAAAGGACATTAGTGAACCAACAATTAGTTTTTATAACAATCGACAACGGTTTCATGGTCATCATTAGACTTTTAATGATATAGATTCAAATTCCGCCATCTGCCTTGGCGGCATTCGAACCCCAGTCCCCAGAGCATTACCCTGGGTCTCTGCATTACTAGCCCAGTGACAATACCACTATGCCAGTGCCTTTCCTTGTCCATGTGATGACCACCAGATTGTGAGCCTGAGCCTGCCCTAGATCTAGGCCCCATCAGGGTGTATGTCTCTGCGCTGATGGAGGATGTGGGTAAACGCTGTGACAGATCTTCCAGGCTGCTTATTTCCAGCTCTTCAATGGAGGAGGTGTCCTCATGGTTGGATGCGAAGACCTGGATGGAGCTGAGGGACTGGCTGGCTGAGGGTGTCGATTGCTTAGCAGAACAGCCTGTGAACCAAAGTAGAGATAATTAGCACATGTCAGCAGAGTCAAAAGCAGGAGAGAGAGCACTCACATTTGTGTTGAGACTCACAGGTGCTTTGAGAGAGGGATGATGGGGTGCAGGATCCTCATGTGGGTGTTCGCCGCTGACCTCACCATTGCCACAAGCACGGTCCATGTCCTCACCAGTCAGCACAATGGCACACTCCTCAAAGTGAGTGAGGGGTCTAATGTGGGCCACTCCAGCCCCAGTCTGGGGCCTCAGCCTGCTGTTATGAGCCAGTTTCTCTTGCATGAAAACAGATGGAGAGAGTGTGAGCAGGACACATGGCACTGCATGGAATCTTTGTGAGATGAGAAGAGCCACGGCCGGGATGAGGACACGAGCTCCAGAGGATATGAGCCTGATGGAGATATGAGGGTAACTGTGAGGGTCAGTGGTGTTGTCCCTTGAGGTGTGAGATCCCTGTGCATGTGTGATGGGTTTTTGTGAGCATGTGAGTTGAGAGTGATGAGATGGTTGACTTACCCTGGGGGAATGGATGAGAGCATTCATCCTCTTCCTGCACTGGATGGGTGACCTCCTCGGTGGTCCGGTGGCGCTGACCGCCACTGCCACCGCCACCCAGGCCTGATTGGTGACTCTAGTGGGCCTCTTGCGGCCAGAGCGTCGGTAGAGGGCAATGTGGTGGTCTTCCACTGCGTCCAGCAGATGCCCCGGAGAGGTGTCACTAAATTCGGGGGCTGCTGTCTTCTTTGCTTTCAGACCCATCTGTTGCCTGGAGCTGGTCTGAAGACATGAAATAGGCATGCACTCTAATGCGCTTTAAATATGGCACCGGAACGGGGAAGCGCTGAGGCCACAGCATGCTGGGTAAATCCAAGCCTTCCTGCCAGCGATCCGGTGTTCCCCGTGAATGTATAATTCATGAGGAGGGATGTGCTGGGAATGGGATAATATAGCGCAAAAAGCCACCATTGCAACCAGCAAGTAAAGCATCTCTTTTCCTGCCCAGTACTGCACTTCGTGCAAATCTGGAATGATTCTGCCCATTGTGTTTTCTTGCTCACTCTTTATTGAATGTTCATGTTAGTGCCCAATGTTGTACTCACCACTCTGTGAGACATGGCGTAACTTGCAGGCTCAGCTGGCCCTCCCTTCTATGCATTACAAAGGACACTGTTCGAGACCACTCTCATCAGGGATAATGAAATGTTGTAGGTGAATTCAAAGCCCTCTAAGGACTCTGTCAGCCAACACCCCAAGATGGATCCACATTTGGAAGTGAAGACAACGCCCTTTAGGCTCCTCATTTTCTTAACTTGACTGACTGTTCCCACCACATCCAGGAAGTCAGGCCCTTCCCATATCACTCCTCCATGCCCCCACCCCCATCCTCTGTTCTCCCTTGGATCGCTCTTCCACTACTCCATGTCCCGACCCCACCCTCTGTCGGACCTTGGATCCCACTTCTATTCCTCTATGCCCATGACCCCACTCAACACCCATCTTGCTCACCACTGACTCACCCTTGTGGGACCCAAGCCTCCTTGCAAGTTGCCATTCTCCTGGTCTCCTCCCTCGTGCCATAGAGTTCAACAAGGAAAACTGCTGACCTCAGACACAACTTCACAAAGCCGACTGGTGTATGCCACCTTTAAACAAACATGAACTGCGCTCAATAAGATTTGCATGTGCCACTGACTTTATCTTGAAGGTAAGACTTTATTAAAAAAAGGTTTGACGCTAATGAGTATTCATGGCATGCACATGTATTACAAGTATGAATCCATCAAAGGCTGGCGTGAGGCTAGACAGGCCACGAACACACTGTTATCTTTATCTCCACATCTCAACCCACTGTCAGGAAAACAAAATTTTGCATCCTGAGTAATTCAGTCACTACAGATGCCACGTTTCCCGCTCTTGTGGGCTCCATAAAATCCACCCCTTTCACACCGTCTCATAAATGTAAGCAAATTACATTTAGCTTTTCTAACTGGTAACAATAAAGAGCTGAGATGATTAGTTTGCTTCAAAATGCTACTGATGCATCTTTGAAAATTCAACTAATATGAAGTCTCTTGCCCATCTCAGTTTGTATGGGTTTATGCATCTGACAAATACACAAAATGGTGTAACTAATAATTAGCAATTACCATTTGTTAACAAGGCAGAGCTGAGGCGATTAGTTAAAAACTGAACATTAACATAAAAACATTCTTTCAACTCTTTCTTTGATCCCAGTTTCTTTCTCTCTCCCCTTAATATACTTTCTAAAATCTATGTTACAAACATTTTACATTTAAACATGCGTAATCAAAACACTATTGTATATTCATCATTCCTCACAAACAAACACATCATCTACTAAAAACACTCAATATAATTCCTACCGCAATAAAGTTTTTGAAATTTGTCCTTTGTTTTAAAAACAATAGTAGTAAAACTTGAAAAAACACACAGAATGCCGCAGGAAATGGGCACACTGCACATGCTCAGACAGCAAAATCTGATGTCAGTTCACAGAGCCGCAATTCTAGGTAAAAAAAATCTATCGGGAGAAGCTCATGACTTTAAGAGACAATTAGTGGATGAAAACAAAAAGCTAAAAGCTACTGCGGATGCTGGAAATCCAAAACAAAAACAGAATTACTTGGAAAAACTCAGTAGGTCTGGCAGCATCGGTGGAGAAGAAAACAGTTAATGTTTCGAGTCTTCATGACCGAAGGGTTCTGCCGAAGGGTCATGAATATAATCATGTTATTGTGAAATATGTACCTTCACTTAAACCCTTACTTTGGATGTAGAAATTGCAGAAGAAAAAGATAGATTAAAAAAAAAATCACAAAGCGATCCATATTCAAAATTATAGTGATATACACTTCCTATATAAATAGCAGCCACTGATTGTCATACTGTGGGCCACCTACAGGACAAGCATACACTTGCAGGTGCAATGTGTCAGTTATGATACAGTGGCAGCATTCTCATTTCTAGGTTAGAAGATTGTTGGTTCAAGCCCCACTCCAGAGACTTGAGCACATAATTTAGGCTGCAATGCCTTTCAAATTAGATGCAAAACTTTCAGATGTGTGTGGAAGAACACAAAGCACTATTTGAAAAAGAACAGGGAAGTTTTCCCTGTGCCCTGGCTAACATTTATTCCTCAACCACTAAAACAGATTATTTGGTCACATCTCATTATCATTTGTGGATTTTACTACGTGTAAATTGGCAGCTACATTTTGCCACATTAGAACAGTACTAAACACACAATCATGGTAAAAAAGAGGAAATCTATAGACAATCCAGGGAGATTAGTATGAAAAACAAAATTACTGTTCAGAGGTCATGAAAAGAATTATATAAATGAATGCTCAATCTTACAGAGTTTTCAATCAACAGGTATCCCATGTATTGAAATTAATATAATAGATATATTATACACTTTATGCTCATCTGTCCAACTTCACTGGAATTATTTGGAGTAAATAAATGGAGTAATTGTAACTTTTAGTACGAAATTAGCTATTCACTTTATACCGTATGGGATATGCATTACGCGTACGTACAATGATTATATACTTGTAGTTTGTTTTGAGGTTTATTACAAAGTAGAAGGATAGAGGTACTGGTAACTCAGTTGGCTACACAGCTAGCGTGTGGTTCAGAATAAAACCAACAGCGCGGAGTTTGATCCCCATTCCAGAAGACTTAGGGCCTGCCTCTTCACCCTGCCCTGTAGTAAAGTCATGGCATAAACCATGGCTTGGCGACCCTCAAATAACCTAGGATGCTACCTAAACAGGAATCACTGGGGTGAAGATGTTCAAATCATGACAAGGCGGCTGGAGAAGCTCATGGAGATCTAAGGCCTAACAACTACACATCCACTAATTGGTGAGCTGATCATAAATTGTGCAAATTTTCAAGGGCTTTTCTTCTCAAATTTCCAATCACCTATTTGAATACCTTCCACAAACTGATGCAATCGGTCAGCATTTCATAAAGTTTAAAAAATAATTTTGCAACAAAAAAAATTCCTCGATATACTTAAGACTAGTAACCTGGTTGTCACAAGAGTATAATAGTTCTCATAATATTATCGTGATTTATTGTAAAAGTAGGTTAATAGTGGGGTTTGGAAAGTTTGTGCACGTGTGGGATTTACTTGAATTGGAGGCAGCTGGTCTGGAGACTTCGACTCATCAAAAGAAGCTAGGTTTGAATGTAATTATGGCTGAAATTTTAGAATATGAGGCCGAGGACAATTTGCATTTTTAGATAAATCAGGGTAATTTGAATTTCAAAGAGAATGGTAGGGTGTTACACCTAGCCAGAGAAGCAAGTCCAAGCTGTGTGTTTATTTTTCCCAAAGATTACTGATAATATTAGCACCATGAAGAGATTGATATTATGAGAAAAGTAAAGTTCCAAAGACATATGGGAACAATGAGATTTACATTAAAAGGGTGGAACATGTATAAAGGGGTAGGCATTGTAAGATCTATCAGAAGTGTCAAAAGCCTCTGGTATTTGCATATTCTCTTAACGGCGGGGGGCGGGGAGGGGAACAGATTAATTAGGGATTTTAGGAGTTATTATAGTCGTAATTTGTAGACCTATGTACGTGCTTGAAATCTTTTCTTTTATCAATAAATGTTTAATTTAGTTTTCTAAAAAATCTCTAAAGTCTTGGTGGGCTTATTACTACTGAATTCAGGGCATGCATCTCAAAATAAAATACAAATTACAAAACCGTTGTAACCGCGTGATCAAGTTTCCCTCGTGGATTTGATCCGCCTGGCACACATCATCTGCTGCATCATAACACTGGTACGGTTTTACTAATACAGCTGAAAACTAATTTATCACAAAAAGTAAGCATTCTTATGTGAAGTGCCTAGTCAGATATCTGTGAGTAACCTAATTTCAAATAGCTCAATGACTTTAAAAAATATGCAGACCCATTTACTTGTTAGGTTGGTATACAGTAGTCAGTTTCCCAGTAAATTTTAAAAATGAAACTTTTAGTTTGTCTATTAATGTCATTGTGCATAAGAGACTTCTCAAGGGACTGTAAATAAGCGGAGTGAGTGGAAACTTGCAATGGTCATTAATGTGATCTGGGAGAATGTCCAGTTTTGTAGATAGGGCTGACTTTCAATGAGATATTCATTTTAAACTAGTGCAAAACATTGCAGGCTCTCGACTGCACTGGATGCAGTTTGCACTTGTAATTCCTCGATCCTTTATGCTTGTCTGAGTGATTTTGGGCAAATTGCACTGAATAAACCAGCACAACCCAACAGAAACTCTTGCCCACATTGTTTATGCTGTTTCAAAATATAAATAGCACAAAAATTACAATCTGATATAAGTGCACCATCATTACCTTAAGCGTTCTTCCTGAAAGGCCAATAATTTTCTCATCTTTTGGCTCCAATACTGTGCATGTGTTCACATCCCCACTGCCTGTGGTATCTATGATGTCAATAATTTTGGGCTTTCCATCACTTGTGACCTGTAAAGATTTATTTTTAGTTACAATGCCACAACCATCATAACAATAATTACTCCCAGCAAACAGCCACTTTACAGACTGCAGTATCTATTCTTAGCCATAATGTCATATGGCAATTTCCAAACATAGGACATGCTTTGAAAAGCCATGCAGCTCTTTTCATTAGGTACTAATCACGCTGAACGACTATGTTGAAATATCAAGTTGTGTGAAAATTGGATGCATTTCATCAAGAACAGTTTTACTTAATACTACAGGCTCTTTTCAGTGATTGGAACAGATTGTCTATTTGTCAGAGCAAGTGCACTCTTAATTTTGCAATTTAAGTACAAGCAACAGATCATAAAGAGAAATATAAAATTATAAAATATCTATAAGATAGCATTTAGGGACTCAGTAGTAGTAATAAAAGGCATCAAGGAACAACGTTATACAATCTGAATGCTCTACGCCCTCAAGCTCCTCATTTGTAGCTGTCCAATTGCAAATGCCAAGTGCAGCTGGATAGGAAATCCCAATGTACACTCTTACATGCTTCCTGGCAGTAATCAACAACATTAGCAGCATCTCCTACGCAATTAAAATTTTAACTGCAAAATTACACCTTTACCTTCTGATTGCATTTTGAAGCAATTCATTGTATGCGGAGTGTTTGGGGCATCATGAGAAACATGATATGGTATTAAACGGATAAACAGCAATTAATTTGCATTTATAAGATGTTCTCGCATTAGTGACAAGTTTGCACTTCTTAAATCACCAATTACTTCCAATATTATTGTATTTTGTTATGTTATGGAAGTTAGAAAAAATGTGACAACTGAATATTTAATGCAAAATACTAAACGTACACTGAATTTACATTGACCAATGGGGTCAAATTTTCATCTGGGTGGGGAGATGCATTTCAGTGCATGAATGGCCATACTGACTTTTCTTTGGAGGAAATCTGATTTTCCTCCGAATTCCTGACCCTGTGTCATTTTCCTCTGGCCTTTCTGCGGGTCAGGAATGCCTAGTGTACAAAACACACACCCACCCCCTTTGAGG